>NC_090928.1:82546101-83159101 GCF_040938575.1 Ambystoma mexicanum | reverse complement strand
AGAGAACCCTGTCTCCAAGAAAAACTCCTTGTTTCTGACAGGGTAAGCTAGGCAGGCGCTTGTGAGAGGCTTCTTTTGAGCTGTCTTACTGCCTCAGATTGTTCTGGACCCCATTCCCACTTGACCCCCCCTTCAAGAGATGAATCAGGGGTCTGGTGATCTCTGCGTAGCCCTCAATGAACTTTCTGCTGTAATTAGTCAGTCCAAGGAGGCTCCTTAGTTCCCGCAGAGTTGTGGGGTCTTTCAGTTTCTGGAGTGCTTCCACTTTCTTTTCCTGGGGACAGAGACCCTGAGGAGTAATCTCATGCCCCAAGAAATTGACACGGGTTCTACACCACTGTGCTTTCTGAAAGGAAAGTTTTGCTCCGGCGGCCCTCAACTGTGTCAGAACATAACAGATCTCTTCTATGTGTTCCTTCACAGATGAACTTTTGATGAGGACATCATCTACATAGGCCAGGTTACCCCTTGCACCCAGGTCGGGCATGACCTTGTGTAGGAAAATCTTGAATTCATTGCCGGAGTTGAGGTATCCGAAGGGAGTCCGGGTCCATGTGTACTGCTGGCCCCCAAAGGTAAAAGCCAGCTTATATTGGTCCTCCCTACCTACTGACAGGCACAGTCCAGTATCCATTGATCAGGTTTATTGCAGTGAATACCTGTGACCCCTGTATCTGGGCCAGTGTAACGCTCACCTGGTTCCCACGGAGGCGCAGGTCTAGTCTGGATTGCTGTGGCCTCTTCAAGCGTGATGCGCAGAGCCCGGAACACCGATTGAACTGGTTCCCCAAATCTTGCTTGACTGGCCCGTAGGAATATCCTTCTGCAGATGAGAAAGGGAATTAACCGTCTGCAGATTAGTGTGCTTGATTCCCCCCTTTTTCCCCTTCGTTCTCCTCTAACTTCCTCCTCCAAACCACCGGTTTAAGCTCACCTTATGGTTTGGAAGGATGAACTCTCCATCCTGCGTCTGGTGCAGTGGCGCACGTTAGTCCAGTTACTTCACTGGTTTTTAGAATGGCGCTGGCAAAATCCTCTTGACTTTTCTGAGCGAAACGCCGTAAGTATGAAGATTCAAAAGTTCAAGAGTGAGCCCCCTTTTATGTTGTCTTCCTAACTTGTGATCTGTCCTTTATTTCAGATGCAGAATGAAGACGATACGTTGAAGGGGTTAATTGCCGATGGTAAACTCAGGTGAGTTAGTGAGGGCGATTCCTCTAAATGTCTTTATCATTTCCCAATAATGTCTTTTTTCCTTTCCCCATAGGGGCCGGGGTGCGGTACCTGCCAACGGAGCAGCGCCGACCCGAAATATGGGATGACACCAAGAAAAGCTGGTAAGTATTATGGCTGTAAATTAGGCTTTCCTCCGGTGTTCCCTTTGCTCACCTTTTGTCTCTTCTTCTCTCCCCTAGGCGCAGAGATGTGGCGACATGTGCTGACAGCCGCGATGGAGCCGGGAGATGTCTCGAGGACAGGTGAGTGAAGAGCGCGCTGCAGCGAGCAACGCGATGCTTTTAAATGGAAGTCCTTCTTCAGGGATGCTGGAGTGAAGATTCCGGATGCAGGTAAGAAGTTTGAAATAGTTCGTGGTTTTCACCTTTCTCTTCTCTTCTTTCCTAACAGGAGTTCCAGGTTCGAGGCGGGCGTGGCTGGAGTCCAGGAGCAGGAGCAGACACAATGAGCGTTCAGCTGCTGGAATGCAGAACAACGCGAAGCATGAGCTGCTGTCTGGGCGTGGCTTAAATAGCGTCCCAAAGAAGTCCCAGGTATGTATCCTTCCCCAACTAGGTATGTATCCTTCCCTGGCCACGCCCGAGTGAAAAAATAGTCCCTATGAAAAAATAGTCCCTTTCAGGTCTCAGGGAGGCCTGAAGCGTGCAGCATGGTCTGCATCAGGTAAGTGCACCAAACACCTCCCTTTATGAGCCTGGCGCCTATGGCGCCAGGACTGATGTCCAACATGAGCCTGGCGCCAAAGGCGCCAGGACTGAGTCCAAAGAGCCCCTATAAGGGGCCGCTGGGCTTTTACCCGAGGGCATGATGCCTGCTTCCGGGGGTGCTGGGCCTGGCCTGGTGCACCGGGGGCAGGCATCATGACAGCCAGCCCTTGGTCAATGTAGGGAAGAGGCCATCGGGAAGTATGGACCCGTTTGTTGAGCTCCCTAAGGTCGGCGCAGAGTCTCCACTGGCCATTTGGCTTCAATATTCCCAGCACCGGATTATAGAAGGTGCTGTGAACTGGACAGATTATCCCCGGGACTCAAGGTTCTTAATTATTTCAGTAAGGGACTCCATGGATGCGAGAGGCAAGCGATATTGCTTCACAAACACTGGAGTCATGCCAGGGTCCGTGGGAATTGTTGTTGTGTGGATGTGGGTGCGACCACAGTCATATGAGTCTACCGCAAAGAGATCTTGGAAATCCAAGAAAACTTGTTTCAACTTTTGCTTCTGTTCCAGAGTCACACAGGCATCAGCTAGGTTGATTCTTTCTTCAAACATCTGCCTGAAGCATGGGAAGACTTCTGGTTTTGCTATTTCAGCGGCCTCCTCCAGCTGGATGGAGAAGTCCCTGGTCAGAGTGCTGATTTGGACTGGAGGCTTCAGGTGGGAAAGGCAGCCCTCATGGACCTGGAAAATCACCTCATCCCTTCTGAAGTCACAAGTCACATCTTCCTTACCATAAGGGCAGGAAGTGTACACCAGGAAGTTACCCCCATGCCGGGTAAAGATCCTGTCTGGTGTTGTATTGTCATCGCTATCACTGTCAAAACAGTCCTTGGGGATTGGTCCTAACAGTTCATTTCCTAAATCAATGGAAAAATGTCGGTCATCAACCGCCATTCCAATAATGGTGCCTGTGGCTAGAGTAATACTCTTTAAGTCGCTGTTATCCACCTCTATGGGAATGGTGTCATGTTCTATGTTGACTAATGGTGTTGGGTTTACCCCCAACCCTTGCTGTTGGAGAGAAGCATTTAGATGAATATAAGCATCAGGGTTTTTCAATTTTTGTCCTCTTTTAACTTTCACTTCCAGGGAGAATTGTCGGGTCCTTTCTGGGATGGTGACTTCCCCTCTTTAATCTGAATTTCAACTGCATAAGGTAGCAATTGAGCTGACCTAAATGCTTTTTCTGGATCATCAAAGCCCATGGGATTATCCGCTAATCGGGACCAAGCTTTGAGGTTTATTAGGTCCAAACTAATGGCAAAGCGATTGAGAATGTCACTGCCTAAGTAAAAGGCGGCAGTGACATATCGCACGACCCAACAATTATGGACTATGCTCTTGTTGCCAATGGAGATTTTGAGCATACACCTGCTTGTCAGGTGATGTTTGGAATTGGGTGTTTCCAGATCCATTTCCCATTTGTCTATCAGTTTGAATGTGGGAATGGCTGGATCTTTTGGGAGTTGGCGGAACATGGCTTCGCTGATGAAGCTCTTACCGTTGTTCACACACACTCGGGCGAGAACAGAGTCCTTCCCATCATTTAACTGAACAGGGATGAACAACTGCTCTCCAATTTGCTGAATTTCAGCCAGGCTCTGAGCTGATTTCACATCTTTCTGGACTATTGATGTGGGAATGTATGATTGTGGATTAGTAAAGAATTTCAGAGTGTTTCCTTCCAGTGTGGAATACCACCTTAAACTGGAAGGAAGGTTGATTTTCAGAACTAGGGAGGACCCCCCATCACCAGTCTGTTGTCCTACTGCTATTACTGTCATGTCTGGAATTTGGTTGTTCTGGAAGTGAAATTCTACTTGGTCAGATTTTTGTTCAACCATGTGGCAGGTGCCGTTTAAACTAACGTGGTTTTAATTTTATTGGTCGGCTAGTCTGGGTCCAGAGGACCTTGTTTACGCAATCTATTAGGGGTGACAACCTTCTCAGGAAGTCATTCCCTAGTAAACAAGGGGTGCCCTCTGGAGTCACTACTATGACCGGGTGTTTCACCTTGTGTCACCCAATTTTGATGTCCAAATCTGCAGTCCCCTCGATGGGAATTTCCTTCCAGTCAAAGTTCTGAAGTAGTCCAGGAAGAGAGGTGAGAGGAATTCGGTAATTCTCCCTCCTTCCTGCATTTAGTTCATCAAAGGCCCTTTTGGACAGAAGGGTAGCTTGGGATCCAGTGTCCACCAGTGTCAAAATTGTACCCTGCCCCTGTACCTGTTTAGCGGGGCATAGTATCTTCCCTCCTCCTCAAGGGGGCACAGATAATGCACATTTTTGGACAACTGGTGGGCTAATTTTTTGGTTTTGGACATTGAGAGAGAAGCGATTTGGGCAGAGTTCGGCAGGGAGTTTTGGGAATCTGAAAGAAAAAGTTGGCAATTGGATATTGATGCGGTTTTGGTTTCCCCTGGTTCCGGTTCTGGGCCGCCCCCCCTTTTTGGAGGCAGTCACCAGGATGGGTTTGAACCAGGGGTTTTCGGTATTGTTGGTTCTGGGATAGAATGATGGGCGGCGACAGCTCAATCTCCACATCTACCCAGTCTAAGGATGCGGTTTTGGGTTCCCCTGGTTCCGGTTCTGGGCGGCCCCCCCTTTTTGGAGGCAGTCACCAGGATGGGTTTGAACCAGGGGTTTTCGGTATTGTTGGTTCTGGGATAGAATGATGGGCGGCGACAGCTCAATCCCCACATCTACCCAGTCTGGGTTGGAATCCCTTGGGACCCAATTTTTCTTGGGAGGAGTTCCCCCATCTCTGAAGGAGAAGATCCTTTTCCCAGGATCCTCTGAGGATCCCTCTCCCTCAAATTGGAAGACCTGTACCTCCTCCACAAAATGGGTCTGTTTGGGTCCTTTGTTTCTCCTACCTCCTCTCTGCTACTTGGGTGGCAGACTTTCAGGGGTAGGAGATTTTTTTTCCGGTTCCTGGGTTTCCAGGGGCTGTTTACAAGTGGGGAAGGAAGCTTCCTCCAAGGCTTTACACCCTCCTTCCCCTTGTTCCTCCTCCCTGGGAACCGGTGGGTTATCGGGGTACTGCCCCGTCATTGTTCTGGAGCACCAGGCCCAGAGTTTGGGGCATTCTGCGCCGGCATGCTCGTCTGAGGGTTCTGTTGAGCCCTCAGCATGTGACCCAGATCCCGTGCCATATTTTGGACCTGGCGCTTTAACTGTGAAACCCGCTCAGGCTGATACGGGGTCCTATTTTCTCCCCTGGGCTGATCCCGGGAAGGGTAGCTATCCCTTCTCTGGTAGTACCCCGGGTTGGGAACATTTGGGTACCCCTCCACCCTTGGCCTCCCCCCTCCCGGATTAGGTGGTCTGGGCTCAGGGAATTGGGGAAAGAAGGATGGATGATTTTGGGGCTGGAAATTGGGTCGATACCTGGGAAAAAAGTTCTGCCCAGGGTTTGGTGAATTTCAGCCCTCCTGTGGGAAGTTAGGAGGGAAGTTCCCTGGGTTGGGTGCCTGTTTGGATCCCCCCCTTGGGCTGGAGGAGTCCACACATACCCCAGGATGGGTTGGTTTCCCTTGTAGCGGGGACCTACATAGTCAGGGGAGCAAGGGACCCCATTTGTGGGACTACCTCCTTGACTCCCTGTCTGTGACTGGCCCGAGGGCCTCCTGGGCTGAGAATTATTCAGTGCAGGCAGATTTTTAGGCCCCCCATCGCCAAATCTAAAATGGGGGCAACCTTTACCTCTGCCACCTTGGCAGCATCAGGGGTGCTGGTCGGTTTGGGACTTTTCTGGGCGTTGTTTTTATTTTCTATGGGCTTCTGCACCTCATAGATCCGGGTGGCCTGTTCAATGACCCAGTCTAGTGACCTTTTCTCATGAAAATCTCTCACTAGCTGGGTCATGATGTATTTGGGCAAGGCATGGAAAAAAGTATTTACAAACTCTTTACTGTCCGCGCGCACCCTTCTGGTAGTCTACGCAAAGGCACGCTTCAATTCCTGCACAAATTCTTGTGGGGCCTGATCCTCCCCACATTGCAAATTGTAGGCTGCCTTGCGAGCCTCTTGGAGATTTCTGTGAAGAGAAAAATGTTTCAAGATGGCCGCCCTATATGTGGACCATCTTGAATGGTTTTGGTCCTCCAGCCCCGCAAAGAAGCTGGAGTATTTTGGGGAGAATGTCCATTTGACATACTGAATGCAGCTACTGCTGTCCGTCAAATGGAAAGTCTCCATCATTTGCTTGTAAAGCTCCAAGTGTTCCCAAACAGAATACTTGGCGTTCTTGTGATAAGGGGTGATGACACTCCTTATTGCCTTAATCTGTTTTAAGGAGTCCTTAAGCAAGGCCCTTTTTGCCTTATTGGCCTTTTTGGTTCGGGTAACCTTGGTCCATTTATCCTCTGACTCAGAAGCACTGCTCCAAGAGGTGCCCGTCTGATCTCCCAGGTTTTCCCAGATTCTGCAAGCCTGGGAATGGCTGGCAGAATGTGGGGACCTGGTCTCCTGTGTCCTGTGAAGCTCAGAGGAGTCTTCAGATTCCTCCTTGCTGCCAGGATTTGATGAGTACCCCCCCACCCACTGACCTAACTGGGCAGAGGTTTTCGGGATGCCCTTAGTGGGCCTACTCTCCTGGGGTTCCCCACTAAATTGCACTGTACTTAGGTGCCCATACCCGGATGCCCGCCCATCCATTCCTGGGTGGTACTGGCCTATGAGCCCCATACTTTTGGCTGGATGGTAATCTGCCATTTCCGTGGCCCTGGGCTCATGTGCGCCATGGGACATGGGGGTGGCAGAGTCCAAGGACTGGGAGAGATGAAGGCCTCTAGTACTAGGGCTCCTGAGGTTATGCTCAGGTGTTTCCCTTTCCCAGCGAACCTCATCTCTATCAGTCCCTGCTCCCTGTTGCCATGCAAGAGCCTGCGCTTTCAGTTCCTCAGTTAAGGCCTTACTTGACTCTATCAGTCTCTCCTGCATGGCTACCTGTTGCTGGAGCCTATCATTGTGCTGACAGAGAGACTCATTCTCTCTCTGTGCCTCCTGGTTGGTCCTGGAATACTGGGCCAATCTTTGCTGCAGGAGGGTTACCTCCTGAGTCCCATCCCTACTGGCCTGTTCCTTTCTTGCCAGAGCATCTTCCACCCTCCTGGTGTGCCCTAACAAGTTCTGATGCTCTTTTTGGAGGTCACCCAGTCCCTGGAGGGCCAGGTGATTTTCTTCAATTTTTTCTTTTAATTGACAGACTTCCTGGCCTAAGGTGTCCCTTTCCTGACTAAGAGCCTGCTTCTGTGCTGCCAGGTCATCCCTCTGCCTTTTAAGGGCCCCAGCTTTCTGGCGCTCTTCTTCAAATTCTGTCTGGGTATCGAGGTCTTTCAGAATCAGTTTGTTGCTCTCTGCCTTCTCCCTATCTAGGTGGCTTTGCAGGGTGACTACCTGCTCCGCGCATGCCCTATTGAAGTCCAGTTGTTGCTCCAGCTTTTTCTGGCTCTGCAGTAGGGCGTCCAAACCTTCTTGGTACTCCTTCTGCAAGGCCAGAAATCTGGTATCCTGGTCCGACTTTTCCTGTTGCAGGACACCCATATCCTCTTTTATTTTAAAGATATACTGCCTACTATCATTTTCTGACTCCTGGCTCCTCTGCAGCCTCTGCTCAGAAGAGACCAGATCAGATTGGGCCTTTTCTAATGCCATCTGTTGACTATTTGCAAGATCTTCGCCTTTAGCACATTTGTCCGGTATGGCTCCCATATAGAAATATAAATATGCCGTTATCCTGACAATCTTGTCGTGCTCATCTTTGACCTTAGGGGCTATGTATAGTTCGCTCAGGGCCACATGTAAGGGACCCTGATCTCTCCATGTATCTGACCCAGTTACAGTGACCTGTTGCGCGATTGCCTGTAACCACACATTCTGGTCTTGTTCAGTCCACTCACCTCTCACAAATAGTTTATGTAAGAGGTGCTCTCTAGCTATCTTCATATCTACCAATGTCGTCATTCTGGAAATTGATTTCCTTCCTGACTTACAGAAGTTTGTATTTTATTTTGCAAAACAGACCGTCTCCTTAGAGCGTTCCTTTGAGGAGTGTTTTTACAGTGTAATACAGCGTGGTGATCCAACAGGATTTATGTATCCTATCAGTTAGCACACTGTATCAAGCTGCACAAGTGGTAGTTCTAATCCAGATATCCCGGACGAGCCCCCACTCTGGGATGCCCAAGGGAAGCCCTTATTTATATATTTTTATGACAAGTTATAATCTGGATGATAAACCCTTATATAACGCCCCTCTCTTTGAATCCCCCTGACTTCACTGAGCCAAGAAGTAGGTTTGTTTTGCAAATTAAAAGATTTATTGAAAAATTAAACAAGATATATATCACACTTTTATAAATAAATTAATATTTGATCGCACACTTATGAATATGACAGTGATCAACCATGGATAATATTACACTAGCACACTTTTGTAATCACTTAGGAGTTGGGATAGAAAGGATAAGGTAGCTGAGAATGCTTTTATGGTTTCAAGGAAAAACAATGATGGAAAGAATGCAGCACAGAAATAAACTGATATGGTTTCAACAAGAGAGAATATAATCACTTTTTCTTTTGTGGCAATTCACTCCCCCCCCTATGCAATATAAAAAGATGGAAGGAATGCACACAATTTTCAGGAATACAATCAAATGCAATATAATTCAGTTCCCCCCTAGCAAGCTTAGAACACAGGGATGATTTTAAAACACAGGCAAAAATACTTTAAATGTGATTTGCAAAGAAGTGAAAATATGCTAAAAATGATTTTAATTCCCTATAGGCGATTCAGGGTAGGTGACAGCTACTTTGAATTAGTTCAGGTCAACACTATCAACACTATCAGTGATTCATGAGGTATTATTAGGTTGAAAACGGATTTCAGCAATGCAAATCAAAAGACAGGGATTTTTGACAGGTGGTGTAATGAGCTAGTTGCAATTCGCGGCACTTTTTCCGAGTGCGTCAAGCGCGATTACGGAAAAACTATAAGGAGTAGAAAGTTGGTTTAGGGCTTGTTGGAAAGCTGAGGATCTTAGCTTAAAAATGAAATCTCGTTCCTAGCACATGCGGTTCCAAAGATACAGACAATTTTGTGGAGGTAGATTTTCAGAAATGAAATAATGATCCAGAATGGCAAATGACACTTTCGCAGCTTTAAAATCAGAAAATGGACACACGATTTCTATGATGCAGTTCTGGACAGGTTAAAATGGTTTGAATCAGATTATTTTAGACTAAGAGATTGGTTTGCACAGCTCTGGCTGGATACTCACTCCTAATTTTGGAAGGAATGGGCCTCGTCACAGATCTGGTCAACAGGTTTAGGTGCGGTTCTCTCTGCTCTGCCGGTCTGGATCTCTGGTACCGGTTCTGCTCACAGCGATCTGGGTCAGCTCTGCTCTGCTGGTCTGGATCTCTGGTTCTGGCAAAAGTTCTTGGCACTGCACAGCGGTCTGGGTCTGGTCTGTGGTTCTGGATACTGGGTTCTAGCCAGAATCAAACAGCTCGCCCGGCTGTTGAATAGTTTGGTTAGGTGGCTGGATTCTGAGGCCTGCTGAGAAGGATTCAGCTTTTGGACTAGGCCTCTCTGCTGCAAGTTCTGAAGTCTGGACTCTAAGTTCTGTTTCTGGAGTCTTCTGGATATTGTCTGCTTCACAAGAAATCAGTTTGAAGTGGAAAGTGAATGTCTCTACCTGGGTCCCAGTGGCTCCTTTTATGTCTTTTGAAAGTGGGTGGGAAGGCTGACTTTCTATGCCAACCCTCTGGGGATCCTGATAGGCTGGAAAATTCTCTGTGCTCTCACTGGAGAACAGAGTTGTGAGTCAGAGTGTTGCTACATTTTACAATCTATTGAAGAAGCGCCCCTTTGCTTTTACTGGGAAAATCAACTTTACCCAAAACACATAGTTCCCAGATACACAAGTTGTTGAAAATACATGTACACATGATGGATGAATTAAGACAGGTCACTGATCAAGCCCCATGTTCCTGCGAGCTTGGGTTCAGAAATGACAACATTTTGCGCTTTTTAGTAGCTTTTGCAACATTGGTTTTTCCTCAAAATTTACACAGAGGTACACCCACTCCCTGAGCACATTACAATAAGTTTTCATTTCTCTAGTGTAAGCACAGTGTCTGCAATATTAATAAATAGCCGGGTTCGGCCTCAGAACATCGTACGGAGTCCTAACACCTCTTGAAATGTGCACAGGAAAATCACAGGAATCATGATATTATTGATATAATTTTGACACTTTCGTACTATGAATTAACCATCTTTTTAAAATTATGCTCTGGCCCAGATGGGTGTGGTTTAGGTTCCAAAGCACATGGGAGAATTTCTGTCGGTCCCCGCCTCCCAGCTCAGCTTGCTCACAGAGGCACTGCTCCTCCCAGTTTCTTCAAAGAGGAAGCTATTTACGACCCCCCTAATTTAACATTTGCCTGAGCCAAGGACAGTTCATTGTTCTGTTTCCCTTGCAGTCCCAGGTGCCCCTCCTCTGATTCAATCAGAGAGGTGTGATCTCCTTTTGGTGGGGCAGAAGAAGGGAGGCCAGGCCTGGGAATGCAGTTGCTGGGCAAGTTTCCACTCCTGTCAGGGGTAATTGCCAGGCAGAATTCAGTCCCCTTAAGCCAGGCTTTAGCCAAATGTCACTTTTGGTTCCAATTTTTCTTCATTCAAATCAAACTTACAATTTTGACACATGCAGCTAGAACGCTGAGTCTAAGTTCAAAACTATGACATTTAAACAGTTGCAACCTATGTGACACTCCAAAGTAAATCACTAATTTATTTTAAACATTTCGATTTTAGTGGCTTAGTCCAATTTCACTTGAGCTGCCGACATCCACAGCTCAGCCAGTTTTGTTATCAACATTATTTTAGGCCCTTTATCTTTCCAGGTTTTGTATGCACACTACTACATTCTGCCAAATGTCTTCTGGTGTTCAGTGAGATTTTTGAATATCTTGCAATGTTTAAAATAGGCATTTTGAGCTTGTATTCAGAGAAATAAAGGTGATTTCAAAGCGCTTTTTTGAGCTAACAGGCACTGCTGTTTTTCCTTTGGCACCACGTTTCACTCATGGCGCTTCTGGCCCATTATGCTCGCACTGGTGGGTGGCAGGTCAGGCGACCATTTTGGTGTGCGCAAAACTGCGCGGTTTTCCTGGATTCTGGCGCAAATGTGGGCTTTTCGGCCATCTTGGATTTTCTAAGCCCACAGCACCAAATGTTGTAGCCTAATAATTAAAACGTGAGTCAAGACACCTGACAGCATGTAGTGAGGAAACTGACGAGCGTCCTGCTGGTGCTGGCGAGCAGGAGAATCGCCTTGTTGTGGGGTCGAGGACCAGCCCCCACTGTGGCAAACTGGCTGAAAGACATACATTATTATCAGTACATGGAAACAGAGTTCATTAGGACGCTTCCTCAACACGCACGCCCCCCAGACATTTGGGCACCGTATGTAGCTTACCTACTTTCCACACCTGCTTCACCAACCCAAGCTTCACAAGCTTAAAAAAAAATTCCCCCTTTCTCTGTGCTGTGGGGTTCTCTGAGTTTCTCTCCACTCTGGGGGTTTTCTCCTTCTTCCTACACACTCTGGGTCTCTCTTCCTTCTCTCACTTTACTTTGGAATTCTTTTACACTCTCCCCATGCTGGGCTTTTCATCTTCTCACTCCCCACTCTTCCTTCTTTTGCTCAACTTTAGGGTTCTTTCAGACTCCCCCCACTCTGCGGCCTTTCTTCTTCCTTTCGGCTTTTTTTCTTCTTTCTTCTTCTTGGTTCCCTCTTATGCCACTCTGGGTTTCTTTGAGGCACCCCCAACTCTGGGATTCTCTTCTATCTTTCTCACTCTTTCACCCATCTCCCTTTCCAATGGGGACATTTCGTTCCTGAATGTCACCAGCAGTGTCCTTCGGGAGTGATGTTGAGTCGTGCTGGTTTTCCGATTGTCAGTGAGCCATTCTGCCAGGCTCCTTTTCGGTCTCCCACGGTTTGACTCTCTCATCCTGCTACTCAGTCGGCATGGAATTGCTTATACAACTTTTACTGTGGGCTTTGCGTCAGCCTAGAGAAACTCTACCTCCTTGTTGTCGTAACTCGGCCGGTGCAGAGTCGCTTATGCAACTTTTTAGCAGGGAACGTATCGTCCCTCTCCTCCTCCTCTGCCACGCTCTAGCAGCTTGTTTGGTGCAGAGTTGCTTATGCAACTTCTCAGCTGGACTCTGCATCATCAAGACGGTCTCTTGTTCTCTCAGTTCAGCTGAGGCAAAGTGGCTAATACAGCTTCTCCGCTGGGCTCCATGCAGTCCTTCTGAGACTTGTACGTTCTCGCAGATCAGTCTGTGTGAAGTCACGTATGCAGCTTCTCCTCTGGGCTCTGTGCAGTCCTTTGAGATGCTTCTCTCTTGTTCTTGTAGACTCTTGGGGCAGATCCTGGCAGCAGTCACCTGTGATTTTCTGAACTCTCCTGGTATTGTATGGTAATGTGTATTTTTAAAGTGCCTATGCACAAGACAAGTGTTTCAAAGCACTCAAGGAGGGAGGAAACAAGGGGGAAAACAACAGTCATTCAGAGCCCTTGAATTTCTGAACGATACAAATCTCCACAGGCAGAGTAAGTGCAAATAATACAGTTAACAGTGTAGATAACAGCAAATAGGTCTAACAACGATTCTGCAGTTTTTTTCCAAGTGCATTGAGGCGCCACCTTGCAAAGAGGGGAGACAGGGAAGATAGACAGATGATCTTCAAGGCATGGTGCATTCAGATTGTGCAAGTGCACAGACGGTACAGGAGACGGGGGGACACAAGTGCAGGGGGGGTGAGACCAGGTGTGCACAGTCAGTCAGGAACTGGGGCAAGTGCAGAGAGATGCCACTCTTATGGGTCATTGACCAAGTGCAGTAACGATGAGGCAAGTGCAGGCCCTGAGGCAAGTGCAAGAGGACTGGCAGGGGTGCCAGGGACCTGTGAGACTCTGAGGTACACCCGGCGGGCAGTCAGCAAGCTGTATGGAAAAGGAGGGAGACAGAGATAGAGTGGAGAGAGAGGTTAGCAGGGTACAGGGAGAGAGGAGGAAGAGGAGAAGACAAATGTCTTAAGGAGTTTCCAGAATCTAAAGCGATCAGGCTCAAGACAGAGGGTGGCAGGGAGGCTATTCCAGAGGGAGGCCCCTCCTGAGGATAAAAATATCTCTCCAAATCTCTGCTTGGAGAACCGGCTCACTCGCAGAAGGTTGGAGATAGCAGAGCGGAGGGCTCGGGAAGGACAGCATTTAGGTAGGCATCATTGCAGAAAGGTACGACCCAGGCCCCAGAAACCCTTGTGGACAGTGCGGAGAGTCTTAAACTTGATCCTTGCAGCCATGGGGAGCCAGTGGAAGGATGTCAGCACCAGAGAGATGTGGTCCCTGGGCTTGAGGCTAAGGATAAGTCTCGCGGTTCTGTTCTGGATGAATTGCATAGGGCGCAGAGCCGAGGCAGGGAGGTTGAGAAAGAGGCTGTAGCAATAGTTAAGCCTTGAGAGAACCAGTGCTCTGGAGACAGTGAGCCGCTAAGGGGAAGGTGAGATAAGGAAGACTACCTCTGAAGAGGTAGTTGGACTTTTTAGAAATGTCTGAAATGTGAGTGGTGAAGGAGAGAGTGGTCGAAGATGACCCCAAGGTTTTTTGCCTCTCAGGTGGGTGCGGGCACAGGGCCAAGGGAGGCCGGCCAGAGTGAGAGTGGGAAAGCTGGAGCAGGAGTCTCAATGCAAGTAATCTCAGTCTTACTGGTACTGAGGCAGAGGTTCTTTGCAGCACACCATGACTGAATTGCAGACAGAAAGTCAAATATGAGCGAGGTAGAAGAGGTGGCTGAGGGTAGCCTGAAGGAGAGTTGCGTGTCGTCTGTATAACACTGGAAGTTAGGGATGAAAGTGGCAATTGTACGTACCAAGACAGACATGTAGACATTGAAGAACTAGGGGGATAGGTTAGAACTCTGGGGAACCCCACAGGTTGAAAGAGTAATGGTAGAGAGAAAGGAACCAAGTTCCACCTGGGATGGGCGGTCAGAAAGGAAGGAGGTTAGCCATGCCAGAGCCTGACCCGTGATTTCCGGCGTGTCACAGAGACATGCGATCAGGATGTTTTGGTTTACCATGTCAAAGGCAGAGGAGAGTTCAAGAAGAATGAGGACAGAGGGAGTGTTAGTGTCAAGATTTGAGAGCAGGTCTTCACGGGTGTTCAGAAGAGCAGTTTCCATGCCTCTGGATGCTCTAAAGCCAGACTGATGGTCGTAGAGGCAACCAGCAGATTCAGTGCGGAGGGTAAGCTGAGAGATAGCCAGCTTCTCCAGGCGTTTGCCCAGGGAAGGGGTGACAGAGATGGGGCAGTAGTTTGCCAGAATGGAGGGGTCGGCGGAGGGTTTCTTAAACAGAGGGTGCACAAGGGAGTACTTAGGAGAACAGCACAGGCCTGTCCACTGACACCAGCATTCCCTCTCTCTCTCCGGCCACACATCCTTTGGCATCTTTGGCTTGGTTAAACTCTGCGGGGCCTGCTCAGCCTAATCCATGATGGCGGATCTAGGGGCAATCCTGCAATGGACTGGTTCAATCGTCTCTCATTAGTCTTCACAAAAGACTTGGCATACCTAGGGTTAGAAGACAAGTCAGCCATTAGAAAAGGGTGTACAATGTCATTGCAAAATCCAACCCACATACCCTACAAAGGTGTTACTGCCTGGGGGATAGTGACCTATACCCCTCTCTTGAGTCTCTATCCTCTAAGGGGAGTCACCCCCAGAAGGTTCCACTTACCCTGTCCTCTTGGGGGTGTTAATAGTAGCAGGCTCACCTGCAGTTCCAAAGGGGATGTCTCCCTCCTGGGGAGAGGTGATGATCTTCCTGTAATCATCACAACAGGTATCATTTGCTCATATAGCATGCATGGGAAATAAGTGTGACCTTACATTAAGCTCTGTATGTTCAAATGTGACAACATTACGGAATGCAAACATACTATACACTCAGGATATACACTTAGAATACAAGAAAGTGCAAACAATTGACCTTAATGAACATCTATACACACTCCTCACACACACACACACACACACACACACACACACTCACACACACAACACGGATTAACACCTCCCCAGACATAAACATCTCACATGCACTGCCACCACACACACAAACACATACACTAAAAACACTACCAATAAATATTGGGAAACACACAATCAACAACACACAGATGCACACGAGCAATGGTACAGGTGCACACTGTAAGGGAGGCATTGTATCACAAGTAGACACTGACACAAGAGTTGCAAGTTTGAATAGGATTGGATAGGGGTATTTTGTAAAGGGGGGATACTGTGTATCACCATCAGGTGTCTCTCTCCTACTCCCTGAGGACCCCTCACCCAGGTGATCCTCCCACACTTGTCCACCCCCAGAGTCTAGATCCAAAGGCAATGGCCATGCCTTGGCCACCTGAGTAAGGGATCCCCGGGATCTGGGCAGTGAAACATCCTCTGGTTTTTCACAACACACAAACACATGCAAAACCACACACAGACAAAAAATCCAAAGTGGAATCTATTTGACAAACATCATTTGTAAAAGGAGATAGGGTTACAAACCTGCACTCTAAAAAATTTAAGTCAACAAACCTTAGGAATGCCAATATTACAGTACAAACATTCAGCCCAAATGAATCATTGACTTAATACCAAAGTGTCTATTAATCTACAAATTCAATATTAATTCAGAAGACACTACTTCACAAAACTCACTCTACATATGATTTAAAGGGTTTCTAAGAGAGTATGATTCTTTCAAAACCTTCCTTACATCAGTCTTCATTTGTGCATAAAGCACCCCAATTTGGATGGATATCCCCATACATGACTCCAGAGCGTGTGCCTATAGTCCCAAACTAATGCTCACTGATGACACTGTATGAGCCAGAAACATGTTTGGGGTTGCTTGTGATCTAATGCAGAAGGGATGCAAACTGGACTGCCCCTTTCTGGGATTGGACCAAGTCTAATTTCCATATGGCTTCTCCTATTCTCTCATGGCACATCATGATTAAATATTATGGGACTGGGGATTCCTCTGGATATCATGTAATTCGCCCACTCAATGAAAAGAGCACACATTCAGCCACTCTTCTGCTAAGAAATACTCTGTGACTATTGCCGGTTTAGGCTTTGCCTTGTAATCTGGTTCTCCTCTTCTAATGTCCACATCTCCACAGAACCAACATCCTCTGAGTATGGGTTAAACATTTCCCAAGTACAACCCCTTCTGCCAATGAGCCTATTCTCATGGGTTAGTTGAATGATAGCATCTTTGCCTTGTGTTAGTGTGCAGTTAATCAGGGATGCCCCTGACAATACTGCAGCTACCCCATGGACCTGGAAGACTAACTCCATTGATTGGAAGCAATACAAATATCATTCCCTGTCTCATAGGGTTGGACCAGATGTTTGGGTATCTGGAGCCTCAGCTTATTCCAGGCTCCTTGGTACCCAGTACTGCCTGTTTCTGCTAGAGTACACCTAGTTGTATCCCTCTTTGCCTGGAGGTGTAACTTACAATTCCTGTGGGCCGTTTGCACCTCATCTAGGATCACAAGATCTTCCTTTAACTTCTCTGTAACATTCTCTATTACAGCAAGCTTTCTTTCTTCTAAAATAATCTTTGTGGTCACTCGGGGGCAGTGGTACTGTCATGTGACTTAGCTGAGGCTTGGGATCTAGATGAGGCAATGCTATCCACGCTTCTATAAGGGTGGTGTAATTGGTGGTCTTCCTCACTGCCCCTATCATTTTCTCTGCTGCCCCTCCCCAATAATATGCAAATATATTATTGTGGGCTCAGATTTCTTGGTTGGTCCATTTGGCTTCCTCTGCCTCCTGGCATCCGTAAAAGGAAAGCAAACTGTTCAGTAGCTTGGACTCTGTGAACCCATTTGTCACCAGCAAACCCCATTTCTTTGCACAGATCCATGAGATCAGAGGCCTCCATGAACCTCTCTGTTTCTTTGCCAATTTCTAGATCTGAAAGACATCCCAGATGAATGCTTTAGTCTTGTCTGCACATGTCTTTTATTTTAGCTGACTCAGTTGTAGCCACTGTCCCTACTGATACTGTTAAACTGCCAACTCTGCAACTTAATCCTATTCTGGCCAGAAGAAGTACTCTCCGGCAACACATCCTTTGGCATCTTTGGCTTGGTTAAACTCTGCGGGGCCTTCTCAGCCTAATTCATGATTGGCTGTTCTAGGGGCAATCCTGCAATGGACTGGTTCACTCTTCTCTCATTAGTCTTCACAAAAGACTTGGCATACCTAGGGTTAGAAGGCAAGTCAGCCATTAAAAAAGGGTGTACATTGTCATTGCAAAATCCAACCCACATACCGTACAAAGGTGTTAATGCATGGGGGATAGTGACCTATACCCCTCTCTTGAGTCTCTATCCTCTAAGGGGAGTCACCCCCTGAAGGATCCACTTACCCTGTCCACTTGGGGGTATTAAGAGTAGCAGGCTCACCTGCAGTTCCAAAGGGGATGTCTCCCTCCTGGGGAGAGGTGATGATCTCCCTGTAATCATCACAACAGGTATCATTTGCTCATATAGCATGCATGGGAAATAAATGAGACCTTACATTAAGCTCTGTATATTCAAAAGTGACAACATTCCGGAATGCAAACATACTATACACTCAGAATACAAGAAAGTGCAAACAATTGACCTTAATGAACATCTATACACACTCCTCACACACACACACACAACACGGATTAACACCTCCCCCGACATAAACATCTAACATGCACTGCCACCACACACACACACATACACTAAAAACACTACCAATAAATATTGTGAAACACACTATCAGCAGCACACAGATGCACAAGAACAATGGTACAGGTGCACACTGCAAGGGAGGCATGGTATCACAAGTAGACACTGACACAGGAGTTGCAAGTTTGAATAGGATTGGATAAAGTTTTTGCCAAATGGGGGATACCGTGTCTCACCATCCGGTGTCTCTCTCCATCTCCCTGAGGTCCCCTCACCCAGGTGATCCTCCCACACTTGTCCACCCCCAGAGTCTACATCCAAAGGCGATGGCCATGCCTTGGCCACCTGAGTAAGGGATGCCTGGGGTCTGGGCAGTTAAACATCCTCTGGTTTTTTACAACACACAAACACATGCAAAACCGCACACAGACAAAAACTCCAAAGTGAAACAAGTGGAATCTATTTGACAAACATCATTTGTAAAAAGAGATAGGGTTACAAACCTGCACTCTAAAAAATTAAAGTCAACAAACCTTAGGAATGCCAATGTTAAAGTACAAACATTCAGCCCAAATGAATTATTTACTTCATACCAAAGGGTCTATTAATCTACAAATTCAATATTAATTAAGAAGACACTACTTCACAAAACTCACTCTACATATGATTTAGAGGGTTTCTAAGTGAGTTTGTTTCTTTCAAAACCTTCCTTTCATCAGTCTTCATTTGTGCATAAAGTACCCCAATTTGGATGGATATCCCCATACATGACTCCAGAGCGTGTGCCTATAGTCAGTGCTTTAAGTGGGCCGGGGCCTGCCGGGGCCGGGCCCCGGCAGTCTCCAGAAAGTGGGCCTGAGCCGGGGCCCAGCCGGGGCCCCCCGTCCCACACAACATTGGCGGGATGCATTATCCCGCCGCGGCCGCCGCCGCAACGGGAGATGCGCCCGTCATTATGTCGGCCAAGCTAACAGAAGTGCCAGCCAGCCACAGCGACACTGAGGCTGGCGGCACTTCTGTCAGTTAGTGTAACTCCCTCTGATGACCCCTCATCAGGGTCATCAGAGGAAGTTACTGTCCCTTTGTTTTCCCTCCCCAGGTCACTGACCCACGCGGGCTCCGTGATCTAATATGCAGATTAAATCACGGAGCCCGCGGGTTCGCAGAGGGTGAAAGACGCCTCGGGCTCAGTGATCTATCTGCTCATAGCAGATAGATCACAGAGCCCGAGGTGCCTTTCTCCATCGGCAAAGCTTTATAAAAGATGCCTTGAACTGTGTAAGTTTCAAGCCATCTTTTATAAAGGTAGAAATATTTCTATGTTTATAAAAGACGGCTTGAAACGTGCACAATTCAAGGCATCTTTTATAAAGCTTTATCGACGGACAAAGCCACCTTGCGGTTTGTTTTATCCGTCATCAACGCTTTATAAAAGATGCCTTGAATTGTTTACGTGTCAAGCCATCTTTTAGAAACATAGAAACATGTTACAAATATCTATGTTTATAAAAGGTGGCTTGAAAAGTACACAAACCATAGTAAGGTAAGCACACAAGTGTGCGTAACTTACTATGGTTTGTGCACTTTTCAAGCCACCTTTTATAAACATAGAAAAATGTAACATTGCTATGTTTATAAAATATGGCTTGAAAAGTACACACACCATAGTACTACGCATACAAACATATAAATGCTCACATACATTTATATATTTGTTTGCACACCTTACTATGATTTGTGCACTTTTAGGCCACGTCCACAATGAAAGCCACGCCCCCAAACGAGGGCCCCCCTCAATTTCTTACCCCACTTAAAGCACTGCCTATAGTCCCACGCTAATGCTCACTGATGACACTGTATGAGTAAGAAACATGTTTGGGGTTGCTTGTGATCTAATGCAGAAGGGGTGCATCATGATTAAATATTATGGGACTGGGGATTCCTCTGGATATCATGTAATTCGCACACCCAATGAAAAGAGCACACATTCAGTCACTCTTCTGCTAAGAAATACTCTGTGACTATTGCCGGTTAAGGCTTTGCCTTGTAATCTGGTTCTCCTCTTCTAATGTTCACATCTCCACAGAACTAACATCCTCTGAGTATGGGTTAAAGATTTCCCAAGTGCAGCCCCTTTTGCCAATGAGCCTATTCTCATGGGTAAGTTGAATGATAGCATCTGTGCCCTGTGTTAGTGTGCAGTTAATCAGGGATGCACCCAACAATACTGCATCTACCCCATGGACCTGGAAGACTAACTCCAGTGATTGGAAGAAATACAAATATCATTCCCTGTCTCAAAGGGTTGGACCAGATGTTTGGGTATCTGGAGCCTCAGCTTATTCAAGGCTCCTTGGTACCCAGTACTCCCTGTTTCTGCTAGAGTACACCTAGTTGCATCCCTCTTTGCCTTGAGGTGTAACTTACAATTCCTGTGGGCCATTTGGACCTCATCTAGGATCACAACATCTTCCTTTAACTTCTCTGTAACATTCTCTATAACAGCAAGCTTTATTTCTTCTAAAATAATCTTTGTGGTCACTTACTCAGGGGCAGTGGTACTTTCATGTGACTTAGATAAGGCTTGGGATCTAGATGAGGCAATGCTATCCACGCTTCTATAAGGGTGGTGTAATTGGTGGTCCTCCTCACTACCCCTGTCATTTTCTCTGCTGCCCCTCCCCAATAATATGAAGACATATTATTGGGGCTCAGATTTCTTGGTTGGTCCATTTGGCTTCCTCTGCCACCTGGTATGCTTAAAAGGAAAGCAAACTGTTCAGTAGCTTGGAGTCTGTGACCCCATTTGTCATCAGCAAAACCCATTTCCTTGCACAGATCCCTGAGATGAGAGGCCTCCATTAACCTCTATGTTTCTTTTCCAATTTCTAGATCTGAAAAACATCCCAGACGAATGCTTCAGTATTGTCTGCACATTTCTTTTATTTTAGCTGACTGGGTTCTAGCCACTGTTCCAACTGATACTTTTAAGCTGGCAACTCTGCGACTTAATCCTATTCTGGCCAGAAGAAGTACTAGACGTTGACTAAGGGTATGATTCACAGAAGTATTTTATAATGGCACAATCCCATAGGAAAACATTCTGTGAATCAAGCAATAAGTCTTCTATTTGCTATGCCACAACTTGACTCAGAGGTGTTTCATTCGTCAAGGTTGAACAAACAAACGTATATTGTATTCCTCCTTCCCCTTATGTTATGTTATTTGGATTTATATTGCAGAAGGCTGCTGTTTGCAGAGTCTCCAAGTGCACTGGTGGTTCTGAGAGGTAGGTCAGTAGAGGAAGCATCCAAACAATCAGAGTGCAATAAGAACTACAATAAAAGTAAGGTCCGAGCAATTTTATATATAAAACATCAATCATTACTAAGCACAGTACACACGCCAAATACTAGTAACCAAGCTATGCTAGGGAAAAGCCCTATATGGATACAATTAATATCTAGAAACTGTTGAATGGATAACTGGGAATTGCAATGCAAAATGAGGTCAATTAATTAGAAAAAGAAAAATAAATACAATTATTGTCTTTCAAAACCTTTACGCCCCACACTTTGCAAACATAAAACAGAGTTTGTACGCAAATGGGAACAGATCCCAAATAAATGTTCTCTGGATCTGATTTTAGTGACAATAGAGAAAATATTTATATCTCTTACAATACTAGATCATGAAATTACAGATCTTAAAATACAATTTACTAATCTCATACTTGAGATTGAAGTACAACTAATACTGGATGATATAAATCACAAACTTCAGTTGTATCAAAAGTAGATTGAGCAGAGTAAAATGTGCAAGTTCAGACAAGACACATTAGACTACTTAAACAATATTGTCTACACATGCCAAGATCATTTCCAATCTAAGAAGGCCAATTTGAATAGAGATACACAGGACAAATAGGACAGCACTGACCCAAGTAGTGATACGCACTCTTGTGATAATGACAGAGCACCAACAATGGGTCCTACCAGTGTACTAACCTCACAAGGACCGCCTAGTAGAGATACTGTATTACCAACTTCATCTTCTATCAATGATTCAAATTTATTGGCAGCCTCTTCCTTTTTAGGCCCAAAAAAAGACACACAGAGGTCAAAAGAAATTTAAGGTCCATGTCAGGAACTGAAATCCACGTAGAGTAGAATACCTCCGTCCCAAACTACCAGTCAGAGAGATATTAATATACTCGCTGACCGGTCGTTGAGGCCGCAGCTGGTGGCAGGAACAGGAATCTCCGGAATCCAGATGACTGTGAGGAAAAAAACAGGTACAGAATGTTAACCAAAAACCAACCTTATCACCAAGCTCTAAGAAGGAATACTTAAAGTGTACTACCAGTTGATGTCAGCTGTTCCCTCCAGAAGTCGAGAAGAGGCTAATGTAATAGTACCCAAGAGGCTACTTACACCAGACAGCCATGGGAGGCCACCCCAAGTACAAGAGGAATGGGGGTAGCTGGGAGGGAGACAGGGATGGGACCAGGGCCAGGAGAGGTTCCGGGCAGGGGAGGAAATCAAAGTTCAATGGCCAAGGTCTACAATAACCAAAAGGGGAAATACAACAGTAATCCGAGTTCGTAGTCCAAGGTCAGAGCAGTTTAGAGTATCAGTTCTAGATAAAGGCGCCAAATCCAAAGGGTAATCCAAGCAGAAGTCCAAAGAGCATAAACCAAGGTCCAGAATCCAAGAAAAATACCAGAAGCAAGAAAGAACGCCACACTCTGCAGGAAAAACAGCTGAGAAGCGTATTGCGGCATGTCGGGTATTCATTTATACTTTCTGGTATCAGTCACATGGGTGCATAGCTAATGCGCATAAGGAAACATGTGGTCTTAGTTGGTGGCGGTGACTGGAGGGTGAAGGATCACGTGACGCGGAAGCGAGCACTGAAATGAGAAGGCCCCACCCCCAAACACGTGATTGCCTCCTTCTTCCCGCGACAATTGCATGGACTGGCCGGTGTGCCCGTCGTAATTGCCATGGCACCTGCCAGGACCGGAGCGGCCAGCGCCGCCAACCCAGACCCCCCCAAGAGCGTCCGGGATGTGAACGCGACCCCATTCTGGAGCGGGGCGGGGCAAGTGCTGGCAACTTGGTACATGGTGGTAAGTGCATGACAGTCCAACACAATAACATTGTAGTCAACATCTCAAGTAAAACAATGAATAAACAACAACTGTACTTATTGAATAAAGGTCTCTTATGTGTTCCTATTAGAAACTGTTACGCTCACCTGGTATCCACGGGGATGCCCGTATGCCCTGGTTGCCGGATTCCCCCCGGATGTGCTCAATTCGGGATGATGTCTTCTATGGCAGGTGGGCCTAAAAACACTGGAGGACTGGACTTAGGCACAGATTTCATTTCCTCCCACCAGTCCCTTGGACTCGACCTGATGGCCCCCTCCTCATCTTGTTATGATGTCTGGCGTGCTCTCCGTCCTGCTTTCTGTGCAGGGGCGCGTAGTTTTCTGCGGGTTGAAGCGACCGAGTTACCTTCACCCGTGCCAACCCATTCAAGTGTCTTTATGGAGGTAAGTTCGATTATAGCAGTCTCTGAAGGCCTTTGCTTTTCTTTCATGCTATTAATGTCTTTCCCTGATTGTTTCCCCCTTAGGTGTGTGGAGGTTTGCTGGGTGCGCTGCTTGGGTCAGGCTCCCACTGGGATTTATGAACGCGGAGTGTATGAAGAAAGGTAGGTTCAGCGCGAAGTGCGGTGCGCTAATGTCTTTTTGGGCTAACCTATATTCTTTATTCCTTTTCAGGTCGCGATGGTCTTTCTGGGCGTGCAGTGATTTCCGGAGCGGAACCGGCCAAGGTATGCCCAGCCAGGTGAGGAGGTTATGGTTACTGCTGTGATTGCCGTGAGTAACCTGTTTAACGTTGTCCCTTTTTCTCTCTCCCCTCCAGGTGCTTTGTTCCAGTGCGTGATGTCCTGAAGATGCTGCCAACGGGATGGAAGACCGCGAGCAGCCGGGATCGAAGGATGGAAAGCTGCAGGTAAGCTGGGACTGCTAATGATGTTCTTTTGTCTCCTCTGCAGGTCCGCGATTCCAGGAACGCCGGGTGCTGGTCTCTGAACACGATGAGCATCACGCTGCTGGCTGCAGAATAACACAAAGCACGTTCTTTAGCTTGGGTGTGGTTTATATAGCCTACCCCTGTAAAGTAGTCCAGGTAAAGTAGTCCGGGCTACCACACCCTAAAACACTGCATCGCACAGTCTGGTTCTTAGGGACTAGACTGTGTGGGTGTCTCCATGTTGGCTGCAGGCTTCCACACAAAATGTAGTTCCCTCAATTCCCATTCCGAGTCCCTGGTGATGGTGTAAGGCCCTTGGGGCCCCAAATGAACCCCAAGTCCTAACCCTACCTGGCATGTGACCATGCCAGTCAGGTTCTGGGTCACGGGTCGTGACAGAAACATTTGTTTTTTCTCAGAGGGAATCTGTCTCTTCATACTTTTACGCTAGATGTGACTACAAATGTTCTGTGATACACAACCAATACATTTGGATAATTCCACCACACCAGATTATTTAGAACTGCATCCCATTAAGAGCACTGTTCTAAATATATTTGAGTCTAATGCATTGAACCATTTACAACATATTAACAAGAACAAGAGGTTTTCAAACATTAAGAGTAAATAACTTAATATCATTGACACTATTTCCAATGACCAAATACTGACAATTAAACCGGCTGACAAAGGAGGAGCTACATTTACCAAGAAGGTTGCCTGAAGCTTCTAAAAGATGAATCAGCTTATACTATACTGGATACAGATCTTACACAGGCTATTAGTGGGATTATCAAAAAGACTCTAGAGAAAGCAGAAGAGCATACATTTGTAACATCACGAACCAGATAGTTTTTAACATGCAGGTTCCCACTTACACCAGTCTATTATGCTCTTCGTAAAATCCATAAAAATAGGTCAAACCCACCATTTAGACCAATTGTAGTGGGAACTGGCAGCATATTTGATCCCTTAGCAACATACTTTCATTGGTTCCTAAAACCTATTGTTCAAAAGACCAGCACATATTTATGAGATAGAACACACTTTTTGAATTTCTTGCATGACTTAGAAGACATTCCTGAACACTATATTCTCTTCACGATGAACGTACAGAGTCTATATACATCGATCCCCATGATGAAGGCACAGAAGAGATTGAATGGGCTTTACTAAAGGATGAGTTCTTTCCAGATAATAAACAATTAGTGATGGAACTTCTGCATATCATTCTGTTCAATACCTTTTTTCGTTCTCGTGAAACCTTTTGTGTATGCTAACATCTTTATGCACCATTTTGAGAAGAACCATATATTGTATAATCCAATTTGGTCAAATAAGATTCTATCTTATTTGACCAAATTGGTCAAAATTGGACAAAATCCTCTGCTGACCTCTTCTTGCTCACTGTACCTCCGTCACCATGTGCAGCCTCTCACTTCCGTTCCTTTCAGTTCTTGGCCCACCTACACTGGAACTCCTTACCCCTCTCTATCCGCTCTATCCCCATCTACACCTCATGCCGTACCTCCAAACTAAAGCTTCAACAATGAATAGAATAGAAAAGATCAACTGGGTACAAAAATAACAGATCCAACACTCTGCTACTTTACAACTCAACCTATTCTAATCAGAGTCAACAAATAGCTGGGATAATCAAAACTGACTGGAAAGTAATACACTTTGATCTACAACTTAAAAAGTCGTTTCCAAAACCGCCTAGCATAGCCTCTAAGAGACGAAGTAAAATGATGTACAGATTGATTAAAGCAGAAAGGCCTAGACAGATTATTCAAAGAACATTGACTAAACAAAAGACAGGCACCTTTCTGTGCCTAAACTTCAGCAATTGCAATAATATCAAACAGGTAACACAATACAATACCCATATATGGGGCAGAAATCAGTTTGAGAGACTACACCACTTGTAATAGCTCAAATGTCATCTACGTCATTACATGTCCCTGTAGTTTATTGTATGTAGGACAGACAATGAGGAAAGCATGAGAAAGGTAGATAGAACACACATTGAATATCAGGACATGCAATAAAAAATCATCGATTGCACACCGTTTCTTAGAAAAGGGACATAGTACTGCACAAATACAATTCATGATCTTGGAAGTCATGCATACTCCTGCAAAAGGTAGTAATATATCTAAACTATCCGCCCAACATGAGTTGCATTGTATCAATACTCTTGACACCCTGGCACAAAAAGGGCTGAGTGAGGAATTTAATTGACGCTACTTTATCTAAGATCCATGAACTTTGAACTTTTTTTACATTAATATTGCATACTTTTATAAACCTGCCTCGTCAATAGGTTGAAATTATAGTTTGTTTTCATTTTAGTATTGTTTTAACCCATTTGCTTGCTTTCTCAACCAGAGAATGTATTGACAACTGTCAAATTGTAGATAGTATGTTCAGGATTGAATATTAATTTGTTTGGCATGATTATCTATTTATGACTTGTTACTTATCTTATATACAATCTTTGATCTTGCTTGGATCAATTGTTTTCTGTTAATTTTGAGAATGGTGCCATCATGAAAAGGCATATCGTCTAATATTTTGTGAATAATGCTATATCAATATGCTGTGATGTACATCATTTTTTTAATAAAAAAATGGTGCATGACATATTATTGCATTTGTCAGATTACTACCATAATGTTAGGTTCTCTGAAGACTACTATAGATTGTAAGTGGCTATCATTGAAGTTTTTTCCTGATTTTAAAATGTTTAATTTTATTGTATTATTTTATTTATTGTTTTACTTGTGTCATTGTTACAGTCGGTAAGAGAGCTTGGTTGGTTGAGCACTTGCTGCTGTGATCTGTGAGCGATCTGCAGGTCACAGGTTTGAATCCCAGCAGGGCCAACTCCGTCTTTCATTCTTCCAAGGCCGATACATGAGTACCAACTCCAGTTTGGTGATATGGTATGAATATATGTTCTATGTAAAGTAGTTAGGCGTAAGCGCTATGTAACTAAGACATTATTATTTAGGGCATTTTTTCCACTTCTCCCCTTGTTTCTATTTTCTATTATAATATATATTTTTTTAACACCACAGAATAGTATAAGCCTTCATTTTGCTAACATTTCTCATTTTTTTTACAGCCTCGCTCATTAGTATTTATCTTTTCACCATTTTGTTTGACAGGTTAATATTGCTGTTGGAACACTACAACGTTATGACACCTCTGCATCATGTCACAATTATGTCATTACACTTCTTTTTGCACTCACAGTCATTATAAACACTTTACTACTCACCCTGGTGTTTTCCAACATGCCAGTCATATTCTCGCTTTATTTTTTAATTAGTACATTTTCTATGGAGTCTTTCGACTCCTTTACCATTTACTATTAATTACCTCTCCCAGCGCTAAGACTGCACTTTATATTATTCCCTTCTCTATAGAAAATTCCTTTTTCTTTTTTCTTTTTTACATGTGAAGGAATTGCTTTCTCAAAGATCTACATCATTAACAGACTATATTTGTCCAATCTTTTGTACTTCTTCTTTACATCAATACCTTCTAATATGCTATCTTATTTGATGCATTCCTTGTTTCTGAATGTGAAGGTGCTCCCATTCTGACAGATTTGAATTATGTACAGATTGGGTCCTAGAAGGGCTATTCTTAGATTCAGCTACTTTTCAGGCTTATATATTATTTTGAGTATTTTGCATTCTTTGACAGATAATGGAAACACATGTGATTCTTACATTTTTGTTCTTAAACTCCTTTCTATGTAAAATTGCCATTATTTGGCATTGTTCTTTTGTTGACTTATTTGAGATATGTTTATTGATTACTAATGTAGAAGAAATATTTTTCAAAAATGTTATAGATGGTTAACTTGTGGTTATTATCATTGACTCCTCTATTGGCTAGTAGTATACAGATCCATTGATCATTTTGTGTCTCTTTGTTTATAGACGTATTTGTTGCTTCTGATGAAGGAATTATCTCCAGAAGCGAATTGAGCCTGAAATCAAAACCTGAGATACAGTAAATCAAAAAGAAAAGAAAAAGAATGTGTGTTGTCTTTACACGATTTGATGTACTATCTAAGCTGTTAAATTACTTATGATGTACCTTGATTCCAATTATTGATAAAAACCTCTTGTCTGTGCGATAGTAAATTACTTACATATTATCAACGTTGACTGGCTGACTCTCTACCTTATCAGGCTGATCAGTAATGTCCTCCTCTTCTGTAGAACTCAGCTCGTCTCCCGATTCCCTTTCCTCCTCACCTGAAGTCGAAGAGTAGTTCAGTTTCTTTCTCCTGACGTGTAGAGCGGGAGATCTTTTCTTCTTCAAGAGGTATGGTCGGCCTCGAAAGGAAGCCACCGCGGCTCCTCACTGGAGGCGCGGTGACCCCTCTCCGCGACAGACTAACAACGGAGTGAGGGGAAAAGCCAACGGCGTAAAAACCCCTCCGGAGTACTGAAGCGAGCTGAACCGGAACCAGGATAACTCAGTGAAACGCACACTGCAGATCCAATATGAGGTGAGTACGAAGAAGAGCAAGATCTGGAGACAGAGGTGTGAGCAATGGCGAAATTCAAACAAGGGAGGAGGGAATAGGACCACACAGGAAGATGGAAGGAATACCGGAGCAGTCCGGGAACCACTGAGGGTAAAACTGGGAACAGGGAAGAGAAAGGCAGAATCCAGGGAGAGAGAGAGAGAGAGAGAGAGAGAGAGAGAGTGGAACACAGGAGAAAAGTAAGAAAGCAGGCGGAGCACCGCCAAGGAGAAAATGTAGAGGGAGCGAGAGCAACAGAGGGAATCCGATGTTGCAACGCGCCAACTGTCTAGTGTGGAAAGGATATATACACATAGGCGGCGGCCATGTTGGGAAAGACTAGAACGCTAGCGTCGTCATGGAGGAAACATGACGGCACAGTTTAATGTGGTCAAGTTTCCACCTCTTCCACAGCTGCCAGCGACCCGCGGTCGTGACAGTATTCCCCCTTCTAGGGCGACACCCCCCTGGCTTGCCGGGATGCAGGTTTTGGAACCGGTGTAACAAACTGGGTGCATGAACATAGGACCGGGCTTCCCAGGAATCCTCGGACGAAGGAAAGCCCTTCCAATGAATGAGATATTCCAGACGTCCCCTATGGTAACGGGAATCCAGGATGTGGGAGACTTCGTATTCTTCGGAGTTTGGGTCGGGTGGTATGTGAAGTCGGGGAGCTTCCTGCAGTCTATCGTCAGCCACATAGGAGCGGAGCTGAAAGGAGTGAAAAGTCGGGTGAACTCGGCTGAGCGACTTAGGCAACTTGAGGCGGTAAGCCACTGTGTTGATCTTGGACAGGATGTCAAAAGGGCCAATGTAACGGGGAGACAACTTGGATGGTCGGACCCAACGGGGTAAAAATTTAGTGGACAGCATAACCTTGGTACCCTTATCCCAAGCTGGCACCTGTCTCCTGTGTCGATATGCTTGTTCTTTATACCGAACGATTGCTCTTTGGAGACTCTGTTTGGCGGATTTTTGGGCTTCTCTCAGTTGTGCCAAGCTGGTTTCTATCGATGGAATGGAGGTGTCCTTCCAGAAAGTGGGTATTATAGATCTGGGGTGGTATCCATAAGTACAATAGAAAGGGCTCATACCTAGAGAGACATGGATCGAGTTGTTGTACGTGAACTCAGCAGTTGGGAGAAGAGATACCCAATTGTCTTGTGACTGATTTACAAAACACCTCAGATATTGTTCAAGGGTGCCGTTCAACCGCTCAGTTTGGCCATTGGTTTGAGGATGGAATCCAGAAAAAGAGCCCTCTCAATCCCCAACAATTTGCACAACGCTGACCAAAACTTAGAGGTATACTTGCTGCCACGATCGGATACAATCTTTTGTGGGAGACTGTGTAATCTGAATATATCCTTTAGGAAAACTTCAGCAGTAATCGAAGCGGAGGGTATGCCAGACAAAGGAGAAAAATGTGCCAATTTGGTATAGGTATTGACTGTTACCATCATGCACGTACAACCTTGGGATTCAGGTAAGTCCACGATGAAGTCCGTAGAAATGTTCATCCAAGGACCTGGAGGGATCGGGTTGAGTTGAAGTAACCCCAACGGCTTCTGGGTGGAATTCTTGTTTCATAAGCAAGTCAAACAAGTCTGAATGTAAGCCTGAGTATCTGCCTTCATGTTGGGCCGATAGAAGGTTCTTTGGAGCAACTCTAGTGACCCCCCTCCGCGACGGACTAACAACGGAGTGAGGGGAAAAGCCAACGGCGTAAAAACCCCTCCGGAGTACTGAAGCGAGCTGAATCGGAATCAGGATAACTCGGTGAAACGCACACTGCTGATCCAATATGAGGTGAGTACGAAGAAGAGCAAGATCTGGAGACAGAGGTGTGAGCAATGGCGATATTCAAACAAGGGAGGAGGGAATAAGACCACACAGGAAGATGGAAGGAATACCGGAGCAGTCCGGGAACCACTGAGGGTAAAACGGGGAACAGGGAAGAGAAAGGCAGAATCCAGAGAGAGAGAGAGAGAGAGCGGAACACAGGAGAAAAGTAAGAAAGCGGGCGGAGCACCGCCAAGGAGAAAATGTAGAGGGAGCGAGAGCAACAGAGGGAATCCGATGTTACAACGCGCCGACCGTCTAGTGTGGAAAGGATATATACACATAGGCGGCGGCCATGTTGGGAAAGAGTAGAACGCTAGTGTCCTCAAAGAGGAAACATGACGGCACAGTTTAATGGCGGTCAAGTTTCAACCTTTTCCACAGCCACCAGCGACCCACGGTCGTGACACATATGCTCTTAAAAACTGATCTCTAAGTATTATGTGATAAAATCCGAAGTAGAGTAGGCCCCATTAAAATGAAGTTTATTCTGGGGGTTTCGTCTTCGATACACTACATTGGCGACTTGTAATGTATTTTATTTTATTTTATTCTTTATTTTGTTTTCTCTTCTTCTCTTTTGATTTCTTTCCTGAATTTGAAAGTCTGGCGATTGATGTTGGTTTGGTATTAAGGTATTTGAAACAAAAGTTTGAACCTTGTGTTCTAAACTGTAGTACGTTTTCAAAACAAAAAAAAAAAACAAATAAAAAAAAACCAAAACCTTTTGACTGGCTTTACCAGTAAAAAGTTGTGCAGAGGACTGGGGTATCCATATTGTTTGGATGCCATCTATGGTTTGTTTTGTTCTCTACCCTATGTGCCAAGGCTATTCCTACCTCCCCCGCACCCAAGTTGATCTACCTCATGTATATTGATTCCTACCTTTGCTTAAAATAGGTATGCATGTGGACATTTTTCATTAGGTCTGATGGCCCAAATACCCAGTGGGCCTGGGACTCGAGCGTAGTCCACAAGTTCATGGGCTGGTCGAAGCTATGATGTCTTTGATTCATCTTTATGGTACTGACATATTGCAGTTGTGTCCTCGAGTCGGGCAGCTCAACAGAGCGCAATTACATCAGCAGTGTCTTTGTGATCGTATCTCAAAAGATTTGATCAGCATCTTGAAGTAATGCATGTCCATTAGTTTTTTCCATGCAGAACATCTCGCCACCAACAGGGAATCAAGGTGCAGAATATTTCATTACACACCATTGTAGAACCAGTACAAGAGTGTCGCCATTATATAGGAAAAAGACAAGATGCAGAATATGATTCCATTCGGTTGCTCAATGTCTGAAAATCAACCCTAGCTAGCACAAGCAATTGATCCCTCGCAGAAATCGGCAGCAGAGCATGCAAGCCCCAGTGCTGCATGGACCTTCTGACAAAGTGGTGCACAAGTAAAACATTTTCAATATTTAATGTTCACATCCTTATAGGTAGCAAAATGGATATTGCATTCTAAATTAACCAAGAGCTTATTTGAATAGATGAACACCTTTCTGGCCATGCATTAATAAGCCAAGTGGATATAATTTTTGAGAGGGTAAGGTATTTTGTTGTCCATGATGCTAGGACATATGTTTACGTCTGAACACATGTATGTTGAGCTTGAGCAGCGAAATGCAGGCCATTCGCGTAGCCTCATCCAGCTGTGAAAGCCCCAATGCTGCATGGGTCTTCTGACAAGGTGGTACACGAGTACAATTTGTTTAGTATTTGAAGTTCATAATCATTTACGGTGGAAACAAACAGTTAATTCGTCCTTAACCGAGAGAATATTTGGAAGGATGAATATAATTCTGGTCATGTTTAAATACCCCAAGTGGACTTTAGTATTCAGGGGGTAATTCATAGAATTCAGCGCACAAGTTGCGCACACGGCTGGTGCACAGTGTGCGCGTGTGAATTTCTGCGCCAGCCGCGTGCGCTAAAATCCATTTCCGCGCACAGCGTATTAATGGATTTTAGCTTCCAAATCCAGCCGTGGTGCACCGACCCTGCAGCAGCGCCAGTTACGCCCCTAACCCCTCCCCGTACGCCATGCACAGCGCACAAATCCCGTACATGGCGCACAGGCCCCAACCACAAAAACGCCTGTAAAACTCCCCGTGCACCCCTCCGAATACACGTACCCCGCTGCATGGGGAGTGTCACACGCAATTGGAGCGGGGTACGTGTATAACAGGGGTTTGCGGGAAGTTTCAAACGTGAAATGCCCTGTGCGAGTGGGGTACGTGTATTCCTGGGGTGCGCGGGATGTTTCACCCGCGATAGGCCCTGTGCAAGTGATGTACGTGTATTCCTGGGATGCGCAGGAAGTTTCACCCGCGATTGGAGCGGGGAATGTGTATTTCGGGGGTGCGCAGGAAGTTTCACACGTGAAATGTCCTGTGCGAGTGGGGTACGTGTATTCCTGGGGTGCACGGGAAGTTTCACACGCGATAGGCCCTGTGCGAGTGGGGTACGTGTATTCCTGGGGTGCGCAGGAAGTTTCACACGCGATTGGAGAGGGGAACCTGTATTTCGGGGGTGCGCGGGAAGTTTCACATGCAAAATGCCCTGTGTGAGTGGGGTACGTGTATTCCTGGGGTGCGCGGGAAGTTTCACATGCGATAGGCCCTGTGTGAGTGGGGTACGTGTATTCCTGGGGTGTGCGGGAAGTTTCACACACGATTGGCCCTGTGCGAGTGGGGTACGTGTATTCCTGGGGTGCGCGGGAAGTTTCACACGCGATTGGCCCTGTGCGAGTGGGGTACGTGTATAACTGGGGTTCGCGGGAAGTTTCACATGCGAAATGCCCTGTGCGAGTGGGGTACGTGTATTCCTGGGGTGCGCGGGAAGTTTCCCCCGCAATAGGCCCTGTGCGAGTGGGGTACGTGTATTCCTGGGGTGCGCAGGTAGTTTAACACGCGATTGGCCCTGTGCGAGTGGGGTACATGTATTCCTGGGGTGCGTGGGAAGTTTCACATGCGAAATGCCCTGTGCAAGTGGGGTACGTGTATTCCTGGGGTGCGCGGGAAGTTTCCCACGCAATAGGCCCTGTGCGAGTGGGGTACGTGTATTCCTGGGGTGCGCGGGAAGTTTCACACGCGATAGGCCCTGTGCGAGTGGGGTACGTGTATTCCTGGGGTGTGCGGGAAGTTTCACACACGATTGGCCCTGTGCGAGTGGGGTACGTGTATTCCTGGGGTGCGCGGGAAGTTTCACACGCGATTGGCCCTGTGCGAGTGGGGTACGTGTATAACTGGGGTTCGCGGGAAGTTTCACATGCGAAATGCCCTGTGCGAGTGGGGTACGTGTATTCCTGGGGTGCGCGGGAAGTTTCCCCCGCAATAGGCCCTGTGCGAGTGGGGTACGTGTATTCCTGGGGTGCGCGAGAAGTTTCACACGCGATTGGCCCTGTGCGAGTGGGGTACATGTATAATTGGGGTTTGCGGGAAGTTTCACATGCGAAATGCCCTGTGCAAGTGGGGTACGTGTATTCCTGGGGTGCGCGGGAAGTTTCCCACGCAATAGGCCCTGTGCGAGTGGGGTACGTGTATTCCTGGGGTGCGCGGGAAGTTTCACACGCGATTGGCCCTGTGCGAGTGGGGTACGTGTATTCCTGGGGTGCGCGAGAAGTTTCACATGCGATTGGCCCTGTGCGAGTGGGGTACGTGTATAACTGGGATTCGTGGGAAGTTTCACAGGCGAAATGCCCTGTGCGAGTGGGGTACGTGTATTCCTGGGGTGCGCGGGAAGTTTCACATGCGATAGGCCCTGTGCGAGTGGGGTACGTGTATTCCTGGGTGTGCGGGAAGTTTCACACGCGATTGGCCCTGTGCGAGTGGGGTACGTGTATTCCTGGGGTGTGCAGGAAGTTTCACACGTGAAATGCCCTGTGCGAGTGGGGTACATGTATTCCTGGGGTGCGCGGGAAGTTTCACACGCGATTGGCCCTGTGCGAGTGGGGTACGTGTATTCCGGGGGTGCGTGGGAAGTTTCACACGTGATTGGCCCTGTGCGAGTGGGGTACGTGTATAACTGGGGTTCGCGGGAAGTTTCACACGCGAAATGCCCTGTGCGAGTGGGGTACATGTATACCTGGGGTGCGCAGGAAGTTTCACACGCGATTGGCCCTGTGCGAGTGGGGTATGTGTATTCCTGGGGTGCGCGGGATGTTTCACACGCGATTGGCCCGGTGCGAGTGGGGTCCATGTATAACTGGGGTTCGCAGGAAGTTTCACATGCGAAATGCCCTGTGCGAGTGGGGTACATGTATTCCTGGGGTGCACGGGAAGTTACACACGCGATTGGCCCTGTGCGAGTGGGGTACGTGTATAACTGGGGTTCGCGGGAAGTTTCACACGCGAAATGCCCTGTGCGAGTTGGGTACATGTATTCCTGGGGTGCGCGGGAAGTTACACACGCGATAGGCCCTGTGCGAGTGGGGTACGTGAATAACTGGGCTTCACGGGAAGTTTCACATGCGATTGGCCCTGTGCGAGTGGGGTACGTGTATAACTGGGGTTCGTGGGAAGTTTCACACGCGATTGGCCCTGTGCGAGTGGGGTACGTGAATAACTGGGCTTCGCAGGAAGTTTCACACGCGATTTTGCTGTCAGAGCAGGGTACGTGAATTCCGGGGGTGCGCGGAGAGTCCTACACGTGAATTGGCAGTGTGGGTCCTCCCAGGTGTTCCCTCTACACCCTCCACGGCCCCTGCAGGCAGCCGACAAAACAGGGGACTACCCTGTACCCCTGGTCATGTCCCGCAGGCAGCCCATCCACCATGGGCATGCCCCCCAGCCAAGCCACATGTCACCTTGCACTAGTGTGTTTCTCTGAAAGACACAGGGGACCCCACACTTTGGATGGGAGTATTACTTTAGATTTGGATAACGGAAAGACATCCAAAGGAAACGATTCAAGAAGTATGGTATCAAGGATTTTATTGAACCTGATATTAATTTAATATATCAACCAAATCGTGATTAAATCTGCACTTGTGAAAACAATTTACATAGCAGGAAACAACTTTTATTAAAAAGAACACATCTATATAATAAAATTCATCTTATTCACTCATCCAAGCATACAACCTCATCCATCCATTAGACAAACCACTCATACTAAACACCAATCACTATACAATGTAAAATCTATAAGGAATTCATCACAGTTAATTCATCTGAAATATTTATAGAAAAGAGTATGAAATCAGAGCCACAACAGGTAACATCAGTGGCATAAGTGATTGAGATGGGTCCCAGAATTTTTTGACCACGACCTCATCTTAGTCCAAACTCAACCGGTTTCGACGTATATACTTTAGTGTAGTGACGTCTTCATCAGGAGTACAAAAGTATATTCTAACATAAGGAAAAGAAAGAAACACAGATGGGACACATCAATATATGAAACCCCTAAACTTGGAAAGAGAACATATAACATCAATAATAAAATTGATATATATAATGAAAAAATTAAAAAATTAAATAAAACAATGGGTAATCATGTACAAGAGCCTGCTGCCACCCCGTGGTAACTCTGGGATGGGCCTGAGGTGTCTGGTAGAAAGTAGTGCTACCCTCTTATATTGGTGTCTCTGGGAGGCAGATACGATGTAAAACCAGGTCATAAGCAGAGTCACAGATATACACACAAATGACAAGGCCAATGTATAAAACCTTCACTACTGCGGCCCGTGAATAGAACACAAAAGTCACATACTTAAGATTGTACCAGTGGTGTAAGGGCATGACCGCAAAGAATATAAGTATAAACTAACCTTCATTCATATAGTAAAAGGCTGTACGTCTTTGCCTTTAATTAAACACTGGGTCCACTTGTATACACTAGATAACAACGTCCCAGTCGAAGTTCCTGCAGTTATTTTAAGTGCGTGAACACCAAAGTTCTTCTCTGCAAAGTGTAAACAAACATTTACACAATTGGCTCCCACTGTACAGATCATAAATTAAAATGTACAAGGGTGAGCTAACAGGTCTTACCAGGAATGTCCAAACACTCGTTGAGCCCGCCGCCATAGATGTGAAGATGAATCCCCGGATCCAGGGAGGGCTGCGCCTGATATTATATGGGCCTAAACACGACACAAACATTTAAGTGTGTGAAAAAGTACCCAATTGTTCTTACAATTATATTATTCACTAGACTCAAACGGAAGCTACTGCAAATTAATAAATTAAGTGCATAAACCAAAACCAGCTAATATGTGCAATATCTAATTATGGTTAATCGAATTTAGCTTACTGAAAAGATTACTTTTTTGGAAATTTAAACTAAATTTGCTCAATCTATCTGACTTCACACGAATTTACTTTGCTGGGGTATCGCCTATAGAAGACCCAAAGATATGGGGCTCCTTTCTGTATGTAGTAAAGGCAAAAAACGATTCGAAAGAACACCCATGCAGCTGAGTATTTACCTTAAGCGAAGGAACTCTCCGGTTCTCGCGGCAGCTAGTCACCCGTATAGCAGCTGGGTCCAATTGAAAGTAGCGTGCAACAGAGTATCACCGTTTCAAAGATGTTAATATACGCGTGGAAAGCATCATGTGATCACGTAGTCAACCACGTGACCACAAACTGAACTGGTCTACGTGCTGCGTGGCCATACGATCTTAGAAGAAAGACACGCAAAATTGAGCAACAAAATGGTGTACTACACGACATGTCCACACGATCGTGAGGAAAAGACCGTAATTAGAGCATGACAGATATGGAAATAACGCACACTGTGGCAAAACATTTAGAAAAAGACGATCTCTGTCATGTATGGGCAAGATTTTAGTTTATGCACATTATAATGAGTGCTGAAAATATTGTAAAAACAACATTTAATGCCTTTCTTAAGATTAGAACGGTCCAAATATGTCAGATATTGTGGCGAGTAGTGTTTAGTTACTCGAGTTCCATGGTTCCAGGGTATTAAGGCCCAATGTTAGTGTTTTTAGATTAAATATCCACATTTGTTCTTTGTAATCTAAGTTTTTTAATAGTTGGGATTGATTTTGTGCATATACTTTTTCTATGCAAAACCATTCCACCTGGTCAGCCGTATGACCCATCTCAATAAAATGGATTACCATTGGAGCATTGAGGTTTCGAGTTCTAATCTTAGAACGGTGTTCGTTAATGCGGGTACTCACTTCTCTAGTTGTTTTGCCTACATAAAACAACTGACATGGGCAGCGAATGGCATAAATGACATTCTTACTTTTACAAGTGGTAAAAGTGCGGAGGGTCCACTTTCTAGTCTGTGATTCAAATGACATAGTTTTTTTAGAAAACTTACATGCGACACATGAAGTACAAGGGTAGTGTCCCACCACTGGGTTGGAATTAGTATCGCGAATTGTATGCACTTTAGGAAAAATTCTACTGGCACGAGTAATCTTTTGCTTCAAATTTTTACCTTTTTTGAAAGCAAATAGAGGTCTGGGTATAGATGTTCCTGAAGTGTTAAGGATTCGCCAGTTTTTTAGAATAATACCTCTAATAGCATTGCTATGTTGACAAAAGGTTGAGACACATACTAGTTCATCTTTCTTTTCAATGTCTCGCTTAGGTGTCAATAGAAGATCTCGGTTGGTATATCGAGCTCTCTTTTTGGATCACCAACTCATGTCCCCCAGGACCCCCACCCCCCAGCAGTCAGGGGCACCTGCCAGAAGGCCTCCACCCATGTCCCCCAGCACCCCCACCCCCCAGCAGTGAGGGGCACCTGCCAGCAGGCCTCCACTCATGTCCCACACATGTCCCCCAGCACCCGCACACCCCAGCAGTGAGGGGCACCTGCCAGCAGGCCTCCACTCATGTCCCCCAGCACCCCTACCCCCCAGCAGTCAGGGGCACCTGCCAGCAAGCCTCCACTCATGTCCCCCAGCACCCCCACGCCCCAGCAGTGAGGGGCACCTGCCAGCAGGCCTCCACTCATGTCCCCCAGCACCCCCACCCCCAGCAGTGAGGGGCACCTGCCAGCAGGCCCTCACTCATGACCCACACATGTCCCCTAGCACCCCCACCCCCCAGCAGTGAGGGGCACCTGCCAGAAGGCCCCCACTAATGTCCCACACATGTCCCCCAGCACCCCCACCCCCCAGCAGTGAGGGGCACCTGCCAGCAGGCCTCCACTCATGTCCCCCAGCACCCCTACCCCCCAGCAGTCAGGGGCACCTGCCAGCAGGCCTCCACTTATGTCCGCCAGCACCCACGTCATGACGATCCTCAATCATTGGCCTCATGGCCACCCACATCACACCCCACGCCACCCCAGCCCAAAGACCCAACCAAGTATTGCATCCACGCACAGAGAAATGGCAATTACATGATACAACCCGAATGGCAAGTGTGTACATGAACACATGTCCGTCACACACACACAATGGGTGCAAGTGAATGTGAAAACCCATATCATGACATGCATGAAACCAATGAGAGAATACCACACATCGAAGTATGAAACAAAAATGTATTGAACACAACATGAATGTAATGAAAAAAAAACACTCAATAATGGGAATAAGAAATAAAATGCAGCATGTCCGGAAAAGAATAAAAAATATGAAATCAGAAACCAAAGAAATCCAAATATAAAATTTGTCCAAAGTCTCAGTCCAACAAAGCAAATCCAAGGGAAAAAGAATATCTGAAATCCATTGCGCCATGGTGAAATTAAAATGAAAAAGAGAAACATCCACTGTTCAACTATATACAAATCACCAATCCAGGGTCCATGAGCCCAACAAATGAAATGAAACCTACAAAAAACACTACCTAATAAAGAACTATATACAAAAATGTGGTGCATTGTCCAAGCGGCCCAAAATAAACAAAAACAGAAAGGAAACCTAACACTGTCTAACTATTTACAATGGCAGCGGGCTAGTCCGACGGCTCACTTTTTGATGTCCCGGGCCAGGGCATCATCGAACTCCCACTCAATGTCCTGGAGGCGGTCCTCGTCCATGGCCCTGAGGGTTTGCAGGGACGACGACATGTTCACCTCCAACTCCCTGCGAATTGCCTCGAGGCACTCGGCCCGCCTCAGTACCCTCCGCATGGACTTCTCCGCCCTGACCATTGTGAGCCGTGCCTCTTCCGCCCGCTGCCGCTCCGCATCTATGGCGTGGCCCACGCTGCCACGCGGAAGACACTTGGAATCCTGGGTCCGCCTGCCCTCTGGCCAATGCCTGCCCCTCCGATGTTGAAGGCACCGAGCCATCATTGCTCCCACCATGTTGCTGCTGCTGCTGTGCCTGTGCCTGCGCCCTGGCTCTTGCTGCCTGCACGTCCTCCTCCGGCTGGGGTGCAGTTGTCGTGGTGGCCACCCCTGCTGGACGTCCGACTCCCGACTGTAGGATGTGTCCTCCACCAGCCTGACCGCTGGGTCAGAGGCAGCTTCACAGGGTACCCAGGTGATACATAGGTGGGAAGATGGCATGGAGGATGACTGACGCGTAGGGGGTTCAGGTGAGGAGGGGGTCGCAAGAAGGTCCAGCACACGGAGGAATCCAGCACCGGTGACCCGTCCCAGCAGGTCAACGTGGTCAAAGAGGCATCCGAGATGATGTGCAGTCTCTTCACGAAAAGACCGCAGGTCACCTCGCATGCCCCGTTGGCACAACGCTATCCTGGCCAGGACAGGCTCAACACGGTCCCGGATAGCCACGTCTGCAGGGAGAGGAAGGCCAGTTGTTGTGTTCTCATCCACTCCCTGAAAACGGTTCTGGACGTAGGCATCCCTGCTGGTGCCAGATGATGCAGTGACAGGATCAGGGACAGGATTGCACACAGGCACCTCCGCGGCGGCCTGTGCTGCCTCCTATCCCTGCCCCTGCACTGCACCACTGGCACCAGTGGAATCCCCACCTCCAGACCCCGTGTGTGTCCCTTCCGCAGCCTCCTCCTCCACCAAACCCCCCACCAACCTGGATGACTCGTGCCATCTTCCTCTGTTGGACCCTGTGGGGTCTCAGCTGCCCCTTCTGCTGCCGAGGAGTCCACCTCCGACCTCTGCCTCTTGGACCTACCCTCGGCAGCTGCGGCCTGGGACGCGGCACCAGACTCCTCACTCCCCTGACGAGATGACAATCTGGGAGGGGAGCCGGGCCTTGCATCTCCGGCTGGTGGTGAGATCCTTGCCGCTGTGCTCCACAGCACCCTCTCCGCCCTCTTCATCGGTTGACGCTGCAGACAGGGAGAGATAAAACACAGACATCAGGGCACTGTACAATGGACTGATACACACATGACAGTTGCACATGAGTGGCAGTGTCAAACTTCAGACATGGCATCACACTCCACGACACACATGTCATTTCAACTCACACACATGAGCATTTCCACAGCAATATTGCACCAGGCAGCAACATCCATACACATACAACAGCATGAACAGCCGAAGGTGAGCCTGACATCACATGAAACACAGGGAGTGCACTAGACATGCACACACGCCACCACACTTACATGCTTGTCTACATCTCCTCCAACTGTTGCAGTGATGTGATCGCCATACATGTCAAATCTGGCATTCAGCCTTCTACATATCAGTGTCACGTGCATCCATGTTGCATCACAGTTGCACACTTGTCAAATACACACACATGCACATGTACACAGTGCAGATACATGCAGCAGTAGATACACAGAAATTCAAACATGTGTGCTCCCACACCTGCATTTGCACAGCATGCTTACCAACACATACACCATCGATGTGTCTCACACCTAAGAGGACTCACATGTGGCAGCCTCACGCCCCTGTTCATACACATCCCTACATGGCCCTATGAAAACACATGTGCAACCTGCACACTACTGGCACACGACCACGCGCACAGCGTCCAATCAGTATGCATGCACACTTATCGCTCGACTCCAGACGGGTCTGCCTCTCAAGGACCTGGGTGTGGAGCGCTGGGCATATGTGTTCCAGGACCCTCATTTGGTGGTTGGACAGGTGGCCCCGGCGCCCCTTGCATCTGCTGCCTTCAAGAGGCGCTGGGCCTTGTTGAGGGTCCTGGACCTGAAGTCCTCCCAGCGCTTCTTGACATGTTGTAAGTCGCGGACTGCCACCCCCTCCGCATTGATGGCAGTCACGATGTCCATCCAGATCCTGGTCCGTCCTTCATTGTCGGCGCGCAAACTTCCAAAGAGGGCATCATACTGCCCCAGGACTTGCTCCACCAGGACACCAACTTCCCTGGCACTGAAGCTGGTGGCCCTCTGCCTCTCTGGCTGGGGGTTGCCAGTGGTGCCAGATGGTGTTGTGCCCGACATGGCAACCCCAGAGGCAGGAGTGGGTGGTCAACTGGGTCCTGGTGCTGGGCTGTGGAGCGATGATATCCCAGTCGGGAGTCTTCGGTTCCAGCAGGGGTGGTCACAGCAACAGCACCCCTGGCTGACGTGCAGGCAGCAAATAGCAGGGCACGTGGGCAGCAGGCAGTCAGGAAGCAGCAGATGGCAGGTGGGAGCGTGCTCGGGGCTCCGGGGGGCAGTAATTCGGCCTTCTGGGCAGGAGCGTGGTCTTCCGTTTGTTGTTGCGTGGCCAGCTTGATACGGAGTGATTTGGCACGTGAAAATCTTGCACGTCAGCGTGTAATTCGAGGAAAGGCCCTTTGCGCGTAAGCGCGTCAGCACACTATGCGGTTTCATTGGACCAAAGGCCCTTAGCGCGTAAGCGCTTCTGTGACGTGACTCGCACGGGCGTTTCCCTCGTGACGTGGGCATAGTGGTTTAACGCGAGTGAAAAAACTGCACGTCCGCGTGTGAATGCGTGTCATCCGAGGAAAGGGCCTATGTGCGTAAGTGACGTGACGCGCGCGGCCGTTTCCATCAACACGGGTGCATGTTCATCAGTGTCAGCTCGTGAAATTGGAGGAAAGGGCCTTAGCGCGTACACGCGTAAGTGACGCTGTACGTGTGGGCCGCTTTAAAAGGTACGTGTAGGACCCCATTCCCTTGTATGTGCTTTTCGTGGAGAGCGAGTGGGTGAATTATGTACTTCTTGTCGGTTCACACACGATTACTTCACAGCGTTTCAAGTTCGTACTCCCTGTTACCTCTGACAGCGTTCTTTATATTTTTTTGGGCCTGTTTCCTCAAACAGCGTTCACTTCATCTTTTGTCCTGTCTCCTCAGACAGCGTACAGTTCTTCTTTTGGTGGGGGTGTTGCCTACGTGCACACGCGCATTTTTTTCACGTTATTTTTCCAGGCAGACAGTGAGTCGCGCACGCATTTACCAACTCTGCTTGCCCCGTGTGTCGCGTACCCCTTCAGAGGTCATTGTAGGCTGCGTGTAACATGCGTGCGCTTGTTTTTGTGTTTCTGGGTGCCACAGCGTACTGCGGGTTCATTTTTCCACGCACGTGGTCTACGAGGGGTTGTGTGCGCGTTACTAATTGTTTTTGGGGTGCCTGTGCGTTGCGTGACCCGTCATCTTCCCCCAGGGGTCACAGGCAGCCTTGCTAGAGCACTAGGGTACGAATTCCATCTAGTACCCTACCCCTTTCACCCCCAATTGCCCAGGACAATTGTTGACTGCAACTCCCATACGCGCAACAACATCAGTGCCATGGTTGGGAGGCGACCAAGCGGTAAGGGAGGCAAAGGTGGCCGACCTCCAAAAGGTGGGTGTGGTGGGTGCAGTATGGGACGTGGCCATGATTTGCAGGGTGCCCCTAGACCCCCATGTGTGGAGGACCAATCAGGGACACCCATGCCCCCCCCATGGTTGAGGGAAACGTGCTGACACCATCCCAGCTCAGCCCTTGTTGGACCAGCCCATTGTGGCACCTGACCCGGCACAGGATGACTCCCAGGCTGACTTCCAAGTCAGCAAGTCTAAGCCACGTGTGCCGGTGCAGGTTGGTGTCATCAGGCCACGTGGATCTGGGGCAGCGATGTCATCTGCTGCCCCAAGTAGGCAGGGTGGGGAGGCTGCAGGGGCAGCTGCAGCTCTATCCACCCCAGCTCTGAGTCTCCCAGCCGGGACAGTGTCTGTCCTGGTCCATCAAACTGACGTTGCCCCTGCCAACATCACACTTCAGCCAATGCCTGCACCAAGACCTATGGTCATTGTGCATTCGCACACTCCCAGTACCCAGTCCACCTGCGCTTCTGCCCCTACTGACCAGAGCGGCACAAGCCACTCAGGCTCTGCTCCACCTTTGAAGAAGAGGAAGAAGGGTGCTCTGGCACTACAGGCTGAGACCCCAGACACGGCTACACAGTCGGGCACGTCAAGGAAGCCTAGCTTTAATGACCCCGAACTTGATGTACTTGTGACCTATGTGTCGGCAAATAGCCGCGAAATGTTGGTGACTGCCGGGTGCAAGACCACACCTGGTCAACGTAGGGCACACTGGCAGACCATCGCGGACCGTATAAGTGCCCTTGGATTTGTGAGGCGCCCAGCTGATGATTGCTACAAGCGGTGGAATGACCTGAAACGCAGAGCAAAGAACAAGTTGGCCTCAAATCATGCTGCTACTCTGGTGACTGGCGGTGGGTCTCCACAAGAAGACAACAAACTCACTGAACATGAGTCTGTTGCTGGGACCTTTGTCACAGAGGAACAGATCCAAGGTGTGGGAGATCTACCTGATTACGACGCATTGTCCGGTGAGTGCCCATGCGTGTGTGTGTAATCCATATGTATGTTGTTTGGGTGACGGGTTCTGATTGAGTGCCATGTGAGGGTGTGTACTCCTGAGTGCTATGGGTCACCCATTTGCTTCCTCCCATACATTCACGTACCTTGGATTTGGGTATGACTGTATCCCTTCTGCCCACAGTTGCCAATTAGGCCCACATTAGTGCACTTTACCTTGAACTGTCATCTTGCAACTACATTGTTCAGATTTTGGAAGTGTTCATTCAGGCTGATTGTTTCCACTCTCCCATTTTTACTATGCATTTTTCTGCCCTATTGCAACATATGTGATATGCTTCGGTCATTGTTTACAGCCCACACTGGGCCACTATTTTTACCTGTTTATTTTAATGATTACACCATTCAGGCTGATGGAGTATTGGGCTGCAGAATTTTTTTATTAGGGCCTGTTTGCATGTGGAACATGACAGATGTTTCCTGTAATGTTAAAGTGACCAACCATTGATCAGCCCACAATGACTGTATTATTGGACACTGGATGTGTTTCGGTGTGTGGCCCATGCATATTTAGCAACACTATTCAGCATTAATCTTCGCATCATGTCGATGTGACATGGATGTGTGACAGTACTCATTCACTCACATATTGCTGTAGTTTTGTAATTTACCGTGGCTATGCTACATGACATCTGTGTGGTGGCATGTGTCATGTATGTGTATTGGACATGCCACTTACAGCCTCATGTGTGATGCCAGTGATAAGCAGCATGCTGCAAATGTGTTGCTTTTCCATCTTGCTCTCCCCAGTATCTGCCTTTTTGACTCCACTTGCAACTCTTTCACAATGCATGCATGGCAGGGTTATAGTCATGTGGGACATGTGTAAATCATGTACTGGATCTCTGGCTTGTGACGGCCTATGTGTGTGCTATGGTGCTCATGCCTGTTTCCATTTGTTGTCTTTCATGTTTTTGCAGGTGATGACGCACTTGATGCTGTTGAGGTTTAGGAGATGGTGCAGACCCAGGAGGAATCTCAGGCACGACCGGGCACCAGTGGGGGACGTGGTGTGGTGGTGGGTGAAAACCCAATGTTACTGCAGACCATACTGTCCAGGGGTGTCTCTGGGTGCACCTCCCCAGACCTCTATTCAGGTGCTGAATCGGATGATGAGACTTATGTGCCGTTGCAGGTAAGTGTTTCTGGCAGGGATTCTGTTCTGTCCAACCCACCTGCACCAGGGGTAGAACCCTCTATGGGGATGTCAGTGTTGGTAGGTCCGCCTTTGGCGGTTACGGATGCACGGTCACACTCCACAGCATCTGATCCTGTTCCTGGGCCAGCAGATCAGAGGGGGAATGCAGTCCTGCAGCCTCAGGCAGTGCCAGCACAGCAAGGTGCAGATTGCCTTGCCCCAAACAGGTGTGGTGCCTGTCGACGTGGTGGCCGTGCGCCACCAGGCAATACTGTATGGGAAAACTCCATGTACGGTATGGCAACCCAACAGGCAGCATCAGTAGAAAGATGGCTCAGGCAATGGAGTGGGTGGCCACTTCCATTATCCCCCCTGAAAGGCAGATGGAGCAACAACAGCAGGCAACAGACTCCATTTGCCAATCACACAGGGAAGACATGTTGGTGTCCAACAGGGACCGACGGGCGGCACTGGAGACTCTGCGCGAATCCATATCAATAGAGTCCCACGGCCACAGGGAAGCCCTGAGGGTAGAACTACATAACCTCAGGCAGACTCTGGTTGAACTTGAGGCTTCCAGTAATTTAAGGGCAGAACAGCAGCTGGAGCAGCTCACACGTACACTCTCAGCTGAGCTGCATGCAACACATGAGGAGATCCGGGCATCACGCGAGGCCATGCATGCAGAAATGCAGGCAACCCGTGACGTGCTGCATGGGGATCTCCGCACTTTAATCCTCCAGAATCAGACCTTCCAGACCTGCATGCTTGCTGCCATGGAGGACCATACCAGGGCTTTGCGTGGGCTGCCTCCCATATTGCCACCACCTCGTGATGCAGCAGCAGAGGGTCAGCAGAGCGACAGCAGTTCTCCCACAATGGCATAGCCGTGCAGGCCATGAGCCCAAGGAGGTTTTTTTTTTTCCGCAACATCCACGCTGGTGGGTGTTGGTGTGCCCCCTGTCCTTGAACCTCCTGGGTGGCCTCCCCCAACCCCCATTACCTCCACATGGCCATTTTTGATTTGTGGCTCCCGTGGGCATCCACTGTATTCCGGCTGGGCACATGCAGGCTTGTCCTGAGTTTGGGTTAGATGCTTGGGTTTGTGAGACAAACACCCCTCCTGCTTCCCGTTTCCTTGGGCTTGCAAAGGGTGTGACCAAGTGACATTGAATTACACAGTGACGTTGGGCTCCCATGAGCTGTGTGGGCAGTCTGTAGTCAATACTATGTAGACATCCCTAGTGGATATTGTTGTTGTATTGTACACTGCATGGTGTATTGATATGTGCTTTTGCAGCCATGTCTTCCTCCTAATTTGCAGGTTCCTTCCTCATGTATTCACAAGGCCGTCTACTTTGCAGATGCAGTTCATATTGTATGCAGTACACTGAGACATTTGCGTGGTAGCAACACTCTACAGTTGGAAGGGGTCGATGTGCTGGCGTATTCAGGTTGTAAGACTACCACTACTTGAACTTAGTACTGTCTTGTTTTTGCATTTTTCCATGGTGTGTTGCAGCATTGTGTTGATGGTAAGTATTTGGTAATGTGTGCTGTTAGTTATACATTACTGGGAGCATATTGTGTGTGGGCAGTTTCCATTAGGGACAGTGTACTTTGTAACACTTGTGTCAGGTCTTGTGCATTGCTTTGTTTGCTTTCACGTTGCATAACATGCCATGGTGTGTTTGGTGGTGGAGCTGGGGAGGGGTCGGATGACATGGCGCTGCTCTCATGTTGTATTTAGCAAGGGGGTAATGAATTTAGCAGCATAGATGTATGTCTTTTGATGACACAGCATTGGTGGTGTTTGGGTAGGTAGGGATGCACACAATGTAACACTTCCAGGTGACCAATCTGGCTGGTATGGTTGTGAGCGTTGACTGTCCCTTATGTCATCATCATTGATTGTCAGCTGCTATGTACCAGGGCTGTGTGCACTCCACAGGGGTGTGATTTTATGTGAAGTAATTAGCCACCAGCTGCGTACGGGCTGCCTCACCATGTGCCCTTTCCCCTCCCATGCGCAGCGGGCGTGCATGTGGTTGGGGATGTGGGGGCACCACCATGTCCACCGGCAGGTCCCGGCGTGTTGCAACGTTGTGCAGGACACATGCTGCCACTATGATCCTGCACACTACTGGGGGAGCGTATAACAGCTGCCCACCAGAACGGTCAAGGGAGCAGAAGCGTGACTTGAGCACTCTGAATGTGCGCTCCACTATGCCCCGGGTTGCAATATGGGCTGTGTTGTATCTTACCTCGGGTGGCGTGGTGGGGTTCCGAATTGGCATCATCATGTGGGTGCTCAGAGGGTAGGCACTGTCCCCTGGGGAGGTGGTGATGGGTATCTTTAGTGGGGTTGTGACATTACTCAGTATCTGACATGCATGCATGTGCAGTGGCATTTATACTCACCAAGCAGCCATGTATCGCCATGCCGCCCAGCTTCTAGGTCCCGGTTTAGGGTTGACATTCTGTAAATGAAACTGTCGTGGGTGGACCCTGGATAGTTGGCATATACTGAGGTGATGATTCCCTTGGCATCACATACTACCTGCGCGTTGATGGAATGCCAGTGCTTGCGGTTTCTATAGATGTGCTAAGATGCCCTGAGGGAACGTAGAGCCACATGGGTGCAATCAATGGCAACTAGCACTTTGGGGAATTGTGCCACCCTGTGGAAATCCTGGACGGCAGCCTGCCTTTCTGCAGGTGTTCTGGGCAGGTATATATGCCTGCGGACTGATGGGCGTGCAGTCAGGATGGCCAACACCTGGTGCAGGCAGCATGACTGCGTGTCCTGTTACACCTCCCCCACTATAGCACTTGTCCGCTGAAATGATCCAGTGGCCAAGAAGTGCAGTACATTGAAGACCTTCTTCAGGGGGCTGAGTGCTTGGGAGCACAGGGTGGGTGATGTGAGGTCATCCTCCCACTCACTCACCATGTCGAGTATTATGTGAGGTGGAAACCTGTACCTCCCATACACCTGGTCATCATGCATCCCAAAAAGGCTGGTTCTGGGTGTAAAAATTCTGGGCCTGACTCTCCTCCTCCTCCTCCTGCGGTATCCCACGACCATTTCTGCTTGGAACGGTATATTCATCTTGGCGTCTGAGCTTGTTAGTTGTTTGCGTGCACTTTTATGCTGCGCGGGTCCACGTACGCCTGCTTCCTGCTGGCGTACGTGTTTCCGGATTAGCGCGTCTTTTTTGGCGCACACATTAGCCCCGTTCGATTCCATGAATACTTGTTGTAGACGCGCGTGTGGGCGTTCCGCGCATTTGCCTCCTGTACTTCCCACGTGACGCCCACATTTTCACGCGTTGTTCCCCATTCCGCTTGTTACGCCCCCTGTTCCGTCTACTTTTGTTGTGTGCCCTGCGCTATGAGCGCTTTCGCTGTGCGCTTAGCGCACGCTGTTTGGAGACGTGTGCATCAGCGTGCGCCACGCAGAATTTTAGCGCACATCCAGGGATTTACATGCGCATGGACTTCCATGAATCGCTGTGCGTGGGTTTCGCTGCAATTTTCGGACTTGCTCTGCGATTCGCACGCTTTCGCACGCTTGCGCCGAAAATTTCAGCGCACATTAATTCCATGAATCGGCCTGTTACTGTTTTGTTCTCCATCATTCTAGGGTGTATCTTCTTGTCTGGGAGCACCTATATAGAAAGCCTGAACAGGGAAACAAAGTCCACTAGCATACAACCCTTTTTAGTGAATGTAACACGGGGCACAGTAAGAACCTCCACCCTTGAGCGAGTGGGGCAGGGCGCCTATTGTATCCTCTGACTGACTCTGCAGCGCACGACGTTGGCCTTGTCCACCAACCTAGTGGGCTGTCTAGATATAAAGTGAGTGTTGGCACCCACTGAAACAGACCACTGAGTTTTAATGGTGTACGTTTTTCTTTAGCATGTCCAAATAAATGGAAGTTGCCTGTGAGATTTAGGTTGCCTGAAACAATGTTCCAATGGCGAGGGATGACGTCAGCATGTAGTAAGAGACGGTATATCCATGGTTGGTGCAGGGGACTAGATTAGCTGGCCAGGAAAGGCCAGTCATCCATGTGCCCAAGCAGAGAACACAGTCAGCCATTGAAACCCGGAACATTGAAACCCGGAAGTCTTCCCTTAGCCTTCTCCTCTTGCGTGGTTGCCAGGACACTGGGTAAGCATTGCCACCTTAATCACCCAGTTATAAAAACCAGACAGGCCTAGCGTTTTCACCCCATAAGTGTCTTTCCAAAGTGGTGGGATGTGCTACGTCTCTGCTTAGTCAGTTTTTATCAGAAGAAAAGAAAGAAAAATTGCTTGTATACAGAATGAACAAAAGAGAGGAAGAAATGAAAGACAATAGAAGCTTAGTGGAAGGGGATAGAGACAAATAAGCAAGATGAAAATGAAGAAAAAGACAAGATGTGACAGAAAACAGAAAGAGAAAACAATTCAAGTCAGATAATGTACGGTTACCATTGCGACCATAAAGGCATAGCTCTCAACCATTTATGTCGCAAAGGCGGGTGAAAACACCCGATTTTATTTTTGGCGGGTGAGAGGCCCATTGAAACGAATGGGCGTGAAGTTGGCTTGGCGGGTGAGTCAGCTGTTTACAAGGCGGGTGACACCCGCCAAAAGCGTGTGAGTTGAGAGCTATGCAAAGGTAGGTTTCGGTCTGCTGTCGGCTGCCCAGAACGGTTTGCAAACACTAACTGGTAATGTTCAACTTTCGTTTGCACGGGCATTATTTTGATACTGATACAGAGGTCTGGGAAAATGCCTACTGTTTTCATTATATATTCCCTGCCGCATCTGATTGATTGCGTTCGAACATAAAAAAGCTTCTTGTGTCCCGTTTCCCCTTTATTCGTGAAACAAAATGTAACTTTCTCAGACAAGAAAAGAGTGACGTTTCCCTAGCCCTTATCTGAGCTCCAGCCGGGAGAGACTAGACCGCTATCAGCACCCGAGTGAGTGAACAATAAGAAAACGGGTGGCCGAAGCAAGCGGCGGAGCTGCTGCACCGCCACTGAACGCAGGAGCAGCCGCAGTGGCGGCGGCAGGAGCAGCGTCCAGGAAAGAGGGGGACCCGGAGGTGGGGGTGCTCAGCCATGTTGGAAACATAATATCGCCAGGGTGGGCCACTGCAAACAGGAAGGGTGTTGGCAGGCTGTGAGTGCAGGTCGCGCAGCTGCTGAGCTAACCTCGTTTGTTCTCACAAGCTTTGAATGCGGGCCGTTGGCACCGAGTGCCGTGCGATAAACCTGCTGCCAGGGGGACCCGCTTCTGTTACACAACATTACCGCATGGCTAGACGTTCCTATGGAAGCAGCAACATGGGTATCTGGGGGCGATTCGTGTGGTGCATCTCCGCCCCAGTCGTCTCCCACAGCTGCAGCCACAATGCTCTCCCCTACTGCGTGTCTTCCCATAAGCTGTGGAACCGCTAGCCCTATGGGACATACACTCTTCACAGTAAATACATAAAACAATACACAGACACTTCTTTTGTGTTGGCAATAAAAAGGTTGTGGCTTTGTGTTAAACATAATACTAATACACACATAAATGAGTATCATGGGTATTCTCCAACAAACAGGTGTGCAGTGTTTTCTTAGTTCTGGACTTTTGGGCACGTGTGCCAGGAACTGGAAGTGTCCATCCTTTGCTCTCAGGGTGCCCCCAGCGTGAGCTCCCAGGTCTGTGTGTTTGGGACCTGGACATTGACTGGTGAGCAGTTTCCTTCCAAGCCCACGTCCCCTTCCCTGTTCTTCTGTGCCTTTTCAGACAACGGCCGTTGTCCTGTGCTTGTCCGAATGTACCTTTTTCCAGGGATGGGGGAGACCCGGGCAAATGGAAAGATGGATCTGCGAGCGCAGAATCCAAATGCACTCCGAGCTGAGTGTTCTTTCGGAGCGGAGCAGCCCTGCTTATATAAGGAAAATGTGCCACAGGGGCATGCCAGCGTATGGCTACTGGCCACTCAAACAGGGACGGAGCCAGCCTCAAATGTTTGGGGGGCTGGATGGCAGTTTTGAAAACTGTTAGTGAGACGGAACATTAGACCAATTGCGCTACTGATTACCCCCCATCCTAAGGCCCCCTCCCCAAGCCCAGGAGGCTGAGTAGATATTACGCTTTCCTTTGGCCCATTAGATCCATCCTTCACTCCAACTCACCAGAGGCATAGCCATGATTCTGTAACAAGTGGGGCTTGGAGCTAACATAGTAGGGCCCACACTAAGTAGAGCCTGCAGAAGGAAGGGCATTTGTTCTGCCCCCAGCCAAATGCACAGGAGTGCCAGAGTACTGAGGCAGGGTGAAACAATCAACAGGAGTTGTCCTCTTGAGAAAAGCTTTTAAATAATGGGTTAAAATAGTGCATTTTTCAGTAGACTCTCTGATAAATTAGGTAAAAAGCCTCACAGTTTACACTCGGTGTTGCCGGGTAAATCATACAAAGTCTGTTTGATGCCAAGCCACCAACAATGCACAGGAGCAGAGGCGTTGCTAGGGGGGACTTAGGGGGCTATAGCCCCGGGTCTTTTGGTTGTAGCCCCAGATAGAATCTCCGAGGATGCAACCAAAAGGCTACTAGCCCCGGGGCCCGACAGTCCCGACATTAGCGTAGCCCCAGATCTTTTCAAGACCTAGCAACACTCCTGCACAGGAGCATTTTCAAACACATTGTTCATAATGCCTTTGCCCACTATATGCCAGTACTCTGCAAGTGTAAAAAAACATTTTCATATCGGTTGTGCTCACACATGTCCATCCTGGTGCACCTATATAGGCCAGTATTCCCACATAGGAAACGACTCATGTTTGCTTTGTCCATAATCCCAGGAACGATACTATAACAAAGCATGTGTATATTGGCTCTGCCAATACATGCCAGTATCTCCATGTAATGCCAATGAAAAAAAGCCATGCCACAGTAAAAAAACATATCCTTGCTGGCTACACAAAACCCCCACTCTCTGTTGTATTTGCTCCCTAACAGCAGTAAAAAAAATGTCATCCTACAGTAAAAAAAACATTGCGTTGCAGGCTGCATGAATGCCCCCACCCCAATGTAATAAAACTTAAGTTGCCTTTGGCCTTAACACCAGTAATAAACTGCAATGCCACAGTAAGAAAACATGCTCTTGCTGGCTGGCCGGTAAGATAGCTCAGCGAGCTGAGCGCATGCTGTTGTAATCTGAGTGTGATTCACAGGTACAAATCCTGGCAAGGCCAACTCAGCTTTTCATACTTCAAAGTGACCTTCCCGATCTTTACCCTCCTCTATGGACCTTGTACTATTATGTTGCTTTTGCACCTTCTTATCGCTCTCTTCCTCTGTACTGTACTTTGTTTTCCCTGCTCACCAAGTTGTGCCAGTGCTGTGATACTTACGGGTTTGGGCGCTGTCAATAAATGCACTAAATATATAAATAAATAAATAAATAAATAAAGCTCATTAAATGAGTGCAAACTTCATTTGGGTGGTACATTTTATGTAAATATGGCCCATGGCCCAAAGAACTGGGAACAGCACCCACACCATCGAAAACAGTCAAAAACCCTGGAGTCCCAATGGACAACGCACTAACATTAGAACCACAAGTAAACACAATAATCAAGAAATGCTTCTTCCTCCTACACCTGATAAAAATAATCCTACCGTTCCTTTCCTTCACTCATAAAACACTGACAATCATCGGCCTCATCACATCAAGAATTGACTATGCAAACTGCCTCTTCCTCAGAATACTGGAACACGTGCTGAAGAAACTGCCACGTATTGAAAACGCAGCGGCCAGACTCGTCATTAAACTATCATGAAGGGACCACATCACCCCAGCGCTAAAAAGGCTAGACTGGCTGCCAAACAAACAATGAATCACATTTAAAATGATGTGCATAACGCACAGAGCAATCCACGGCCAAGGAGCAGGATTCCTACAAAAGAAAATAACCATCTACCAACTGACAACAAAACTCAGATCAAGCAATGACATCCGCCTAGAACCAAAATCAAGCACAAGAAAAAAACTTGGGGGATCCTCCTTCTCCCACCTGGCAGCGAAAGAAATACGCAATACAAAGGACCACCTAAACTTCAGGAAACTACTCAAAACCTGACTCTTCAACTCAGAACGAGACGTAAGCAACTAACAGACACCAATGGAAATAGAACACGCCACAAACAAGCGGACGTGGCAAGAAGTAGGTGGGGAGGGAGGAAGCCCAGGATTCACCCTCTCCCAAGCCAAAGCCCTACGCTAGGCAAAGCCCAAGGGACAGGGACCGCAGCTGGAGATGAAGGAGCATTCATAATAAACTAGCACCCAACAGGGCAGGGATTGCTTAGGAATTGTAGGGAGGAGACCGCACCCCAGGAGCTCAGGAAGGCATTGGCAGGCAGGCCCCACTGACAACCAAAAAGCAACCCACAACTTTAGTGATCTCAACCTGGGGAGGGGCAGGCCCTAACCACCTTACCGCCCACTGATCACTAGACAGTCACATAGACATGCCACCGCCTAGTGCAGATCCACACGAATGAACCACCAAGGAATGCTCCAGCAGACACCAAGGACAGAGACACCTAACACAAATGCCTGAAACAACAAGGTAACCTCACTAATCCACCTGCTAAAAACCTCAACTCTATGCTTACACCTCTCACACCCTCAACAAACACAAACACTTTCTTGCACATCTAACTGCATGCACTTCACTACACTGCAACAACAAAACAAACCACACATAGTGTCGCACAACAGCACATGGGAGTCTACTGAACCGTAAACTGCACCCATGCTCAGCGAACGGTGTTAACCGAACTGAAGCTGCCAACAGGACATCACAAATCCTGCTCTACCTTTATCCTGCTACACCCTACTAACCCTCCCTTACCCTCTTACGATTCCAGATCCGCCAGAGTGCCAGGGGACCACTCTGGTGGTGATAGCGTGCGATATGAATGTTCTTTAACATTAACATTATCATGTAAGAATATTTATGTTGCCTTTGACCTGAACACAAGTAAAATAAAAAGCCAAGTCAAACTAAGGAAACATGCCCTCCCCGTGTAAGAACACTCATGTTGGCTTTGCCCCTAATGCGAATGCAACATTCCATGCCACAGTAACACCCAGCCAGGACAGGCCCACTGTAGTATTGCCACCCACACAAACTCCAACCCCACATCACAAAAAAAACACACAAGTTGACTTTCCTTTTCCCAAAAATGGCAGTAAAACATACAATGCTCTTGTCAAAAAATGTTCATGCTCCAATGCCCCTTCCCAGGCCCCAGCGTGCATACACACATGTACACACAGAGATATAGACACTTGTCTAGATGCCTTAGCTGCAAATACTGAACAAAATGCATTACAAATCAATCATAATTAATCAATATAACTCGAGCGGCGTGTTCATTACCGACTCAGGTAATGCCCCGGGGCCCATAGGTAAGGCCCCGAGCGAAGCGAGGGCCTTACCAAAGGCCCCGGGGCATTACCTGAGTCGGTAATGCCCCCGCCGCTCAGGTTATATTGCTATTAGTACCCCGTCCCGCATTATGTGCGTGACCGGGGCACTAAAAGCATTTTTTTCTGTCCCGAAATGCAATGGCTGCCATGGAAAAGGAAAACGACGACTCTGTTTTCCCTTTCCATGGCGGCCATCGGGAGCGGATGCGTTGGGAACACAAGAGTTCCCAGCGCGTCTGCTCCTGAAAAAGGATAAAAAAGAAGGTAAGTGGGGTTGGGAGGGCGGGAGTGGGACAGGGTAAGAGGAAAAAAAAACCCTTCCTGCGTCCCCGGCGGAGGACGAGGAAAGCCCCCAGCCGTGTGGAGGTGCAGAGCGGGGATGGCCCCGCTCCGAGTATCCACACGGCTGGAGGCTTCCCTCGTCCCCCGCCAGGGACGCAGGATCAAGAAGGTAAGTTTTTGGGAGGGAAGGGAATACAACATAAAAAAAAAACATACCTGAGTCCCCGGTGGGGGGCTAAGGCAGCCTCTCAGCCGCAGGGAGGCTTGGAGCGGGGATGGCCCCACTTCGAGCCTTCTCATTGGCTGAGGGGCTGCCACGCCCCCCGTTGGGGACAAAGGCTGTGGAATCCCGACAGATTCACTCTCGCCGGGTACTAATAAAACTAAGATCATGTGTTGTGGTCACCCACTAAGGCGTAAAAATGGTTATAAATGGATGCTACAAGAAAAATCACTTCAAGTAGTTCATCAGTACACTTACTTGGGGTTCAATGTTAATGATCAATTAAGCGATGAACCTTACCTTCAAACCATTGACACAAAACTACCAACAGAGATTTCACCAGCTAAAATTATACTGTCGAAATACAGCAAATTCTCATGCTTACCAGCATTTTGGTTGAAGATTGAGGGCAGGTTTTGGCGCTGAGTGTTAAACTTATCTCAGTGTGTACCTACATCCTTGATCCATTTTGAGATGGGATTGATTTCGTTGCATTGCATGAATGCATGCAAGTTATGTGCCTTGCTAAGAAAATGCATCCTACAATTGAATCTGAATACATTGTTACACGTTTTAGCCGTGTATTTGAGTAAGTCAAGACACAAATTTACAAAACTCTGGATGAACACAAGGTTAAATATTTTAGCTGCTGCATATATAACACTAGATCTTTTGCAGAGTAATCCCACACGTGCAAAATTGTAACTGTATCAAATGGATTGGATCAAAAGACAGCAAACTTGCTGTAATTATACCGACTTTATAAACAATCCCTTTGAGAACAAAAAATATTGTGCAATGGTGAGTTACCTAGTAAAAAGCCCTTTGCCAGCTCACAGAAATGCGTAGCTACGATTTAGATGTAATCTGTGGCCAACAAACAAGGTTTTGGCCAGAAGGAGGTTGATTACAAACGATTAACATTTCTTCCACTTCTGTAAAAAGGTGGATCAAAAAGAATCAATAAGACACCTATTCATAGAATGTCCAACGTTATTTGATGGACGCAATTGCTATTTGAAAAAATGTTTTAAAGATTTTAGACTTATTTGCCCAGAAACATTGTGGTTGTGTCAAATGAGAAAGTATATTGTGCCTCCTATTGCAATGAAAATATGTATATTGGCCTACGCCAAGCTGCTTGTAAGTCACTTGCGAAGAAATCCGTGTTGCAAGGTCCTGACCTTAAAATCAATGTAAGCCGCCATTTTAGGTCAATCTGCCATTTTAGGTTCGCTTTGTAAAGTCACCCTGTGAGTTAAAATGGTGGACGATGTCATTCCGAAATACAACATGGCCGTCTTGACCTCTGCATGTAGCTAATATGTAACTTGCCTGCAGGCTACTTGTTGAGGTCGTGAACTGAGACCTTGTCCTTGATTGACCTGTGTGTAAAGGATTACTCGTGCAATGAAACTAATCCGCGAGCATATGTTGGAACAATGTATTCAAATACTGAACGTAGAACACTTGTTTAACTACATTGTATTAATGTTTGAGAAGACCTGCATGGGAAATCCCAGAATACACAGTTGCCGTGTAGGCTTGTTGATATATGTATTAAAAGCAAACCAGTCACATGTGGATATGCGAACTCAGTATGAACCCTAGATCAGTAATGTATTAGAGGAAAATTAACCCGAAGTAGGGTTGAACATCGTGTTCGCAAATAGTATAAAAGAACAATGAATTCTAATGTACAGCGTCTCTCACTGAACACACTGAACCACGCTGGAGTTTGTTGTGTTGCACTGAGGGCCGATAGCTATCTGATTTTGTTCTGTTCTTTGTAACTGAATTCAGTATAAATTAAAGTACTTTGTATGTTCCTTTGTAACCCGTGTTCGGTGTATTTCCTTTTGGGGTACTCAGCCTCGATATTTTCATTTTGTTTTCACAGTTGGCGCCCGAATAGGGACCCTCAAGATTGATGCCGGATTATCGAAGGTTGACCCTCGCTATCGGACCGGGATCGGACTGTGTGACAAAAAGGGGGCGCCACTGAACGAGACGTGACACCTCAGCAGCGCTGCACGACCCCTGGACGATTAGCTTGTGGTCCGAGAATGGCATCTTGATGAGGGTTCACTTATCGAGGCGGGCAGATTTGCCGAAATCACCACACACGAGGTAAGATTAGTTAGGTAAGATTCTTTGAAATCCGATCGGATCTCCTTAGGCTTGATCAGGTGAGTTGTGACCCGACTCTTAATATAATCCTGATAATTTGATTTTGGCATATTGTATCTGCAGACACAATTATTGACCAGGTAACACCAATAATTTGATATGCCTGGGAAATTGTCTACCTGCTTCAGGGCGTTGTTCCGCAGTGATAGACAGTCTTTGGAATTTAGCCGTCCAGCACCACAGGAGGGGTTGCCGGCGTTTACTATGTACTGTAAGCATGGCATTGGAAGTTTAGTGTTTAATGATATTTGGCACAGACAAACCAGACATGCCTCCGAACTTCAGTGGCCAATCAATGGTAGTTTCGAAATACCTTGTATTGAATATTTAGAGTCAATTCTATTAAAGAAAAAGGCTAGACCTGCAGCATTTGATGTTTTGCAGAATTGGAAAAAAGAAGCGTTGCAGAAACTTAAAAGTAGGGAAAAACATGCGCGTTGTCATAAGACGAACGCCGAAAAAGCATTATTGTATGACCAAGATAAACATTCTGAATCGACTAGGAATATGGATAGGGCTTTCTCACTTGGAATTCAGAAAATCTATCCTTCTAAAGACCTTCATGTTTCCGACAAATTCATAGACAAATTGTTAAATGAACAAAGGCCTGGTGCCTCTGCGCCACCTCCGTATGTTCCTCTTCCTGCTGCTTTGCCTCTTCCTCCTGCTATTCCTGCTCTACCCTCTGTTGTTCCCGTTGTTCCTGCTCCTCCTAATGTTCCTCTTCCTCCAGCTCCTCCACCTCTTCTTATCGCACCAGTAACAGTACCTCCATTGAATTTGCCTTCTCCTTCTCTTCCAAGTGGTCCTGAGACGCTTGTAGTCAATCGAGGTGCAAGGTCGAAGGTTGTCACTCGCAATACTGTACCACCAGAGAAGAAACGTGAGTTGATTGCATGGGCAAAGCATTGTATGGAGAGGGATGATCAAGCTAATGTTTTTGCCACACTTTATAATATGGATCATTTTCCTGAGAAAAATGTTTATATTGAAGGTTTAGGGATTCATTTATGTGTAAAGTGGGAAAATTAAATAATACAGATCTCCCGCAAGGGTTAAGGGATCTAAATACTTTAGCGTTTTTAGAGACACTGTGGAGAAAGTAAATGAGCATGTCGAGAGGTTTTTTGGGTATAGAAAGGAGTTGGAAAGGTTACAGAATGAGGATGACGAGGGGGAAAGTATGTATGTACAGAAACGGTTCCTTTCTTGTCGTAAATCGATATCTGAGGAAGCATGAATTTGTACGAAGGACGCACTTAGATGGATTTCAGATATGTCGATAACTTCAGTTGAAGTATATGACACAAATAGTCAGTATATGCCAGAAATGCAGAGGAAAGTGATACAGGTAATGATAGAGTATCTACAGGATGATTGTGTAAAATGAAAAATTAGTTGTCCCACAGAGTTATTGAGTATTTATAAGAGAGCTTTTTCACTTGACACTTCTTCGACTGCTTTTGCGCTCGACTTGGCTCTGTTGCTTAGTAAGCGTTTGGAGTTGTCTACTTCTCAGTTGCCTATGAGAGAGGTTCCTCCGACTTTTGTCCCGAAGGTTGAGATTGAGGCTGATCATGCAGCAAATATAGTCGCTGTGAACATTCCTGCACATTATGTATCGCAGTTTGTTCATGTCCCGTTCTCAAGACAGGAAGTCAATACTATTAGGCAATCTATTGCTGATATTAGGAAAAATCCGACAGGATTCTATAAAGAAATAGAGTCCGTCTTGCAGTCTTCAGTGGTCACCTTAGGCGATATTGATTTCTTATTTCCTGTACTCCTGCCCGTAGATTTGTGGAAACAAGTTAGGACTATAGACGACGTGCCAGGGTTGGGAGATACATGGGCGAATATAACTAGATTCGATGGAGAAAGGCCAGCTGGTGAAAGACCACCCCAGGTGATACTGACTTTGCCTGATAGAATTATTGCAAAATTAAAAACCATAATCCCTGAGAAAAGAATTATTTGGGACAAATTTACGGCCTGTGTCCAAGGGAAGTCTGAGGGTGCTACTGAGTTCTTTAATCGGTTCGAACAGGTATTCTCGGATTTCAGCGGACAAGACTTAGGCACAGAGTCTGGGAAAAGGTTATTTGTGGACAAATTTGTGCGTGGATTGCTGCCTGACATCCAGTCACAAATGATGTCTTCTGAGAGCGCTTGGCAGGCGAAGTCCCAATCAGAAGTACTGCATATGGCTCAGTACTACGAGAATCGTGTCAATAATGAAAAAGATAGAGTTGAAAAACGAAAAGGTGATTTAAAGACTAAAGTACTATTACAGCAAATTGTTAGAGGCCCCAGAGGGGGTAGTTCGCAGATTAGAGATCAGTATGTCCCGCAAAACAATGTGCCCTTGGGTCCTGTGAACATTAACCAGTGTGCCTATTATCGACAAGAGGGTAATTGGCGTGCACAATGCCCAGTCCTTCGACAGAGGTCGAATAACACATTTGGGAATATGGGTAGACGATCCAGAGGTCGCCCGGGTGTAGGGGGCCCTGGTAGAGGTCAGTTTGACCAGGATCCTCAGCAACCTTTTTCGCAGGATAATCAGACTTCTAGTGAGGACACTAGGAACATATTTGATCATCCTTCTGCTGCATAGCTATCTGAAGAGCTTCCTTTTGATGATATTCTGTTTCGTTAGGATTGCCCGAAGCAGGGTTTGGAACCTATATCTATTCCCGTCAATCAGAAAGGTCCCTACGATGAAATGGTGGTGGGAAATAGGAAACATCAGTTTTTGATAGATACTGGAGCAAAAGAAGTGGTCCATTGATTGTTCACGGGTTTCAAACATTCCACTGTCAGGGCAAACCAATGTTTCTGTAGAGTTTTCTGGCACACCAGTTGTTTGTCCAGTTTCTTCGCCGGTACCCATTTCTTTGGGTCCCTTTACGGTCCACTGTCCATTTCTGTTGACTTCGAATTGTGGAGAGAATTTGCTGGGGTTGAACCTGTTAAAAGAATTAAATGCAGTCATTTATTGTTCTTCTGATGGAGTGCGCTTGACGATTTAACCACAGCAATTTTCTGTCTCGCAATTCTTGACTAGACCTTTGCCACCAGAATTCATTGATGTACCAGATAGCTTATGGGCTGTTGACGACAATGATGTCGGTGTTTTACAGATTGAGCCTGTTAAGATAGTTTTGAAACATGGAATTGAGTTGCCACGCATTCCCCAGTATAAGATTTCAGTTGAGGGCGAGCGAGCTTTGAAATGCATTGTTTCCGATTTTGTGCATCGCGGGGTGACTGAAGAAATTTGAGGAAGTTTGTGCAATAGTCCAATTTTACCCGTGTACAAGAAAGGCGATAATGCAATTCCATTCCGTTTCATAATTGATTTACGTGTCATTAATAAAGTCGTCGCTCCGCAATTTCCAATTGTGCCTGATGTGACGACAATATTAACCATGATTCCAGCTACAGCTACTTACTTTAGTGTTGTGGATATAATTAATGCTTTCTTTAGTATTCCTATACACAAGGATAGTAGATACTTGTTCGTTTTCACCTTAGGGGGACGCTCGTTCACATTTACTCGTGCACCTCAAGGGTACACAGAGAGTCCTAGCATCTATAGTAGGGCTTTGAAAGAACAACTTGATACCCTTGAATTGCCCTCTACTTGTACATTGCTTCAATATGTTGCTGACTTGCTTTTAGCTGTCTACTCTGAGAGTGCCTGTAAGGAGGGCACTGTGTTGCTGCTTATTCATCTAGCTAAGCATGGTCACAAAGCTTTGCTTAAAAAGTTTCAATATTGTTGCCAGGAGGTCGCCTATTTAGGCTATCTCCTCTCAAAGGAGGGAAGAAGATTGACACCTGAACATATAAAACACATTTCTGACATGTCTGTCCCCAATACACAGAAGGAAGTTAGAGCCTTGATAGGTATGGCTTCTTACTGTAGGTTGTGGATCCCACATTTTTCACTAGTGATCAAACCGATGTTGGCTTTGATAAAGAAGGGCATTTCTTCGCCATTGCCGTGGAACGCGGAACACCAGCAATCGTTTGACTTGCTCAAGACTGCATTGTGCTCTCCACCAGTTTTGGGCACTCCAAACTATGAAAAGGCCTTTGTGTTGTTTGTGCATGAATGTGATGGATGTGCTTTGGCTGTATTAATGAAGGAACATGGAGGGAAGAATAGGCCGTGCAGTTACTTTTCTTCCGCACTTGATCCTGTAGCATACGCTTTGACAAGATGTTTGCGAGCTTTCGCTGCTGCTGCTGCGTCTGTAAAACGGAGTGAGGGAATGGTCCTAGGCCATGATCTAACCCTGATGGTGCCTCACTCTGTAGACCTTATACTGAACCGAACCCAAACGCAACACCTCACTACCGCACAGTTGACGAGATATGAATTGATCTTGTTTGCTCCTCACATTCAAATTAGGAGGCGTTGTGTTCTTAATCCGGCTGAACTCCTACCTTTCCCGCAAGATACTACTTGCGGCGATGAAGAGTCACATGACTGTCTGTATACTACCGAACTAGAGACAAAGGGTAGAATTGATTTGGAAGACACTCCTTTGGATAATCCGCAAGGAGAGCTGTTTTGTGATGGCTCCTGCTTCAAACTTCCGGATGGTACATCCACAGCTGCTTATGCAATCACCACATTAAGCACGGTCGTGGAAACCAAGAGAATCACGCATAACTCTGCGCAGACCGCAGAGATTATATCATTGACCTGAGCTTGCGAACTTTCTGAAGGGCTTGCAGTAAACATATATACTGATAGTCAGTATTCCTTTGGGGTGGTTCACAATTTTGGGAGACTTTGGTCAAAGAGAGGGTTCTGAACTTCACATGGCACTAAAATCCAACATGGCTCCCTTATAGTACAACGACTCTCAGCGCTTGTGCTCCCTATTCAGTTAGCTGTTATGAAATGTGCAGCACATCAAAAGATTACAGATGACATAGGAATAGGGAATGCTTTCGCTGATCAGATAGCTAGACAAACTGCTACCGATCCCCTTATTGAGATGTATGTTTCAAGGGAGACTGTAAATGCTTATGCAATGGATGAGGGTGTTGGGTCTGTACAGGATATCCAAGCTGATGCCACGTTAGAAGAATCCAAGAAGTGGGCTGAAGGCTTGGGGAAACTTGATGATGACAGGGTTTGGGTGGACATAGTTGAAGGGAATTGGCTACTCCCTGACGCATATGTAATGATGATGGTCATCATGGCCCATGGTCCTACGCATGTATGTGCGCAGAAAGTGACAAAAATGTTAGAGAAAGTTTGGGCAAATGACAAAATTTCGAAAATTGCCCAGCGTTATGTTCAGGGTTGCATGATTTGCCTACAGCACAATGTGGGAAAGGGGAGAGCAACTCCAAGGGGAAGTTTTGGGCCACCCTCTGTCCCCTTTGACATTATCCACTTTGATTTTATTGAAATGGAACGGTGCAACAATATGAAGTACGTGCTGTGGTCATCTGTGCTTTTAGCAAATGGGTTGAGGCCTTCCTGTCTAAGATGCTACAGCTATGACTTCTGTGAAAACCATGTTAAAGGAGTACTTCCCACGGTTCAGGCTACCAAGAGTTATCTGGTCGGACAATGGTCCACATTTTGTCACTGCTGTAATTCTGTAGATATGTGCGGCATTACAGATGGACAAACGGTTCCATTCGGCCCGACATGCTCAGAGCACCGGACTAGTAGAAAGACACAACGGTATCATCAAGATCAAGCTCACTAAGACGTCTGCCGGCACTAAATTAAAATGGCCGGACACCTTACCGATCGTGTTATTATCCATGTGTACAAACCCTCAAACTAAGACTGGGCTCACTCCATTTGAGGTGGTAATGGGGAGACCTGCCAATATCTGGAACCTTCCTAAATGTAGCTTGTTAAGAAATGTTGAAAATGTATTACTTTCAGATTATTGCAGCCAGTTGACTAAAAACCTGTATTTGATTTATCACCAGGTACGAGAGGCTTTACCTGTGCGATACGAGGGCCTGGGCCACAGCATATGGCCTGGAAGTTGGGTGCTCATCAAGACATTTGAGCACTCTTCCTGCCTTGCACCTTGCTGGCGGGGCCCGTTCCAAGTCCTGTTGCTCACCCAAACAGCGGTGCGGGTTTCTGGAAGAAAGAATTGGATCCACGCGTCGCAGAAACTTCCTCACCCAGGGCCACACGATACAGAAGAAACAGAACCCCTCGCTAACGCTGCAACCAACGATCCCAAAGCAGTAAATAGCGCTGAGAGTGTGTGGGAGAATCTTTCTGAGCCCGTGAGACTTGGGGAAGCAGCCATTTTGTCTCCACACTCTCCAAAAGCTTTGCATCCGGAAACTGCTGTTTCAAATTCGGCATCTTCACTTGTCTATGATACATTGCTTCCAACGGGAAGTGACGATACATTGGGCCTCATTACACGTTGTGCGGTAAAAATTCCAAAATACCGGCCTGGCACTATCAACGTGTCCGCCCTCGCAAGAGTGCGCTAATAACGTACCATTACGAGTACGCGGACACGAGCATAGCACCATGCCGGTAAACCCCCTACCGCCATGGCGGTAAAGACCCAAAAAAGTCACCAACGGCCCTCGACAAAAGTGCAGATTGCTCCTCTGGCCTCCTGCTGCATGCAAATAGCGGTCACCGCAAATAGCGGTGACCGTTAAATTGCGGAACCGGAAATAGCGTCATCGCACAGGAACGGGAAAGAGCACGCAGCCATCTTTAAAAACACAATCCATTGCCATCCTCTGCCCCCTGGACCTGTTTTGAGTCGTTTGCAGTTCAAAATCATCCGGGAGACCTGCATCATGCCCAAGGCATTAAAAAAAAGTACTGACAGGCAGCGCAAGGAGAAATTTACAGCAGAGGAATTGAATATGCTGACACAGACCCTGGCTGAGAATGCAGAGGTAGTTTTTGCCAATGACATGCGGCGGCCAACACTACTCCAAAAAAAAGCCACCTGGGAGAAAGTTGCAGTCAAAGTCAGTGCATTGGGCACCGGCACCCGCACGGTGCGTGAGTGCAGGAAGAGGTGGGACGACCTCAGACTGCGGGTGAGGGGCATCCTTGCGGAAAACCACCGCATTGCCAGTGCAGGTGGAGCTGGTTCACCAATCAGACTAAAAGAATGGGAGGTGACCTGTGGAAACCTGATTGCTGTGGAATCCATTGAGGGAGTAGGCACCATGGAGCACGGCGTGGGTACCACTTCGGATGGAGGTGAGTGGACACATGACAGGATGCGATGTGAATGTACTGTTCCCCCCATATGTGAGCACAGACTCCTCTCATGCATGGACACACATCCACACATGCATCCATCCCTCACCATGTCAGTGTCAGACCCAAACACACACACATGCACACATCACCAGAGACAAGTTCCAAACACAATCATGCATGGGTGAGGCACTGAACTGGCACATCACCTGCATCCACAAATACTAAATCCCAATGGCCACAACTGCATCATTCATGTAATCTGCATTAAGTATATTGAAACGCAACCAATGCCACCCCCCTTCTTGTCCCTGACAGGCTCACATACAGATGGTGAGGATGCCGCTAATGCATCCCAGGCACCAGCTACGAGTAAGAGGCCAAGGGCACAGGACTCGGAGGACACCCCCACAACATCCAGGGGCAAGGGGGGAAGGTCACACCTGATGAGCGGGAAACATCGTAGGAGTGCCACTGTCAGGGCAGAAGTAGCTGCACCACAAACTGCAGCCCCACCACCGGAGGTGAACCCACAGGCACCAATACCAGCCACCGAGGGCCCACCATCAGCTGCGGCAAGCTCCGCTGGTGAGGCAGCCGCCACTGCCCTCCTATCTGATCCTGAGGACACCCTAGTTGGGCCAATGGAGATGCACACCCCAAGCCCCCCTAGAATCCCAGAGCCAGCAGCATTCCAGACACCTGGGTCTGATGTGACTGTTGAGGACAACAATCCAGCCATAATGTCCCCCATGGTGGCTTCACCTGCTGCAGTGGATGCATCTGAGGGCACAGCATCCAGTACACCATCACCCAGCACTGCCCTCCAACTGACCACCATCCTGCAGCGTCAACACGAACTGACTGTGCTGGTTGGCCAGCATGTTGAGGAGGCTGCCCATTTCAGGGAGAATATCGTGGAGACGGCGAGGCACTCCACTGAGAGGATGGACGCAAACACTGACAGGCTGTGTAACGAGATATCCAGGCTCAGGGAGGTCCTTACTCGCATGGCTGACACAATGGACCGCCACTTCTCACAACCAGGCCAGTCTGCCCCATCGTCATCTTCCGGCTCTAGACAGACAAGCCCCCTCCGGCGCTCAACACGCACCACCAGGCGCACATCTGCCCATCCTCCAAATGCTGCTACAGACAATGGCAAATAGGGGGTCAATGGAGATTCCTCTGCGTGCATGGGCCAACGCAAACATGGCAGACACATGAGGGACTGTTGTGGGGGGTGAGGGGAAGGGTGTTATGGGTCTGTTGTGGGGGGTGGGGGGAAGGGTGTTATGGGTCTGTTGTGGGGGGTGGGGGGAAGGGTGTTATGGGTCTGTTGTGGGGGGTGGGGGGAAGGGTGTTATGGGACTGTTGTGGGTGGTGGGGGGAAGGGTGTTATGGGTCTGTTGTGGGGGGAGGGGGAAGGGTGTTATGGGTCTGTTGTGGGGAGTGGGGGGAAGGGTGATGGGATGTTTGGGGACTTGCACTTTTTCACCTTTCCGTTACTCAATACACTGGTTTCTGATCAAAACACAGGCTTGGACATCTTCATTGTGTTTGTGTACTTTATTGGCGACAGGGTCCATTGCGTGCTTCCAAACGTACACCAGTGCATTACTACCCATATCCCTGTGACAGTACGAAAACATGTTCCTCAGAATATGTGGTTGATCAGATGCTGTCTCACAGCACGTCCCTCCTGCCCATCCCCTCTTGCAAGACCTGCATCCCCTTCACCTCCGTCCTCATCACCATCATCATCCTCATCATCATCTATTTCAACATCAGGGGGCAGTGGCACATTCCGTCTGATATGACACATGCCATGGTGATCTTGGCCACCTTCTCATGTTCATACAGGAGAGCGCCACCAGACCTGCTAATGCACCTAAACCGTGACTTCAAAAGGCCAAAAGTCTGCTCGATCACGATGCGGGTACGGGTATGTACACGATTGTATTCCTCCTCGTGCCTGTTCTGTGGGTTCCGTACAGGTGTGAGGAGCCAGGTCTTCAGGGGATAGCCCACATCACCTGTATGGGGGAACGAACGGGGTCCTGTTACTGTTCACCTCAAGAGCGTCCTGTTCATATCACACAAATTGACATTGCATTGTGATTCAAGTACACAATTCACAGCATACATGCAGATGGTCTGTGTGACAGCAATGTGCAAGGGTGAGGTCGACCCTGCAAGTGGACATGCCCCATTAATACCTCCAACAATAATTGACATGTCCTGGGTGAGGCGGGGTCTTCGGTGTCCCTGGGCCCAAGCAGATTTGGTTCAACACTGCTGGTGTACTGCCATTCCAACATTGATGTTGCCATGCAGAGAGGCATCACTGCAGTGGTGCTATAGGTGCGTGGTGAAATGCTATGGCTAGGGGTGATCCCTTTGCATGCATTATAGGGCACATTGCATTATTGATGTTGTGCTGGACTAATTCAGGATGACTATCTTGATGGCATGTGTGAAATGTTTGTATTTTGTGGCCATGAATGTTGTGCAATGTGTATGTGGATGGATGTTTAATGTTACTATACTTGGAATGTCATCTGTGTTGTGTAGCTTATACTTGCATGTCGGTTCATCTCAAGTACATTGCCGCCTTCCCAGATGGGCATTGGCGTACATCTGTATGTGCATTTTGCTGACAGCCGACAAGCTACACCCATTTCGGGTATGTATCCCCCCCCAATCACACCCAGTTGGAGTATGTATCTCCCCCCCCAATCACGCTGCCATGTGCTTGCCCTGCTACTCACCAAGTAGCCATGAACGTTGTGCGGTTTGTCGCTCCATGTAGCGTGGGATAGTTGAGTTCCGCAGGACCATGGAATCATGGGTTGATCCGTGAAATCGGGTACACCAATGTGTGATTATCTTGTTGGCGTCACATACCATTTGGACATTGATGGAGTGGAATTGCTTCCTGTTTCGGTAGACTACTTCATTGTGATGTGGGACCACCAATTCCACATGGGTACAGTCGATGGCCCCGATGCAACTTGGGATGCCTGCCAGTGAATAGAAGCCAACTTTTGTGTTTGCAATATCCTGGGCAGTCCGTGGCATGTATATGTGTTCAGGTGCATGCTTCAGGAGGGCATCGAGTACCTGGTTCAGCGTGCGGGAGAATACTGGTTGTGAGATGCCATGCATCTGTCCCACTGTATGCTGGTAGGTGCCTGTGGCCAGGAAGTGGAGCACACTCACCACCTTCAGTAGCGGGGGATGGCAGGTCTGATGTCTATGAGGCTCACAATGTCGTTGTGTATCCGGTCCACGATGCTGGTGATGGTAACCCGGTCCAGATGGTACAGGGTGTGTATCTGCTCAGGCGTTAGGTTGAATGGACTGGCTCTGATCCTGGGGATTGGTGGGTGCCTCTGTGGTATGATTAGGTGCCGTGGTGGTGCTTGCTGTGCCTGTCTTGCCCTCCTCCTCCTCCTCCTCCTCTTCGTGTTCCTCCTCCTGCGTCTCCTTTGTGTTGCCTGTTGTTGTTGCAGCTGCGCTGCAATGAGGTTCTCCAGGCCATGTAATGCTGCCAGTATTGGAACCATCTTGGTGTGGGAAGGGGTGTGGGAAGGGGTGTGGTGTGCTCCTTTTGAGCTGCCACAGTCTCCATTGCCTCCACCTGTGCTGATTGTGTCCACCTGTGGCAGGTCAGAACACTGCTCAGTTCTCTTAACGGCTGGTTCGCGATGCCAGTATTAGCACCATGGCGGTAAGGGGTTTGGGGGTCTTTACCATGCCGCTATTGGCATGTCCACTAGCCTTGTGATGCTGTGCTAATAGCGGCATTGCGTAATTTACGGGATGAAGGGTCGCGCGCACGCGGCCTGCCCGCTGTTAGTGGCACCGTACTTAGCGGTGCCGCTAATAGCGTGTAGCCGGGTCGTAATCCGCATGGGGATTTAACTTTACCGGTATTCTGTTACCGGTAACGTTAAATCCATAGCGCCTACCGTGTAATGAGGCCCATTGTTTCCGGATCAATTAGTACCGGGAAAAGCAAGGTACAATCTGCGTCCAAGAAAATAGACTTACGGCATGGTTCGGCTGTGCATTCGGAAAAGGAAAGGATCATTGAGGGCTTGTTTTTGCCCAAATTTGAGAAAAGGGATTCTGTTGGCTAGTGTTGTGGAAGGACTAAGAATGCACCTGGGCCCCGAAAATGTATTGCTGTGTTTTTATAATGATATTTGGTTTTATAATAGTCACTGTTTTAGGATTGTGGTACCTCGAGGAAACGCATCCTTTAGAATCCTTGTTGCCTACTGAAAATGTACCTACTGTTCCTACTCCCTTTGTACATTTGCATACTCTGTCCCCTAGGGACTCTCAGCATAGACAAAGGTACCACAATAATACTCTGCTACTTATCATGAATGCTACGCATGCCATTTTTAATAATTCTAACTGTTGGGTCTGTTCACATTTACCGCAACACAGGGATAAGGGGCTAGGTTGGTATATTCATCCTTTACCTTTGACAGCTGCTTGTTATGCTTCTCTTAGAGCACTGTTCTTTGGCCGTTGGAATGATAGCATCTCAGGGAACTTTGACAGCACTTATTTGAATAGTTTTGAGAAATGTGTTTTGACTCCCCTGGGATGCTCGCTTTTCGCAAACAGGAGTAAACCTAACATTGCTTCTATTAGGCCTTCTGATAGACTGTCTCATCCTTTCCAATCTTTGATTTACTTTAAAATGGCTCCAATAGGCAATAAGGATGCCATGCCTCCTTATTATACTGTCAACCATAGCCACGATTCAGTTTCTTTTTGCATAAAGAGGAATGGCACTCAGTCAATGGGAGATTTTCTAGGTTGTGCCAACGTTGCAAATTTGACTGGGGAAAACAGACCTTTGTATGTAGGCGAACCTGTCTACTTTGTCTACGGTAATGTAGCATTTCCATGGTTGCCCAGGGATTGGCAGGGAACCTGTTATTTAGGGATCCTGCTACCTGGGGTGTTTATAGCTAGTACAATAGAAGTTTCAAAGGCTCGTCCACGGCGGGACGAGAATAGTGACACTCCAGCACAAATCTTGTGAGATATAGCAAAATCAGTTGTGCCATTTTGGGGGCAGATAGCAAATTCCAAATATATCAGAAGACTAGCGAGAGTACTGGAGAGAACCATCAACCGGACCACGGACATACTCTATAATATGACATTAGAACAGAAGGTGATAAGACTAGTAGCACTTCAGAACCGGATGGCATTAGATGTCATTCTGGCTGAACGTGGTGGAGTGTGTAAATTAGTGGGGTCCGCTTGCTGTGTTTTTGTGCGAGATTCCTCCCCAATTATCTTCAAGGCAATACAGAATCTGCATGTCCTTAGTTCAGAAGTGCATGGTCCTGAGGGAAACTGGGATCTTAGCGCTTGGTTCTGGAATTTTTTGCGATCTTGGGGTTGGAAGGTACTTTCGGTCTTGCTGATTATTTTGGGAATTCTGTTGTTTCTTTGTTGCTTTATCCAGTGTCTACCTAGTATATTTTCGATGCTAGGGGGATGTTGTGCACAAGCGATAGGTACGATAGGACATAAAGTGTATGCCCCAGATAAAACTTCCAAAGAATATGTGTTGAAAGAAATTCTAGCGAATTACCTAATGGCAATAGATATTTCCGACAGCGATCCAGGGTGCATGGACAATGATGCATGGAGTTATTTGCAAGGAGTTCAGAAGTAGTTTAGCACTTGGCATAGGCCAAAAGGAGGGTTTGTCAAATGAGAAAGTATATCGTGCCTCCTATTGCAATGAAAATATGTATATTGGCCTACGCCAAGCTGCTTGTAAGTCACTTGCGAAGAAATCTGTGTTGCAAGGTCCTGACCTTAAAATCAATGTAAGCCGCCATTTTAGCTCAATCCGCCATTTTAGGTTCGCTTTGTAAAGTCACCCTGTGAGTTAAAATGTTGGACAATGTCATTCCGAAATACAACATGGCAGTCTTGACCTCTGCATGTAGCTAATATGTAACTTGCCTGCAGGCCACTTGTTGAGGTCCTGAACTGAGACCTTGGCCTTCGTTGACCTGTGTGTAAAGGATTACTCGTGCAATGAAACTAATCCGCGAGCATATGTTAAGAACAATGTATTCAAATACTGAACGTAGAACACTTGTTTAACTACATTGTATTAATGTTTGAGAAGACCTGCATGGGAAATCCCAGAATACACAGTTGCAGTGTAGGCTTGTTGATATATGTATTAAAAGCAAACCAGTTACACGTGGATATGCAAACTCGGCATGAACCCTAGATCAGTAATGTATTAGAGGAATATTAACCCGAAGTAGGGTTGAACATCGTGTTCGCAAATAGTATAAAAGCGCAATGAATTCTAATGTACAGCGTCTCTCACTGAACACACTGAACCACGCTGGAGTTCGTTGTGTTGCACTGAGGGCCGATAGCTATCTGATTTTGTTCTGTTATTTGTAACTGAATTCAGTATAAATTAAAGTACTTTGTATGTTCCTTTGTAACCCGTGTTCAGTGTATTTCCTTTTGGGGTACTCAGCCTCGATATTTTGATTTTGTACATTCATAAATTGGAGAATTTAGATGACAACAAGCATGATACGGGTATCCAGTCCTTTCTTAATATGTTATATGTGGCCAAAGATTATGTATATTTTTGAGAAGTGTTGATTTAATCATGCATATATATTTTTACATGGTTGAATTTGTTTATGGTGTTTTAATTGTAAGTACATGTTTTGATTTTTGAAAGGTTGATTTGCTCAGCCATATAAAAAAAACACACAAAAAGATAAAGACACATTCAGACACATTCACCCACTAGTCACGCACTCACACAGCTGATCTGTCATTCACAGCAGCACCCATAACATTTACACTGTGCGCTCATTAACATGCGCAGTCACACCCATGTACACCATTCACACTTCATAGGTGTGCACTTGCAGACACCCCCCAGCATACAAACATACACCCACTTACACACTCCCTTGCATGCATGCACGTATACATTTGTACATGCCTGCATACATACAATCCATGCATGCACACAAATACACTTTTTTTAGTTAATGGTAATTATTAAAAGCAAGGGCCTTATAAACGCTGAGCCAGCAGTTAAGCCTTTAGCTACAACATGGGTGGGGGGCGTTCTACTAAAGACAGGCTTTTGCCCTTTGCCTCTACCTTCACTTTACTACCTGCTGTTATCTCACATCAGAGAGCTGTGTATTTGCTTAAGTAAATACACTGCTCTCTGAGATGAGAAATGTGACAGGGGCTAGTGGTCTGAGCCGGGTCTGAGCCAGGCTGGGCGTAACAACAGAATGATGCCTGCTGCATCAAAGTGGGGGGGCTTCTGCCCTCCCAACCCCATGCCTGGTGCCGCCCCTGCACCCAAACCGCCGTGCTGACAGCCACTTTGCAACTAGGTGTGTGGCTTCCTGCCTCTCACCTCCTATTGTTAGAGTGTTCTCCCCCACTTTGAAGAGGGGGAGAGACACTGGGGGTTTTGGTGCTGGCGCCAGCAGTCCTATAACACCTTTTGTTGGTTCCTGGGTCCCCTTACTGTCAGGCTCTTCCTGGGAGTCCTGCAGCAGGAGAGGTAAAGGGGGGAAGGGTGGTGGTGTGCCTTATGGCAGCCTTTCTTTCCCCTTTTACTGCAGTGTACCCCATGGGCAGCTCCCCAAGCTTAAGGGCCTGTGTCCTTGAGCTACATGGGGGTACCCCCTCATTCCGCAACAAAGGACATATGCAATCGGAAAGGCTGATAAAGCCATGTTAGGCAGAGGTGGTTTGTTTGCAAACATAATTACTACCAATCTCCAGGCCCATTTTAAGCACTTTTGGGGCCTTCGGCACAGGCATCTTTGGGGCCCCCCTCCACCAAACCGAAGGAATTAAGTGATCAAGAATATCTGCTCATCCCCCCTCTTCCCCCGGCCGCAATCACAACCCATAGGTTGATATGCTGCCTCACAGCATTAAAAAATAAGGATGTTTACTCCCTTTAAGTCCCCTTACCCTCTTCATTCTTGCTCTAATCATGATAAACAAGTAGCATTTGAAGGCCAACATTATCAGTCTACAAAGAGGTTACTTCTGTTCTAGCAAAGATACAGGAGACTTTTTATCAATAGAATCCAGTAAGGTAAGCAGCGTGCAGTAATAATGCAGGACTGTATGTAAAAGGTACATGTAACTCAGAATAGACAGAGAACTCACATTTGCCGCCTCACAGAACACAAACCTGCTCAAGCATGGATAGAGGAGACCAATTGGAAGGAAGGAGAAAGCTACACATACCATAGCATGGATAGTGGATGCAGATTAGAAGCTACCAGGAAGGTGTCAGTATCCAGACAGATTGAGATTATAAATGTGATATGGTTTTCAAATAGTGTTGCCATTAGAGATCAAAAGAATAAAGTGCCTGTGGTGTGCAATATATCAATGCTCACTATTATAGTGGAAGCAACACTACAGCCAGTGAAACAACCATGAGTGAGGCTGTTTTGAAGATCATAGCCTGAGAAGGAAATCACTTTGAAGGGCTGACAATTTTGAAAGGTTTAGGGACTGGCAATTTCGAGAGGCTAGGCAATACAAGATTAAATTAGATGCTCAGCATTACACACACGTGTTAAGGGGTGAATCTGGGATTTGTGCAAACTCTGCAATTTCTGCATTTGAACACTTTCATTACCGGTTCTTACCATGAACTAAAATAATCTCATTTTATAAAACTGACTTGGAAAGTACACCAATCACATTACCAAACATGACCATTTTTTAAAACAAAATATTATAGACGGATGTAACACAGAATGCTTCTAGCTTCATTTTCTCCATCATCAAGAGAAGTATATAAGTACGAGCATACCAATCAGTGTGATTTAACAGATTTAACCTGGTTTGGTCTTTTGTATTTTAAAGCTTTACATAGTTCTAAAACACTGGCTTGTGAAGTCGTTATTTATAAACGTGCAGAAAAACCTTTGACTTTTACAAAAAATGCAAAGCGTTTTTTGTGTCAAACGAGCAGACTTTAAAATATGCTTGCCCGAGTCCTCTACTATCTGGTCCGCTCCCTTCTGTCCACCACCCCTTCCATTCAAATGGCCTACATAGGAAGAAAGATCAAGTAATGGTCTAAACGATACTACCAGCATACTAGGAGGCAAACTTCACAGATGACAGTACAGTAATGTAGGAGATGTTAGATAATTTTACCAGGATAACTGTATTGTTTGCTGGCAAAGCCAGGATACAAGCATGATATGATATGATAGGTTATTTATAATGCGCTTAATACCCTGAGGTCTTGCTTCCAAGGCGAGCATGTTGCCCTGAGCTATCGTCCCGAGACTATGAGATGAATGCTTTTGTTCCAAATTTGGATACATATTCATCTCTTGAACTAACAGTTTATGCTCATCGTTGGAGTTGATTGCCTAGGTTTTACAACACCCCATCTGAAAAAACCAATTTCTAGACCTTCACCACAAGGATGACATGTTCGTTTTTATAGCAACCCCTATCTGGTGCAGGTACATTGCTGATAATAGCACCTGCTGTGCTGCAAGACCAAGCACATAAGCAGGCAGGCTTATAAACTTCAGACATAGGAAACGCTCAGCCAGCCTTACAGGAATGTACTATTCTAATCTTGCATTGGAACACATATCTCTGCAATGAATGCTTAACACACTGAGCTAACTTCTGAACCATTATGGGACTCAATTTACCAATATGCATTTCAAATTTGGCTATTGCACATGATCAACATAATTCCCACAGGAAGGAAAGAATGCTACAGGAGTTGTGCCTCAAGGAACACACAAATTATATATACCACAGTGAACACAGAAAGCATTTCATGATGAATTGATCGAGGCAGAAGGTACTTGCCAAAACAGACAGGCATTAGGTTTAGAGCCTCAGCACCATGCCATAAAATATCCTGATGTGTCTTTTTTTAAGTCTGGTGTACAAAGGAATCTTACTTCTTTAGATCAGGCAGCTTTGTGGGGCCCCCTCTATGTGGGGGCCCTGGGCAAGTGCCCCTTTTGCCATCCCATAAAAACGTCTCTGCCAATCTCCCATCAAACATAGCTGCCAAGTTGTCCTGCTGCATGCGTGACACCTCGAGCCAGTCCTGTTTCTTCCCATTGTGTATTGGGACTCGTAGTTTCGTTTTACCCACCTCATGTGTGGGTACACAAGTCCCAGCATGAAGAAAGAAAAGCGAGGATTGGCTCACGGTGTGACTGACGCATGACAAGAGGCCATTTTGGAGCTATGTTGAATGTTTCTGATCCACCCTTTGCATCCGGGCTGTGTTACCTTATTTGAAGTGGGTGTCCAATTCCATTCAGCAGATGGTAGTCCGGTTCTTTTTTTTCTTTTTTTATGACTTTTAGCCTCAGATTTCCAGATTAAAATCCAGAACTGCAGGACCCTGAATGCAAAGAAAACAAGCATTGGCAATGCTAATAGTTCTGGCATTTACTGAGGTAATTTGCATTTTACATTTATTGATACCAGGGTGCGGTTATTTGAATTTTACATTTATAGGTACCAGGGTGCATTGGGGAGGGTGCAACGTTTTAAAGAAGGATGCAATAAGGGGTGCAGGTGTGCAAGAGAATGAGAATGAAGGAGAATAAGATTCCTGATAGTAGTGCCTATTTGGTACAGCATGCAGTAAGGGGAAGGGCGCTCATGATCCACAGTTATGCAGGCCCTTCATTTATTTCCCATTTTGGAGTCTCATAGGGCTTCCTGGGGAAATGCCATTCTACCACATGCAGCTTTCTTGGAACCCCAATCTGCTGTATAAGGATCCAGGTCTAGCAGCGGCGAGGGAAGGCAGGGTTTCTGGGTGACAGGGCATGGGCAACAAAGGTACTCTGTGGTACAACACAAAGAAAATAAAAGGTTACGTTTTTACGTATAAGCAGACTTTGTGTTGGGCAGTGTGTCTGGATATTAACTTTCTATGACACACAACATTGGGTATGATTTGACTATACTGCCAGCACCAGCTTTGTTCAGAACCTTCTCACTATATTTGTATAAGCAGCAAACCGTTCAAGATCCAACCAAATAGCCTTTGCAATATGCATTTGGTGGAAGAAACTGGTATATGTTTGCATGCTATGCAATGTATCATTTAGTGTCAAACGGTTGCAGGATAGTGTTCAGAAGTAGCAGGGGGTTCAAACTGGGCTTCTCACATCACCAAAAACTGTGTGACCCTGGGCAAACCACGGAATCTCTGTGCCTCAGTCTACTTATCTGGTAAAAGCAGTAGGGCATGGCCCAGTGACCACTAAGGACTAAGTGCTATATGTACACTACATATTTATGAATAGGGCACACCAACCTGACATTAGACCACACCCCATTCATAGTGCTTTAAGAGACAGCTCTACAAAAGCAACCAACATAATAACTTGGTTTCCATGTCGCTTAAATCCCTGGCAGTTGCTGCTACTTGTACAGCAGTCCTGGCCAGCTCTTATTTGCAAAGACAGAAGTCCAGTTAGCCCGCTTTGCATCTTTGTCCAATCAGTCAAATCCTCTTTTGTAATGAATTCTGCCTATTAATGCAGCTGCAGCAGAAGGATGATAAACAGCAAACATGCAAATGTGCAGTCTTATACATTGTCTAGTGGGGTGGGATGTGGTTCATGAAAACTTTGTTTTCTTAAGAGAAGGGGATGGAAAATGAGGAGAAATGCAGTTGAGCAAAGAAGCAACACTATGAACCCAGGTTTCTGGTGTAACAGGAGAAAATAAAGCTAACAGAGGAGGTCCCACGTAAACCCTGACTGGAGTCCCCTTTGGACATATTCATCCTGGAAAAGCGACGTGCAAAGAGACGGAGCTGCTGTAGAAACATGCAATATCTGCTTTTGGTACACAGCCCGGGCTCATGGATCCCACGCACCCCCCCCCCCCCCCCCACCCGAGTCATCAATGGCTGCCAAACAGGGAGGAGGAGGAACTCACTTGTGAGAATCCTTGGATGACTGACACAAGCGGGAGGGAAGGAGACAGAACATAGTGACACAAGAGAGAATGGGAAACACAAGAACTAGCATCCATAGAACCTATGGAATGAAATCTCAGTCAAAAACATGCCTATGTCAGGTTGCTCTATACCCTGCAGTGTTCTCTACAAATGCTTTGCAGGGCATGTAGTTCTGTGGGATCTGGCTGCATTGGGCGAATGTTTTCAATTTCCTACTTTGAATCCACAAGGAAATGAGGCACCCACTATCGTATAACGTACCCTGCAGTATCATGCCTACGTAAGAGAGGACAAAGACTAGACCAGCAAAGCCACCGACTGAGGTGGCCAGCACCACCGCCCATGCTGGCCACTGAAATATATTCCAAAACGAACCACAACCACCCAAGCACTGCCCAAGCATTTCACCGGGTGACAATTCCCTCTGTTCCGAGGCCCCGTCTGATGCAGAAAGAACATGGCTGCCCAGGGTAAACACACGCAGGCTGGAGAACCACCCACATCATAGTTGCCATCACTCACTGCTCAGCTAATCAGGTGCTGCTTACATCAACAACACTACACCAACAGCCCAAAAATCACTATATGAGCTTGTTGAAAGACATTCTAGACCAAAACGTAACTATAAAATTATATTGTTTATTTTAAATAAAAAATATATTAAAATGTGTAACGTGTATGTTTATTGAGCTTATATAGCGCTTTACACCAAAGCGCTTTACAGAATAACAGGTACAGTAATGAATGAAGCATAATTTACAAACATGAAACAAACCAGTGGTACAGTATTTAGAACAATTTATTCAGAGGTGGGGGGAAGGAGGGAGGGGAAGGGGGGAGCCCCAGGTGACCACCTACGTACTATGGTGGTTACAGTATCCAATATGAGGTCATCGGGAGGAGGGGGAAGGGGTAAGGGGCAGTTCAAAGCTGTAGTAAATATTTTTAAAAGCAGTCAAATAATTTTTTCTTAACATTAAAATATAGCGCCCACCATTTTGGAAGTAAAAATGGCTGACAAATTCACCACACAATGCAAATTCAGGCAAAGAGTGTAAAAAGAGGTGTGGTTGGACAGAATAATGGGTGGTAATGGGCGTAAAATCCTATTGATTTCACATTTCAATGTGTGTTAATGGGTGGGACACATAGCCAAACTACAGAAATCCATCCTCATATATCATCTGCATTGAAAATCATTACAAACCTACAGTCAAAGCCCCTATTTGAAGCACTTATGTTAAAGCTTTTATTTTAATGACAATAGTTTTGGCTTTAAAGGTAGAGCTTCCAGTGCCACCTAATAGCCAAAACTAAAAGCCAGCCTTCACTTCCCATCCCCAAATAGAATGAGTCATGTTAGCATATATGTGTTAGTGTGTGGTTAAATGGTTAAATACAAGCAGAACGTTTGCAACAAGTGCAAATACAGTCCAGTTCGGCAAATATTTGTGAGATCGGCATGACAGAATCAGTGCATTTCTTCCCATTTGTGGTGTAGGGTTCAATCCGTATAATCTCCAGGAAGTCATCATTTCACTAAACAGCTGTGAACAGTAAGCAGTGCATATGTAGGAATATATATATGTATGGGATTTATAAAGCACAAACCTAGCTGGAAACAACAAAATGCTGTACATAGGGCATGTACCCAGAGGGTTGTAAGTAATGGTCCAAAGGAAGCAATATTTGTGGACAATGGCCAGGGGAATGCAGAGAGTGCAGGGTAATTGAAGTCCACTTATTAAGTATGAGGACAGCACTAGATGGGCTCAATAGTGGTGCAGACCCAGCCAGACTAGTGCAGGGGGAGGGAGCTAGGAAGGATATGTACAGATTGGGGGGGCCAGGGGAGGCCGAAGGGTTGGGGTAGACTGGGCGAGGAGGGCCTGGTACCCTGTAAGAATCAGAAGGAACCAGTCAGGCAGTCAATGTGGTAGAGGGGACCATTAGCAGGTGAGGTGGAGAGGGAAGGAAGAAAAGAAAAGGAGGGTCTTGAGAAGCTTCCGGAACATAAGGAGATCTGGCTCAATTCTGAGAGGGGCACAGACGCCATTCCAGAGGGAGGCTGCTGTGGAAGCGAGAGATCTACCCCCAACTCTCTGCTTGGAAAAGCATCTGATCTGCAGAGAATTTGAGCTAGAAGTCTGAAGGGCCCTAGCAACCAAAGGAACCAAATATGAATGCATTTAGTTCTGAATACCTTGCAGAGGGGCTCCATTGTATCTGTGAAATGTAGCACATGCACACGTACCATATATGAGGTCCAAGGTTTTATCTGCAGCAGCGCCCTGAAGCTTTCATCTTGTAAAACCTGGCAGCCTGCATTGCTAGTGTAAAAGCCTGTAAATGTTCATATTACAGGCTATTTGTGAAATCATTACTGATCTGTAATAAGATAATGGTGTCACTACTGATCTGTAATCTGACATTACACTCATGTTGTGACATCACAATGCTGTTACTTGAACCAGTACAGAGCAGAATTCCAGCTGCCACTGCACTACTTAGTCAAAGCTGTGACACACTTTACAAATTCCTTTCTTGGAAAATCGCTTTCTGTAAAACTTTACAGCCATGAATTGATAAGGAATTGACCATGGTTGTATGTTTATTTTGTTCCCTGTTGTAGTTTAACACATGAGAGAAAGAAAGAGCAAGAATCTACATGCTATTGCTCATTTTACAATACAAAATGAAACAAGAGTGTTTTAGATGCATTTTATTAAACTGCTAAAACCATTTTTCTGCAACACATCAGAAGATGCATACTTGTTATTTCAATCCAACTAGATTCTAAATTGATTATATGTATCACCAACTTCAAGATCTCTTAGAACACATTAACCATGTCCATGCATTGTAAGGAATACAATATACCCTACCATAAGTAAAAAGCATCTCAGTCTGCGTGCCTTCTCACTGCCCCCCGTTATCGTCTATCACTTATGGGAGGCCGCGCTTTTTCGGTGGCGGCTGCTAGAGCCTGGAACAAGTTGCCCATTGCTCTTTGGGCAACTGAAGACCACCTTACCTTCCGCTGGCTGTTGAAAACCACTCTGTTTTAGGCCCTCTCTCTTTGCTGCTGTCGGCCACTCTGGATCTTTATTTCTCCTCAGTAACCAGCGCCAAGATGCCTTTGGGTGTACGTGCGCTTTACCAAGTTCATATACCATAACATAACATAACATATTTCAGGTCACCTTAGAGTTCCATGGTCTCTTAAAGGAATTCAGCCTTCTGTCTTCTTCCTCTATTTGGTCACAGAGATGCCTTCAACACCTTATGACTCAGTTGTCTGTAAAAATGGGCACATATACATACTATTACCAGCTCCTTAAAAAGAAAGTTCTCTCAGGAATTGTATTGGGCCAATGGACTTGGCATGTATTTTTGAGCATATGTAGATCAATCCATTTTTTTTCCCCAATGCATCTTACCTTCCATTTTCTCACATGCAAAATTCACGGACTGGAAACAGGCATCTTGTGCTAATCTTCTCTGTTGATCCATCACCCTAAATTCATGTGCCCTCGTGGCAGTAGATCAGATCACACACCCCTCAAGCTGACATCATTAGATGCTAACGCCCCTTGTCACAATGCCAGTGCACATCTCATTGGAATGTCCTCTGTGCACAATCTATTGACGTGTCTCCATGGAAATGTCAAGATGCCTCTTTCCTTAATAGGTATCAACAAATCCTTTCTGATCAGACAACATTGGCGATTCTTCTTCCTTCGTGTCATTCCATTTCATTCTGAGTTTCCACAATTAATGTTTGCTCTATTCAGCGATCTACCAAGTACAACGTCCTGAGAACAGGTACTTAGATTACCTCAAATGAATTATCTCTGTAAGCGCTTTTTACTTAAACATTTTTTATAATGTTCAGCTGTTTTACCAAACCATATAAAAATGTTATATTTGCCTGACTTATTTTTTTACAGGTACCAATGCGAAATTTCAAAGTTTGGTCCTATTCTTCGTGTCTTTGCACTATGGGTATTTGTAACATCTCTGTTTCTTCTCATTATTTTCTTTTACATTGCATTTTAAACTAAAGCCTAATTTCGTTAGTTTATCCAAATTACACATTTTTCGACCACAGTTGAATTTATACTTCTTGAATACTCAAGAATGATGGCAACAATTCAGCCCTACCTGTATGATCAGCACTTCACAGAAAAGCAAATGGTCGAGGGAGAAAAATAATCTGAAAAGATGTTGAATTTACTGAAAGTGACATGCAAGAAGTTTCCACTTGAGGACCTGCCATTGATGGGAGGCAATGCCATCTTTGGTGGAGAACTGCTGTTGCAGAGAAAACCGAAGAACAGCCTCCACCACTATGTGTTACCCTGCTTCATGACTCCAGGGCAGCCTGCCTGTGTTGAGAATGATGATGGTCCTGAGAGTAACCGATTGCCCTTGTTCTCCAAGTAATGAGTATGTTTTGTGTTCATATATTTTATTTGTGACAACCTTGAACAGTAGCCGTTTATGTTGTTCTGCTTCTAAATTGTGAGCTTGATGGTTCACTGATGATATATGTTTTCTTATATTTGAAAAAAGGTATAGGTCTTACTTCAAGGCAAACTATTCAACATTTTATGTAACGACTTAACAATAACATTTAATTGACTTTAAAGATAAAAAAGATTGTTTGAAAGGGCATACACATTTCGATATAATTATAATTGTTCTTTTATAACATGTCTCATACCAGTGAGTTGTTTCTAAGCATGGGATTGGGGTTCAAAACTGTGTTGCGCTGCATTGTCTTGGTTCTAAGATAAATGTGTTGCCCCTGAGCTATCCTTCCTGCCCTTGCTTGGAAAGAATTGTACTATTAGTACTTTACTCACAATGGTACTTTTTAAAAACATACCAATGCCTTATAATTTAGAAGATAGGACAAACAAGATAAATGCAATTAATGGATTAAATCAACAAAACTATTTTCTGTATCTGTTACACAGATGTTACAGGCTTGTGGCATATTGATCAAGTTTACCTGGTGGATTCATGGAAGACTGGGATTCCGGGTTCAACAAGTAATAGCTACCTGTGTGATCCGAGCCATTCGTGAAGCATTCCCTACTGACTACGGGCAATACAAGGGATTTATACACACAGTACCACAACCAAAGCAGTGTAATTTGTAGTTTGATATACTATCAACCTTTCCTAAAAATAAAGTGCATTTTACTAAAATATGTAACTTTCAATAAAAATATGTATATAATAATTTTGCATTTTTTTTCCAATTATTTCAATTTGCTATGTGTTTCATTTAAAGTTTTCAGTTTTTATTTCAAATTTTAAGTTTTCAACAACTGAATACAAGAAGGCACAAACACCAGAGTTAAAATAAAACATTATCTGTACTTGCATTAAAAGGATGATTGCAATTCTTATTCTTATAATTTACTCACATGCTACATTTTGCCTTCATGTACTATATATTACATTAGATTCTATTTCAGAATAAACAGCACTTTCAATAAAGTTAACAAAGATCAAACATTTACTGTTATAGTAAATAAAATCAATGAAGTAATATGACAAGTGAATTAAAGTAATTTGTAAGTCCACAACACCTCCAAATATACGATTAAAAAATGTATGCTAGACTATCAAGATCAAGAACGATTATTGTTACTGCCATCAATTATTTTTAAATATCATTATGAATATATCATATCTAACCAAAGAGTTATCCCTTATCAATGCACTCATGTATTCAGTGCCTTTTAGTTCTTTTTTGTTTTGTTTGGGCCATCAGGTCAACACATTGTAAGTGAATGCACAATTTAACGTGTTCTAGCGTCTCTCAACAATTGTTCGCCTAGTACCTGTTGTTTCCATACTCCCGTTAGAAGTACACTTCCCTGCATTGAACAAGTCTTAGTGTCCCTTGACTAAGTGCCTGGCCTATTGCACAAGTTTAATCTTTATCCATGCCTCCCTCTCTTATCAAAGGTGGTTCTAAACTGGGCCATGCACTCACAACGGGGGGTGTGGATGGGAATGCACAAGGAACCGAATACCATGTACACCACAAAGGGGTTTTTCACATGGGGACTATTGGCCACATGGCCACCCCAGACCTGGTGTCTCCAAACTCTTATTTAAAAGGCCATGTCCCTGCAATCAACATATCTTTGTATACTTTGACAAGGTCCTGATCCTATTGCTCTCTCTTCATCTACTTCTATCCCCCTCCAGTATCAAATGCATTTTTCAACTGGGAATATGCGCTCGCATTGTGTGTTTGTGAATGTGAATGCACAAGGTGCTGAGTACCATGTACACCTCAAAGGGGTCCTGCCTCTAGGGACAGTTGTCCATATGGCCAGTGCAGACCTAGTGTCTCCATACTCACCTTTGAAGACCCTGTCTCTGCAATCAACATATCTCTGTGTCCGTTGACTATGTTCCTGATTGATTGCACTAGCGTCCTCCTCATCCACCCCCCTCCCTTTGTCAATGGCAGTTCGCACCTGTGACTGTGCGCTCTCATCGGGGCTGGGTAGATGGGAATGCACAAGGTGCTAAATACCATGTGCGCAAGTCAAAGGAGTCTTGCCACTAGGGACCATTGTCCACATGGCCACCGCAAGCCCGTTGTCTCCATACTCCCCTTTGAAGACCCAGTCCCTGTGATCAACATACGTATGTGACCATTCACAAGGCCCTGGACTTTTCCACTTGCTTTATCTTTATACACCCACGCCCTTATCAAAGGCAGTTCTCACATTAGAGAATGCGCTCGCAATAGTTGGTTGTATGTGCCCACATTCAGCTTTGAAATGTGATGTAATCAAACCCTCATCGCCATTAATCTTCAAACATACCCAAACATAGCTATGTAAAGATAGTACATCATGCCCCCAAAATAAAAAAGACCAACCAAATTTAGGGGGCAGTCCGTTCACATGACAAATTCACATACACAGCCACTTTTCTAAGCCTTTACAAACTTCTTCAAACTTAGCAGGAAAACATCTGTGCTGTATACTACAGATATCATCGCACTGCTTGTTATCCTCATTGGAATGCGGTAGTTGCCCACATGGTGGTATACATGGGTTAAGGAACTTGCGTTGGGTAAGTGGAAGATTACAATATTGGCTGCATGGAGTAAGGACGCAGACAGTGGGGCATGGAGCGAAGAGCGTATGCTTTTACCATACCCACCACAGAAATGCAAGTGTGGGTGTACATCCGGTGCAGGGTGGTGGTTGCATAGTGCAGTGTGTGCAAAATGATTGCAGTAGGCTACTGTTGCGAACCAAATGGGGGCACTTTGGCAGTGGTACTATAGTTTAGGAATGGAAGTGGGGACGACTATAGTATGTGATTGAAAGTGCACAGGGGTGCAGGAGAGAGTGTTTTCTTTGTACATTCAGGTAAGTGGTGCTATTTGCTGTTGTATAGGAACATGATGGTGAGCAGGTTGGGCAGTAGTGCTGGCGGTAGTGCCGTGTATGTGGATACGTGATGTTGGTCACATGGTCAAATGGATGGTGCACTTATGTAGTAGTGATAATGTTGAAGGTGTACACTGTTGGGTGCATGGACGTAGGCCATGCACGCAAGAAGGTAGGACTGTAGGACACACACTGCACTAATGCATTTCAGAATGTGCAGCAGTTACATGCTGGTGTATGGATGGTGCCATTATGTAGAAGTGAGACTGTTGAAGGCCTAGACTGTTGGGTGCATACCGAAGGCCGTAGGCCATGCACTCAAGAGGCTAGGACTTTAGGACACACACGGCACTAATGCATTTCAGAAAGGGCAGTAGTTACAAGCTGGTGAATGGATGGTGCCATTATGTACAAGTGACACTGTTGAAGGCGTAGACTGTTGGGTGCATGGTGCTTGCAAAGTGTGGTTTGTGGGAATTGATTGCAGTAGGCTAGTGTTGGGAACCGATTGTGGGTACTTTGGCAGTGGCACTTTAGTTTAGGAATGGAAGTGGGGGCGGCTACAGTATGTGAATGAAAGTGCAAAGGGGTGCAGGAGAGAGTGTTTTCTTTCTACATTATGGTAAGTGGTGTTGTTTGCTGTTGTATAGGTACATGGCGGTGCGCAGGTTGGGTAGTAGTGTTGGTGGTAGTGCTGTGTATGTGGATAGGTGACGTTGGTCACATGGTGGAATGGATGGTGCAATTATGTAGCAGTGATAGTGCTGAAGGTGTACACTGTTGGGTGCATGGCCGAAGGCTGTAGGCCGTAGGCCATGCATTGAAGAGGCTAGGACTGTAAGACACACACAGCACTAAGGAATTTTCGGAATGTGCAGTAGTTACAAGCTGGTGAATGGATGGTGACATTATGTACAAGTGAGACTGTTGAAGGCGTAGACGGTTGGGTGCATGGGTGAAGGCCGTAGGCCGTAGGCCATGTACTCAAGAGCCTAGAACTTTACGATAGAGACAGTACTTATGCTTTTTGCTATGTGCAGTACGCAGATGGTGGTGAACTGTACAAAAAAAACGGTGTGCAGTACATTTGAAATGCAATAAAGCAGAGCAAGTGAGCTGCCATGGCTGCATGTTTAGTTTTGGTGCTGAGGACCCTGTTGCAATGGAAAAGTATTTGAGATGTAGTTCGAGATGGTGATGTGAAAAGTGATGCAGTGTGGGAAGTGGGTGCTGAGTTTGCATACTGTTACTATGGCAGAGGATATGGTACAAGTGTACTTTAATTGTGATTGGTAACTATGCTGTGTGATGCTTTGTGGCACTAGGGCCAATGTTGTGTAACAGTGGTGGGTAGGTTGACAGTGATACCATACTTTGTGAATGGGTCTGGGTAGGGTTGGTGGAGGCTGTGGTATGTTTGTGTATTTTGCTTATAGAAACCTCTTTTAGTGAAAGGGTCCAATGTAGAGGTTCTGTATGTGATTGCTGGATGCGTGTGCAGGTCACCTGTTTGCGGCCACCTCTTTCTGTGGTAAGTGGTGTCAGGTACAGTGTAGAAGGGGAATGATTTGCACATGAAATAGGTTGGGTGGGTGTGTTATGCGGATGGAATGCAGTACTTGGGCACATGGTGGCATGCATGGGTTAAGGAAGCTGTGTTGGGTTTGTGGAAGGATTATAATATTGGCTGCCTGGACGAAGGCCGTAGACCATAGGGCATGCAGTGAAGAGCGTAGGACCTTACCATATCTAGTGCAGTAAAGCAAGTGTTGGTGTATATCTGGTGCTTGCATAGTGCGGTGTGTGCAAAGTTATTGCAGTAGGCTAGTGTTGCGAACTGAATGTGGCAACGTTGGCAGTGGCACTATAGTTTGGGAATGGAAGTGGGGACGCCCATGGTATGTGAATGAAAGTGCCCAGGGGTGTAGGACAGAGTGTTTTCTTTCTACATTATGGTAAGTGGTGCAAATTGTAGCTGTATAGGTCCATGGCAGTGTGCAGGTTGGGTAGTAGTGCTGGTGATACTGCTGTGTATGTGGATAGGCGAAGTGGATGAAATGGATGATGGTATTACGTAGCAGTCACAGGGCCTCATTACGAGGTATGCCGGTAGCCATGCCTCTATTTGCGGCATGGCTGCCGGCAAAACCGCATCCGTGTCCGTGTCCTCGGAATGAGGACTTACCGGACCATTCCGAGTTCGGATGGCCCGGTAATTCCTCATTCGAGGACACGGACACGGTTCATCCCCATTCCCATCTCAGCCCCCATAGGGCTGAATGGGAATGGGAGAGGGAGCAAACAACGGGCCATAACGAAATGGCCCGTTGTTTGCTCCCTCTTCCCCTCGCGGGACCCGGTATGCACGCCTGGTTTTCCCAGGCGTGCTTAACGTGTCCCACGAGGGGACCTCGTAATGTGGCGGAACGGGTTGAACGGCGCCGCAGCCTTTTACGGCGCCATTTAACCCGTTCCGCCAGGGTCGTAATGAGGCCCACAATCTTGAAGGTGTAGACTGTTGGGTGCATGGCTGAAGGGCGAGAGGCTAGGACTCTAGCACACACACGGTTTTTTAGAGGCTGCAGCAGGCAGAGGGTTGTGACCTGTAAGGAATAGGTGTGGAGCACATTTCAGATGCAATACAGCAGGAGACTGCCATGACTGCTTGTGTGGTTCTGCTGGTGAGGACACTGTTACAACATGGTAAACCTTTTGATGTGTACTTGGAGATGGTGCTGTGAAAAGTGATGCAGTGTCGGCAGTGAGTGCTGGGTTTGCATACTGTCACTATGGAGTTGCAGTGCCTATATTGAAGGGGTAGCCTATTAGGTGTATGGCCGCAGGTGGTAGGCTGTAGGCCATGGATTGAAGAGCGTTGGACTTTGGGAAATCCACAACACTAAGGCAGGTAGACAGTGATGACCTGTAAAGAATGGTTGTGCAGAACATTGCAGATGACATAGAGCAGTAGAAATGAGCTGGCAGGAGTGTATGTTTGGTACCGCAGGTGATGTGGATGGTAGAATATGTTAAAGTTTTGGATGTGTGATTGGACATGGTGCAATGAAAAGTCACGCAGTGTGCCCACTTGGTGCAGTGTGTGCATACTGGCAGTATGGCACAGGGTATGTTTGAAGTGCATCTTATTTGGGTTCTTTAGTATGATGTGTGCAGAATTGTTGAGGTAGGTCCAATGTTGTGGTTCGGTTGCTAGTGAAACACTACTTTGTGAAAGGTAGTGGGTAGGGGTGATCGAGGCTATGGTATGTTTGTGGATCGTGGTAATTGCGCCCTGGTTTCATCAATGGGGGCTTTATGCAGTGAGGGAGTTGGGTTGAAGTGCCACTATGTAGGTTACATTTGTGTACTATGTTAGCGGCCTGCATGGTCGTATGCATGCATTCATAGTGTTGTTATGGGTGTGCGCAAGGGTGCAGTGTTGTGTGCATAGCGAAGGGTGTGCTGGGTGCACCGGCAGATTGTTCTGGATGGTGAAATAGGGCATCGTATAGGAAAAGTTTATGGTGGAAGGGCTTTGGCAGCAAAGGGAACATGTTCTCAGAGTGTTAAAGTGGACATATGGAGTTGTATACAGAAATGGTAGTGTGCTATGCAGAATTTCAGTATGTGGTTCTTTTATGCGTTTTTGAAAATTGAATAGTTGTGAATAGGCACCAGTAAGGGACTGTTGGAGAAATCAAGTGCAAAGGGAAGAAGTATTGTGTGTGATTTACTGTGGTGTGGCCTTAGCTGTAGCTGGGAAAGCGCACGTGCCACATCATGTATTTTTAGGAAAAATCGAGTGCAAAGGGAAGAAGTATTGTGTGTGCTTTACTGGGGCGTGGCCCTAGCTGTAGCTGGGAAAGTGCACGTGCCACATCATGGCTTTATGAGCATGGAGCCTTAGCAAATGGAATTGTGGGGATTATCCAATGAGGATTGGAGGGTGTGGTTTAACTGAAGGGGCAGTGACTTATTTACCGAAAGGTAGATGTACTGAGGTTGGCGGACATGGAGAGACAGCAAGTGCTTATAGTTGGTGATAGCTTTGTGCACGATCTGCACAATTATGCCGTGTAAAGAGGTTTCGATACTGATTTTCAGTTGGAAGGAGTGCAGGCTTTTTGGGCCACAGTTTATGAGTGAGGTTTCTGCTGCATGGATCTTCTTTGCAAATATGTGGCCTCTGTTAGTACTGTGGATGTGGTGGTCGTGCATTTTGGAGGACTACATTTGGGGCAAATGTCGTGTTTATTTTTGCTCGTTTATTTAAAGAGGTTGATGACAGCTGTGATACAGATCTTTCCTACAGCAAAGGTGATTTTCTCATTAATCACACCGAGACGAAAATGGGAGCATGCCGGTGTCAGTTGTCCACAGCGAGAGGTTGAGCGACGTTGGATAAATAGAAGCATGTGTGACTTTATGTCCATTGGTGGGATGTTCTGCACAGACTATGACAGCATTAATAACCAGAAAGAGTTCTAGTGGTTCCAGGGAAATGGCTTTTTTTTTTACGTCCATTGGCAATGCTGTTGTGTTTGCCACTGTGCACGAAGCTTTGCAGAAACTGAGCAAAAGACAGAAAAAGAAGAAAAAAAAATGCACGTACATATTTAAAACATGACAAAAAGGAAAAATATATATGTGTTTTACACACCATCCTACACACACAATCCCCAACCCTTTATTTCACCCCCCCCAACACCTGTAACACCTTCTCAATACCCCCCCGTCCCCACATCTAGTGTCTACCACGGTAATGCCACGCAATGCGCAGGACTGTGAGGATTCGACGTGGCACATCCAGTTGTTTTTAGGATGCCAGCTATAGCATTAGCACTGAGGAGGCAAAGCAATTGGGCAATGTGCCTACTGGTTGTGGTGTGTACACAAACAATGTGATGGAAGGTTTGGTTGTACAGATAAATGTAGGAGGGTATGGTGAACGTGTGCGAGATAAGGGGCATGCACGATGTTTGTATGCATGGACTGCAAACCATTGCATAACGTAGCTAGTATACATTCCCTGCTGCTTTTGTGGGATCACTTTTCCGACATTTGTACTGCATGCATTACAATGGGAAGACCATATTGTGAAGTGTATAAACTACGTGGCAGCAATGAAGTTGTTATGCATGCAGTGTGTGCATCATATCATATGATGTCCTATGGTACTTCCTGCTGTTTGTATTGCGCCTACATACAAATGTATGAAGGAGTGCCGATGAAAGGGACGCATATAAGGGCATGGTGGGAAGAGGATAGTGGAAAGGGAAGAAGGACTGTTTATGAATTGTTCGGGTATGGCTCTAACAGTACTTAACGAGGCGCACATGCTATATTCTGTGCTTTTGAACGTGCTGGCCAATGGAAATGCGATTGTTGGAATTCTCCAATAAGGTGGTTAGAGTGTGCGTCACAGGAAAAGGCGGCCATGTCTTCTTTCATTCCTGTGTGTAGGTGGGTGATCGGTTGGTGCTCGATCTGCTCCAGTATGCCGTGGAAAGAGGCCTTAATGGAAATTTCAATTTGGACGAAGTGGAGACTTTGTGGTGCGGTGTCCCTGTCCATAGTTTCCACCATTTGGTTGAAGAATGTCGACGAGTGGCCACTGTAGGTACTGTGGACGTAGTGATAGTGCATTATGGAGCATTGCTTTTGGGTTCAATAGCTTATGCAAGTGTGTACCGTCAACTGAAAAAGATGATGAAAGAAGTGATGCACATTTTTCCCACAGCGAAGGTGCTTTTCTCCTGTACCACCAAGTCCAGTACATAACTATTCCAATGAATGTTGTCGGCACCAGAGCGTCTTCTCAACAGAAGTATGTGCAACTTTTGCGCGCTGCTGGGATGTACTCCTGTACGAATGAGAACATTGGTAATCAATATGTCCACTTTCTCAATGGAAGTGGCATTTCATTGTCACACAGTGACAGTGACATTTGGTTTTCGAATCTACAGGCTGCACTGAAGACGCTATTGTAAGAATGTGAGGCACAGAGCAACAAATAAAAAACATTATGAAAGCCTGCAAAAGGAGTTGTTACTGTGGAAGTTGTTTTAAAAAAAACATGACGGCTTTCTTTAAAAGCCACTAGTACAAAGCACATCCCCTACATCGACTGACATTTATTCCCCTACTCGCATGCGTGCACACATGCAAAAGAATCGCAGACGTTGCCACAGTTGCAGGGTTGTAAGTGTAAACATATGCTGATTTTGCAAATTAACATATTCTGTTTGAGATTGTGGAGGACACAGCATTTTGCAATAAGCTTTCTGCGTGTGCAATGCACGCTCAGAACTTGCTATACAATATATTTGTTACCCTTACTGCAGAGGGTGAGTTTATGGCCGTGTGTTGTAGAGCGACTTCATATGCTCTGTGGGTGAATGGTGCATACATTACTTGACAGTCAATGAAAAAGTGCGTCCGATGGGAGTTGTGTGCGGTGTATCATGTGGGTTTGTATATGTATGGAGCACCTACATTGAAGTGATTGCTTTTGGTTTCTTTGTGTGAGACTTTGGTAATGCTCAATCTAGACGACATTATTGTTGTTGATTGTGTAGGGAAAAATGCACACCATGTAACACGATATATAGTGGCGTTTGTGCTGAGGGAGGTAGTAGGTCAGGCAATGATTCTATTTCCGATCTCCTGCATAATTTTGTTTCCCAATATGCAGCCACCCATTTAGGGATGTCATTTTTAATTTGGTGCCAAAATGGACACCGCGCAGTATATTGTGAAGAAGTGTATTTGTGTCTTTTACAATTTGTGCCATTGTCCTACTATACAAATGAGATTCTATCTTTTCACAGCAGGAGCATTTTTCCCCCACAAATATCATTCTTTTTCCTAATACTGCATGTTGCTTTTGTGCCCGCTGTACACTCATTGCTTTGGTGCTCTTTTTGGAAGTGCAGGAACAATGTTTGTGTTTGCTGTTGCGCACTTGCGCTCTTCAAAACGCACTGCAACACGCACGCCAATTTATTTCATTAGGTACCTATTTCTACCTATTTCAACTGCAGTGTTTTCCACACTACCACCGTTCCTTCGATTTAGCAAACAATTGTGTGGCCGGTCTACGATGCGCGTCACACTTACTGCCTTCATTGCCACTTGCTTTGTAACAATCTAAAAGGAGCATTCTGTGATAATCACGTACAAAAACCATTCATAAAGGAACGTTAAAATACAGGTGTGCTATTACAAACATAGCATCATTTCTAAATACAGTATGCTAAAGGAAACTTATGTTTACAGTGCCCTTCTAAAAACCTATGAAATTTTCTTCCCATGTTGCATAGTGAAATGATGCATGCTTTGCTGTTAAACTTTTGTGGACTGGTAAACGTGATAAGTAGCTACCAATCCCTCAGCTACTATATAAATATGCTACTGCACACAAAAATGAAAGACAGCACAACGCATACCAATAGCAGCACATACAAAGAAAGTAAAGTAAGCAAAAACGTAGCAGTACTACCACAAAGTGTTCATAAACAAATTGATTATTTTAATGCACAGAAAAAAGTGCTGCATTTCAGGCTTCCTTCTTCCCGTATATATATGTAGCATGTGATGTCACTGACCCCTGAGGAAAGCAGTGTAAGAACATATGAGAACAGTAAGGTGTAGAAATGTAGTACCTTCTCACTTTGCAATTCCTCACTGCTAGTCAAGAGAATCACCTAGTGTACATATCTCACTAAACTAAAAAAGAAGGTGCCAGATTTGTAATGTCATCAGTGATGTTATCAATGACATTTGTGATGTCATCTTTTATGTCATGGGTGTTAGCCCTTGGAGTGCACAGTGGTAGCGTGAGTTATGGTTGCGTAGCGTACCATAACTTGCAAATTTCTGGGTTTTTAAGGTTTTACCTGTAACCATAACATCCCTGTAGCTATGTTTTTCCATATATATATATATATATATATATATCTATATATATATATTTTTTTTTTTTAAATGATCACACAACTTATTCAACCTGTGTGCAAGTTATTGAAGTGAAATCAGCAGCACTGACAAATCATTCTGACAAATATACCATTGTGAACTCTAAAACCGTAACTAAGAAAAACTGTTAACAAATAACTGTGTATCACTGACAGTTGTGGATGTTGCATTTCTTTTGGACTGTGGCAAGTCTTCTTGAAGAGGTTACAAAGCATTGTGGCTGGGATTACCATCAATGCTATTTGGTGGAAGTGGAAAGTGGACATTTCACCAAGGAGATGAGATTTGCTATCGTTAGAACTTTGGTTAACAAACCTTTGCTTTGACTTTGAAACATCAAGAGCTGATTTGAGACATTTCTTTCTTTGGTTGAACATTAACAGAATTAACCTTGAACACCCGTGAAGATCTGCTCTCTAATCTTGACTCCAGCCTTCCTTCTGTCCTCATTTTCTTGACCTTTACTCTGCTTTTTGACACTGTCAATCACACCATCCTGATCAATCGACTCCATGACAACCTGACCATCATGGATCAGGCCCTGGAGTGGTTGACCTCCTTCCTTCTGGACTGACCATACCAGGTCCAACTTGGGTCCTTTCTCTCCACCACCTCCCTTTCCACAAGTGGTGTTCCCCAGGGCTGTATCCTCTCACCCTGTCTCTTCAATGTCTACTTGGCCCCTCTGGCCCACCTGATCTCTACCTTCTCCACTGACTTTCATTGTTATTTGTACGACACTCAGCTCTCTTTCAGGCTCCACTGAGCCTCCTCTCCACTCTTGCTCATTCCTGACTGTCTAGCCGTGATTCAGGATTGGTGCACCTCCAATGATCTGTCCCTTAATGCCAGTGAGACTGAGATCCTTCTCATTGGGACCCCTGCTCTTGCATTCCCTCTCTCACTCAGTTATGTTATGTTAAGGTGAGTTGTACAGCGCAGGTTCACCCAAAGGCATCTTGGTGCTAGAGAGAGCAGAGACTGATGAGTAAGTCAACGAGGAGAGCCAAGGAACTAAAACAAGGTTGTTTTGAGTATTCTCCTAAACTGTAGATGATTTGACACATTCTTGACTGTCCTGGGTATGTCGTCCCACATTTGAGTGGCACCGACCGAAAAAGCGTGGCCTCCTATACGAGATCTGCAGAACCTTGGGATGACCAAAGAGCCAGCTTCAGCAGAGCGAAGCTGGCGGCTAGGGACATAGTGGATGAACTTAGATTGAAGGTATTCAGCCCCCTGCCCATGAAGTGCTCTGTGCACAATGCACAAGGCCTTAAACTTAATCCGCTGCATGACGGGGATCCAATTCAGGGTGAGAAGCATAGGGGAGATGTGAGCCCCAAAGGGGGTTCCTGTAGCTACCCGGGCAGTAAGATTCTGAAGACACTGAAGTCGCTGGGTGGTGCCTTTGGGCTGAGCCAGATATAGAGCGTTACAGCAATCAAGTCTGCTCATTACCAGGGCAGCCGCCACAGGCGAATGAAGAGTTGCTGGTATCAGGGGGAGGAACTTCCTTAAGATTTTTAAATGAAAGTGACCCGCTTTACAAATGGCCGACACTTGATCTTTCATTGAGAGAGAGAATTAAAGGATTACTTCCAGATTCCTCACCTTGGACACCGGGATCAGAAGGACACCAAGTGAAGAAGGCTAGAACGAGTACACCCACAGAGTAAGATCAGGGGGGCACCAACTACCAGCACCTCCATCTTGTACCCATTCAATTTCAGCCAATTGCGACGCATCCACTCACCAACAGCTGTCAGGCACTTATGAAGGCATGACGATACCTCAGCTCGAGCAAGATCCTAACGTATCAGGATCTGGGTGTTGTCAGCATACGAATAGCACCTGACGCCGAGGGAGCGGATGAGAGAAATCAATGGCCAGATGTAGATATTGAAGAGAATGGGAGACAAGGCGGATCCCTGTGGGACACTGCAAGATAAGTGGCAGGCGCTAGAGAGGAAAGAGGCCAGAGAGAGCACCTGAGTGTGATCAGTCAGAAAGGAAGAAAACCAGGAAAGTACATGGCCAGAGATGCCCATTTCAGATAGGCGAGACAACAGGATAGGGTGGTCTACAGTGTCAAATGCTGCTGACAGGTTTAAAAGAATAAGCGCACCCACCCCGCCTGAATCAACCAGTCTGACCATGTCATCAAAGACTGAGACCAATACACTTTCGGTGCCTGTCCCAGGCCAGAAACCAGTTTCAGCCGGGTAAAGCAGAGTAGAGGATTCCACATAGGAAGACAGAAGAGGAGAGACCAGAGATTCCAGTAATTTCATAGAGAAAGGGAGTAAAGAAATAGGCCGGAAATTAGAAGGAAGAGATGGATCCAGGGAGGGTTTTTTCAGAAGAGTAATCACTGTTGCCATTTTCAATACAGCTGGGACAACCCCCAATTGACAGGAGACATTTACAACCTGAGTGAGCTCAGGGAGAAGATCACGGGAAATGACTTTCATAATGGTCAGGGGCACCACATTGCTGGGAGAACATGATTTAATACATTGTATCACCAAGGATACTGTCTCCTAAGAGAAGGATGGAAATGAGGACCATTGTACCATAGTAAGCGGGTTACTGGGGACTGAACTGAGACTTTCAGGAGACTTTCAGCCTCTTTGGGCTGTCTTCCTTCGCATTCTTGTGATGCAAAAATGTTTGGTGTCATCTTCGACTCCACTCTCTCGTTATGTCCTCACATCACAGACCTTGGCAAGAAGGCCCACTTCCAGCTGCACCTCCCCAGAGCTATTCTTCCTTTTCTTAATTTCCCTCAGTAGCTCACTGTCTCCAGAGCCCTGGCTCTCTCTAGCCTGGACTACTGCAACAGCCTTTTTCTCAATATGCCTTCCTTGACTCTCTGCCCTCTGCAACTAATCCAGAACAGGACCGAGAGACTTATCCTTGGCCTCAAGCCCAGAGACTGTATCTCTCTTGCCCTGAAATCCCTCCACTGGCTCCTGGTGGCTGCAAGGATCAGGTTCAAGACCCTCTGCATTGCCCATAAGGCTTTCTGGTGCCGGGGCCCGCTCCACATCCGACTCTCTCTTCCAAAATACTTTCCTTCTTGAGCCCTTCGCCCAGCTATACTCCAACTCCCTAAGGGTCAGTTGCTTCTCCAGGCAGAGAGTGAGGGGTAGATCTCTCTCCTCTGCAGGAGCCTCCCTCTATAATGGATTCCCTTCCCTTCCTCTCAAACTTGAGCCAGACCACCTGAAGTTCCGGAAGTAGCTCAAGACCTTCCTTTTATCCTCTGTTTTCTTTCCCTCCCTCCCCTGCTGACGTACCTGTCTGCTGCGCTGACTGTGGCTGGCTAGCCTCAAAGTCTCTATGGGTACCAGGCTCCTCCATGATCAGTCTCCGCCGCACTGCCTCCAGGTCTAACATGCACTTAGGTGCTGCAACTGTAACCTCTACAGTCCCCTGCATTCTTGCACTCCCCTAGCTGCACTTACTCAGAGCAATGCTGCCCTGATTGCACTTCACTCCTATCCCCTCCCTGGTACTCCCCCACTCTTCCTTCCCCCTGCACTTCATGATTTTGCACTTGCACTATCTGAATGACACAAGGCCTAGTAAGATTGTTTGTCGTGTCCTCCCTCTGTCTTTCCTCCCTTGTCTTGTCGTGCCTAGAAACACTTGTGTACAGGCAATTTATAAATGACATATCATATTGTATTATATTGTATCATATGATAACATTAAATCCTGGGGAAGGGAAATTAACCAGGACAATTGAAGGTCATTCAGAAACTGTGAATATTGTTCATGTTATGTTGTATGCCATATATTTTCTTTGTGTATTTGTTTCTTAGTGTGGGGGCCAGTTATCCTGTGTTAGAGTGTTTCCCCTTAGCTTTGGTTAGGCAGGGTAATACTCAGCAGAGTAGGCAAAGCAAGGCATTTTCTATCATATCTCTTTTTAGAATAAAATACATGATTTGATAAACCATCAAGCAATTTTCCACCTCGCATTACTGACCCCACACAGTTCTCTGAGATAAGCAACACAATGACCATTTTCCTTGGGAGAAGAAAGGCTGATGACTTTACACGAGACAAAAGTCAGCAATACTATATGCCCTGTTCAGAGGAGAAATTAAACTTAACTGTGAAATGAAAGTCAGGATCTGCATACATGTTTGAAGATTGCCGTTAGTTTAAATGGACGATTATTGTTTGTTAATTTTCTCAAGAATCATAAGTCACATCACAATGGTTCAAGATAGAAAACTGCGGAACAGGCCTGTCTATCAAATCATTATCAAAATCTGACCTTGGGAACAAGTATTACAACCAAAACTGTGTTTTTAACTCCCCAAAGAATGTCACAAAGCAGAGATTTGCACATAAAATAACTTAATAAATTAGATATCTTGGTACAAAATGTCACATTCATAACTATTTAAATTATTACATTAACTGCAAAAAATTGCTGTTCGTACCTGCAACCTCCTGCTGAGATGGGAGTTAGTTCATTACAAATGGCATGATTAGAGGAACAGATAAATATATTTGTTGTTAGGTTTATGTGTAAAATAAAGAAAGCTGCAATGTAGTGACTTTTTAGGTGAAAGATTGAAAAGTGTAAAATTAAAACTCCAGTAGGTGGATTCATCCAGTCCATCATTTAAACTACATAACTATGAGGCCTTGGGGGTGGAGAGGAACATAGGATTCTAATAAAAATTCAGGGCTAATAATATAGCACCTACTAATTTTAATATTTCTGAGGTATGGCTTTTAGGTTAAACAGTGGATGCACAAACCAGAGAGAGGAGAGGTGCAGAATTAATCCGGGTGAATACTGAATGAGGGTAGCAGAATTTAACATAGCCTGGAAAGTGCCTGACACTACCTTGGGTGAAATTGCTGATGAGAGTGCTGAAGGAAATCAGGGAAACAGATACAGATGCTCCGATCTCTGCAAGAAGAGTCAAATAGAGGGATTCATGCTGGTGGCTATGCATGATTGAGGTGCCTGACTAGATCCCTGTTTTCTCCAAGAGAGGGTACAGAAATGCTGTTGTCTTCCCTCAGCACCATCCCAGAGAAATTCTATGTAAGCAATGTGTCTAACTGAACCAAGTGTGGGGATTTGTTTGAATTAATACCTTCCCCTGAATTAATGGGCAGAGGCATGGAAGTAGAACCTTAACATTTTACAAAATAATAATTCAATTATTTCCCCTACAGCTAAATAACACAGGTGATTTTGTTAAAGTTTGAAATGAATGAAACCGCTCCCAGTGTGTATAAGAGATATAGGGAAAAATCAGAAGCTGAGTGGTATCCTGACGGTAAATGCGCCGGGTTACCACCCAACGCTATTAGTGTTGCTGCAACTGGGTCTGGCACCAGATCCCGAGTTGTGGGGTGGGGAGTGGGAAGTGCCAAACCTGGACCCAATGGGGGGATATTGGGCGCAATTACCATGGTTCAATTTGCACCACTGTAATAGTGCCACAAATGGGGGGAAGTTGCCAGATTTACTTCAAGCTGAAAGCTGGAGGTAAAGCTGGGCAGCTTACCGCCCACCATATAGTTGGATAGTGTGGTAATGCAGTTATAATAGCATTACCATCACATTTTTACTGTTCTGCCCAACTTATGACGAGACCCATAGTAAGTTAAAGGGAGTTGTTGTTCCTAATTGCATTGCCAACCCAAAAACTCTCTCAAAAGAAGAGGTGTATTTGTCTAAAGACAAAATTCCTAATTGTCACCATTCCTCAGACCTGGCTTTTAAGCAGAGGGTTGCTGAATGTAACTGAATCTCTGGGTTCTTGGTGTTGACCAGAGAAGTGCTTTGCTTAATGAAACAAAGTGTACTTCCTAATTGAAAAATGCACACTCTCTCCTGAGAGTGAGAGGTGACGCTGAAAGAAGATAGATGTTTTATTGCTTCAGAACAAAGAAGGAAAAAGTTCCATGTGTGATAAATGTCTTTTTTTTCAATGTTGGATGTGCTTTCACATTGTTAGTTTTGACATGCGCGTAGGGAGATTATAAATCAGGCCCACTACATGGGAGAAATTGTGTTACACAAATGAACAATGGCGCTGTGATTTAAATCCAACTTCAGAAAAGGACTACTAGGTCCATGATTTTGTAATGTTACATGATATTGTTTAATTTGGACATTCAGGGTGTTTTGTGGGACAGAAGGATTTTACTGTTTAGTTTGGCCTGTGTTCCATGTACTGGAGACCCAAAAGTGAAGTTCAAAAACTAGAGTTTTGTTTTGAGGCTTTGTGTTATGCCACAGAGAAGGCGGTGTGTGTAATAATTTGGTGGAATATGTACAGATGAGTGATGAAATCGGAAACCCAAGATTGACTGTATCAAAGCACACTTGGAAAACAAGGGTAAATACATCCATGCTTTTTGTTTTTTAAGTGGTTGTTTTGAAATAGGTTGATTGGTATTATATGGTAAGGTTGATACTCATATGTTCAGTAAGTCTAAAAGAAATAATACTTCTTGTTTTAAGGTATTAGTGGCCTAGGAAGAAGAAAAGCAGGGAGACTCAGATCACACCATTAACAAATGAAGTCACTTACTAAACTGATGTCAATTTGGAGCAACTAATGTTGGAGGTTGAGAATACTCATCCCAAGGTTCCGTGCCAGGGCGACAAGGTTCAGTGTCAGAATTTTAACTTAATATCACCAGTGAACCATGGAAAGTAACAATGGATCATTGTTACATCACACAACGTCCACAAGAAGTGACAGGCGACACAGAAGATGTTTCATCATTCATTTCAGATCCTCTTACATAATCCATGCCCTTTGAAACAATTTTGATCAAACAAAGACATAATTTTCCCTGTTTCCCGAATACATTCTTAAAATTTCAAAATATCACAGATTGAAATCACTGAACCATCTTCAGAATTAATGGACGACTATGTTCACGGCTCTGACTTCACTATTCCAAGTACAGAGGACTTATCCACCACCGTAAAACCGTAGACCACCGTACTGTAGGATAATTGGCTATTAAAGGAGTCAAAATACCTTGTATTTGACAGTTACCTGCTATAGATTATACAAATGATTAAATGTGACTATAGGATATGTAAAATGATTTGTGGGGAGCCATTGGTGAAAATGTACCCGAGAAGTCAAAGGCACCAACCTGAAGATCAACAATAGCTGTGTCCACCAATATAATAAATTTCGTGGTCCGCACAGCCCATTCTTGGAAAAGTGCCTGCAGGAAATATACTTGGCTCTTCAACTCTGTTGTTCTTTGGATCAAAGTTCAGTAAGATTTCAAGTTTCTGTAAATTTGTATGACTTGAGTTTCTTGCTAAATCCGCATAATACAAATATCAGAGAAAGTTCTTATTCCCCGCTATTAGTCAGGCCTGGAATCTTGAACAGATATCCATATCCCCCCTCCAGTACTATCTGAAATGTTGTCAGGCCTAGTACGTTAGTAACTTGTTTTGTTCTTTTCCATCCTGTTTTAGCTCTTGTACTATCTGAAATGTTGCCAGGCCAAGTACGATGGTTAATTTCCCATTCTTATTGTTCATGGCCTGTAAGAATGTCATAGTATTTCCCCTGTTCCCGCCCTTGCCTTGAAGCGCTTTGAAACACATTGTGTATAGGCGCTATATAAATAATCTATCATAACATATATCATATAATAGACAATGCTCTCGCAGGCAAAAGGGTAAGGATTGCTGATGATGGACAGTGCAACAGTCCTGGTTTATTGGCCATGTACTTCACTTACCACTTCCAGGACACCCAAAGACTTTTGAGTTCTGTTGTGGTGCAAGTGTCTCAATGTACATCTTCTGTTGTCATGGATAAATATGGTTTCATTAAATTCATTCTGCATTCAAGGGGAATTAAAAAAAAACTGATAGTAACTGAAATGGACATCAGAATAGCAATGTCCATGCAAGAGCAGTTCCCACACATAAAATATACATTTGATGTATGGCACAAGGCAAAAATCAATATCAAGAAAAGATAACAGCTGCTGCTAAAATAAAGGGTTCAGAAGACATTTGAAAATTGTCACAGTCTATCAGCAACCATATTTGGTGGAGTACAATAACTTATGAGGGTTCTGTACATATTCTTGTTGAAAAGTGGCATTCAATGCTCCACCATTATTCAAACCTATACTCATGGGAGGAAGGAAAAAAAAATATTTTCACGAGTGTGTATATGGACCATTGAGTGAGGAGCATGAACATAAGAAAAAGTGGTTGGTGCAAGGCTCCCCTCCTCATGCAGCCCTTGAAAAGAGTGTGTGCAACAAAACGCTTTTCAAAGATACGAAGGGCCTGACTGAATTTTGCCACACTAGTGTTGTGGAGGTTTTCAATTATATGTGCCTAAAGTAAAGGCCTAAAAGGTTGCATTTCAGCATAGATGGTATGGAGGCCAGAACAAGGCTATCTGTACTTGTACACAAGGAGAACATTGGTAGGGAAGAAGCACTTTTGTTATGCATTGTTACAACATGGCATTTACATAAACAAAAAGGGTGAACAAAACCAAAACTACAGCAGATGGAATTTGGCTTTGTGAAAGATCTGACGTTGACTGTTCTGGCAATGCAAATGCATGGACTGGCACCAGAATATGTTTCCAGGGGCCAGTCTATGCCACAGAACATAGCTAATGTGATTCATATTCCAAAACTTGAACTTGTTGAAAAGTTGACTTCAATAATCAAATTAACTGCTGTGATCTTTAAAATGTCATCTAAAGCACTTTTCAAAAATGTATTCAATGATTTTAAACTGCATTGAAAAAAGGTGTTTGTAGAAAATGTGATCTTTAAATATTTTTGAATTTTTGGAGGGATTTATTTACTTTTTTAATTAAATGTTATTTGATATTTATTACTGAATGTTATGTATGATCTTTTCATTATTTACTTTCCTCAATAGTATTAAATGATATATTACAATAAATGAGGACGGCAATATTGTATGTATGTACCTTTTTTGCTAAATGATTAAAAAGTATATTTACAATTTTAAATTTGTATATATTATGCGGTTATTTTATATGTTTCTATTGTAATTGGTCATGGAAAGGGCATCACAGCCACAATTGCATCATAATAGTCAGACAGGTGACTGATGTGACTACTCATTTTTTGGGGGGAATTTCTAAATACAGGTTAAAAGAACAGAATAAGATTAATTTACCTACATTTAAATATATGACCCAAAATGTTCTACTGCCGTGTGCAACAAGAAAATGGAGGAGCACTCTTCACAATATACAGGATTTTGCAAACAGCAGAGATCCGAGTCCAGCAGAATAAAAATGCTTTATTTTATTCGTGCAACGTGCACATTAAAAAACCATGAACAAATAGAAATCCCAAGGAGAAAAAGTGCAGAAAATTCGACAGTGTTACGTTTCACGACCAACTTGTCCCTTGATCACACACTTTACACCCATGATTCCAGTGTACATATAGAGGAGGAGTTTAAGGTGGCCTCAACCCACGAAACAAACAAGGGACCAATGTCACGCAAGTAAAAGTTGTAGCCATGTTGGGATCCAATGAAACCGTTACACATACAGCAATGTCATCCACATCAAAAAGGCACTCACAGTTAAATCATAACAACTCATTACTGAGTTCCAATGAATGATGGAAAAGGGTGCAAGCCGGGGAGTCCCTATACAAAGGACTTAGATACACTGGCGGTCGGGGGAGAATAATGAGGAAAAGGTCCTCTCCCATGCTTTCACTCAGTGAATCTGTATCAATGCAAAAGTGAAAGTATATGAAAGACGAAGTGTGTTCCTGACTGCAACATAGCACATGTGCCATGGTGATAAGTAATGGTTGTGCTCATGCCGGGAGGTGTATCGAGTGTCAAGACAGACCAAAGCAAAGGTAAGCAACACCCGATGTTAACAAAGTATGGAAAGTTGCGCACATTGTTATGGCCACTCTTTCCCATGTTCAAAGGAACAAGAGTGTGAGATGCTGTAATGCATGCCTACACAAAATGCAAATTCATTTATACAATGTAGCCTACATAAATTGCTGAGCAAGTAATTTCAATGCAAATTGCACATAATGTTTACGTCCTAATACGCCTTGCACCATTGACTGTATGCTAATCACATGCAAAGTGCAGTGCCCCTCGACATGAGGTGCAAGGGAATAAAAGTGCCAATCCAGGATCTGTTCATCAAAATCATGAACTCATATGCAGCAGTCTCAGCCATAAAAAAAAGTTGGGAACAAAATGTGAATGCGAAATGCATATTATCTTGAGGTACTGATGCATGTAAAATCATTACATAGTCTATTGATAAAGTGCATAGTGCAGTGCAATTTTGCATAAGGTGCTAGAAATAAAGTGCTAATGCAGGTTCAATTCATAAAATTAATCAATTCATATGCAACAATCTCATGGTTCGACAATACAATGCATGATATGGCGCAACTTCGCATAAAGTTCTGATAGTAAATAGATTAGATTAAATATATAACTATTCATATTTAAATTTTACACCACATACCCAAGGGCCAACTTATAATGGTTTTAAATGGGGGATATTACAATAGTGTTGAAGATAGTGGTCCTGCAGTGGCAACAGAGAGAAAATCCTACATCCCTAACCTCCATAACAACCATACTCAATATGATACCTAATGCCATGACCACAGGCCGATTCATGGAATAAATGTGCGCCGAAAATCCCGGCGCAGAGGGGCCAATACGTGCGCTGCGCCGAAAATCAGCGCAAAGCGCAGGGAAACCAGCGCACGTCGATTCATGGAAGTCCCTGCGCAAGAAAAGCAGAGGACGTGCGCGGAAAAAACGCGCGGCGCAGGCCGGCGCACAGGTCAACCAACGTCGTGCGCCACGGCCACTGCGCCATCACTCCGAGCGCAGCGCACAGCTCTAAAGTAGGCGGGAGACAGGGCGGGACACTCGGAATGGGGAATAAAATGGGGCACAACACTCGGAATGGGGAAGAATGTGGGCGGCACGGGGAAAGTTTAGGAGGCAAGTGCGCGGAACGCCCACACGCTCGCATACAACACGTATTCATGGAATAGAATAGGGCAAAAAAGCGCACGCTCAAAGCAGCGCACAGGCACAAACAGGCACAAACACGACCGCCACAAGAAAGCAGGCGGTAGCGTCTCTGCGCCTGCAAGAAATGTGCGCTAAAAGGTGCGCCAACAAATAGCACCTATATACAGACATGATCAATGTCCAATACTGTGGCCCTCCAGGACAAAAGACGTACAAAGGGGTACCCACAAACACAGACACGCGCAGAGAGAAAAAATAAACGTGTGCGTGCATACCGGGGTGCGCGGTAAGTTGCACACGCGATATGGCTGGGTACGTGGATTTCAGGGGTGCGCGGGAAGTTCCACACGCGATATGGCAGGGTACGTGGATTACAGGGGTGCGCGGGAAGTTCCACACGCGAAATGGCCGGTACGTGGATTGCAGGGGTGCGCGGGAAGTTCCACACGCGATATGGCAGGGTACGTGGATTTCAGGGGTGCGCGGGAAGTTGCACACGCGAAAAGGCCGGCTACGTGGATTTCAGGGGTGCGCGGGAAGTTCCACACGCGAAATGGCCGGCTACGTGGATTTCAGGGGTGCGCGGGAAGTTCCACACGCGATATGGCCGGCTACGTGGATTCCAGGGGTGCGCGTGAAGTTCCACACGCGATATGGCAGGGTACGTGGATTGCAGGGGTGCGCGGGAAGTTCCACACGCGATATGGCCGGCTACGTGGATTCCAGGGGTGCGCGGGAAGTTCCACACGCGATATGGCCAGCTACGTGGATTCCAGGGGTGCGCGTGAAGTTCCACACGCGATATGGCAGGGTACGTGGATTGCAGGGGTGCGCGGGAAGTTGCACACGCGAAATGGCCGGCTACGTGGATTCCAGGGGTGCGCGGGAAGTTCCACACGCGATATGGCCGGGTACGTGGATTGCAGGGGTGCGCGGGAAGTTCCACACGCGATATGGCCGGGTACGTGGATTGCAGGGGTGCGCGGGAAGTTGCACACGTGAAATGGCCGGCTACGTGGATTCCAGGGGTGCGCGGGAAGTTGCACACGCGATATGGCCGGCTACGTGGATTCCAGGGGTGCGCGGGAAGTTCCACACGCGATATGGCCGGCAACGTGGATTCCAGGGGTGCGCGGGAAGTTCCACACGCGATATGGCCGGCTACGTGGATTCCAGGGGTGCGCGGGAAGTTGCACACGCGATATGGCCGGCTACGTGGATTCCAGGGGTGCGCGGGAAGTTCCACACGCGATATGGCCGGCTACGTGGATTCCAGGGGTGCGCGGGAAGTTGCACACGCGATATGGCCGGCTACGTGGATTCCAGGGGTGCGCGGGAAGTTGCACACGCGATATGGCCGGCTACGTGGATTCCAGGGGTGCGCGGGAAGTTCCACATGCGATATGGCCGGCTACGTGGATTCCAGGGGTGCGCGGGAAGTTCCACACGCGATATGGCCGGGTACGTGGATTGCAGGGGTGCGCGGGAAGTTCCACACGCGATATGGCCGGGTACGTGGATTCCAGGGGTGCGCGGGAAGTTCCACACGCGATATGGCCGGCTACGTGGATTCCAGGGGTGCGCGGGAAGTTCCACACGCGATATGGCCGGGTACGTGGATTGCAGGAGTGCGCGGGAAGTTCCACACGCGAATTGGCTGTGTGCTCCCAGGCATTACCTGTACACCCTCCACGGCCCCTGCAGGCAGCACACACCACAGGGAACTACCCTGCACACCTGCTCATGTCTCCCACCACCCCCCACCCCCCATCCACCAGGGACACCCTCCACCAGGCCCCCACCCATGTCTCCCACCACCCCCACCCCCAGCACTGTGGGGAACCTGCCAGCAGGCCCCCACCCATGTCCAACCCATGTCTCCCACCACCCCCAACCCCCATCCACCAGGGACACCCTCCACCAGGCCCCCACCCATGTCTCCCACCACCCCCACCCCCAGCACTGTGGGGAACCTGCCAGCAGGCCCCCACCCATGTCCAACCCATGTCTCCCACCACCCCCAACCCCCATCCACCAGGGACACCCTCCACCAGGCCCCCACCCATGTCTCCCACCACCCCCAACCCCCCATCCACCAGGGACACCCTCCACCAGGCCCCCACCCATGTCTCCCACCACCCCCACCCCCAGCACTGTGGGGAACCTGCCAGCAGGCCCCCACCCATGTCCAACCCATGTCTCCCACCACCCCCAACCCCCATCCACCAGGGACACCCTCCACCAGGCCCCCACCCATGTCTCCCACCACCCCCACCCCCAGCACTGTGGGGAACCTGCCAGCAGGCCCCCACCCATGTCCAACCCATGTCTCCCACCACCCCCACCCCCCATCCACCAGGGACACCCTCCACCAGGCCCCCACCCATGTCTCCCACCACCCCCAACCCCCCATCCACCAGGGACACCCTCCACCAGGCCCCCACCCATGTCTCCCACCACCCCCACCCCCAGCACTGTGGGGAACCTGCCAGCAGGCCCCCACCCATGTCCAACCCATGTCTCCCACCACCCCCAACCCCCATCCACCAGGGACACCCTCCACCAGGCCCCCACCCATGTCTCCCACCACCCCCAACCCCCAATCCACCAGGGACACCCTCCACCAGGCCCCCACCCATGTCCCCCTGGCCCCTGGTCCTGACGATACACAATAATGGCAGTAATGGCCAGCATACCCAGCACAAACACCCAGGCAAGGATTGCATGCACCCACATAGTGAATGCAATCACATGACACAACCCCAAAGGCAAGTATGCAAAAGAACACATGTCCGCCACACACACATACACAATGGGTGCAAGTGAATGTCAAAACCCATATCATGACATGTAAGAAACCAAAGAAAAAATGACACAAGTGTAAGATAATATAAAAATGTATTAAAAAAAATATCAAGTAAACTAATACAACTATCTTGCAAAGCAAATAAAAGGTCCATGTCCGGGAACAAAAATGAGAAACCAAAAAACAAAGGATAGAAAAATCAATAGATTTTGTCCAAAGTAAACACATGTAGTATGAAATGAAAGAAAAACCATTACGACATGGTGTAAACAATATGAAAGTAAAAAAATGTACCTCCCAAAAAATAACAATATATACAGGATTGTTCAAGGGTCCATGAGCCCAACACCACTAATGAAACCTAATACTAACTAATTAAAAAAATATGTACAAAGAAGTGGCCATTGTCCAAGCGGTCCAAAATAATAAAAAGAAATAAAGGAAACCTAGCACTAACTAACTAAAAAACTATATACAAAGGCAGCGGGCTAGTCCTGCGGCTCACTTGGTGATGCTGGCCAGGGCATCCTCGAACTCCATGTCAATGTCCTGGAGGCGGGACTCAGTCCTGGCCCCGAGGTCTCGCAGGGACAACCCCATGTGCTCACCAAATTCCCTGCGAGCCTCCTCGAGGCACTCAGCCCGCCTCAATGCCTGATGCATGGAGATCTCCGCCCTGGCCATGGCGAGCCGCTCCTCTTCCGCCCGCTGCCGCTCCGCACCTATCCGCTGGCCAAACTCCTCCCACACGGAACACACCGCCATGCCAGGGTTGCCCTGCCCTCCGGCCGATGCCTGCCCCTCCGATCTTGATGGCCCTGAGCCATGATGCCTCCCACGTCGAGCCCGCTGCTGCCTCCGACGCCACTGCCTCTGCCAGCACGACGGCATCCAGGCTGATGGTAACCACCGACGCCGTCGTGCACGTGCCCTGCCCGATGATGCCGGCACATCTTCCATCTGCTGGGGTCCACTTGCTGTGTCGTCCACCCCTGCTGGACCTCCGACTCCCAACTGCGGCAGGGATGGGATCCCCACCGAGCTCGCTGCATTGGTCGGGGCAGGTCCACAGGGGGCCATGGTGGCATCTGGGCCGGAAGACGGCAAGGAGAACGACCGGTGGATAGCCTGCACAGAGGAGGAGAGGGCCGTCAGATTGGCCAACACATGCAGGAACCCCCCGAACATGGCCGATCCCAATTGGGCCACGTCGGCACGGTGCACTTCGTGATGACGTGCGTGCTCCTCCCGGGAAGCACGCACGGCATCACGAATCACAGCCGTGCGCATCGCGACCCCAATCAGGACCTGCTCCACGCGGCCAGGGGTTCCCACGGCCGCAGGTGGAGGGGAGTCAGTTGACATGGACATCCCCTCTACCTGCGGACGGGCCTGGGACGGGGCATCCCTGCTGGTGCATGGTGGTGCACTCACAGGGTCAGGGACAGCGACATGCACAGGCACCTCCACGGTGACCTGTGCTGCCTCCTGCCCCTGGCCCTGGACTGCACCACTTGCACAAGCAGGGATGCTCCCACCAGGCCCCATGTGTGCACCAGTGTCGGCCTCCTCCTCCTCTGTGCAAACCACCAACCTGGATGGCTCCTCACCGTCTCCCGCCGTAGCAGGCCCCTGTGGGGGCTCACCCACCCCTTCCGCTGCAGCCGTGGGGGCATCCCCGCCGCCTTGCTCCACAGCGCCGTCTCCGCCCTCTTCTTCACTAGCCGCTGCGTAGAGGGAGACAAAGGACACAAGCATCAGGCTACTGTACAATGGTCCCCTAGACAGGAAGCAATAGCAGATGAGCACCCCTGTCAAAGTACACTTCCATCATGTCCCTCCACAACACATGGGTCAGTCCAGGCAAAACACACACAGTAACAGGCATGGTGCATGCCATGCACATTTCCATGCATGTCCAATTGACTCTTGAAACATTCAATGATAAGTAACTCACATGCATCATGGCTCATGCATATCACATGCACACACTTCACCTCAGTCACATCCATCTGGCCCCAATCACACCGAACACAGGCAAAACAAGGGTAAGTTGGGTGCGTCACTGAATCTGTGCATTGTCACACACATGAGTCATGCATCCATGGCATGCACAAGTCACAGACATGTAGGTCATGTACACAGACATGGCTACCATATATGTACCTGGCATCAGCACCCATCCTTCACCCCCATCCATGTCCAGGTACAGAGACTGGCATGCTCTCATGTCCCAAATCTGCATAGTGCTCCCCATGCCGCATTTCAACACATGCAACAACCATGTGGGTCACACATCACTGGTCGCACATGCATTACCATGATGTCCCAGCACACATACATGCATACATGGGCCATGGCACACATACAGGCAAGTATCATAGAACCAGCACACCGCAACATGCCCTGTCTCACACAGTGATGCTTGGACACTTACCGCTCAACTCCAGACGGGTCTCCCTCTCAAGGATCTGGGCGTGGAGCGCTGGGCGTACGCGTTCCAGGACCCTCTTCTGGATGGAACTCATGTGGCCCCGGCCCCCCTCCACGAGGCGCCGGGCCTTCACAAGGGTCCTGGACCTCAAGTCCTCCCAGCGCTTCTTGATCTTCAAGACGTTGCGGGTTGCCACCCCCTCCGCGTTGATGGCAACCACACAGTCGGCCCAGATCCTCTCCCGTCCTTCCTTGCTGGCGCGGGACGATCCAAAGAGGGCATCATACTGCCCCAGGACATGCTCCACCAGGACACCAACTTCGGTGGCAGTGAAGCTGGTGCCCCTCTGCTCCTCTGGCCTGGGGTTGCCACTGGTGCCAGATGTAGAAGTGCCCGACATGGCAACCCCAGAGGCAGGTGTGGGTGGGCAACTGGGTCCTGGGGCTGGGCTGTGGAGCGATGTAATCCCAGTTGGGAGTCTTCAGTTCCAGCAGGGGTGGACACAGCAAGTGGACCCCTGCAGATGGCTGATGTGCAGGCACCAAATGGCAGGGCACGGTGGCAGCAGGCAGGCAGGCAGGCAGGCAGCAGCAGATAGCACGTGGGAGGCTGCTCAGGGCACTGGGGGGGCAGTAACTCGGCCTTCGGGGCAGGAGCGTGGTGTTCCGTGTGTTTTCGGGTGGCCAGCTTGATACGGAGTGATTTGGCACGTGAAATTCCTGCACGTCAGCGTGAAATCCGAGGAAAGGGCCTTAGCGCGTAAGTGCGTCAGCACGCATACGCGATTCTATTGGACCAGAGTCCCTCATCGCGTAAGCGCGTCTGACGTGATCCGCACGGGCGTTCCCCACTCAGCACGTGAAGACGGAGCACACGTGGAAATACTGCACGTCAGAGTGTCATCGCGTGTAATTGGCGAAAAGTGCGCGTACACGCCATTGGCCTATGTACGTGTATTTCATCGCGTGTAATTGGCCAAAAGTGCGCGTACGCGCCATCGGCCTAAGTACGTGTATTTCAGGGGCGCGCGGCCACTTACACAAGCAAGTACGTCAGCGCACCTGTATGCCTGCTGCGTGGGAATTTCCACACGCGATTGGAGTGGGAACTCGATTCCAGGGGTGCGAGGCTCACACGCTCGCCTACAACACGCACAAGGCATTAATTTGCGCACTTTTCAATAAACAAGCCAGATGCCAGGATGAACATACCGTTCCTAGCAGCAGTGGCAGTGGGCTACCAAAGGAGGAGGAGGAGGAGAGTCAGGGCCAGAATATTCACACCCAGAACCAGCCTATTCGGGATGCCTGATGACCAGGTGTATGGGAGGTACAGGTTTCCAGCACACATCATACTGGACCTGGTCAGTGAGTGGGACGATGACCTCACATCACCCACCCTGTGCTCCCAAGCACTCAGCCCCCTGCAGAAGGTCCTGAATGTACTGCACTTCTTGGCCACTGGATCCTTTCAGCGGACAAGTGCCATAGTGGGTGGTGTGTCACAGGCCACGCAGTCACGCTGCCTACACCAGGTCTTGAACATCATCACTGCACGGCCATCAGTCCGCAGGCACATATATCTCCCCAGGACTCATGCAGAAAGGCGGACGTGCATCCAGGAATTCTATGGTGTGGCTCAATTCCCCAAAGTGCTTGGTGCAATTGACTGCACACATGTGGCTCTACGTCCACCCAGGGCAACAGAGCACATCTATAGAAACCGCAAGCACTGGCATTCCATCAACGTGCAAGTTGTATGCAATGCCAAGGGAATAATCACATCAGTATATGCCAACTATCCAGGGTCCACCCACGACAGCTTCATCTACAGAATGTCTACCCTATGCCGGGACCTAGAGGCTGGCCAGCATGGAGATACATGGCTGCTTGGTGAGCATGAATGCCACTGCACATGCATGCATGTCAGATACTGGGTCATGACACAACACCACTAATGATACCCATCACCACCTCCGCAGGGGACAGTGCCTACCCTATCAGCCCCCACATGATGACCCCAATCCGGAACCCCACCACGCCACCCCAGGTAAGGTACAACACAGCCCACATTGCAACACGGGGCATAGTGGAGCGCACATTCGGAGTGCTCAAGTCACGCTTTCGCTCCCTTGACCGTTCTGGCGGGCAGCTGTTATATGCTCCCCGAATAGTGTGCAGGATCATAGTGGCAGCATGTGTCCTGCACAACGTTGCAACACGCCGGGGCCTGCCCGTGGACATGGTGGTGCCCCCACATCCACAACCACATGCACGCCCGCTGCGCATGGGAGGGGAAAGGGCACGGGGGGAGGCAGCCCGTACGCAACTGGTGGCCAACTTCTTCACCTAGGAATCACAGTGCTGGCTAGTGCACACTGCTCTGGCACATACCATCTGACAATCAATGATGACACTACCTGACAATGTCTGAAAATTACTTGACAATAAACAGTCAGATACACATCAGCCTGAGATTGTTAACATGGAAGTGTCAATATGTGTGCACCCCTAGCTACACATACACCAGCAATGCATCACAACGCAAAGACACAACTCCATCAATCTAATATGCATTGCCACAGGCGATTCACTACATGACAACATTGCCATGTCACCCATTCCCTTCACAGTCCCGCCACTGAGGACACCATGTCATGGTATGTGACAGCAAACAAACTGGCCATCACAACATGACACCAGTGTCACAAATAGCAGTGCCCCAAATGGAACATAGCCGCACTTGAGCAGCTAACCGCCCTGGAGCCACTACTACACACCTGTGTAAGAGTATTTTCAATCAAATTACACACCAACCCACCCTGAAGCCCACCCAAACAAGACACATTGCATGTAATCAATGGTAGTCTCATTACCTGATTCTGCTGGTATGTCCTCACCGTCCAGATGTACAGTGATGGCGCCATGCAAAAGTGTCAGTGCACATCTACCGACATGTAGTCTGACTCCAGAGAGTATGCCCTTGTGAAGATCTGTGTGAAATACCTGCAAAACATGAGCAACATATGTAAGTAGAGGCACATATCAAACCATCATGCATAGTTAGGTGCAACAACAATGAACACTATGAATGTCTACACAGTATTGACTATGGACTGGCCAACAGCTCATGGGAGTCCAATGTCACCGTGTAATTTGCTGTCACTTGGGCACACCCTTTGCAAGCCCATGGAAACGGAAGCAGGAGGGGTGTGGATGTCTGCTACCCAAGCATCGAAACCAAACTCAGGACAAGCCTGCATGTGCCCAGCCACAATACAGTGTATGCCCAGGTACCCACACAAGGCAACACTCTTGCAAAATAAAAATAAAAATGAGAAAAAATGGCCATGAAAGGGCCGGCGGGGGGGGGGGGGGGGCACCTATGAGGTCCGAGGACAGGATGCACGCCACAATCCACCTGTGTGGATCATGGGAAAGGAAAACACCCCATAGGCTCGTGGCCCACACGGCTACTCTGTTGTGGGAGATGAGTCGCTATGGCTCTGGCCAGACCCTGCAGCTGACTCTGGAGGTGGGGGAGCTGCCTCAGAAGATGGTGTGACAATGGGAGGCAGCCCACGCAAAGCACGAGTTTGCTCCTCCATGGCTGCAAGCAGGCGGGTCTGGTAGTTCTGGTTCTGGGTTATAATCATGCGGAGGTCCCCATGCAGTAACTCCCGGGATGACCTGACCTCCGCACGAGTTGCCTGCATCTCGGCCGAGAGCGTCCGTGTCAGACGCTCCAGCTGCTCCTCTGTCCTTCTATGGGATGAAGCCTCAAGCTCTAACAGGGTCGACCTGAGGTGACGGAGTTCTTCCCTCAGGCCTTCCCTGTGGCGCTGGGACTCCATGGAAAGTGATTCCCGCAGAGTCGCCAGTGCCGCCCGCCTGTCCATGTTGGACGCCAACATATCCTCCCTGTGTGCCTGGCAGATGGACTCTGTAGCCTGCTCCAGTCGCTCCATCAGCCTTTCTGGGGGGACAATGGAAGTGGCCACCCTATCCATGGCCTGTGCAATCATCTCGGATGATGCTGCCTGTTGGGTGGCCATACCGTAGATGGATTGCTCCCAAACGGTATTGCCAGGTGGCATACGGCCACCACGTTGACGGGCACCACACCTGCCTGGGGCAAGGCGGACTGCGCCTTGCTGTGCCGGCAAGGCCTCAGGCTGCAGGACTGCATTCCCTCTCTGATCTGCAGCCCCAGGAACAGGATCAGAGATTGGGTGGTGTGGCCCTGCATCCGTAACCACCGGAGGCTGATCTGCCGACACTGACATCCCCATTGAGGGCAATGGCCCGGCTGCAGGTGGGTCGGACAGAGGAGATTCTCTCCCAAGAACACTCACCTGCGACTGCACATAGGTGTCATCCTCCGAGTCTACACCTGAATACTGCTCGGGGGAGGAACCCCCAGAGACACCCCTCGACAGCACGGCCTGCAGCACTTGTGGGTTTTCACCCACAAACACACCACGTCCCTCACTTGTGGTAGGTCGGCCCGGGTTGCCCTCCTGGGACGGCTCCACCACCACATCCCCAGCATCAACAAGTGCTTCGTCCCCTGCAAAGACATGAAAGAGAAAAATGGAAACAGGCATTAGCACCATGGCATGCAACAAGGGCTGATGAACAACAGAGGCAGTAGTTCTACGACACATGTCCAACATGACTGGGAGACCTCCTATGCATTCACCATCACTGGGTCTGTAGGGGAGGCTCAGGGCATACAATGTACAGATTGGAGAGCAACGCCTGCTCACCTTGCTGCCTAGCACTGCCATCACACATTGGCCGGTGATTGCCATGTCAAAGGCACATGCCATCACACACATGGCATGTGACATAGCCACCAAGTGAAGAGGGAGAGGAGGGCTACTTTTTTGGATTTCAACCACTCTGGTCCTGACATTGCATCGTCACATCAATAAGTATACATGTTGTACATGGATCTGCTAGTCCAAATTGGCAACGATGCACAGTGCCTTGTCTACATCAACAAAATGCAGTAAACAATGTGATTCCACCTCCCCATCACCTGTAAAGGATTCATATTGCATTCGTGAAGCACCGGTCAAGTAATGTATGAAGGTACAGCGGAGCACTGAGGGGTGGTGGGGCAGAAGGGGATGCCAGTCAACAATCCTACTGGTGCTGGTGTCATTCATGTCACGCAAGTGCAGGGGTGGGTGGCACAATGAAGTGCAAGGGGAAGTGGCGGCTGGAAGTGCTGTACAAGGTAAGTAGGACTTGACGTCAAGGGCAGATGGTGTTAGGCGCAGACAAGTGCTGGGGGGGTGGCCTATAGGGGTACAGAGACAATCATGCAGTGCTGTGGGCTCGGAGGGGACAGGGGAGGTACACACTGCTTCTGGCTCGGCAAGGTCCTTTCAGATTTCTATGTGTCCTGCAGAGTTGTCACATGCCGCAGATATGTGCCCTTGGATTGGGGATCTCATCTTGGTGAAAAGGGTGAGGCGCTATTGCCTTTGGAGCATGTGGCAGGCCAGTTTGCCAGAGGATGGCCATGATGCAGGACATTCCCTCTCTGCCACCCGGCACCTGTGGTTTGGGTTCACAAGATCCGAGTCATGCCAGGACTCTGCATTGGCATGGGGCTTCAGACAGGTGGTCATGACCGTGGCAAAGACATCCAGTGTACCTGACATGGAGTGGAGCATGGAGTGGGCCCTGTCAGGATGGGAGTGAGCCTAAGGGGGAGCTGGATGGGGGGGAGATTTTGGCAGCATGAGCCACGACTGACACACACTTCATGGGTCGGAATACCAAGAAGGTGTGTGACAGTGGTGAGGGTGGCTTTGCCTGTGGGGTGGTGAGGGTGAGCTGGGAGGAGAGGAGAATGTGATCACTCCAGGAGAGAGGAGTGCAGAGATGGACGGAGAGGGGAAAGTCAGATGAGATCAGAGCATCAAGAGTGTGCCCTGCAGAATGAGTAGGGACAGACGGGAGTCTAGAGGGTGAGAGGGAGTTGCTGAGGTCACAGAAAGGTCACGTGGGGGCGTCAACAAGCATGCAGGTGGATGCGTACAGCACCAAGGATGAGGATTTCTGTGTCTGGGGACATGAGTGAGGAGGAGAGGTGAGGACACTCAGAAAGGAAGTAGTACATTTGACCAGTTTTCCCAGACACAGTACGCACTGTTTGATAATGTCAAGGTGTGGTGGAGAGAGACCTCACACAAGCCATTCCAGAGTGGAGTAGGTCTAAGTAGGAGTGACAGTGGCAGGAATACCCTCAGGGAAGCCAAGGGCACACCCCCCCTGCACAGTAGTGGCGGGCCAAGGAGAGGGTCAAGGATGCAGACAGAGCTGGCCGTCAGACATGTTTCCATGAGACCAAGGATGTCAAGGTGCATAACCTCATGTAAGTGACAGATATCGGAGGAATGCCTGATGCAGCCGCAGTGAAAGGAGTGTAATTGTGGAGGAGGTTGCAAGCCTTGTAGGACTTACGGGGAGTGCTAGAGATCAGAGGTGCAGCATGTGTAGGAGTTGGAGTGGGAGGCGGAGAAGGTTCATGGGAGGGTGCAGGGAGGCAGTGCAGGATTGATGAGGAGAGAGGAGGGGGGACAGCAGGAGAGGTAAGGAAGTTGATGAGATGTGGGTAGCATTTCTCAAGGAGATTGAGGTTGGCCTAAGGGCCTTGGACTGAGACGCTCCCGTTACCATGCACATCAATAGTGGCCTCTGAGGATTGGAAGGAGGCCAGGAGTACACCCCAACGGGTCCCACCAATGATGGTGGAAGAGGAGCAAGGAGAGAGGACAGGGACCATGTGAAGGGTCTATGGGACAGGCAAAGGCATGTATGAGCAGATGTCAGTGAGAGTTAGCTTAGAGTAGGCTCAGATGCACTGGTCAGCAATAGGGTGGGTCGCATTGGAGGGCAGGGTGCCCTCATTTGACTTTTGGCAAGCAGGTGTCGTGAGTAGGGCACGATGGTCTGAACTGTAGAAGTCATGGAAGATAGACCATGAAGAGCAGCATGGAGTGTGAGGGAATGGGGCTCGAAACCAGACGGTACCAAAGCCCACAGGTAGGAGGTGGATGTCAAGGCAACATCCACAGTATGACAGCATGTTGGTTGGCATTTATATACAGAGGACGCATTAGCATGTGGTATCATTGCATGTCAGGCATGTGAAGATGAAACTTGAATGGCTGGGGGAAAGGATAGGAATGGTATGTAAGACATCAGATGAATAGACAGGGGAGTATGAGCAACAATGTAGTGACAAAATGACAATTCAAGGGCAACTTCCATGGTGTCGGCCCATATGTGCACTGTTGCCAGTAGGGATAGTGCTGTGGCCAGATGGTGTTGCACTGAACATACTGGATGAGGCACATGGGTGCCACTATCAACTCTGCCACACACCCCCTTGACAGGCACCCAACATGAATGCTTCACACACACACCATGCACATGGATAATACACACATGCATGTGCACTCACCGGATGATGCCTCGTAATCAGGGAGGTCTCCCACACCTTGGAGTTGTCCCTCGGTGACGTAGGATCCAGCTACAGACTCGTGTGGTGTGAGTTCTATTTCCTGTGCTGGGGACCCACCTCCAGTCACCAAGGTTGCGGCATGACTTGAGGCCAGCTTATCCTTTGCCCTGCGCTTAAGGTCATTCCAGCGCTTCTGGCAATCACTAGCTGTGCGCCTCACTACTCCAAGGGCACTTATTCTGTCAGCAATGGTCTGCCAGTGGGCCTGGCGTCTGGCATGTGTGGTCTTGGACCCTGCAACGATGACCATTTCCCTATCATGATCTGACACATACTGAACAAGTGCATTCAGTTCGGCGTCTGTGAAGCTTGGCTTCCTTGATGGGCCGGACTGTGCAGCCGTGCCTGGGGCATCAGCCTGTGCCGGACGTGCACTCTTCCTCTTGCGCTTGGAAGGGGGTGGGGATCCAGAGTGTCCTACGCCGCTGTGGACACTAGGGGCAGGAGTCGTGGTGGACTCAGTACTGGGTGTGTGGGATTGCCCACTCAGCATGGGAGTAGGTGCAGGCATTGGGGGTAGTGGGATGGGGTCAGGCCTGATCTGAGGTGCATGAACTAGGACCGACACAGTCTTGGCAGGGTGTATGAGAGGTGGGGTGGATGGAGCCACACCCTGGCTATGGGGGCCAGCAGATGACCTATCTGGCATAGATGCGCGTGCCCTGATGACACCAATGTGCACCGGTGCACGTGCAGTGGACCTGCTGACCTGGATGTCAGCGATGGGATCACCCTCGGACAGGTCTGGTGCCACAATGGCCTGGTCCGACAAGGGCTGATCAGGGTTGGTATCAGCCACATGACTCTCAACTGGGGGGGGGGGGGCATGGGTGTCCCTGACTGGTCCTCCAGACTGGGGGGGACAGGGGCACCCTGCAAGTCACAACCACGTCCCCTAGTGGATCCTCCACGGCCACCACGTGTGGCTCGGCCACCTTTGCCACCCTTACGGCTTGCACGCCTCCCAACCATGGCACTGATGGTATTGTGCGTATGGGAGTCGGTGTGCACAATTGTCCTGGGCAATTGGGTGTCAAAGGGGTTGGGTACCAGATGGTATTCGTACCCTAGTGCAGTGGCAAGGCTATATGACACCCCTGGGGAAAGATGACGGGTCACGCAACGCACAGGCACCCCAAAAAAGTTAAGGGACGTGCACAATACCCCTCCTAGACCACGTGTGCTGATGGAAAACCCTGCACTACGCTGTGGCATCCAGTAACACAATGAACGTATGCGTGTCACACGCAGCCTAGATTGACCTCTGAAGGGGTAGGCTACACACGGGGCATGCACAGATGTTAGATACGTGCGTGACTCACCGTCTGCCAGGTAAAAGAGCGTGAAAAATGAGCGCTTTTGGTTGGCAACACCCCCGCCAAAAGAAGATGTGTACGCTGTCTGAGGAGACAGGACAACAGTAGAAGGGGACACTGTTTGAGGGAACAGGCCCAGGTAAACCAGTACAAGAGGAAAAAGAGAAAAAGCTGTCAGAGGTAACAGGGAGTACGAACTGGAAACGCCGTGAAGTAAATCGCGTGTGAAACGACAAGAAGTACAGAATTCACCCACTCGCTCTCCACGAAAAGCACGTACAAGGAAATGGTGTTCAACACTACCTTTTATACAGGCCCACACGTACAGCGTCACTTACGGCGTGTACGTGCTTGGCCCATGTTCACCAATCACACGCTTTGACACTCCTGCGTGTAGCTCACTTTTCACCAATCACACGCTTTGTCACTCCTGCGTGTGGATCCTTTTTCACCAATCACACGCTTTGACACTCCTGCGTGTAGCTCACTTTTCACCAATCACACGCTTTGTCACTCCTGCGTGTAGATCCATTTTCACCAATCACACGCTTTGACACTGCACGTGCAGGTAACTATTGACGCACATATGCTGGTGACGGGTTTTCGCGCGATTCGCTGAGTGTGGGGTTTTCACGTGCAAAATCACTCCCTATCAGGCTGTCCACGCGTTCAAACACGAAAGACCAGGCTCCTGGCCAGGAGGCCAAATGTAAGTCCCCCAGAGCCCTGAGCACGCTCCCACCTGCCATCGGCTGCTGCCTGACTGCCTGCTGGCCACGTGCCCCACAGTGCTGGTGGGTGGGGGTGGTGGGAGACATGGGTGGGGGCCTGGTGGAGGGTGCCCCTGGTGGATGGGGGGTGGGGGTGGTGGGAGACATGGATGGGGGCCTGATGGCAGGTGCCCCTGCACTGCTGGGGGGTGGGGGTGGTGGGAGACATGGGTGGGGGCCTGGTGGAGGGTGCCCCTGGTGGATGGGGGTGCAGGGGGACATGATCAGGTGTGCAGGGTAGTCCACTGTTTTGTGGGCTGCCTGCAGGGGCCGTGGAGGGTGTACAGGGTACACCTGTGAGGGCCCACCCAGCCTATTCGCATGTGATAATTCCCACGCACCCCTGTGATACACGTACCCTGGCCAATCGCGTGTTGAACTTCCCGCTACCCCTGTAATACACGCACCCTGGCTGTTCGCGTGTGATAATTCCCGCGTACCCCTGTGATACACGTTCCCTGGCCTATCGCGTGTTCTACTTCACGCGTCCCCCTGTAATACACGTTCCCTGGCCAATCGCGTGTTGAACTTCCCGCTACCCCTGTAATACACGCACCCTGGCTGTTCGCGTGTGATAATTCCCGCGTACCCCTGTAATACACGTTCCCTGGCCTATCGCGTGTTCTACTTCACGCGTCCCCCTGTAATACACGTTCCCTGGCCAATCGCGTGTTGAACTTCCCGCTACCCCTGTAATACACGCACCCTGGCTGTTCGCGTGTGATAATTCCCGCGTACCCCTGTAATACACGTTCCCTGGCCTATCGCGTGTTCTACTTCACGCGTACCCCTGTAATACACGTACCCTGGCCAATCGCGTGTTGAACTTCCCGCTACCCCTGTAATACACGCACCCTGGCTGTTCGCGTGTGATGATTCCCGCGTACCCCTGTAATTCACGTTCCCTGCCTAGTCGCGTGTAGTACTTCCCGCGTACTCCTGATTTGAAGATTGCCCGCTTTTCTTTCCTTGTTTGCCTGCCCTGTGAAGTGGTCCAGGGTTAGCGCAGCCCTTAGCGATGATTTAGCGATTTTGATGGCTTTTCCTTGCGCGAGGGCGTTCTTGGGGGCGTTACTGGCGCTGCTGCAGGCTCGCTCCGATTCTCTGCGCCACGGCTGGTTTGGGAGCTTGAAATCCATGAATACGCTGTGCGCGGAAATCTGTTTTAGCGCACGTGCCTGGCGCAGACTATCGCAGGCGCACGCTGTGCGCCAGCCGCGTGCGCTACTTGTGCGCTGGATTCTATGAATTAGCCTGTAAAAGATTTATCTTGCAGACAGGACATGGACTGAAAGGAAAAGAAGAATTAGTTGTGTGATTAATAGTAATTGTGCATCATTGTCTGGCCTTGCACAACGCAGTGCAAAGAGGCTGACGATAAATGGCTTTTATCATACAGCAAACAGGCACTTGATTGTAAAGTAGGAGGCATATTACTTCTTGGTCGCATTTCAAAGGCATGGAGGCACTGAAGTGGTACAGACTGATTGTTCCACAAATCTTCAAAACGTCTATGGCAAAAAAGCTTCTTGGTTTTTATATATAGTGATCTCAATCCATATGTGTCTGTCTCTATATATCCACTCACCTCTTTTCCTTCATCAATATATATGCATCGGTATATCTTGCTGTATCCATCTCTATATGTCTGTCCTTGTCGATCTGTGTTTGAATGTCTCTATAGGAACAGTTATATCATGCTCCATCATTTCATTTTGTACATCTCTATTGATCTTTACAGATGAATATGAACACTCCATCTACCTATATCCATCCATGTCTCTGCATCATGTGCATACTTAGGTCTCTATCAATCGGTCAATGTATATTTGTCCCAAAGGCCATACACATATTTATGTGTTTTCACATATATCAATGTATAGGTTGATAGCTCTCTATCCATCTACGTTTATTCTTCTCCATGCATGCATCTTTATATATACCTCTATTGATTAGTCTGTATACACTGCTCTCATAGTGGGCCTGATTCATGGAATGATTTGCGCGTAAAATAGGGGGCTTGCGTGTGAAATCACGTGCAAGCGCCCATTTGTCGGTTCATGGAACACAATGAGCGGGGCTTAACAGGGACTTGCAAGGAATCTGCGCCAGTCCAACACATCACTGTGACACCACAAATGCCTTGCACGAGACTCCAATCAAAGGCCCGCCCGTGTCTGCGCAGTCACCTTAAAAGGGGGCAGAACACGTGGAATGGGGAACAACAAGCGAAAATATGGGCGTAACAAGGGAAGTACCACAGTAAAATCCTCACAACGCCCATACGCGCGCTAAAACCCCGTTTTCATGGAATTGAACAGGGCTCCCCAGGGCTCGTACAAATACGTGTAAGTCGTGAAACACGTCTGCCATGGGAGATTTGGTGTAAACGTCAACACGCACAAAAACAAATGCATAAAAAGCCTACAAGATCAAAAAATGCACGTATACAGCTACAATGAATGCACCATTTGTTGCAGCAGTGATCGTGGGACACCACAGGAGGAGGAGGATGGCCAGGACCCGGATTTTTCTACCTAGCACCAGCCTTTTTGGGATGCCTGATGACCAGGTATATGGCAGGTATAGGTTTCCGACTCATTTCATATTAAACCTGGTTACAGAGGAGGGGATGACCTTACATCACCCACCCTGTGCTCCCAAGCATTGAGCCCCTTGGAAAAGGTGCTCAATGTACTGCATTTTTTGGCCACTCGGTCATTTCAGCGGACAACTGCCATAGTTGGGGGCATTTCACAGCCACACAGTCATGCTGCCTACACCAGGTGTTGGCAATAATGGCTGCACGCCCCTCAGTCCACAGGCACATCTACGTGCCCAGAACACCTGCAGAAAGACAGGCTGTGGTCCAGGACTTTTATGGGGTGGCACACTTCCCTAAAGTGTTTGGGGCCATCGATTGCACCATGTGGCTCTACGTCCACCTAGGGCTACAGAGCACATATATCGCAATCGCAAGCAATGGCATTCCTTTAACGTGCAGGCTGCATGTGATGCCAAGGGCATTATTACTTCTGTATATGCGAACTATGCATGGTCAACCCATGATAGTTTCATATTCAGAATGTCACCCCTACACTGGGCCCTGGAAGCTGGGAGGCATGGCAACACATGGCTCATTGGTGAGAATAAATGCCCCTGCACATGCATGCATGTCAAACACAGACAAATGCACACCAATGACAAACATTTCCACCTCGAGAGGGGACAGTGCCTACGCTATGAGCACCTACATGATGAAGCCAATACGGAACCCTGCCACACCGCCCCAGGTAAGATACAACACAGCCCATATTGAAACTCGGGCCATAGTGGCGCGCACATTCGGAGTAGTGAAGTCACGTTTCAGCTTCGTTGGCCACTCTGGTGCTGAGTTGATATGTGCACCACCACTAGTGTGCAGGATCATTGTGGCAGCATGTGTCCTGTACAATGTTGCAACATGGCATGGCATACCTGTGGACATGGTGGTGCCCCCACATCTCCAACCACATGCACGTCGCTTGTGCATGGCTGGTCAAAGGGCACATGGCAAGGCTGCCTGTACCCAGCTTGGGGCTACATTTTTCAGCTAAAATCCAACTCCTGTGGAGTGCACACAGCCCTGGCACATTACAGGTGTCATTCAATGATGACAAAGGGCCAATCATCTGTGCCCACCAAACCACCCTGGGAATGTGTCCCTGGAAGTGCAACATTGTGTGCATCTCTTAGAACTAAAACAAATGTAATTTTGGGTTTCCAAAAGAAACACATAGAAGAGCAAGTATGCCACTACCACCATGCCAAACTAGACATCAAATCGCCTGTGTGTCACATAAAACGTCCCATATATCATGTGAAATCATCACCAGAGTGTGCTATGGTATGGAGTGTCAAAGGAGATAGATACATTGCCAATACATACTACAAGTGTCTGAACGTGCCCAAACATGTATGGAACAAATACAAAAATAACACCCGCTCATACAGATCCATAATATTCTGGACAGGAACAGTAAATGCATACTATACTATCAACTGTGGATGTAACAATGAATCTGCCGGACAGTGAATCATCATATTTTCACACGTGCATCTATGTGCCATCATGCAGGGACCGGGGACAGGGTGGAACAGACAGACACCACCTGCATCATACAATCAGAAGGAGCAAGTGCACATCACAGATGTTCAGAGTGGTCTGGTATTCAGAGGGTGGCAACAAGTTCAAGGGTGGTTCAAGTCTAAAGGGTCAGTGGATGCTCGGGTAGGTTCTGAGAGATGCAATCCTCTTAGGTCATTCCCCAAGTGCAGTGATGATGACACTAGTCCATGTCACGGAGGCAACTGGCACACAAATTGATGGGTTTCACAGGGGTGTGTGAGACCTTGAGGCACATCAAGCAGGCAGTCATCAAGCTGCAAGGACAAAAGGAATGAGGAGAGTGAGAGAGCAGAGGGATTTCTTAGCAGGGAAGAGGGAGAGAGAAGGAAGAGTAGAAGATGAAACACATGGGTAGTTCATGGAAAGTAAGGAAATGAGTCCCCAAACAGAGGGTGGCAGGATGGGTATCCCAGAGGTTGGCCCCTGCTGCAGATAAAGATCCCCTGGAAGAAAATATCCATCAATAACTGGATTGCCACATGCCTGAGAAAAGGAAAAGGAAGAAAACCCACTAACAATACAAAGCCTGAAGCACCATAAAACCAAATAGGCCAAATACCAGCAGACAGAGCAACATATTTGCAACTTGTTTGTGGAATGATAATGCTGTAGCACACTAATAATTGAACCATAGCTTTGACACGCCAAATCTGAGAAACATCCCTAATCCCACAAACCCTGATAGGGATCAGATGTGCCACTCATTAGACCTGATACAGGTTGAATTAGGCACACCTCAGCTCAAACATCTGCCCCTGCCACAGTCAAAAATCTGTTGACCATGCTACACACTCACAACCAACCATGAAATGTGGACACACAGTCAAAAAGCACAGTTATCATAATCAGTAAATAGTGTCCCCAGCAATCCACAGATTAACAAGACCATAACCATCATTGGCATCACCCCTGGATATGTCATACAACCCTTGAGCAAAGGTGACAGAGCTAAAGGTTAGTAAAGCCAGAGTGAACACACACAGTGCCCGTTCCCATGCAAATACCACCAAAGTGTCAACAAATGCCATGCACTCACTTGTCCGTGTGACTTACCTGCCTTGCATACGATGCACACCATTTGGAGATGCTCTACCTACATGGAATGCAATGCAGAGTAACAGCACAAAATACATGCACATACATGATTACAGTTGACACCAGAAAGTAAATATGCATACAACACAGAGTTCAGGAGCAACACAGGGTGAATGGCCATTGACATTGATTTGTACAGGAGTACAGTGTACCATTCCAGAGAGAGGGAGAGATAGAGTGGCACAGACAGTGAATAACAAAGAAATGACAGATCAAGGAGTCCATGGCCTGGTTTACCGATGTACAATGACAAGCTGCACAGCACAGTCAGTGCGCCCATTGAGGTATCCACATAGGTAGCTTGCACAGTGACATGAGCTGTAATCAAATTACCACAATGCCATGTGAGCATGCCAAGGACATATAAGAGAACTGACATATGCAGCAAAGATGCCCAACAATGAAGCATGCCCAACATGCAAGATAGTGCAAATGCTTACCAAATAACGGCATCTGCATGTTGTAAATCCCACATGACCTTCACCAGTAAGTGTGTTTCCTAATTTGTTAAAGGAAGGACAATGTCTGGTGGAGGGCATAAGGAGTGTGGACTTTGAATGGTGCAGGATGTCTCACCCGGGACAGCATTCACTGCCATGTCACAGATTACTGGAACAACATGGGCGAACATATTAAAACACCCATTGTGCAGTATAGTTGACAAAGCACACACGTGCCATGGAAAATCAAAGCTACGATTACCTGCACATGCCATCCTGTGCAGCCCCATGCAAACATGCTAGATGACTTCACTAGGCATGCCTGCATGTACACCACAGCACATGTATAGTCCCTGAGGAGTTAATGGTACACCTCAAAGGTAATCAATACAAAAAATAACAAAGACCACAACCAGGAAAGGGCAAAACAAAATATTACATGCTAACGGGGGTACACCCAGTAGAGGGGAGGGACAGGGTGCACGTCAACATCCACATGTGTGCATGTTGAAAAAAACAATTCCCTCCATGGGTTCATGGACCACACGGCTATCATGGATTTGGAGGGCTGTCACTGCTGTCACCACCTTCCTGTGTAGAATGCAAAGGTGGTAGTGATAAGGGAAGTTGACCACGTATAGCCCTGGCCTGGTCCTCCATGGCAGCGGCCAGGCGGGACCCAGATGAATGCATCTGCAACATGAAGCCTCGGAGGTCTGCATACAACACCTCACAGAATTCACAGAGTTCCACCGAGATGGTATTACTCAACAATTGCATCTACTGTTCGTACTGTGACTGTGCGCTGCCCCTAGCACTTCCATTGAAGCTCTGAGGGCCAGACACTCTTGCCTCAGGGCTTCCCTGCGGGCCCCAGACTCTGCAAGCAGAGATGCATACAGAGACCTCAGTCTGGCCCGTCAGCTCCTGTTGCTGGCCTCCATGTGCAGCCTGTGTGAGCGGCATGTGGATCGCAATGCCTACAACTGGTGCTCTACCTTTTTTGTCAGGAGAACATGGAATTGGCCACCCTATGCATGCCCTGAGCCAACATCTCATAGGTAGATTGCTGTGCAACACGCAACATTGACTGCTCCCACACTGTCTCCCCAGCCGCGACAAGTCCACCACGTGTGTGCCCCACACCTGCCGGACCCAAGGGAGCATGGCCCTTGATGTGAAGCCGCTGTCTGTGGCTGCAGGACTGCATCCCTCCCTTGGTCACCCATCCCAGGACCGGAAGCCAATACAGTGGAGCGTGGCCTTGCAGCTGTAACCACCACATATAGACATGGGAACACTGACTGGCCCTGTGAGGGGACGTGACCCATTGCAGACGCACAGGCTACAACAGCTCCAACACTTGAGGCACTCACCTCCGACAGCATAGAGGAATGGACATCCTGTTCACCGCCAGGGCTACTGGTATCATTGCAGTCAGACTCATACTGAGTCATGACCCAGATGGCCTGTAGCACCAGTGGATTCTCATGGGCTGACACAACACGTCCCCCACTGGTGCTCTCTCTGGGATCAGGCTCCCGTTCCTCCTCTACCTCCTCCCCTGTATCTGGTGGCTCATCACCTGCACATGGACACATAAAGACATGAAGAATCATGTTAATTGCATCTACTAGATGCATTGTCATCACAATGCTGCCCTGCAACAGATTGCCATGCATGTTAACATGCCATAACTTGCATACGCACACTATGTACGAGAATCCCTGAGATCATGGTGTATGCAGACTTGCTACCACATCCCATGTCCCTGACCATGTAAGCACTGCACACATTGTTAATACACATGTATCTGTGTAAGCAAATCCTGCCCCATGGCAGAGCAACCAGTAGACTGAAATATGCTAATTCTGACTAAGAAAAAGGATGTGCTACATGTCATTAGGGTACATGAAAACATGTCCACACACAATCACAGCCAATTGCCCTACAATTACATCTAACACCACTGTACCACTGGCAAAGGGAGTACATGCAATGTGGAAATGCCCAGAGTGTGGTGTCCCAGGTGTGTGATGTGGAGAGAGTGATGACATGTGCTAGGAAATTAGAAGAGGGGACAGTGACTCACAAGATGGACAGGGCCATGCACCCATGGGGGGTGTTGGGTGTTGAGTGTGGCAGGTCAACATGGATGACTGCAGACTAATATCTTACAAGGGGGTCAGTGCCAGAGCTGCGGCAGGGATTTGCACAGTGTAGTAAATTGCTATGTCACTCATGGCACAATGTCCCACCCGCTGACAGTGTTCATGGAAGATATGGGTAGCATGAAACCACCTGTGGACATGTGTGGATGGAATTTGTACTACATGCAGTGCATGATGTGTAGCACGTGCTTCAGACACAAGCACTTGACTGGCATAGCTGAGTCACTAACATCACTGATGTACATAGTCAGATGCCAGGTTATGTTGGCATGCTGGGAATGTCTTTTAGTATCTGACGGTTGTGGATGACTACTGTCCCAAAGCCATGTTCAGCCGATGTGCAGCACACAGGTTGTATGCACTCTGAAGTACAATAAGCACGGGTGGGTACACCATGACATAGTTCACCCATGGCAGTCATACAAATGCAGGCAGAAGTGCTACACAATCATACACATTTATTTAATCGACATACACATATTCAAGATGCACATGCTTCATCACTCACCGGACGTTTCCTCGTAATCTGGCAGGCCTCCCATGCCTTGCAGCTGATACACATGAATCAACTCGCTCATGGCCTCTTCATGTGGTATGAGATCCTGCTCCTGTGGTGATCCACCTCCAGTCACCAGAGCAGAAGCGAGGTTGGCACCCAGCTTCGATTTGGTTCGATGGTGGAGGTCATTCCACTGCTTCATGACCTCACGAGCGGTGCGCCTCTCATTCCCCAAGGCGTTGATGCAATCCGTGACTCGCTGCCAGTGCACCATACGCTGAGCAGGCATATATGTGGTCCCTGGTGGTGTGCGCATGTCACATGGAGGTCGCACACGTAGTCCACAAGGATGTGGAGTTCTTCATCATTAAAGCTCCTCTTCCTCGACGTGGCAGTCTCCTTTGCTGTGCTTTGGGATTGACCCTTTCCCTTTTCTGCACGCTTTTGCCTCTTGCAAGGTGGTGCAGGCCCTGTTTGGCTGGGACCACTCAGAGCAGTCGGAGCTGGACCACTAGTGGCCTGGGCCATGCCATCAGCCACTGATGTTGGGTCAGTATCTGGCCCTGCAGGTCCCTCAACCTGAGTCCTTGGGAGTGCAGATGACCCAGCAGATCCCTGACCAGGGTGCTGGGGCCAGGTGCTTTTACTGTATGTCCCTTCCCCTTGGAAACACGGCCATCGGCTGCCCCTGTGTGTCCATGTACCTGGGGGGGGTGACAATAGATACTGTCATAGCTCCCTGACCTTGGCGGTTGTAGACAGCAGCTGCATCTGCAGGTGCCTCAACCTGGGTGCTTGGGAGTGCAGATGACCCTGCAAATCCCTGATGCAGGGTGCTGGGGTCAGGTGCTTTTACTGTACATCCCTTCCCCTTGGGTGCACAGCCATCAGCTGCCCCTGCATGTCCGTGTTCCTGGGGGGACGACAACAGATACTGTTGTAGCTCCCTGACCCTGGCGGTTGTGGACAGAAGCTGCATCTGCAGGTGCCTCAACCTGGGTGCCTGGGAGTGCAGATGACCCTGCAGATCCCTGATGCAGGGTGCTGGGGTCAGGTGCTTTTACTGTACGTCCCTTCCCCTTGGACGCACGTCCATCAGTTGCCCCTGCGTGTCTATGTACCTTGGGGGGACACAACAGATACTGCTGTAGCTCCCTGACCCTGGTTGCTGGAGACAGGAGCTGCCCCTGCAGTGCCCTGGCCATGGGTGGTGGGGACAGGAGCTGCCCCTGCAGCGCCCTGTGCCTGGGTGGTGGGGACAGCAGTATCACCTGCAGCTCCCTGACCCTGTTGGGGGTGTGCACAGCTCTCTCTGCACGCCCCCGACCCTGGCCACCTCTGCCAGCTTTCCCTCTTGTGGCCTTCCCACTCACGGCACAGATGGAACTGTACAATGGGAGGCACACCAAGCAATAGTCCTGGGCTATTGGAGTGAGGGGGCAGAGTATGTGATGTAAAACGTAATAGTATGTTCCAGCAAGGCTCAATATAACCCCTGGTGAAGAAATTAACAGGACACGTAATGCACAGGTACACCAAATATCACAAATTCATGTACGCGACCCCTCGGTCGCTCACGTGAAAAGAAATAGTGTTAATAATTGTGTACGTGAAGCCCAGAAAAGCTACTGTTACGTTAATTACGGGGGTATGCGATCCACAGGGGTCCCCAGAGTATGAATAATGCATGCGCAGCTCACTGTTAGCCTCAGAAAAAAGAAAAATACATGCACGTGTGCATGGAGGCAAATCCCCCACCAAAATAAGAAGTTTGCACTGTCACAGTAGTGAACAAATTGCGTGGCACTCCAAAAATCTCCGAAGCCCAAACGTCCGTCCGCTCCAATTCACACGTGCAGTTAAATTTTGTCCTATGCACTCATTTATACCCAATCTGAATGCCAACGCCCAGCTCGTGCCACATAACTTACGCAATGAAGCCCTTTCCTCTGATTTCACGTGTACTCACTGATTTCGAACGCGTGTAGTAACCGTCACTCTGTGGCTGCCCACGTGAGAGACACAGAAGACCCACACTCCTGCCTGCAAACCTTTTTACCTGCCTCCTATTGCCCTGAGCTGCCTCCTACAAGCCATCTGCTGCTGCCTGCCCACTATGTGTGACTGCTGGTCACCTGCCCTGCATTTTGAATGCCTGCTGTCCAGCCATTGCCAATGCTCCTGTCCTTTGCCCTGTGACCACCTCTGCTGATTCAGAAGACTCCCAACGTGCCAGAACATCACCACCGCTCCACAGCCCAGCCAGAGGACCACCTTGCCCACCCACACCTGCCTCAGGGGTTGCCATGTCTCTACCAACATCTTCAGAGGTCAGTGGCAACCCCGTGGCAGCGAGCCAGAGGGCTGTCAACTTCACAGCCAGGAAAGTTGACATCCTGGTGGAGCATGTCCTGGGGCATTATGATGCCCACTTCAATGTCCCAACGCAAGTCGGCAAGGACGAAAGGAAGCTGATCTGGGGCCAGATCGTGGATGCCATCAACATGGAGCGGGTGGCATCCCCTGACTACCACCACATGCACAAGCGCTGGGAGGACCTCAAATCCAGGACCCACTCAAGGCCCTACGCTTCCTCCAGGCTGGTGCCAAACAGGGGGGGCGCAGTGGCCAGTTGAACACCACCGACATGCAGGTCCTGGAGAAATTCTATTAAGCGCTGCACTCCCAGATCAGTGATTTCCAACTCTGTCTGGAGTCGTCAGGTGAGTGTGCAAGTTTTTCTGGGCTCCACAGTGCATGTGCATGCTAATGTATGGTGGGAGTGTGCACCTTGGGCTTACAGCAAGTATGCCTCTTGTACGGATGTCTGTGAACATGTCCCAGACAGTGCTCTATATGTGTTCAGTGAACCATCTGCAGCATTTCACTACGTGCACGTCGTTTGTTACATGTGTCTGAGACGTGCCTATGTGAGTAGTTTGACAGATGAGGTGGTGTTGGCATCCTCATGTGCATGCATAGTGTTCATGTGTATTATGTGTTCAAGATGTGACTGTGTGACTGGCCATCAATCCTGGATGGATGTAACATGGGCATTTCAATGTGTGACCTAGTCATGTTGCGTGATTGCTGTTGAGGGGACTCTGATGTGATTGCTCAGTGCACTGCCAGGTGATGTGTGTGTATGACATGTGTATGAGCCCATGATGCATGTGTGTGTAGCATGCGCAATTGATAGGTTGTGACAGTGCCATGTCCCCGGATGGGATTGTCTGGTGTGAAGGACCAAAATGTATGTGTATGTATGTACATTGCATGTACCTGTGTGTTGTGGCGGGTGATGATGGTTGTACCCTTTAAGCGTGTACTTCATGCGCATATTTTGTATACCAAATACACATCAGTGAAGTACCCTGATGTATGTGTTCCATGTCTCCTTATCCGCAGTTGCGTTGGAAGAAGAGGGCGGAGAAAGTGCTGTGGAGCAAGGCAGCAGGGAAGCCTCCACTGGGCAGAGACGCAAGGCCCAGTCATGCCCCCTGGACATTACATTATCGGGGAGCGAGGAGGCATGTGCCGCGTCTCAACCATCAGCCACAATTGCTGAGGGGAGGTCCAAGAGGGAGAAGGTGGATGTGGACTCCTCAGTAGCGGGTGGGTGGGTGGGGGAAAGGTGAACAGACACAGGGGCCATCCACTGCGGAAGACGCTGGGGAGGCCTCCAGGTTGGCGGGGGAGGAGGAGGAGGTGGGGCCGTATTAGCCCAGTCCATGGGGCCCGGCAGGGGCTGCAGCCCTGACCCAAGGGCATGAGGCCGTGCAGGTCACCGTGGAGGTATCTGTGCAACATCCTGGCCCTGGTTCAGCGCCTGCAACAGTATGCACCTGCCGGCATGCCCCAGGCCAGGCCCATCCACAGGTGTCAGTTGTTTCCCCCCAGACCAATCCCCAATTCCTGCAGATGTTGCCATTCGGACAGAGTGGTACCCCTACTAGTCGGTATAAGGAAACGTACCGGCATCATTCGTGATGATGTGCAGGCTTGCACTCGTTTGCTTGCATGTCATCACAATGAGGTTTGGTATCACTGGAACTGGCTTGTAGCATTCCTGGTCTTGAATGTGCTGCGTGTGCTGGCCACTTATGTAACCCCCTCCCTGTTTTGTTCCTCTGTGTGCCAGTTGTACTCCCGGGCGCCTTCCGGCCCAGATACCACCAGGCCCCCCTGTGCACCAGTCCCTCCCATGTTGGCCCATACGGTGGAGCAAGCATCCCTGCATGAGTTGGGAGTCGACAGTGGATCAGCCGATGTGGTCACCATGCAGATCCAGGGAACGACAGGAGCAAAGGCAATGAAGGGAGAGCAGGCCCCCAGGAGCAGGGCACGGGCCCAACACACCCAGGTGATGTCATCAGCCCAGAGGGTGCCCACACGAAGCAGGCACGGGGCAATTTGGCAGCAGCAGGCTCAAAGTAGGAGACAATTGTACTCAGGGCATCCCATCTCAAGGAGGAAGGTATCCGGTGTCAGGCAAGACGCAAATGTGGACCTCAGAACGAGGATGTCTTTCGTGTTTGTGCGGTATGGGCAGCAAATCCCGACAGAGAGGCATCAGGCTCTGGATGTGAGAGTCACTATGGGCAGGATGGAGATTGCACTGCGTCGGGCAGAGAGGCGGGCTGACATCCTCCAGGATACTTGCAGGGAGTGGGAGGGGAGTGAGAGGTCCATGCTGGAGTCCCTGCAAGCACTTGAGGAGAGAGCGGAGGCCCGCCTAGGGGAAGTGGACGCGGTGTTCGATGATGCCCTGGCTGAGACATTGAGTGACATTGGTGACAAGGAGGACTAGCCCGCTGCCTGTGTACATAGTTTTGTAGATATAAGTTTACTTTCATTTTTCCTTATTATTTGGAGCTTGGATCACGGACATTACTCCATTTCTTTGTGCACAGTTCTGTAGGTGTAAGTTTACCTTTATTTTTCATTTGTTTTGGAGTGGACTTTGGACTATCCTCCATGTTTTCTTGTACATAGTTTTTTGGTGTGTTTGAGTTTTTTGTGATTTTATTGATTTTTAAGTGTGAATATTTTTTACACACATCGACATCTTTCAAGATTATGATTTATGATTTATGATTTCATTTACAGTATGTATGGTTGAAATACAACTGTTAAACATATTTATGTTTTACTCTCACAATCATTGTCGGTCACAGTTATTTTTGCAGTGTGCCTGATTGGTAGTCCATTTAGTAGCCCTGATACTGCCCATTGTTAGTCATGTGTGTGGTCGCTTACTTGAATGTGTTATGTGCAGGGTTTATTTGCAGGGTGAGTATACACATGTGGCTGACCAGTGGTGCTGTGTGAAGTGGGATTTTGTGTGTGCACTGCCAAATGGCATTCCCTTTCACATGTGCAGCATCACTGTGTATTTGCCTTCACTGTGTTTTTTGAGTTGAGTGGGTGGAGTGATTGTGGGAGTATTAGATGTTCAGGACATGTGCACATGATTTGCTTGGTGCTGTCTAACACACAGATGGTGCTTCCCCCTTCACTAGCATGTGTTTTTACAGGGTGGGATCACAGGTGATGGGGGCTGGGGTGTCCCATGTGAAGGGGCAGCCTGCAGGGTGGTGTTACGGGTGATGGGGGCTGGGGTGGGGGTGCCCCATGTGGAGGGGCTGTCTGCAGGGTGGGGTTACGAGTGATGGGAGCTGGGGTGGGGGTGTCCCATGTGGAGGGGCTGCCTGCAGGGTGGGGTAAGGGGTGATGGGGGATGGTGTGGGGGCGTCCCATGTGGAGAGGGCTGCCTGCATGGTGGGGTCACAGGTGATGGGGGCTGGGGTATCCCACGTGGAGGGTGCTGCCTGCAGGGTGGGGTCAAGGGTGATGGGGGGCTAGGGTGTCCAATGTGGAGGAAGCAGCCTGCAGGTTGGGGTCACGGGTGATGGGGGCTGGGGTCGGGGTGTCCCATGTGGAGGGTGCTGTCTGCAGGGTGGTGTCACGGGTGATGGAGCTGGGGTGGGGTTATCCCATGTGGAGGGGGCTGCCTGCAGGATGGGGTAATGGGTGATGGGGGCTGGGGTGGGGCTGTCCCATGTCGATGGGGCTGCCTCAGGGTGGGGTCATGGGTGATGGGGGCTGGGGTGTCCCATATGGAGGGGGCTGCCTGCAGGGTGTGGTCACAGGTAATGGGGGCTGGGGTGGGGGTATCCCACGTGGAGGGGGCTGCCTGCAGAATGGGGTAATGGGTGATAGGGACTGGGGTCATTGTGTCCTATGTGGAGGGGGCTGCCTGCTGGGTGGGGTCATGGGTGATGGGGCTGGGGTGTCCCCTGTGAAGGGGGCTGCCTGCAGGGTGGGGTCACAGGTGATCGGGCTGGGGTGGGGGTGTCCCATGTGGAGGGGACTGCCTGCAAGGTGGTGTCACAGGTGATGGGGGCTAGTGTAGGGGTATCACATGTGGATTGGGCTGCCTGCAGGGTGGGGTCATGGGTGATGGGGGCTGGGATATCCATTGTGGAGGGGGCTGCCTGTAGGGTGGGTTCATAGGTGATGGGGGCTGGGGTGGGGGTGTCCCATGTGGAGGGGGCTGCCTGCTGGGTGGGGTCATGGGTGATGGGGGTTGGGGTGGGGGTGTCCCATCTGGAGGGGGATGCATGTTGCAGGTTGCAAGAGTGTTGGGGCACCATTTGGCTGGTGGTAGGCCAGGCCTTGCGTGGGAGGGCATGCCTTTTCTACGGGTTGCGCATGGGGTTCGTGGGGAGTTTTCACACGAGTATGCTGGGGTGCGGGCGGCAATTGTGAGGTGTTTTCACGCAATTTTGCTGGGATGCAGATGGGGATAGCGTGGTGATTTCACGCGATTGTGCTGGGGTGCTGCCAGGGATTGCAAGGTGTTTTCACATGATTACGCTGTGGTCCGGCCAGGGATTGCAAGGTGTTTCATGTGATTACGCTGGGGTGTGGACGGGGATTGCGTGGTGTTTTTGCGCAATTACGCTGGAATGTGGCCGGGGATTGTTAGGTGTTTTCATGTGATTACGCTGGGGTGCGGACCTGGATCACAGGGTGTTTTCACGCGATTACGCTGGGATGTGGCCAGGGAATACGAGGTGTTTTTGCGTGATTAAGCTGGGGCGCAGACAGGGATTGCAGGGTGTTTTCGCGCGATTGGCTGGGGTGCGGCCCTCGATCGCATGGTGTTTTCACACAATTTTGCTAGGGGGACTGTATGCTGGCCCAGGGATGGTGCAGAGGATTGCGTCTTGTTAGGCATTTCACTTGCTTTTTACTGTGCGTGGGGGCATGTTGGGGGTGTTACTCGCGCAGCTTGCTGTTACTTGAGCCACGGCTACTGATGCCTTAGGAAATCGATGAATCCGCATGCCGCGCAAAGATTTCTCTGCGCCACACTTGTGCAGACTCCTTATCGGCTCGTGGACCTTGCGCCTTTTCTGCACCAGATTCTATGAATCAGGCCCATCCCTCTATCGGAAGCTGTATCTATCCATAACTCTCTATGCCTCTGTATACATTTGTCTGATGATATATCAACATTTTCATCCAACTCTGTAGCTCAATAGAACATTCTCTAACCTAAACAAGTAGGCCACACCCTCTGTCTCTCTTTCTGTTTCTCTGTATGTCTGTAGTCTTGTGTTTTTCAACCGTATATAATGAATTGCATCCTCTAATATACCATTGGTTTGGCAAGAAGCGCTGTGGAGTCAAACGGCTTTTCAAAGACCATAGACAGTCATCAGAGATGTGAAGGGAAGATTTGTAAAATGGGTTTGTGCATTTCTATCCAGCACAGAAGGTGGTTAGGGAGTGGCTAGGTAGCTAGGAGCAACACATAGCAATCAGGTGAAGCAATAGGTGCAGTGACTACATTTTGAAGGAACAAGAGGGTTTCTGCACCCATCTATTACAGCGCCACACATAGATTTATCTTTTTTGGTTAAGGTTTATTAGGTAGCCCATAGTGATAACACGTGTTTCGGCACCTTTGACGTGCCTTTCTCAAATCTGGGCAATATGGTGCAAGTTACTGTTTTCAGAATATTTCACAAATGCAAAAATTGGTTATAAAATTGGGCCTCCAGTAATCCGAATACGTTATTAGAGAGGTTATTCTTGAACACCAAACAATAGGTAAGCTTCTTTGTAATCAATTTACAAAAAAGGACATGAACAATAGCAAATTAGCCAACTGTCTTAGGTTGTATTCAATATTAACCGTATTTTGTAAATAAAAATAAAAATGAAAAATAAGTAAGTACCGTCATATTAATCATCATATATGTTGCATTTTGTTTTTGTTTTTCACATTATTTCAAGCATTGAGTTGGCACAACATAAGTGAAAATAAACGTTTAAAGAAAATTATATATTCCACGTGATGTAAATTAATAACACATACCATCCTAGTTGTTAGTTTTGGTGTTGAAAAACAATCAGAGGAGAGGTGAGAAGGGGGGGGAAATAAAAAACAAAACTTTGTAAGGGTAATATTGAATACAACCTAAGACAGTTGGCTAATTTGCTATTGTTCATGTCCTTTTTTGTACATTGATTACAAAGAACCTTACCTATTGTTTGGTGTTCAAGAATAACCTCTCTAATAACGTATTCGGATTACTGGAGTCCCATCAGACTCGTACCGTAGCCTCAGCTTTAGTGGCAAAAGATAATAAACATAGTGTTAATTACTCTATATAAACACATATAGAGTAATTAACACTATGTTTATTATCTTTTACCACTAAAGCTGAGGCTACGGTACGAGTCTGATGGGACTCCAGTAATCCGAATACGTTATTAGAGAGGTTATTCTTGAACACCAAACAATAGGTAAGCTTCTTTGTAATCAATTTACAAAAAAGGACATGAACAATAGCAAATTAGCCAACTGTCTTAGGTTGTATTCAATATTACCCTTACAAAGTTTTGTTTTTTATTTCCCCCCCCCCTTCTCACCTCTCCTCTGATCGTTTTTCAACACCAAAACTGACAACTAGGATGGTATGTGTTATTAATTTACATCACATGGAATATATAATTTTCTTTAAACTGTATTTTCACTTATGTTGTGCCAACTCAATGCTTGAAATAATGTGAAAAACAAAAACAAAATGCAACATATATGATGATTAATATGACGGTACTTACTTATTTTTCATTTTTATTTTTATTTACAAAATATTTACTTTCTGCATTTGTGAAATATTCTGAAAACAGTAACTTGCACCATATTGCCCAGATTTGAGAAAGGCACATCAAAGGTGCCGAAACACGTGTTATCACTATGGGCTACCTAATAAACCTTAACCAAAAAAGATAAATCTATGTGTGGCGCTGTATATATGGGTGCAGAAACCCTCTTGTTTCTTCAGTACTAACAAACGAAGTAGGGGAACTCTGTGTCTTCGTTTTTCTGCACGCACCACTGCGACACCAAGAAGCTGGTACTATATTTAAAGTTGCAGACGTTTAAGAGTGACGTCAAAAAAAGTCCCCCACTGGCTACATTTTGAAGGAGGTGGGTCAGTCACAAGGGTCAAATGGTGTAACTGATGGACATAATTCTGCGTGTGTCTAAGATGTATTGGGTTTGAGGTGGAGATGCCTGTTTCCGGTGTGTGTAATCGAGTAGTGTCTATTTAGAAGTGTGAAGGTGGGTGAGATGTGCCTGGGCATGATATGGTTATGTTTCGTTGTGATGGGGTACTTGACTTTATATTGAAGAAAGACTGGCACCTGGATGTAAAAGCTCTTGCAAGAGCAATTCCATTATATGATCAATAGATTCACAATAATAGTGTAAATCCCAAAAAGAAAAAAAGAAATAAGCTACCACTTCCTAGACTCAGAGCACAAACACCTGAGCTCACATCCAGCCTGCCCAACACACACAGCACAAGCCCTATACCTTGCATCCTTCAAACCTATCACCAAGACTCCGAAACCCATGCATGGGACCCTGGTACCCGCCACCCAACAGCCAGAGCAGAAACACAGCACTGGGCTCCTATTGTGCATGTGGGGTGCTGCTGTCCATGTCCTGCTGTAGGCTGCTGTTCTACAGGCAGCCAGGTGGAGCAGGAACACATGGCAACACTGCTGTTTCGGACAGAATGCCAAAAGAGAAGCCATCAGGACACTGCTGCAAGAAAGTGCTGAACTTGCAGCCACAAACTGAACTCCAGCTAAGCAACAATGCACACCATGCTTGCTTCAAAACCAAGCATGGTACGCGTAACCACCTAACAAGACTGGAACTTTAAGGGCAGACTGTCCAGAACCCCCCCTCCCCCCTGCAGCCCACACTGCTGCATGATGGCCACCCTTCTGGGCATCTATGGCAAACCTTATCATACATGCCCAGGTGAAAAGGCATGCCACAGTAGGCAGGCACGCAGACAGGTGCAGTGGTCGAAGTGAGCGGGAGCAGTCGAGAGCGGTGCTCCTATACTTTTTTAATTGACCTTGTACAGCTCCTATACTTTTATTTTAAAAAGAAACCGTTCTAGAATGGTTTTGTTTTAAAATAAAAGTGTAGGAAGAAGTTGAAACCTTCCCTTTCAGTGCACTGCACTGAACGTTCCCTTAAACAGCAGGTACAAGTGTTTGGGGGGGTGTATTGTGTGTGGGAGAGGTTGTGGCAATGGGGTTTGTGGGGAGCAGGGGCAGGCCAGCAGGGAACATAGCTCCACTACTTCTTTTCGTACACTTCGACCACTGAGCAGGTGGCAGCATGCAGCTGGTGCCTGCGGGTCTCCTAAGGCCATGGGGAACTGGTCAGCCACACACTGCACACGCCTTGGGGCAGCCCTGAGCACACAGCACTGTGGAGTGTCCATGCACTGCACCACTTCAGGCTGACCCTGCTGCAGTGACCCAGAGCGGTATTGGACAGGGTGCCTGGGAGCATTAAAATGGCAGTGGTGCACTTTATAAATCAAGATAACATAACATAACACGGACAACTGTTTCTGGTGTAATCCTGCGTGGACAGCAACATAATTGTCTTGACAGATGGACACCAAGCCACACGCCCCAGAGGCCCTTGCTCGGGACACCACTGGTTACTATTGTATCAAACGCACATAAGACTGTGGGTATAATTATCATTGTTTTTGTAGGACACTTTTTGAATTGGGTTGAAAGAAGGTAGTCATTGATGATTGTACCCAAAAAAATTGATTTTGAAGACAAGTTATAATCTCTTGGCAATGTAGCTGACCAAATGAATACTCCCTCTTGGACGTTAAAATAATTAAAATAATTAAACAAGTTTAGATTAAGAATATGTCTATTTAAAGTAAAGAACAAAGAAAACATTTGCTGCTTTTGAAGAGTAAACGTATGCTCTTATTTTCCCTAAACACTTGCAATTGAAACTGGAAGATAATATTGTTAATTTTAGTGGTATTTGTTCCCGAAAACAAAACCTCCTTGGGCAATGTGACCGTACAATACAGGGTCTCTTTGTTATTTGTCCCGGAAATCCTTGTACTAACAATTTCAAGGACACAATATGGTGAGTAACCACAAAAACTATAAGATTCAGCAGAATGAAAATAAAGTACGAAACTGAAGTTTCTATTCGTAAGAGCTGTCGAGTGAGAAGGTGCTTCAACTTTACATTGCTAGCATGGAAAATCAGCAAATGATATAAGGACACTTTTACATACTGTTTATGCAATTGTATGCTTGATAATTAACAATGTGGTGCATTGATATTCAGTTGACGCAGATGAGAGTGAGGTTAAAAAGGTAATGCGGAGGTGAGGAGGTATTCTTTCGCTTTGGTTTTGAACAAATTGGTGTGGACTGTTTCGCGGATGTCCCGGGAAAGAGAATTCCATGAGGGAGGAGTAAGAAGAGAGAAAGAGATGTAGCGTGAAAAAGCACAGTGAGGGTCAAGTACTACAAGGGAAGTCAAGTAGGCAAAGCAGTTTATGAGAAGGCTTGTAGAGTTGGATAGAAGAGAATAGATACAGTGTTACCTTACCGTGGATAGATTTGTGGACCAGGAGAAGAAATTTGAATCTGGCTCTGTTTTGCATCATCAGGAATCTAGCCTGCTGATGGTAAAAGAGAGTAGGTGTGAAGTGAGAGAATTCAAAGAGAGTCCTGGTTAGGAAGTTAATGATCTTATCTAGAGGACAGAAAGCATTGTTGGAGGCACCAAAGAGGATGCTGGCACAGTAGTCCAGTTTAGAGAAGACAAGAGTGGTTCAGAGATACTTGGCAGTGTTGAATAGAAGGAGGCGGCTGATTTTTCTAATATTTACGATGTTGGTGCGGACGCTGTTGCAGTTTTGACATGAAAGTATAGAAAGTGTTAGAAGGGTCAAAAATGACACAGAGATTTCTAGCTTTAGAAGGGTAGGGGAGGGTAAGGGAAGAGATGAGAGAGAGTATTTGGCCAGGAAGAAGAACACCTGTTTTGGCAGGGTTTGACATCAGAAAGTGGGAAGCCAACCAGTATTTAAGGGCAAAGAGTCAGTTGAAAATGTTGATATAGGGATCAGAAGAGAGTTCAGATAAAGAGAAGATGATTTGGGTGTCGTCGTGAAGAGTTGGTACGACAAGCAAAAGGAAGAGATAAGTGCCCCAAGAGTAGAGGTGTAAAGTGTGAACAGAAGAGGACCCAAGACAGAGCCTTGTGGAACAGCAACAGCTAGAGTAGTGAGCTGAGAGGAGTTGTTGAACCAGAAGACAGAGAATTGTTGAGTTGCCAGGTAGGATTCAATCCAGGCAAGGGCTCGATCGCAGATCCCAAAAAGAGAGAGTGCATTAAGGAGATCAGAGGGATCGACAGTGTCAAAGGCAGCAGACAGATCAAGGAGAATTAGTAGGTGGCAGGGAGAGCTAGAGATTGGTCTTCTTTAGGGTGGGCTTAGTATATCTTGAACTTTCTCCCCTTTCACCTCTTGACCTGCAGTAGGCTCCTTGGTCAAGTCTTGTCACTCCTCCCACCATCTCGTTTGCCTAGGGTTAACCTGGTACATTGGAGCCTTCGTATTCTGGTTAACTGGACATTGGTCTATCTTTCACACTCATACACTCTTTGACCATTCTTTCTTTCTTCCCACCTCCTCTGTACCACTCTCTTCCTTTGATGCATCTACCTTGGTGCCTGTGTCAGGCCCTGATGTGTGCACTTTCTCCTGGCTCTGGGGCCTGACTCTTTCTCCTCATGAACCTTCTCTTCCACCATCTTCTTTGTATGCCTTGTTCTTGATGGTATCTCCACCTCCTCCTGGATCTATCCTCCTCCAGAACTCACCACCTTCTCTGGTCTTGTCTCTTGCAACTTCTTCTTTCTCGTCACTTTCTCCTGCCAACTTTCAAATTCAGATGTTACCTGCCACTTTACTAGCACCTCTTTTCCCTCTCCCCTCTGAATATTACCAGTTCCTTCTTATTCTACTGCACTAGTGCCAACTCCTTGCACATCTTACCACCTTCTTCTTAGCTCTATCCACTATCATCACCCCATGATGGGTTCTGCCCCTCCCCATTTGTTGCAAACATTTCCTCACCTGTTTCCACTACCACCCCCACCACCTACCTGGTAGCCTCAGCACCTCCTTATTCTGCCTCTAAGCTTTGACCACCTCCTCCTGCTCTTCACATCTGCCAACTCCCCAACTTTCTGTAACCCTCCAGCCTCTGCTCCTACTGTTGCTGTCCATTCTCCAAACGTTTTCAAATGTGAGCCTCTTGCAACCCACACTGCCAGACTGGGCTGTTTAGCTTTATTAGGGCTCTTCCTTCTCCCATGGCGGCCTAGGTGGGACTTCTAATGGGAGACTGCACCTGTGTTCAATGATTGACATAAGGCTGCGATTAGTTATAGGTTCTGAGTGCACCTGGGTCTACTTTGAATTTAGAGGATAGGACCAAGTCTATGACTAGTTTGGTCACCTCCTTTAAAGCCTGTAATCCCTCTATGGTGGTCCCCTGTGCCCTACTTGTGCTGCACTGAGAGCCCTGCCCTCACCACAGGTGAATTCAATTCTGGAAAGACTCTGAGTAAGCTTTGTAAACATGATTGTTTAGTGAATAATCTGTGTGCTTGGCAACACTGCATGATCCTATTCTCGCCACAGAATGTATCTGCCATTGGAAAATGCTTCAGAGTCCTATGATACACTTCCTAGTTGGGAAGACGTGGGTTGGCAACACTGCATTCATGGGATTCCCTGATTCATCCAATGTTGCTTTTAAGTTGTGAAATGGCTTCCCATATGTTGAAAATGACGTTTCAACAATGTTACAATAAACACAATACACACTAGCATAGTCTAGTGAAGGGAAAGAATTTCCCTTAAATGGAAAGTCAGTTTTTCGGTATTACTCAAATTGACCTTTTACAATTGACCTTTTGCACAATTGACCTAATTATAGTGCTCCTAATTGACCTTCGGAACAATTGACCTTTATATTATTTTAGTTATTTTATATATGTATTGGGTTGGTTTTGGATTATAAATAAGGGGATTGGTGGGGGGTTTTGGATTGGGTGGGGGTTGTGGGGGGTTTCCCCCTGCATATATGTCCTAATTGACCTTCTAAATTAGGTCAATTCTCCCGAGGTCAATTCTCCCGAGGTCAATTGTGAAAAGGTCAATTAGTATACAACCAGTTTTTTCTACTCTGAAGCTTCAGGTTTGTTTGTAGGGACATGTAGGTTATCTGAATTGAGATGGGGTGTTTTATCAATACACCACAGGTTATTTAAAGGGATTTGTTTGGGGGTTAACCTTTATGGGCTGTTCTGCCTTGCTGGGTTAGTGGGGTGGGTAGGATCTCGAACCCTTGAAAGGATCCTTGGCTGAGGCAATGTGACTGGCACCTGCCAAACAACAGGGACTGCAGTAGCCTCCCCATTCTGACCCTGGGACCATCATCCACTGATTTAGGGAGGTAACTGGCTCCCTGAATCACTGACCCTGTTGTCCATTGAGCCCAGCAGGGGACTTTGTCACACCATCAAAAATTGAGAGCGTTGGAAGCATTGGCATGGCTCGTAATCTGCTGCATTCTAAATAAATCGGTTCTAGGTTTTGCCTAGCCATTGCGGTGTTGGTGGTGTTTCAGTGCACTGGCAATGGTTTCTCATTTGCGCCCAGGAACTTAACATGAGGGTAAGAAAATCTCACTGCTCTTTCTCGTTCAAAATTGTAATCGGGGTCCTCAGACAAGAAAATGGAGGACCAGACCCTCACAATGATGGCCGCTTTAAAACCACGATGCCTGCGTGTATGTTGCTGGATGTCTAACGGGCGGAAAAGGGCAGTCGCCTTTTTTGGCTCTAATCTGCGCTTTCCACTGGTAGCAGTGGTCAATTTTAATTGACATTAACAAAATACGAGGCATGGGAGACCACAATACACCAATAATACACATGCTATGTTAAAACTCATCAAATGCTATCTGATATTTGCGGTTACCGAGTAGGCAGATACGCTGCTGGAGCCACGTCCTAAATCTACCCACCATCATAACATCTGACATGAGACGGCCCCTCCATGGCTTTACCAGATGCCAACCACGCACCTAAAAACGACAGCAATGTCATGCTGATAATGTATTAAAACGTGTGTCCGACATCTTCCTCTTTTTCTCCAGTTAATTATCTTTACACCTTGTCTCGGTTGTTTTGAAATGTGAGATGCCGGTGCAGACTCCCCACATGGGGTGGCACCAGTGACCCAAGCCCTTTCAACTGGTTGCTAAGAATGACATTTGACACCAGCGAGATCTTTACAACTCCTGCTGGTGCAAAGGTTCACAGCTTTACAGCAAAGCAAGTATTGCTGCAGTGTCTGTTACACTTAAAATATACGTATAGGACACGTCATGGCACTGTATAGGATACACAGGCTATCTGTGATGCATGCAATGGATACTGTTTTGTATAGAGAGAATATATATGTTGCAAACAGGATTGGACAAGATTGGTGCCGTTTTGGTTTATTTTTTTGGTTTATTTTATTGGCCAACAGCGCTAAACAATAGCCACACTTACTGGGTTGTCACAAAATGACAAAAACGTCTTCAAAGAAAGACGGTCTGAATGGGGGGTGGGGGGCGGGGGTGGGGGGTCATGTTACTGGAGCTGTCTTGGTTAAAGCAGTGTTGGAAATGTAAAAGTGCACAGCAGGAATTCACCTGTCATCGAGCCGTGGCCTGAGCCATGGGGTCAGGGCTGGAGGTAGTCACAGCAATCACCCGGAAAAGACACAAAACACATCCCTAATAGAACATAATATTTTGGTAATATTTACAAGCACATACGTCTACAATTTGCTGTCTAAAAATACACATTATAGAAACATGATAAACAAAGCAAAAAATAGCTCAAGTTGTATTATTGTGCATTTGTAAGGTGCGTATGCATCAAGTAAATTGTGTTTCAAAGCGCTCCAAAATTACAACGTGGTTGCTCTGCGGTCCGAACCCAGGTCCACGTGTGTGTAAAGCAGACGATAACCGCTACACTATATATGGTGCTAAATAGCACATCATAAATGCAAGACTACAGGTGCCAAAACGAAATTTGATGCGAGTCTAAATAAGTCTTCTCTAGTCTTTTACTATTGTACTTTCAAGACAAATAGACACAGAAGAAATACACATTGTGATAAGATGACGCACTCTCAGCTGGACTGTGATAATCAACCTGCGAGGCCGCCATGATATGACTTTCCGCCCCGCTGCCTAGCACCAAGCACAGTTGTTTTTTTTTTCTCCAGCAACAGCACCCAGCTCTCCCCTGGTCCCGCGAGGATGGGTGGAAAGGGGTGAAACTGCTGTAATGGTCACATTGCTGGCTGGCAGGCACGAATCAACTATCTCCAGAAAGTGGCTGGATTGTGACTTTTCCCAGAGCCCCTTTGCACCGTTTTAATGGGCCTCCAGCATACATCAGTCGGTTGTTCCACTTACGTACACATTGTCATAAACGCGGGGCTCACAAGTATTCACGTAGGCCCTTGCTCGCCTTCATTGCCACCATGTAAAAAAAAAAAATGCATTTATAAAGCCACTAGATTTCTGATTATTATATTTTATGCAAAGTTGTCACCTGAGGCACTGAATACTGATTATCAGAAAGAAAAAGAGAGTTTTATGTCCAAAACTAGGGCTGGAATTAAAAATCAGCTTCTAGCACTGGCGCACTTAAGCGAGGATTTTGCTGAATGGCGAAAATATTCGCTTAGTTGATCCATGGAACTTTCTAAGCATCCGTATTTCCTAAGGACCCTACAATGAAACACTGACGCAAAGTGAATGTACTCCGAGAGAAAAGGCTGGCGAGATTCTCTTCCTTATGCACAAACTTTGGGGAGGCGTGGCCAGGATTGTCTAACAGGTGGGGCTGAAGCTAATGTAGTTGGGCCCACCACAGTGACAATAACATCTGTAAACGCCCACACAGCACTGCTGAGTGGGCAGTTACAGATTGTGGGTGGGCCTTGCCTGCTAAGGCCCTACCATGTCTAAGCCTGGTGTGGTGTCACGTGCCCAGTTATTTCCGGGTCACGTGACACACCGGAAATAAAGGAATCACCGGAACTGGCGTTAGAACGCCAGTCCGGGTTTATGCAGCGAAACGTGTGGTCGCGTCTTTCTTTTGTGCGCCGCGGCGCACCAAGCCAGGCCCAAGCCGGGCCTACCCCCAAAGTCGGGCCCCTAACACACCACCAGGGACCCGACATCACACCTGGCATTGTATAAAGCAATGGCGTGCTCAGCCGCACGATATGGAGCATAGCTGTGGGGTCATGCATAAATAGGAAGGTTCGTTTTTAGCAAAGTGGACATGTATAACGCCATTGTTAGCCAGCCCTACCTCAGCCACATCCAACCCTATATGTGGAAGTGTCTATCAACCGGATTTAAAATTAGCTATACCTGATACCCCTCCTCTTTTGGATACTTTTGGACTCAAGCTATTGTTATTGTTATTTTGCATTTATATAGCACCTTATATACCATTGGTATGGTCGAAGGTGCTGGTAGGTTGAACGCCCTTGGGAACCGAAGTTCGGGTCAGTAGAGAGAGTGAAGAGAGTCAAAAGGTGCGTGTGCGCACCAGGTATGTGTGCAGCTGGTGCAGAGTTCATGTGGTAGCTGCTTCTTAGCGGTAGGTGTGGTGGTTGAGAGGTCAGGAGAATGTGTTCGCTCTGGCAGAATTTATCCAGCTCAAGTGTGGCTGCGTTAGGCCTGAGTAGAAACGCCTGGCAGGGGGTGTTAAACCAGCAGTGTTCACTTAGAGTGATGGGGAGTGAGCGGGAGATGTAGATATGAGAACAGTTATACCGAATGGTGTCATAGGATCCCTGTGTTCTATTTGAGTGGTGGTGTAAAGAAGAGAGTAGGCGTGGGGTGTGGTATGATATACGTTCTTTCAAATGTTCCCGCATACCAATGCATATTATGTACGTCACTCAATTTATGCGATCAGGTCTGTTCTATGCATTTTATTCATTTCAGGCATTCAAGATTGTCCTACACACTCCTGCCTGCTCGACACACTCACGCATTCTAGTTCACGTTGCGTGCTCTAGTCTATCCCTCATTTTCCAGTGTGCTTCACGCATGCTCTCATGTATTCCATACGCATGCACTCCCGCCCTCCCCGCGCATGCACTCCAGTCTACCCTGCGCATGTACTCCTGTCTGCCTATGCACTCATCTGCTCTGTATACTCTTCCGCTCTGTATACTCATCCGTTCTTTTCGCTCATCTGCTCTGTACGCTCATCCGATCTACACACTCATCCGGTCCGCACTCTCATCCGGTCCACATACTCATCTGGTCTACACACTCATCCGGTCCACACACTCAAGTCTACCCCGCGCATGTACTCCTGTCTGCCTATGCACTCATCCGCTCTGTATACTCTTCCGCTCTGTATACTCATCCGTTCTGTTCGCTCATCTGCTCTGTACGTTCATCCGATCTACACACTCATCCGGTCCGCACTCTCATCCAGTCCACATACTCATCCGGTCTACATACTCATCCGGGCCACACACTCAACCGCTCAACATACACTCATCCGCTCCACACACGCATCCGCTCCGCACAGGCATCCGCTCACACAGGCATCCGCTCCACACACTTGTCTGCTCCACACCTTTGTCTGCTCTACACCCCCTTCCGCACCACATATTCTCGTCCGCTCTCCATACATTCATCCGCTACATACAGTCGTCCGCTCCACATACGCTCGTCCGCTCCACACACTCGTCCGCTCCCCACACCGGTCCGTTCCACACACTCGTCCACACACTCGTCCGCTCCATACACTCGTCCAATACGCACACTCATCCGGTCCACACACTCATCTGGTCTATACACTCATCGGCACAACATACTACTCGTCCGCTTGATATATTACTTGACTGCTCTACGTATTCGTCCGTTCCATACACACATCTGCTCAAGTGCCTAATTAGTCTCAGATAAAGGAATATTATGGTTGTTTGCATTTGAGTTAGTGGGCAGCAATTGGAAATGGCAGAAATGTGGTAAAACATGCTGACTGAACTCAGCCTCAGTTATTTATAGAGTGAGCCCAGCAGTATTGACAGTAAAACCAAAGTCATTTAAAAGGGGCTTTCTATGACTAGGCCCTGTTACATCGTTTTAAAATCTTTGGGAGATTGGTATTAACATCGGCTTATATCTGGACAAAAAAAGTAACTGGGTTTTAAAAAGGATCTTTATTTGTAGGAAAAACGTACCCATAGAATGCTTCTGACAAGGTTCTTTCCTCTTGATTCTTCTTCTCTTTTAACAGCCTTTATCTGCAAAGGGCAAAAGGCGGCCTGAAGTACTTTCTACACAGCTGCAATGCCATTGAAACTGGCCCTCACTACATGCCTTTCCACCCTTTGTATCTAGCGCAAAGGAAAACATGGATTCCACCATGGCAGATAGAGGAGGAAATGAGATGTTTTAAAGCTTACAATTCTAGAGAAATACGCATTGCTGTAGGCAATTTTCTCCATACTGTAAGTGATTTCAATCCGGCACACACCCAAGTCAAAGCCCAGCATGTAGTGCAAAACGGAAACCCTTATTTATTTTTGTCTATAAGTTCACTATTCTGAACGATATACCACTCATATCACACCCTTCTCCTGAGACACACCCCCCCGTCACACTGAACCAGGAATCAGGCTAGTTTCAAAGGCAAATATTTATTTATGTATTTAAAATTTAATCACAATATATTTTTAATAGGTAAACAACAATCACCAATGGGTTGACAGAACACTGAATATCTTTAATACACTAGGAATAAGTAATGAGCAAAACAAATGCAGCACAGAAAATAACACTTTTGTGTTGGTTCAGATCAGATAGAACTATGGTTAGAGGTTCCCCCTGCAACACCTTTCACCCCCAATAGGCAATGTAAAGAGAAGGGAGGAGAGAGCAGGTATTCAGGAACAGCATGAATCAAACAGAATATCAGTCCCACTTTTCCCAATCAAACACAAGAGAAAAACATAATTGACTTTTCAGTTGTCAATATGGCTTTAAAATTGTTTTTAGAATTGACTTGGCAAAAGCACCAAATATGGTAAAAAAGAAATACTTAAATTGTTGTAAATTCCTATGGGAGCCACTTTGAAAAGTTGCACAATCACAAGCAATGATTTAGTCCAAACAAACAATTGAAATCTTAAAGTCCAAGTCAGAAACAAATTAAAGCTATTTCACACGTGTAAACATTTCTCAGAATTGAATTTGCAGCAAACATTTCCTTGTGCGATATTGTTTTACAATGCGGTCTGGGGTTCTCTGGATAGCTACAGATGTCAGGTACAAGTAGGAGTTAAAATTTCGTTTCTATCACAAAAACTGAGGGAGTTATAGAGGTTTTAGTAAGAGTCGTTTTTGCGAGATATGCGCGAGAAGGGAAAACAGAAATGCACTTTTGAAAATGACAAATGGGTTTACTTACACTACAGGATAACTATGAAAAAGCGAATACCACAGAAGGATCTTACACTCACGTGATCAGTGTAACCCACCTGCTGTGGAAACTCTACTTCTTCAGATGAGAAAAGGGTCAGTGCAAAGATAGTTCTAACAATATTGGTTCTGAATGAAAGATAGGATGGGTTTGAGATAGGGATAAAACAATGCAAATATAGTACGGGTCACAGTTCATCCTAGTAATACTCACAGGATAAGTTATTGACTTGGACTGTCAGCTCTGATCATTGGATTGGGTCTGGTCTAGGAAAGACAGCACATCAAGCACGGTACTGGATCAGCTAGGTCAGTCGCCGGATTTGCACAGAATCTGCCCTCCTAGTCTGTGGGTATTTTAATCAGCCCGATAGCGAGTTCCTCAGGCAAGCCTAGTGGTGGCAAGCCGGAGAATTTCAGGATACTGGTTCAAAAGGCCTTCTTGCACCACACAGCGCTTTACTGGGTGGAGACAATAAATTTGAGGATTTGGGCCTTGCTGGAAATCAATAGTTCTCTATTGCTGGCAAGAGTTTTGGCCTCTAGTTCTGGAAGAATATTAAAGCTGGATGTAGAATGGTGGATCAGAGTGCTTCGCCGGAATCAGGAAAGTGAGTGGATCTGTGAGTCCCTATGTGCTGTCAGCCGTCTCTATTTATGCTTTAAACTTACATCACAAAGTGGGTGTATGGGCCGGTTGAGCTAAACTTGCCCCTGTGAGCTGGGATAGGATCAAAATTCATCTCCGCCTTGCAATTTGAGTGACTGGATCAAGGCCCGATGATGTCACATTTTATGGTTTGCTTTACAGTCCTCAAAGACCTCCCTTTAGCCACTGGTCTCAAAATTGGATTTGATACTAAATGTAGATTTCTACATTGGTCACCTTTATACAAATCACTCCCAAAGATGCCATATTTTATGTAGCAGCTATTCCGCAAAACCCTGCAGCGGTGTGATCTTGTCTCAACTTTCTACAGAATTTCGTCCTTTTCGCGATGAACACAATTTCCAAATGTTATGCAAGTTTCCACAAATGTGTGTGTTTAACATAGGGATGTGTGTGTAAATTTTCACAATTCTAACATTAATACATTTCACATAAAACCACATGCATTGGCTTTCCTGTCGAGAACATGTCACACAGTTCTACCGCCTCTTCACACGTACAGCCAAAAATTAAAAAATGTAATTAACAACTCTGTCCTTTTTATATTTTTCACCACTTTGAATAACAAGTTATGAGTCTTTTAAAAATTGTTCATTGTTCATGTTAAGCAACAGATGGTCCATCCCTTTTTGTCTCCCTGCAGTCCAGGAGCATCCCCCTCCTTGTTTGTTCCTTCCAGGAGTGTTTACGACAACCTTCACACCCCCGCTTCCTGGGCTGAAAGGCTTGTCATTGTTCCTTCTCTTTCTGTAGACAAGAGTCTGTTCTAACCCGCAATTAGCAACTCCCAGTGAGTGTCTGCTGAGAGGTAGGCCCTCCTTCTGGGAGAAACCTTCGTTTCCAGTTCTTGCAGCTCAGCCAGGCTAATTAACTTCTTAAGTCCAGCAAAAACCAAATTTGTTGCATCAAACATAAATACATTACTTTCATAGCCTTAAAATCTGTCGGATTAAAAACAAAACTAAAATCTGTATTACTTTTTGGCAACAATCCTTTTTATGTTTGCTAATCCAGCAGACTTTTAGTTTTAGCTTACTTTAAAGTTTCATCAGTAACTCCACCGACAGCTGTCATTCAGGTAGCCCCGGGTACTGCACCCATATTTTGGCATGGGCTGTCAGTTTTCAGACAATCCAGTTTGTCTGAAGAATGTTTTGCTCTTCACATTAGGACTTTGTATGTTCACAATACTTCATTAGATACATGAATTTTAGCACCAGGCAAGATTGTGAATGTTGAGGAGTGTTGTGTTATAGGCATTTTGGGGTTTTTAGCAACAAAGCAAATGTCATTTGTAGGCACATTTTGGGGTTTCACTTGCAAAGTGCTGCTTCTCTCTCTGCACTCTGTTTACTGGTCATGGAGCCCACTGGCACATTTCTGCAGGATGTGCTCTATTCTACCGCACATGCACCATGGGTGGCAAGTTGTGAATCCCTCCTTTTGTGTGCTGAAGCACACAGTTTTTGTAGGTTTTTAGCACACACAAGGGTTTTCCCGCCATTGTTGCTGTTTTTTTCACCATAACTGGCAGGGTGATGCCGCATAGCATAGCGGAGTGGGTCAATACATCCCACAGAGCCTCCCCTCCCGACTTGGTTTTGACCTCCCGTCAAGGGAAAGTCGGGCGATTGGGATGTTCTTTTTCTGTCCTTGTGGAGAACTTCAGTCGCTTCTCCCGTCAGTGCTGGAGGCAACCCGCTCTCTTCCCCGGTTCCGGTCAGGAGTATTGCTGATTGTGGTTGGGCATATTGCTGGCTCTGGTTAGGAGTATGGAGCAGCACTCCGGGCTACTTCGGTCTTTCCTCCCGGTCTCCGAGTGGTCTCCTTGGTAATCCTTTGGATGATTCTTAGTCCAGATGCTAGAATATAGAACATAACATGGTTATGGATATTTTCCCACTACTGTTTCCACACATCATCTGGGGATGTCAGCAGTGGGAAAGACACATGCATGGATTACAATTTGTGATATTCCCCATCTATGTTTACTAATGGTCTTAACACTCTTCTTGCACATACACGGTGAACATTTAGTGATTCTTTTATGCTTCCGGATTTTCCCCCTCTGGGTTTCCGGTTGGCTCCTCTATTTGCTGCAAAGTATGCTTGGTATGGCAACTCTTCAGCTGGTTTATGTGGACCCACTTTTCTTCCCCTTCTGCCAAACTGCCCTTGGGGATGCAGATTCCGTAGGTGACTGGTGAGATTCTGTCCACAATTTGAAAAGGACCCCGCCAAGTTGGGAGGAATTTGCACTCTTTGGCTTGGTTCCTTTGGAAATTGTACAAGTAGACCCGGTCACCTACTTGGTATTCCTTTTTAGTTGTCTTGAGATCATAGTGGGTCTTCATACTGTCTGCAGATCTTTCTAGATTCCGCTGAGCATAGCCAAAAGCATGTTGAAGGTGTTTTCTCAGATTCTCAACATACTCATGAGTTGTGGAGGCATTTACCAAGGTCTGTTCTTGGGTTCTGTAGAGAAGATTCTGGGGTAGCACCATCCTTCCTGGAGTCATCACCTCAAATGGAGACATTTTTGTTACAGAGGAAGGGGTAGATCTGATGGCCATCAGGACAAGGGATAATCGAATGTCCCAACTTGGCTCAGAATCTGCCACAAACTTTTTTAATATGCTCACAATATTTCTATTGTACCTCTCAACTTCAGCAATAGAGGACTGCCGGTAGGCAATTTGTAGTTTGCCTTTTACCCCAAGTATCTCACACATCTTTGTCATCACTTTGCTAGTGAAGTTGCTACCTCGGTCTGACTCAATCCTTTGGGGTAGTCCAAAATGCGAGAAAATGTGATTGATCATCAGGGCAGCTGCTGTTTATGCCTTGCAATATGGTGCCGGGAGACATTCCACCCATTTAGTAAACAAGCATGTTACGGTCAACATGTACTTATTCCCCCTAGAGGAGCGAATCACGGGCCCGATAAAATTGACTTGCAAATCTGACCAAGGCAGTGTCATCCCCCTCTTTTGGAGGGGAGCACAGTGTGTGAGTGGTGTTGGCTGAAATTGTGCACACACAAGACACCCCTTCAAGTACTGGTCGAGGTCCTGCCCCATGTGTGGCCAGTATGCAACCTCTCGCAAGATTTCTAATGTCGTATGAAACCCCCAATGTCCAGCTGTGGCCGCATCATGGGCATGACTTAGCATCAGACTTCGGAATGAGGTAGAGACCACCCACTGGTCATGGCCAGATATGGATCTCCTCACCAACAAACCGTCTTGGATTTGGAACATTTTTGGACATTTCATCAACACTCTGAGGTCCTCTTTCCCAATGTAATTGGTATCTCTCAGGGGAACGTTCTCAGGCTCCTCAATGTGTTAATAAAACTTACCAATTATTGGATCCCCTTTTTGAGCATTAATCAAATCAGCATCTGGGTTCTCCTTACTCCATTGTGCAGCAGTTGAGAGTTCATTGTGAGCATTTGTCTTGGACCTACTGATAGCAGTGACCTGGATTTCCCTCAACAGGGACTCAATTTCAAGTAGATCCCCTTGGATGGCTCCAGTTTTGGCCAGCTGATCAGCTAGGTCATTCCCAGTTTTGTCTAGTCCCTCTACTTTAGAATGACCCTTGATCTTTTTCCAGTAGATGGTCATCCCATTCGAGGTGACCAGATCATCAATATTTTGTATCAATTTTCCATGTTTTAACTGTTTATTATTAGCACATAGCATGCCTCTGGTTTTCCAGTTAACCACGTGCTCCACAAACCCGTTCCGTACATAATCTGAATCAGTGATTATGACCAGTTTGTGGAGTTGGTGTTGCACAGCAGTGAGGATGGCTTGATGCACATCCATCAGCTCTGCCACTTGACTACTTCGGGGACCGAGTTTGTACCCAGCAGAGGGTTCTGGGGCATCATTCACCCATGCATTCCCCATGCCGGCCACAAGTTCCTTTTCCCCATTGTTGTCAACATGGTAGGATCACCCATCCACATAGACAGTGGGCATTCCCTCACACTTGTCTTCTTCATAGAATTTGGGGGGGGATGAAGGTATGCTTCCTTGTTGTCCTTGATTTTAAGACTTTCGTCCTCGAGACAGTTTTCTCTGGCACAATCATGCAAGTCAGCGAGACCTTGCGCGAGGGGATTCTTCTTGTTTTGGCCATATCTGACCTCCACAGGAAAGCCTTGCATTGACAGAATCCAGGAAGTAATTCAGGAATTACTCACATTTCCGGCCCGGATTTGGTCTCTTTGACGATATTGCAAAGGTTGGTGTGGATTCTCCAATATGATGTGTGTTCCCCCGGGATAAACGGGCGGTAATTCTTCAATGCCCACACCGTTGCCAGGAGTGCCTTCTCACAATCATTGAATTTTTCCTCCACAGAGGATAAAGTCGTAATCGCATAGGAGATTACTTTATTGACCTTGTCATGCTTTTGATATAATACTGCAGTCAAGCATGTATTTGAGAACCCTGTCTCCAAGAAGAACTCCTTGTTTTTGACAGGGTAAGCTAGGGAAGGTGCTTGTGAGAGGCTTCTTTTGAGTTGTCTTACTGCCTCAGCTTGTTCGGGACCGAACTCCCACTTGCCCCCCCTTCAACAGATGGATCAGGGGTCTCGTGATCTCTGCGTAGATCTCAATGAACTTTCTGCTGTAATTAGTTAGCCCAAGGGGGCTCCTTAGTTCCCCCAGAGTTTTGGGGTCTTTTATTTTCTGGAGTGATTCTACTTTCTTTTCCTGGGGACAGAGGCCCTTAGGAGTTATCTCATGCCCCAAGAAATTGACACAGGTTCTGCACCACTGTGCCCTTTGGAAAGAGAGTTTTGCTCCGGCAGCCCTCAACTGTGTCAGAACATAATAGATCTATGCTATGTGTTCCTCCACAGTTGAGTTTTTGATTAGAACATCATCTACATAGGCCAAGTTGCCCCTTTCGCCCAAGTCGGGCATGGCCTTGTGCAGAAAGATGTTAAATTCATTGCTGGGGTTGATGTATCCAAAGGGAGTCCGGGTCCAAGTGTACTGCTGCCCCCCGAAGGTAAAAGCCAGCCTGTGTTGGTCCTCCCTACTGACAGGTACAGTCCAGTACCCATTGGTCAGGTCAATGCCAGTGTATACCTTTGACCCCTAGATCTGGGCCAGCCCTTCGTCAATGTAGGGAAGAGGCCATCGGGAAGTATGGGCCCATTTGTTGAGCTCCCTTAGGTCAGCACAGAGTCTCCACTGGCCATTTGGTTTCAAAATCCCCAGCACTGGATTATTGAAGGTGCTGTGGACTGGACGAATTATCCCACGGGACTCAAGGTTCTTAATTATTTCAGTAAGGGACTCCATTGATGAGAGAGGCAAGCGATATTGCTTCACAAACACTGGAGTCATGCCAGGGTCCGTGGGAATTGTTGTTGTGTGGATGTCGGTGCGACCACAGTCATATGAGTCCACTGCAAAGAGATCTTGAAATATAAGAAAACTTGTTTCAATTTTTGCTTTTGCTCCAGAGTCTCACAGGCATCACCTAGGTTGACTCTCTCTTCAGTCATCTGCCTGAAGCCCAGAAAGACTTCTGGTTTGGCTACCTCAGCGGTCTCCTCCAGCTGGGTGGAGAAGTCCCTGCTCAATGTGCTGACTTGGACTGATGGCTTCAGGTGGGGAAGGCAGTCCTGGTGGACTTGAAATATCACCTCATCCTTCCTGAAGTCACAGCTCACATCTTCCTTACCATAAGGGCAGGAAGAGTATACCAGGAAATTTCCCCCATGCTGGGTGAAGATCCTGTCTGGTGTTGTGTCATTGTCGCTATGACTGTCAAAACAGTCCTTGGGGATTGGTCCTAACAGTTTGTTACCTAAATCTATGGAAAAATGTTGTCGGTCATCAACCGCCATTCCAATAATGATGCCTGCACCCAGAGTGATACTCTTTTGGTCATTGTTATCCACCTATATTGGAATGGTGTTGTGTTCAGTATTGACTAGTGGTGTTGGGTTTACCCCCAACCCTTGCTGTTGGAAATGAGCACTGAGATGAACATAGGCGTCAGGATTTTTCAGTTTCTGTCCTCTTTTAATTTTTACTTCCAGTGAGAATTGTCGGGTCCGTTCTGGGATGGTGACTTTCTCTTCAATCTGAATTTCAACTACATATGGCAGCAGTTGAGCAGACCGAAATGCTTTCTCTCGGTCATCAAAGTCCATTGGATTACCCGCTAATCAGGACCAGGCTTTGAAGTTTATTAGGTCCAAACTAATGGCAAAGTGATTGAGAATGCCTAAATAAAATGCAGCAGAGACATCTCGCACGACCCAACAATTATGGACTATGCTCTTGTTGCCTATGGAAATTTTGAGCATACACCTGCTAGGCAGGAGATGTTTGGAATTGAGTGTTTCCAGGTCCATTTCCCATTTGTCTATCAATTTAAATGTGGGAATGGCTGGATCTTTTGGGAGTTTGCGGAACCTGGCCTCGCTGATGAAGCTCTTACCGATGTTCACACATACTCGGGCGAAAACAGAGTCCTTCTCTTCATTTAACTGAATAGGGATGAACAACTGCTCTCCAATTTTCTGAATATCAGCCAAGCTTTGAGCTAATTTCTCATAATTTTGCACTTATCCTCCAAAAATGGGCGGGGCTACAGTGTCTTGTCTACTGTATGCGGACAATCTAATTTTATTGGATCAAACGCTGATAGGATTACAAAGACAACTGGACAATCTGAGCAGATACATTGGAGAAAACGACTTAGAAATTAATAAAAGCAAGACGAAAATCATGACGCTACAAAAAACTACTACTCCTAACATCTTGTTTACTTGGAAGCTGGAAGACGAAAAGATTGAGACGGTATCAGAGTTCAAATACCTGGGAGTGATCCTGAGCAATAACCAAACTGAAACAAGTATGCAGCTCTATCTTTGGGAAAGAATGAAGAACCTAACATCCCGAGCTAAGATCCTTGAAACTAAATTCTGCTGGTATTCACTCAAACCGATTATACAATTTTATCGATCTAAAGTGATCCCATCAGTAACATACGGGGCAGCGGCCTTCCTCAACATCCCGGGAACTTCATGGATAAAGCTGGAAAGTAATTTCTGGAGACAGATATTGAACCTTCCTCCTTCTACGCTGATGCCTTTAATAAGAAGGGAACTATGTATTCTGTCCCTACAAAGCATTGTATCAAGGAACGAACTGATGATCTGCAGAAAAGTGATTATTCCTGAGCGGTCTAACATTTTTGTTATCATCCATGAAGAAGTTTTTACAACAAACTCTAATACCTTAAAGAGCTGGCGCCAGAAAATAACATTTCAACTAGAAGAAATCAGATCCTCAGAAGAAGAGCTAATAACCAATCCCACGAAAGCAATAACAAGACTAGAAACTTTAGATTGGACAAAGACCCAGGACAAGGCAGGATCATATAAATCAGCGGCGCATGTGACACTGATTAATAAAAAGCTGAATGAGATCAGACCCTATCTGAAAATCTTTCCAAACAGACAACATCGGCAAACATTCATGAGGGCTCGCCTCAACATTTTGCCAACTAATGAGATAAGATTTATCAGAGGAATATCATCGTCCAACAACTGCCGTTTCTGCCAGGATAAAGTGTTTAAAGAAACACTAAGACATCTACTATTGAACTGCACGGGCTTGACTGAACTAAGAACCACACACATGTTACATTTATTTGAAGGATCTTCCATCTACGAAGAAAAAGAATGGTGGAAACGCTTAATGGAGGGGGAACGCACAAAGGAAATAATCGCAATTTTTACAACATATTCACTTTGGAAAGCACTAAACCAGAAAGAAGATTAACTGAAAACGAACTTAAAACGAACCAGATAAAGATGAATGGAGGAGCAGGGCTAAGGAACGGATTCAAATAATTTGTAAAAGAAAATGTGTAAACATTTTTTAAATCAAATAAAAAAAATTAAAAAAAAAATAATTTTGCAGTATATGAGTGGGACTTTCTGATTGTGAGTTTTTATAGAATTTCAGAGTATTGCCTTCCAGTGTGGAATGCCACTTGAGACTGAAAGGAAGGTTGATTTTCAGAAATAGAGAGGACTTCCCTTCACCAGTTTGTTGTTCTACTGCAATTACTGTCACGTCAGGGATTCAGTTATTTTGGAAATGGAATTCAATTTGGTCAGGTTTTTGTTCAACCATGTGGCATGTGCCAGTTAAACTAACATGGTTAACACTATGTTTTAATTTTATTGGTCGGTTAGTCTGGGTCCAGAGGACCTTGTGTACACAATCTATGAGGGGAGACAATCCACGCAGGATGTTATTCACTAGTAAACATGGTGTGTCCTCTGGAGTCACAACTATGACCGGGTGCTTCACCTTGTGTCTCCCAATTTTTGAGAGATGGGTGGCTTGGGATCCAATGTCCACCAGTGCCAAAAATGTACATTGCCCCTGTATTTGGACCGGGCATAACATCTTCCCTCCTTCTCCTCAAGGGGGCAAAGATAATGCGCATTTTTTGGCCAATTGGTGGGTTAATTTCTTTGCTTTGGATTTTGACAGAAGGGTGATTTGGGCAGGATTTTGTTTGGAATCTTGGGAACTTGTAAGAAAAGGTGGCAATTGGATATGGGGGGAGTTTTGGGCTCCCATTGTTCTGATTCTGGGCTGCCCCCCCCCCCCTTTTGGAGGCAGTCACCAGAATTGGTATGACCAAGGTGATTTTCTTGCAGGTTGTTCTGGGGTTTGATGATGGGTGGTTTTAACTCGGTCCCCACATCTACCCAGTCTTGATCAAGATCTCTTAGGACGCATTTTTCTTTGGGAGGAGTTCCCCCATCCCTGAAGGAGAATATCCTTTTCCCAGAATCCTCTGAGGACCCCTCTCCTTCAAATTGGAAGATTCGCACCTCCTCCACAAAATGGGCCTTTTTAGGCTCTTTATGTCTCCTATCCACCCTCTGTTCCTTAGGTTGCAGACTTTCGGGGCAGGAGATACTTGTTCCGGTTCCTGGGTTTCCAGGGGCTTTTCACAAGTGGGGAAGGAAGCTTCCACTAAGGCTTTACACCCCCCTTTCCACTGTGCCTCCTCCCTGGGAACCGGTGGGTTGTCGGGGTTCTTCCCCCGTCATTCTTCTGAGTCGCAATGCTCATCTGAGGGTTCTGTTGATCAGCTAGGCCAGTCGCCGGATTTGCACAGAATCTGCCCTCCTAGTCTGTGGGTATTTTAATCAGCTGGATAGCGAGTTCCTCAGGCAAGCCTAGTGGTGGCAAGCTGGAGAATTTCAGGATACTGGTTCAAAAGGCCTTCTTACACCACACAGCGCTTCCCTGGGTGGAGAGAATACATTTGAGGATATGGGCCTTGCTGGAAATCAATAGTTCTCTTGCTGGCAAGAGTTTTGGCCTCTGGTTCTGGAAGAATATTAAAGCTGGATGTAGAATGCTGGATCAGAGTGCTTCGCCGTAATCAGGAAAGTGAGTGGATCTGTGAGTCCATATGTGCTGTCAGCTGTCTCTATTTATGCTTTAAACTGACATCACAAAGTGGGTGTATGGGCCGGCTTAGCTAAGCTTGCCCAAGTGAGCTGGGATAGGATCAAAATTCATCTCCGCCTTGAAATTTGAGGGACTGGTTCAAGGCCAGATGATGTCACATTTTATGGTTTGCTTTACAATCCTCAAAGACCTCCCTTTAGCCACTGGTCTCAAAATTGGATTTGATACTAAATGTAGATTTCTACATTGGTCACCTTTATACAAATCACTCCCAAAGATGCCATATTTTAAGTAGCAGCTATTCCTCAAAACACTGCGGCACTGGGATCTTGTCTCAACTTTCTACAGAATTTTTTCGCAATGAACACAATTTCCAAATGTTATGCAAGTTTCCACAAATGTGTGTGTTTAACATAGGGATGTGTGTGTGTAAATTTTCACAATTCTAGCATTAATACATTTCGCATAAAAACACATGAATTGCCATTCCTGTCCAAACATGTCACACAGTTTTACCACCTCTTCACACGTGCAGCCAAAAATTAGATTAATAACTCTGTCCTTTTTATATTTTTCACCACTTTGAATAACAAGTTATGAGTCTTTTAAAAATTGTTCATTGTTCATGTTAAGCAACAGATGGTCCACCCCTTTTTGTCTCCCTGCAGTCCAGGAGCATCCCCCTCATTATTTGTTCCTTCCAGGAGTGTTTACGACAACCTTCACACCTCCGCTTCCTGGGCTGAAAGACTTGTCATGTTCCTTCTCTTCTGTAGACAAGAGTCTGTATCCAGCAGACTTTTAGTTTTAGCTTACTTTAAAGTTTCATCAGTAACTCCTCCGACAGCTGTCATTCAGGTAGCCCAGGGTACTGCACCCAGATTTTGGCATGGGCTGTCAGTTTTCAGCAGAACCATAGTTGTGTATTGCTACAGAGCAGGCCCAAATGCACTCTTCAGGGAAGAAAATCCCTCTATTAAGGTAAGTAACTCTAATAGTTTTAGCGCCATATAGGCGAATTTCTGGGTACTGGAGTACCTGCTTGCATTCAAACATTTAGTATTAAAAGTTAAATAGCAATACCTCATTAGTTAACAGATATGACATTTAGAAACTTCAGTTGAAAATGTAAATATAAATCAGAGCCTGAATTATAGAGCTAACTCTTGTATTTTTAATTTGTCAAATCCAATGAGTTATTAGAAGTGATAGGATAAAATTTACACAGTGTCCTCTATTAAAGCCATACGGAGCACATTAGTTCATGTAGCATACAATGTACAGAACTTTTATCAAACATAGGAAATGCCTTACAACGACTGGCATTGTGTAAATCAGTCACAAGAATTAATACAGAAAAGTGTCACTTCACACATTCAGAATCAATAATTTAAAACAGCATAAACTTCCAGTGGAAAAGTCTCCTTTTTTTTGGATGTTAGAAAAAGGGAGATGACCGATGCGTTTCGGTTCAAAGAACCATCTTCAGGGTATAATCTTTCACTGTTCCTATTTCACATCAATATTCATAACATGGACCCTATAGGGTAATAGAGAAAAGGCACTAATCAGTCTAATGTCTTATTTCATAGAGTCTGTTAAAGTGATTGGGAGGATAGAAAACACTAACCTTGCTGATACAGAAGCGAGGCATCCAGTCAAAGCCAGCCAACTGGTGGTAAAGCCAGAGGACAGAGCCGAGATGGAACGCGGCCAATAGGGTATCTAAAATAAAGATCATAAAGGACCCATATATCAGAAACAGAAACCAGCCTAGTGGGGACAGGCTACTGGTCAATACGGAATAGTGGAAAAAGAGATACTGCATGTAAAGGGACAGATAGCCATGTGCACGGCTGAGCCGCGCAATGGACAGAGATGTAAGTAAAGAGGATCCAGCGTGTCCAGGGAGCTGCAACAGAACCTCACGGACCAACGCACGTCCATCTTTAAAATGGGCCGAATGACGAGCCCGGAGTAATCTGGTGGAAAAGTAGCTGCATCGGCTAGGGATACTAGCAGGAATAAAAAGAAACAGGTGTGCTGTGAAAAATGTACCTCAGTGTACGAGGATCTCCGTGGAGTCTGTCCGCTGCAACGTGTGTCCAGACTGGAGTATGGCGTTATGAGTCGTCCTGGCAAGCCCGCGCATGCGCGCGGTTCACCAGGACGATGTCCATCTTGAAGTGGGCAAAGGCGAAGCTGAGTAGCCACGGCAACACGGCAAACACTACGAGGGGGAACACTCAAAGGAGATAATCTCCCGAGTCAGACGAACTAGGGGAGCACAGCAGGGGAGCATAAATGCAGCCCACATGGGACCAGAGAGTGCTCACAAGGTGCAATCAAAGGTATGGCATGTACGCGAGCACACATGGACGACCAACCACAGCTCAAAGGAACTGCGGGGTGCCCCATGGTGCTAGAGGGTAAATACGGACAGCCACAAAATGGCCACTGTGAGAGTAATGGAATGACAGGCCAGGTAAATAATGGAAAAAAGCAGGAAGATCCTGCAGGCCAACACAGGGACACAGTCCAACAGGTCAAGGGGGCCGGCACAAAAGGTGCAGTGCCAAAGAGACACAACCTTGGGCAAAAATTAATGTGGCTAGAAACACCACTGGAATGGCAAAAAGACTCTAGGGGCACTATGTGGGGTAGGCGAATGGAAAGCATACGCTCACCCTCTGTGTGATCTGAAGGGCTACAGTCACTGGACCACAGAAAATTGTAATGTTGAGTAAGGCAAACTAACGCATGGATTGATTAGAACATACACAAGATAAATAAAAACATTAGTGCCACTAATGTAGATTGAACATGAAAATTAGCAAAGCAATGTACATACTAGATGTGGATGCATTGGACAAAGAAATGTCAACAAGAACATAAGTAAAACATATATGGATCATAAGTAAAATATATATGAATCAACTGGGCTCGAGTCTCTTGGAGTTACACAAAGCACATAAGATCGAACTCAGTGTTCATGCCGCGGGGGCTGAGCGAATCCAAAAGTTCAATCCATAGGATTTCTCGTTGCAACAATTTCCGCTGGTCATCCCCACCCCTGCTTCCCATTGTCACTTGCTCCAAGTTGTGCAATGGTGTGACGTGCTTCTTGAAAATGTAGAGAGACTGGGGACCTTAGACTTTTGGTATGGATTTTGGATTTATGTTCTGACCACCTTGTTTTCACTTTTCTGATGGTCATACCCACGTAGTATAAGCCGCAAGGGCATCTCAATGCATAAATTACATTTTGGGCGTCACATGTGCAGGAATGTCTAAGTGAGATAGGTGTGCCAGAGTGAGGGTGTGGTATACTGTTGCCTTTTATAATATTACAGCACTGCTGGCAGTTGTAGCATGGAATGATACCCTTAAACAAATTCTGAGTGCCGGTAGATGAAACTTCTGCTTTGACCAGACTTTTGCGCAATGACTTACTATTCCTGTAGGCGAAGGTTGGAGGTTCTGGGAAAAGGTGCTGCAACTGAGGGTCCATTCCTAGCATTGGCCAATTCTTCTTTATGACAATCCAGTTTGTCTGAAGAATGTTTTGCTCTTCACATTAGGACTTTGTATGTTCACAATATTTCATTAGATACATGAATTTTAGCACCAGGCAAGATTGTGAATGTTGAGGAGTGTTGTGTTATAGGCATTTTGGGTTTTTTAGCAACAAAGCAAATGTCATTTGTAGGCACATTTTGGGGGTTCACGTGCAAAGTGCTGCTTCTCTCTCTGCACTCTGATTGCTGGTCATGGAGCCCACTGGCACATTTCTGCAGGATGTGCTCTATTTGACCGCACATGCACCATGGGTGGAAAATTGTGAATCCCTCTTTTTGTGTGCTGAAGCACACGGTTTTTGTAGATTTTTGTAGGTTTTTAGCAGGCACAAGGGTTTTGCTGCCATTGTTGCTGTTTTTTCACCATAACTGGCAGGGTGATGCCGCATAGCATAGCCGAGTGGGTCAATACATCCCACAGAGCCCCCCTCCCGACTTGGTTTTGACCTCCCGTCAAGGGAAAGTCGGGAGATTGGGATGTTCTTTTTCTGTCCATGTGGAGAACTTCAGTCGCTTCTCCCGTCAGTGCTGGAGGCGACCCTCTCTCCTCCCCGGTTCTTGTCAGGAGTATTGCTGATTCTGGTTGGGTATATTGCTGGTTCTGGTTGGGAGAATGGAGCGGCACTCCAGCCTCCTTGGGTCTTTCCTCCCGGTCCCCGAGTGGTCCTCCTTGGTAATCCTTTGGATGATTCTTAGTCCAGATGCTAGAAGATAGAACATAACATGGTTATGGATATTTTCCCACTACTGTTTCCACACATCATCTGGGGATCTCAGCAGTGGGAAAGACACATGCATGGATTACAATTTGTGATATTCCCCATCTATGTTTACTAATGGTTTTAACACTCTTCTTGCACATACACGGTGAACATTTTGTGATTCTTTTATGCTTCCGGATCTTCCCCCTCTGGGTTTCTGGTTGGCTCCTCTATTTGCTGCAAAGTATGCCTTGTATGGCAACTCTTCAGCTGGTTTATGTGGACCCACTTGTCCTCCCCTTCTGCCAAACTGCCCTTGGGGATGCAGATTCTGTAGGGGACCGGTGAGATTCTGTCCACAATTTCAAAAGGACCCTGCCAAGTTGGGAGGAATTTGCGCTCTTTGGCATGGTTCCTTTGGAAATTGTACAAGTAGACCCAGTCTCCTACTTGGTATTCCTTTTTAGTTGTCTTGAGATCATAGTGGGTCTTCATACTGTCTGCCGATCTTTCTAGGTTCCGCTGAGCATAGGCAAAAGCATGTTGAAGGTGTTTTCTCAGATTCTCAACATACTCATGAGTTGTGGAGGCATTTACCAAGGTCTGTTCTTGGGTTCTGTAGAGAAGATGCTAGGGTAGCACCATCGTTCGTCCAGTCATCAGCTCAAATGGAGACATTTTTGTTACAGAGGAAGGGGTAGATCTGATGGCCATCAGGACAAGGGATAATCGAATGTCCCAATTTGGCCCAGAATCTGCTACAAACTTTTTTAATATGCTCACAATATTTTTATTGTACCGCTTAACTCCACCACTAGAGGACCACCGGTAGGCAATTTGTAGTTTCCTTTTTACCCCAAGTATCTCACACATCTTTGTCATCAGTTTGCTAGTGAAGTGGCTACCTCGGTCTGACTCAATCCTTTGGGGTAGTCCAAAATGTGAGAAAATGTGATTGATCATCAGGGCAGCTGCTGTTTCTGCCTTGCAATTTGGGGCCGGGAAACATTCCACCCATTTAGTAAACAAGCATGTTATGGTCAACATGTACTTATTCCCCCTCGAGGAGCGAATCACGGGCCCGATAAAATTGACTTGCAAATCTGACCAAGGCAGTGTCATCCCCCTCTTTTGGAGGGGAGCACAGTGTGTGAGTGATATTGGCTGAAATTGTGCACACACAAGACACCCCTTCAAGTACTGGTCGAGGTCCTGCCCCATGTGTGGCCAGTATGCAACCTCTCGCAAGATTTCTAATGTCGTATGAAACCCCCAATGTCCGGCTGTGGCCGCATCATGGGCATGCCTAAGCATCAGGCTTCGGAATGAGGTAGAGACCACCCATTGGTCATGTCCAGATATGGATCTCCTCACCAACAAACCGTCTTGGATTCAGAACATTTTTGGACATTTCATCAACACTCTGAGGTCCTCTTTCCCAATGTAATCGGTATCTGTCAGTGGAAAGTTCTCAGGCTCCTCAATGTGTTGATAAAACTTACCAATTATTGGATCCCCTTTTTGAGCCATAATCAAATCAGCATCTGGATTCTCCTTACTCCATTGTGCAGTTGAGAGTTCATTGTGAGCATTTGTCTGGGACCTAGTAATAGCAGTGACCTGGATTTCCCTCAACAGGGACTCAATTTCAAGTAGATCCCCTTGGATGCCTCCGGTTTTGGCCAGCTGATCAGCTAGGCCATTCCCAGTTTTGTCTAGTCCCTCTACTTTAGAATGACCCTTGATCTTTTTCCAGTAGATGGTCACCCCATTCGAGGTCACCAGATAATCAATATTTTGTATCACATTTCCATGTTTTAACGGTTTATTATTAGCACATAGCATGCCTCTGGTTTTCCAGTTAACCAGGTAGAGTTTGTGTTGAAAAGCAGTGAGGATGGCTTGATGAACATTTATCAGCTCTGCCACTTGACTACTTCAGGGAACGAGTTTGTACCCAGCAGAGGGTTCTGGGGCATCATTCACCCATGCATTCCCAATGCCGGCCACAAGTTCCTTTTCCCCGTTGTTGTCAACATGGTAGGATCACCCATCCACATAGACAGTGGGCAGTCCCTCACACTTGTCTTCTTCATAGACTTTGTGTGGAGAATTAAGGTATGCTTCTTTGTTGTCCTTGATTTTAAGACTTTTGTCCTGGAGACAGTTTTCTCTGGCACAATCATGCAAGTCAGCCAGACCTTGCGCGAGGGGATTCTTCTTGTTTTGGCCATATCTGACCTCCACAGGAAAGCCTTGCATTGACAGAATCCAGGAAGTAATTCAGGAATTACTCACATTTCCAGCCCGGATTTGGTCACTTTTATGATATTGCAAAGGTTGGTGTGGAGTCTCCACTATGATGTGTTCCCCCTCGATAAATGGGCGGTAATTCTTCAGTGCCCACACCGTTGCTTGGAGTGCCTTCTCACAATCATTGAATTTTTCCTCCACAGAGGATAAAGTCTTACTCACATAGGAGATTACTTCATTGACCTTGTCATGCTTTTGATATACTACTGCAGTCAAGCATGTATTTGATAACCCTGTCTCCAAGAAGAACTCCTTGTTTTTGACAGTATAAGCTAGGCAAAGTGCTTGTGAGAGGCTTCTTTTGAGTTGTTTTACTGCCTCAGCTTGTTCGGGACTCCACTCCCACTTGACCCCCCTTCAACAGATGGATCAGGGGTCTCGTGATCTCTGCGTAGTCCTCAATGAACTTTCTGCTGTAATTAGTTAGTCCAAGGGGGCTCCTTAGTTCCTGCAGAGTTGTGGGGTCTTTTATGTTCTGGAGTGATTCTACTTTCTTTTCCCGGGGACAGAAACCCTCAGGAGTTATCTCATGCCCCAAGAAATTGACACGGGTTCTGCACCACTGTGCCTTTTGGAAAGAGAGTTTTGCTCCGGCAGACCTCAACTGTGTCAGAACATAACAGCTATGTGTTCCTCCACAGTTCCTCCACAGTTGAGCTTTTGATTAGAACATTATCTACATATGCCAAGTTACCCCTTTCGCCCAAGTCGGGCATGGCCTTGTGCAGAAAGATATTAAATTCATTGCTGGTGTTGATGTATCCGAAGGGAGTCCGGGTCCAAGTGTACTGCTGCCCCCCGAAGGTAAAGGCCAGCCTGTGATGGTCCTCCCTACTGACAGGTACAGTCCAGTACCCATTGGTTAGCTCAATGGCAGTTTATACCTTTGACCCCTAGATCTGGGCCAGCCCTTGGTCAATGTAGGGAAGAGGCCATTGGGAAGTATGGACCCGTTTGTTGAGCTCCCTTAGGTCAGAACAGAGTCTCCACTGGCCGTTTGGTTTCAAAATCCCCAGCACCAGATTATTGAAGGTGCTGTGGACTGGACGAATTATCCCACAGGACTGAAGGTTCTTAATTATTTCAGTTAGGGACTCCATTGATGCGAGAGGCAAGCGATATTTCTTCACAAACACTGGAGTCATGCCAGGGTCCGTGGAAATTGTTGTTGTGTGGATGTCGGTGCGACCACAGCTGGAAACAGCGCTTCTGGAGCTCAAGTCTAAATTGATGGCCCGTATGGATAACAAGGAAGCATCTCTAATTATGTTTCTGGATCTATCCTCGGAATTCGACCTAGTGGACCATGATATCATGGCCACCAGGTTGTGTGAAGTTGCTATCTTCTCTCCGCTAGCTCGTAACTGGGTATTGTCATTTCTTAGCAATCGAGATAGCAGAGTCTTCTGTGGCAATGCTGAATCTGACTCCATTGTCATGATTTGTGGTGTTCCACAGGGTGCCTGCACCTCCCCCTGCTTCTAGCATATTTTTACCGCCCCTCTGTTCGCAATGCTTGATCATGAGAATATCATATTTGCCAACTATGCGGATGACACTCAATGTGTCATCCCGCTCTCTGGATCTCATAGCATAGATGAGTTGGCCATCAACAGAGTTTTTACTCTAATTGAAACCTGGATGGTCCATAATAAGTTAGCATTGAACAAGTCTAAAACGTAACTGCTTGTAATTGGTTCACCACATACTATCAGCAAACTTGGCCCGCAGTATGATAATTTCCAGCTGGGAGAAGAATCCATCAAACCCCTTAAAAAAGTGAAAATGCTGGGAGTAAACTTTGATCAACACATGACCATGAAACAGCACGTCAATACCCTTATCTCATCATGTGCTTATTATATCAAACTTTTAGCACACTTAAGGCCTCTTATTTCACAGGACAATACAGAGACTATTGCAAGAGCAATAGTGGGTGCAAACATAGATTATTGCTCTAGTCTCCTTATGGGAATTAATAAGTCCAATTGTAACAGACTACACATTTGCCAAAATGGGGCTATTAGAGCCGTCATGAATCTCAAATACAGAGATCACGTTACGAAGGCGAGACGTGAGCTGCACTGGTTGCCTGTGGCCACCAGATTCCTATTTTGCACTCTCACTATCATACACAAGTGTAGAACTGGGAATATGCCTGGATATTTACAACAGCTAATATCCACAAGACCTAACACAAGAATGCTCAGGTCAAATAATTCGCACCTACTACTTGAACCGAAGTGCCATACTGCTAGAGTAGCTAATACAGCGTTCACCTCAAATAGGCCTAGAGTTTGGAATGCCCTCCCTCTAGAACTGAGATCCATTGATTCCCTGGACCTGTTTCAGAAAAGACTAAAGACCTACCTGTTCAATTAATGATTTGGACATGCACCTAAAATACTCTTTTGCTGCCTCTCCTGATGGATTTTCTCGCTTTGTTACTTGTTTTGTTTGTCTTGTAGTGCCCCACGTCTTAGGGGGTATGGTTTGCGCTATATCAATATATTAATGTAAACTAAAGTAAAAAGTACAGTCATATGAGTCCACTGCAAAGAGATCTTGAAAATATAAGAAAACTTGTTTCAATTATTGCTTTTGCTCAAGAGTCTCACAGGCATCAGCTAGGTTGACTCTCTCTTCAGCCATCTGCCTGAAGCCCAGAAAGACTTCTGGTTTGGCTATCTCAGCGGCCTCCGCCAGCTGGGTGGAGAAGTCCCTGCTCAATGTACTGACTTGGACTGATGGCTTCAGGTGGGGAAGGCAGTCCTGGTGGACTTGAAAGATCACCTCATCCTTCCTGAAGTCACAGCTCACATCTTCCTTAACATAAGGGCAGGAAGAGTATACCAGGAAATTCCCCCCATGCTGGGTGAAGATCCTGTCTGGTGTTTTGTCATTGTCGCTATGACTGTCCTTGGGGATTGGTCCTAACAGTTCGTTACCTAAATCTATGGAAAAATGTTGTCGGTCATCAACCGCCATTCCAATAATGATGCCTGCGCCCAGAGTGATACTCTTTTGTTCGCTGTTATCCACCTCTATTGGAATGGTGTTGTGTTCAGTTCTGACTAGTGGTGTTGGGGTTACCCCCAACCCTTGCTGTTGGAAATGAGCACTGAGATGAACATAGGCGTCAGGATTTTTCAGTTTCTGTCCTCTTTTAATTTTTACTTCCAGTGAGAATTGTCGGGTCCGTTCTGGGATGGTGACTTCCTCTTCAATCTGAATTTCAACTGCATATGGCAGCAGTTGAGCAGACCGAAATGCTTTCTCTGGGTCATCAAAGTCCATTGGATTACCTGCTAATCGGGACCAGGCTTTGAAGTTTATTAGGTCCAAACTAATGGCAAAGCAATTGAGAATGTCACTGCCTAAATAAAATGCAGCAGGGACATCTCGCACAACCCAACAATTATGGACTATGCTCTTGTTGCCTATGGAAATTTTGAGCATACACCTGCTAGGCAGGAGATGTTTGGAATTGAGTGTTTCCAGGTCCATTTCCCATTTGTCTATCAATTTAATTGTGGAAATGGCTGGATCTTTTAGGAGTTTATCAGAACATGGCCTCGCTGATGAAGCTCTTACCGTTGTTCACACTTACTCGGGCGAGAACAGAGTCCTTCCCTTCATTTAACTGAATAGGGATGAACAACTGCTCTCCAATTTTCTGAATATAAACCAAGCTTTGAGCTAATTTCTCATACTTTTGCACTATATGAGTGGGACTTTCTGATTGTGAGTTTGTATAGAATATCAGAGTATTCCCTTCCAGTTTGGAATGCCACTTGAGACTGGAAGGAAGGTTGATTTTCAGAAATAGAGAGGACTTCCCTTCACCAGTTTGTTGTCCTACTGCAATTACTGTCACATCAGGGATTCGGTTATTTTGGAAAAGGAATTCAATTTGGTCAGGTTTTTGTTCAACCATGTGGCATGTGCCAGTTAAACTAACATGGTTAACACTATGTGTTAATTTTATTGGTCGGTTAGTCTGGGTCCAGAGGACCTTGTTTACACAATCTATGAGGGGAGACAATCTACGCAGGATGTTATTCCCTAGTAAACATGGTGTGCCCTCTGGAGTCACAATTATGACCAGGTGCTTCACCTTGTGTCTCCCAATTTTTGACAGAAGGGTGGCTTGGGATCCAATGTCCACCAGTGGCAAAAATTTACATTGCCCCTGTATTTGGACCGGGGCATAACATCTTCCCTCCTTCTCCTCAAGGGGGCAAAGATAATGCACATTTTTTGGCCAATTGGTGGGTTAATTTCTTTGCTTTGGATTCTGACAGATGGGTGATTTGGGCAGGATTTCGTTTGGGATCTTGGGAACCTGTAAGAAAAGGTGGTAATTGGATATGGGGGGAGGTTCGGGCTCCCATGGTTCTGATTCTGGGCTGCCCCCTCCCTTTTTGGAGGCAGTCACCAGAATTGGTTTGACCAAGGTGATTTTCCTGCAGGCTGTTCTGGGGTTTGATGATGGGTTGTTTTAACTCGGTCCCCACATCTACCCAGTCTTGATCAAGATCTCTTAGGAACCATTTTTCTTTGGGAGGAGTTCCCCCATCCCTGAAGGAGAATATCCTTTTCCCAGAATCCTCTGAGGACCCCTCTCCTTCAAATTGGAAGATTCGCACCTCCTCCACAAAATGGGCCTTTTTAGGCTCTTTATTTCTCCTATCCACCCTCTGTTCCTTAGGATGCAGACTTTCGGGGGCAAGAGATACTAGTACCGGTTCCTTGGTTTCCAGGGGCTTTTCACAAGTGGGGAAGGAAGCTTCCACTAAGGCTTTACACCCCCCTTTCCCCTGTGCCTCCTCCCTGGGAACCGGTGGGTTGTCAGGTTCTTCCCCCGTCATTGTTCTGGAGCAGCAGACCCTTTATTTGTGGAATTCTGAGTTGCCATGCTCATCTGAGGGTTCTGTTGAGCCCTCAGCATGCGACCCAGATCCCGTGCGAAGTTCTGGACCTGGCGCTGCAGTTGGGACACCCGCTCTGGCTGGTACAGGGTCCTCTGGTCTACCCTTGGTTGATCACGGGAGGGTAACTGTCCCTTCTCCCATAATACCCCTGGTTGGGATAGTTTTGGTACCCCTCCACCCTTGGCCTCTCCTCTCCCAGATTGGGCTGTCTGGGCTCAGGAAAGTGGGGAAAGAAAGAAGGGTTGTTTGGGGGTTGGTGTTTGGTGGGTACCGGGGAAAGAATCTTAACCCAGCATTTGGGGGATTACTGCCCTCCTGGGGAAAGTGAGGAGGGAAGTTTCCAGGTTTGGCAGCTGTCTGGTTGGATCCCCCCCCCTTGGGCTGGGGGAGTCCTCACATAGTCCAGGATGGGTCTGTTGCCCTTGTAACGGGGGCTGATGTAGTCAGGGGAGATAGGGGTCCCATTTGTGGGGTTACCTCCCTGACTCCCTGTTTGGGATTGGCCCGAGGGACTTCTGGGTCTTGGGTTAGTAGGAATTTGCACAGGAATGTTTTTAGGCCCCCCCATCTCCAGATCTAAAATGGGGGCAACCTTCACCTCTGCCACCTTAGCAGCAGCAGGGGTGTTGGTTGGTTTTAGGTTTTTATTAGCACTTTTACTCTATGGCTTCTGCACTTCATAGATGCGAGTTGGTTGGCCAGTCTAGTGATCTTTTCTCATGAAAGTCTCTCACCAGCTGGGTCATAATGTATATAGGGAGGGTGTGAAAGAAGGTATTGATAAATTCCCTATTGTCTGTGTGCCCCCTCCTGGTGGTCTGTGCAAAGGCACGTTTCAGCTCTTGGACAAATTCTTGTGGGGCCTGGCTTCCCCACATTGCAGGTTCTAGGCTGCCTTGCGGGCCCCTTGAGGGTTTCTATGGATTCAAAAATGCTTTAAGATGGCCGCCCTATATGTGGACCATCTTAAGTGGTTCTAATCCTCCAGCCCCGCAAAGAAGCTGGAGTACTCAGGTGAAAATGTCCACTTGACATACTGAATACAGCTTTGGCTGTCCTTCAGGTGGAAAGTCTCCATCATTTGCTCAAACAATTTGAGGTGCTCCCAAACTGAATATTTGGCATTGTCATGGTAGGGCGTTATGACGCTCCTAGTAGCCTTGATTTGCTTCAGGGGATCTTTCAATAGGGCTCTCTTAACTTTGTTGGCCTTTTTAGTTTCTGTCACCCTGGCCCACTCACCCTCTCACTCAGAGGCACTGCTACCAGAGGTGGCTGTCCGATCCTCTAGGCTCTCCCTGATTCTGCGAGCTTGGGTATGGCTTCCAGAATGTGGGGGCCTAGTCTCTTGAGACCTGTGGTGCTCAGAAGAGTCTTTTGACTCTCCCTTGCTCCCAGGATTCGCTGAGTACCTCCCCCCCCCCCCACTGTCCTAGCTGGAAAGAGGTTTTTAAAATGCTAAAATGTGGGCCTATTCTCATGGAATTCCCCACCAAATTTGACTGACTGATCTCTTGGTAGGTGATATTTCTGAGGATCCAGTTCTCTGATTCTCTCCTCACTGGAGTCTCCCTGATCAGAGAAGCTGGCCCTAGCATTTGGGGGCCTGTACATAGATGCCCGCCCATTCATTTCTGGGAGGCGCTGACCTGTCAGTACCATATTTCCCATTGTGTTCAAGTCTGCCATCCCTGTGGCCCTTGGTTCATATGAGCCAGTGGACATGAGGGTGGCAGAGTCCATGGAATTGAAGGGATTAAAGTCCCTGATGCCAGGGTTCCTGAGGTTATGCTCAGGGGTTTCTCTCTCCCATTTTACTTCATCTTTTTCAGCCCCTATTTCCTGATGGCATGCCAATATCTGACCTTTTTGCTCCTCTATTAAGGCCTTACTGGTCTCTATGAGTTGTTCTTGCATGGCTATCTGTTGGTGGAGCCTGCCATTCTTTTCACAGAGAGCCTCATTGTCTCTCTGTGCTTTCTGCCTCAATTGGGAGTTTTGGGCAAATTTTTGCTGCAGGAGACTCACCTCCTGAGTTTGGTCCTTACTGGTCTGATTGTTTTTTTCCAAGGCATCCTCCACTCCACCCTGGTGTGCTCTAGTAGCTTTTTGTAATCCATTTTGATTTCACCAAGTTCCTGAAGGGCCAGGTGATTTTCTTCTAACTTTGTTTTTAATTGGCTGACTTCCTGGCCTAAGGCGTCCCTCTCCTGACTTAGAGTGCCCCTCTGCTCAGCCAGGTCGTCCCTCTGCTTTTTAAGTGACCCAGCTTTCTGGCGCTCCTCATCAAACTGTACTTGGGATTCTAGGTCTTTGATAATTCATTTATTATTTTCCTCTTTTAAGGATTCTAGGCGGTTTTGTAGGGTGACTACCTGCTCTGCGCAGGCTCTATTGAAAGTTAATTGTTGCTCCAGATTTTGTTGACTCTGTTATAGAGAATCCAACCTTTCTTCACACTCTTTTTGCAGTGTCAGTACCTGGGCATCTTGCTCTGCATTCCTTTGCAGTAAGGGAGCCAGATCATCTTGGAGTTTGGTGGCATACTGCCTAGCCACTGTTTCAGATTCTTGGCTACTCTGGAGTCTTTGCTCTGCAGAGTCCAGATTGCTCTGTAATTTCTGCAGTGTTTCCCCTTGCCTCTCTGTGAAATCTACATGGTCTGCATACTTTTCCTGTATGACTCCTATGTGGAGGTACAGGTAGGCCGCTATTTTGGCAATTTTGCATTGCTCCTCTTTTATTTTAGGGGTCATATACAATTTGCTAAGTGCTTGATGTAATGGCCCCTTGTCCTGCCAGATATTAAGGTTGATTTCAGAGATTTCTTGTTTTATTCCCTGCAGCCATACCTGTTCGTCCTGTTCTAGCCATTCACCCCTGACAAACAATTTGTGCAGTAGGTGTTCCCTTGCAATATTGATTTCCACTGGGGTGGCCATTCCGGAAATATTAATTTCCTTCTGGCTTATCTCATGGTTACTTTACTTTTGCAAACAGGCCCAACTCCTTTGAGTATTTCTTTTAAGGGGTGCTTATACAGTGTAGCACAGTATGGTAACCCAACAAGGTGTATGTACCCCGTCAGCTAGCACACTGGGTTAGACTGTCACGAGTGGTATGTCTAATTCAGGATCCAGCAGCGAGCCCCCAAGCTGTAAGTGATTTCAATCCGGCACACACCCAAGTCAAAGCCCAGCATGTAGTGCAAAACTGAACCCTTATTTATTTTTATCTATAAGTTCACTATTCTGAACGATATACCACTCATATCACACCCTTCTCCTGAGACCCCCCCCGTCACACTGAACCAGGAATCAGGCTAGCTTGTAAAGGTAAATATTCATTTATGTATTTAAAATGTTATCACAATATATATTTTAATAGGTAAACAACAATCACCAATGGGGTGACAGAACACTGAATAATATCTTGAAAACACTAGGAATAAGTAATGAGCAAAACAAATGCAGCACAGAAAATAAAACTTTAGTGTTGGTTCAGATCAGATAGCACTATGGTTAGAGGTCCCCCCTGCAACACCCCTCAACCCCCAATAGGCAATGTAAAGAGAAGGGAGGAGGGAGCAGGTATTCAGGAATACCACAAATCAAACAGAATATCAGTCCCACTTTTCCCCATCAAGCATAAGAGAAAAACTGAATTGACTTTTCAGCTGCAGTTTGGCTTTAAAATAGTTTTTAGAATTGACTGGCACTAGCACCAAATATGGTCAAAAATACTTAAATTGTTGTAAATGCCTATGGGAGCCGCTTTGAACAGTTGCACACAATCACAAGCAATGATTTAGCCCAAAGAAAACATTTGAAATCTTAAAGTCTAAGTCGGAAAACAAATTAAAGCTATTTCACACGTGTAAATATTTCTCAGAATTGTAATTCACAGCAAATTTTTTCTTGCACGATATTCGCGTTAACAGAGGAATGCTAGTTCTCTGGATAGCTACAGATGTCAGGTACAAGTAGGAGTTGAAATTTTGTTTCTATCACGAAAACTGAGGGAGTTATGAGGTTTTAGTAAGAGTCGTTTTTGCGAGATAGGCGCGAGAAGGGAAAACAGAAATGCACTTTGAAAATGACAAATGGGTTTGCTTACACTAGAGGATGATTATAAAAAAGCGACTACAACAGATGGATTTTACAGTCACGTGATCAGTGTAACCCACCTGCTGTGGAAACTCTACTTCTTCAGATAAGAAAAGGGTCAGCGCAAAGATAGTGCTAACAATACTGATTCTGAATGAAAGATAGGATGGGTTTGAGATAGGGATAAGACAATGCAAATATACTATGGGCCACAGTTCTTCCTAGTAATACTCACAGGATAAGTTATTGACTTGTACCGTCTGCTCTGGTCATTGGATTGGGTCTGGTCTAGGAAAGACAGCACATCAGGCACAGTACTGGATCAGCTAGGCCGGTCGCCGGATTTGCACAGAATCTGCCCTCCTAGTCTGTGGGTATTTTAATCAGCTTGATAGCGAGTTCCTCAGGCAAGCCTAGCGGTGGCAAGCTGGAGAATTTCAGGATACTGGTTCAAAAGGCCTTCTCACACCACACAGCACTTCACTGGGTGGAGAGAATACATTTGAGGATTTGGGCCTTGCTGGAAATCAACAGTTCTCTATTGCTGGCAAGAGTTTTGGCCTCTGGATCTGGAAGAATATTAAATCTGGATGTAGAATGCTGGATCAGAGTGCTTCACCGGAATCAGGAAAGTGAGTGGATCTGTGAGTCCCTATGTGCTGTCAGCTGTCTCTCTTTATGCTTTAAAGTGACATCACAAAGTGGGTGTATGGGCCGGTTGAGCTAAGCTTGCCCCTGTGAGCTGGGATAGGATCAGAATTCATCTCCGCCTTGCAATTTGAGTGATTGGATCAAGGCCAGATGATGTCACATTTTATGGAATGCTTTACAGTCTTCAGAAACCTCCCTTTAGCCACTGGTCTCAAAATCGTATTTGATACTAAAAATTAGATTAACAAATAGATTAACAACTATGTCCTTTTTATATTTTTCACTACTTTGAATAACAAGTTATGAATCTTTTAAAAATGGTTAATTGTTCATGTTTAGCAACAGATGGTCCGCCCCTTTTTGTCTCCCTGCAGTCCAGGTGCATCCCCCTCCTTGTTTGTTCCTTCCAGGAGAATTTACGACCACCTTCACACCTCTGCTTCCTGGGATGAAAGGCTTGTCATTTTTCCTTCTCTTTCTGTAGACAAGATTCTGTTCTAACCAGCAATGTTCATCTCCCAGTGAGTTTCTGTTGAGAGGAAGGCCCTCATTCTGGAAGAAACCTGCTTTTCCAGTTCTTGCAGCTCAGCCAGGCTAATTAACTTCTTAAATCCAGCAAAAACCAAATTTGTTGCATCAAACATAAATACATTACTTTCTTAGCCTTAAAATATGTGTGATCAAAAACACAACTAAAATCTGAATTCCTTTTTGGCAACAATCCTTTTTATGTTTGCTAATCCAGCAGACTTTTAGTTTTAGCTCACTTTAAAGTTTCATCAGTAACTCATCTGACAGCTGTCATTCAGGTGGCCCCGGGTACTGCACCCATATTTTGGCATGGGCTGTCAGTTTTCAGACAATCAAGTTTGTCTGAAGTATGTTTTGCTCTTCACATTAGGACTTTGTATGTTCACAATACTTCATTAGATACCTGAATTTTAGCACCAGGCAAGATTGTGAATGTTGAGGAGTGTTGTGTTATAGGCATTTTGGGGTTTTTCGCAACAAAGCAAATGTCATTTGTATGCACATTTTGGGGTTTCACTTGCAAAGTGCTGCTTCTCTCTCTGCACTCTGTTTGCTGGTCATGGGGCCCACTGGCACATTTCTGCAGGGTGTGTTCTATTCCACTGCACATGCACCATGGGTGACAAGTTGTGCAGCCCTCTTTTTGTGTGCTGAAGCACATGTTTTTTGTAGGTTTTTGTAGGTTTTTGGCACACACAAGGGTTTTGCCGCCATTGTTGCCATTTCTTTCACCATAACTGGCAGGGTGATGCCGCATAGCATAGCGGAATGGGTCATTACATTCCACAATACTGCATTCTTAATTAAGAAGTGTGCTTTCCATTAGCTGATGATGAGACTGATTCTTACTGATTGTTGTCACCCTATAACATAGTGTTCTGTCAGTATGTAGTAAAGGATTCGTGCCCACATCACAATTAACTGGTGAGTAGATGTGTACATAACTCTATTTTGCAACCTATTTATTTTACTGTTTTTACATGTACTTTTAGCAATGCATCACATTTTAGATTTTGATCATTTTAATTGTATTTGTTTGACTTCCCAAGTGTGTGATGAGATGGACTGGATGTATTTATTGATGTTTGCTCTTCTCTGGCTTTTACTGAATAAACTAAATATTTAACAAGTCAGAAAATATCTATACATATTAAAGCGTATCTAAACGTATCTCATGATATACCGAGGATAGTCATTGTGGTTTTATCTTCATAATATCAAAAGATACAATTTTACACAAACTTATATTGCAGAAAATGGTAAACAATTTATTTTAAAAAATTGTTAAACATTGAACATTTCCATTCATCTGTTGAGTTGAATTTTGGCACCGGCAAACACTGATTCTATTAGCTTGATAAATATTCATAGACATAATCTGTTACATATATAAATTGCTGTATTTTCACTGAAACATATTACATTTGCTATCTCATACACAATTAGGAAGTTGCATTTGTAGCATTGTGTAGAGTTTGATTACAATTGTTATGACTAATTATATTATAATGATTATAGAATTCCTTCAGAATTAAGTGAACACACTAAATTACAAATGCCTGAAGACATTCCAAAGGTTAGGTCAAGGAGATTAAAAAAAGAATACATAGAAATGTGTCCTTCTTAGATAGTGTGAGTCTGACAATATTGGGATATAAAGGGGGAGTACCGTGCGGAGTACCAGTCTGCACCAGTCCGCGCCGGACGCGAGCCTCACTACTGACACTGTGCCTGCCAGTGAGTCCTGCTACGGAGGTGAGAAAGACAATGATTTTTACTGTCGGAAAACTACTCGAACTGTGATCTGTGTCCTGTGAACTGCGAGTGAATTTGTACAAGATCTACATAGATCTATAATTAACACTGACTATTGACTATTGATCACACCCCTCACTGTCGGCCATTGATGAATATTTGATTCTGGCCCCCTGATCTGAGCCTTCCTCCCGCTCTATATCTGCTCGTCCCCCTCACCTCTGTCTTCCCATTCACGTACGAGCCCCGCTCTCTGTTCCCCCTCGGTGCACAGTGCGCGACTCACCTAATCATGGAGGACGACTCCGATTCACGTATCCTCAGAAGTCACGTGAAAAAAAACTCTTTGCTCACGTTGCAACCTCCTACTCTGCCAAATCCCTTCCTTACGCCCAAAACAAGGATCGCGTCTGATCCCATTCTGGACTGCCAATCTCCCACTACATCGGGAGACTACCGCTTTCTTCTCTCTCAGCCCACAGCAGGCAGCCCAAACCTCACACTGACCCCATCTCGATCTGAACACACCGGACGAAAAGACAACACACCCTGCCTCTCGCCCATGGAGCGAATTCCGGCTCCTCCGGAGAACGCGATGGAGCTTGATCCGCCCAACACGTTTGACTCGGAGGTCGGGACACCCACAGCAACAGAGGTTCTCCCCGTCAATGCCTCCCGCCCCGTTACCGCTTCGGCGAGTGACCTAACCGACGAGAGGATCGGAGGATCCCTCGCGGCAGGTCTGAGGGTGGGGGCCAAGGCGGAGGTCGACGACTTGGTGCCCGCAGGGGAGCTGCACGGCCCACTCAGGGGTCACAGTGAAGAGACGCCTCAACTTCAACCCGTTTCTCCCACTACACCCTCATTTCAAGGGAATCTAGAGGGACAATCAGAAGCACATCCCGGTCTGGCGACCCAGATTCGCAACCCAAACCAGGAAAAGTGTCCCAAACAAGGCTCTGCCAAGGCACTTCAGCAAAGTCTAAATGGAACTCCGCCGTCTCTTACTGTCCTGGCCTTGGTCCACAACTATCCGCAGGGAGGACTGTCGGAACAACCCGATACAGTCCCACCTCCATTGCCACTCTCCGCTGTTCCCATTCCCACAGGCTTACTTGCCAACTCAAATCTGTGTCTGCCCGCAGAATCAGCGAACCAGTCTCTGGATCTGGTGCAAGCAGAGTCCGTGGGCTATGACTTACACTCGGATTCCCACACCTACAGTGCTATGTCTACATCTAACTCAGACCAAGATGACGATGATCAGCTTAAGGCCGCACCTACTTTAATCTCCAAACCGAACTCGGTGATAAATAAGAAAAGACTGCAGTATTCTAAGAGAGGGAAGCCTAAACCCAAACTCCCTCTGTCTCAAGGAACCGGGGACAACACTATTGCACAAAAAAGAAAGGCAGATCTGAAAACAAAAGAAACTAAATCAACCACAAGCTTGGCCCCACTAGTGCCTCTCAAAAAACGGGGTACTGGGAAACGGCTGCTACCTGCTCCGCTCCTCTCCAATGCTCTGCTGAATTTCTTTAAAACACAAGGAAAGCGCAAACTATCCAACGATTGCGAGTTGTCGGACGCAGAAATTCTTGAGGCACTGGAAGAGACTCGTCCATCAGCCAAATGCAGAAAAACACAACTGACCAAATCCACAACTCAGGACGTGCTGACCACAGAACACTTGCCTTGTTCAGTCACTGACGAACCTAGCTCAAAGACAGTGCCCTGCAATCAATCAGAAGCAACGGTCAAAACAGCTGACACGCCACCACAACATCTGCAAGAAAGAGGGGAGTTGCTAGGTCTGGAAAAGACCCAGGGCTAAACTGATATCGGTACTGTTGGGACTGGGGGCTAGCTAGTCTTTTGGCTGTAGCTCCTGAGATTCTATCCGGGGCTACAACCAAAAGATCAGGGGCTATAGCCCCCTTAGCCCCCCCCTAGCAGCTCCCCTGGCAAGAAACATGCACAGACCCTGTGTCCACCGCCCAACTAGATCTCCCGATTACGGCTCCCACGGAACAATCCCTACCCAAAGTGGGCAAGGCAGACGTACTGGTCATCACACGTCCAATCCACCACCCAGAAGCTCTAGGCCTGAAGCCAACAAACCCAGAAGTTTCTATAATTAGTAAAACAACTGAAACATCGCTAACAGAAGTGCGAACGCACCAGCATGGAATGCTGGACATACTCGACCTACTCCAGCCCAAAGTATACCCTGCGCATAAAGGAATGAGCCCGCAACCCTGGACCAAAGCTCACATATCGACATCCCTCGCCCGCCCGCCCGCCCAATCCTACCCAACGGATCTTCTACCACAATCAGCCTCAAGACGCGGCCCCTGGAATTCTTCGCCAAGGATTTCTAACCTACCAGAGGCAGCCGCTACTACCCCGGGGCGGCGGCACTCAGTCTCGAGCACTTTACCAACAGGCAGCAGAGAACTCTCCCCAAAAAAGGGAAGCACAACTGAATTTCAAAAATCTACATTAAAAGATTTGCCACATAATAAGAGAGACATGTCTACGATAATGTCAGCCATAACAATTGCCATGGCGCCTTTTTGCAAACTCTACGAAGCCATAGGTGATGCTTCGAAAGACAACACTGCTACTCTGGCAATCATCCAATCTAAGCTGTCCTACCTGGAAGGCTTTATTGACCTTAAATACGACATCTCAGAAAGGAAAAGAGATAAAATCGGCCCCGACACGGAACATGGCCCGGCCATCTCAAGTTCAAAACTCGTGCCACTGAGGCCGCAAGAATCAAAATCAACTCAGACTCTTAGGCCAAAAGAGAACGATGAAATTGCTTCCATTTTTCTCAGCAAAAACAAACCGGCTCCAACTCCGAACAGAGCATCTACGAAGATCGTTGCCACGACCACCAACAACGCTGGTCTATTGCAAAACCAGGAGCTGGGGAAAAAAGCTCTTAAACTTGCGGAGAAGGAGCAAACAAACCCCCCAACTCGACACCTTCTCAACGCGAACTATCCATCGCTCACATTGAAAACTGCGACAACAAATGATAATGCCGTCATAGAACCACTGCAAACGTCTGCCGCCCACGCGATAGACCTAACTCACTCACCCAAAACTGCTAGGGAATTTTTAGACTCCAGCCCTTTAAGCAACCTTTCTCAGCATCCTGATCCAGAGACCCACACGGTCTCCGGGCACTTGGAGGACAATCCACAAAAGGAAGCAAGACGGACCATAACTCCCACGGAGAAGTTAACAACCCATCTTCCCTCAAGAACCCAAAAAAGGGACGGTCCTCCAAGCCAACAACCCAGGAAAGATGAAGCCCACCTCCTATCCACACAAATTCCTTCAGCGAATAAATGATCCACAACCCCAATAACCGACTCTGCACAAGGAAACTTGTCGTCACACCATACGACACCACACAGAGCTACAGGAAATACAAAAGCCTATGTCAACAATGTCAAAACCACTCGAATATTCAAAATTGAACAGTCCTCAAACAGAGGCAAATACATGGTTCTCAATCGCAGAACGGTGCTACAGATCATAGCATCCACATCTGAGCTAAAGAACTTGAAAACGGACGATTTCACACTAATTGAGCCCTACCACAGAGACAACAAGGCGAAAGCATATCTCCACATCAAATCAGATGCAATCCAACATTTAACTCGGAAAGTCGGAACTGAACTAAAAGCAGCCGGATTTCTCCTATCTGAGATTAAAAGCTCAGCTCCATCACCAAAGGAATCCAGGAAGAGAACATAGTCAACAAAAGAAAAGATAAGACAACCTCACCAGATCATCACCACACTCGAAAAGCGGAGTTAAGAGCCCATTTCCGGGTGAGCCCAGACAGGGAAACCGCCCGCCATGACGAAGATAGAAAGACATCCAGAAGAACTGACTCGAAATCTTCCACGAGGAGACTATGAGTGTCCGACCGCCGAAATTATCCGACTGATGATTCGGAGCGCTTTTCACCTCAAGACTCTCGACACAGAAGTAGGCAGAGCCCGCCCCAACAGTCTTTCGCGAGACACCACGACCTGCTAAGAAGCGAGAGGAAACGAGAGCATTCCTTGCAACGAAGAAGACTCAACAGCTACAGAAATCGTAGGAAGCAATCACCATCTCTCAGAGTTCCGGAAACATCGGCCCACTTAAACAAAGATCTGTCTGCAGGCGGCCCATGGAACTTGCTAAAAGGAGCGTTAACCGCCAATCGAAGCAGATAGCAACTACCCACTGGAGCCAATCCACCTTCTCTTACAAAGACGCTGTCACTGGCCTCGTGGAATACCAGAGGCCATGCCCACTTAACCGACTCCAATAGTGAGGACCTGGGGCGCTTCGACATCCTTTGTCTCCAAGAGACATGGCTCCTAGAAAAACCATCCATGGATGGATTCGAGATCGAGACTTCCCCGGCGGTTAGGGGCCTACTAGGCCGCCCCTCAGCTGGCCTACTCATTGCTGTAAAAACAGGCCACAATCTAAAAATTGTCAAAACCATCGTGAGATCCTACAGGATACTGGCATCACTCATTGAATGGACCCACTTCACGGAATCGCCAAATCAATGGTCAGTGACCTCGCTGGCAATTGTCACGGTGTACTGGAACCCTCAAAGAACGTCGTCCATGGCCTTCTGTCAATCTATGGCTGAAACTATCGACAAAATCGTAATTGAGTGTAAAACCGTCCACCTCTCAATATGCGGTGATCTGAATGCTAATTGTCGCCATCCAAAAGAAGCTCCGTCGCAATCGCCAGCTGCTGTGTCAACGGAATCAAGAGGACAGGCCTGGATGACACTGATGTCGGCCAGGAATATACACAACGCAGCATGGATCAAAGACTGGCTCCCGCAAATCCCAACTTGGGAAAGAGGTTCTTCAAAGGCTACGTTGGACTACATCTTTATTTCTGAACTGATGTGCCCAGAGATCAAAAACTTCAAGCTTTCCAAAACGCTCCAGAGCGATCACAACATGCTCATCGTCGTCTGGTCTTCTGTTTCTCAAGAACCCAGCAACTACAAATCGTCGGTAGAGGTAAATCCCCAACAAACTCGACTACGCTTGACAGCGGCCAGCGTCAGAGCCATGACCAAGCAATATGCTACAACCTGGGCCGATCCAACAACGGCCGAGTTACTGTTGAGACCCAACTATATTCCGCTTCTGATCAATCACAAGTCCATCCAGAAAAAGAGAAAGACGCCTTCCACTACTTTCAACCATACCTACGACAAACTCATAGCGGATAACAAAAAGGCTCTGAGGAAATTGAAACGCACTGCAAAAGCTGAAAATACCATGTCGGGATGGGCACTTTGGGCAAAAGAAAACAAAACCTAAAAAGCATGGATAAGATTGCGAAGGGCCACTCTGTACCAAAAAGACGCAGAAACCATGATGAGAACACTGGCGTCAAAAAAATCTGCCGATTTTTGGGCCCTGATTAACACCGTGCAAGGCAACACCAGAGCAAACATGTTCAACTCTTTTCCGGCAGCCTCCTGGGTACACTTCTTCACAAAGCTCTTTGCTACTCCTGCTTTTAACATGACCCAAGAGCCGGAATTCAACAGGACCCCCTGGGTTGATCTTTCCACGAAAGCTGACATCTACGAGGGGATTCAGAAGCTTAAATCATCCAGAGCTCCGAGACCTGATGGGCTCACGAACATTGACCTAAAAAAAAACATCGCTGAGTGTACATATTTTATCAGTCTTCTGTTTACACACTGTAGAATCAGCAGAATGATACCATCGTCTTGGACAGAAGCCACTGTGATTCTGATCTTCAAAAAGGGAAGCAGAGTAGATCCGGCAAACTACAGGCCTATAGCCCTACTTGACATCATGGGAAAATTGTTTGCCACTCTTCTTCTCGACCACTTTCGTCGATGGGCCAAATCTGCCCCATGCGAAGATCAATTCCAGATGGGCTTTAAGAAGAACGGCGGGACAGCAGTCAACATCCTCATCCTTAGCATTCTAAAGGCTAAGATAAAGCAGGGCGCTCCAACTGTCTATGCAGCTTTTATAGACCTGTCACAGGCCTTCGACAGAGTCGATAGAACGCGCCTATGGAAAAAGCTTCAAGGATGGAGCTGCCCAGACGAAATCCTCCAGCCGATTATAGCTCTCCACTCGAAGACGTACGTGTCCGCTTGAACAATCAAGGCTCTCTTACCAAAGAAATTCCATCAGAAATAGGAGTGAAACAAGGATGCCCGCTGGCGCCGGCCCTCTTTGTTGCTTTCCTGGGAGACTTCCAAAAATCTGAAGTGACGGTCCGCAGCTTTCCTCCGAAGCTGGGTAACACCGTCCTGTCCCGTATTCTCTATGCGGACGACATGATCCTTCTAGACCAGACACAAATAGGTCTTCAACATCAGCTAGACAACCTGGCAGAGTACATGGCCGTCAACAACCTTACAATAAACAACATCAAGACAAAAAATTATGATACTGGCCAAGAAGCGTCAACCGAAGAAATCAGCGCACTCCTGGTCAGTGAATAATTGCAGCATTGAAATCGTCCCACATTTTAAATACTTGGGAGTCTACATCGACGGGTCTCCAAAGGAGACAAAAATGCAACTGCATCTCTGGGAGAAAGTAAAAAACCTAACCTCGCAAATGAAGATGATTGACCGTAAATTCGGCAAATTTTCTTGGATTCCCGTCATCAATTTCTACAAAGGCAAAGTAGTCCCTGGACTAACCTACGGCATGGACGCCACCATTAACATGCCTAGTTCAATATGGCCTAAGCTGGAAGGCTACATCTGGAAGACAACTTTGGGTCTTCCGAACTCCATCCCGATCGCAGCCATCAGAAGAGACCTGGGCCTACTCTCGCTGGGTGCAACGGTCAGCCTTGCCTCTATGGCTATCTTCAGAAAGACCCTTATTCAAGACGGTCTACCAATTTTTAACATTATTAACAAAGAGCTGGAATCAACTAAATGCTCAGAGATCAAGAAGTGGATCGCCTGCCAAGTAAACAATCTGGAACAAGTGGCATGTTCTACAGAGGACCTGAAAAGCAATCCACAAAGAGTGTCTCAAAAATTGAAAAATCAAGACTGGATCACCACAGCCGACCAAACCAGAGCGATCAAATTCTTAAAGCATCTGCCACCGACATTCAATAGGCTCAAATGCCCACTGGCCTACTGCGTAAAATTTCCAAACAGAAATCTTCGAACCTACTTCCTAAGAGCAAGGCTTAACTTGCTCCATACCAGAGAAATCATGGCGATAAGAAGTCAGGCCGCGGCAACCACATGCAGATTGTGTCAATCCGACAACGCAATCGAGACAATTTGCCATCTTCTGCTAAACTGCCACACTCTCAACTCAGAACGTGTAGCCTATTTGGAACCCTTATGGGTCAATTCAGTGTTGGTGGAAGAAGACACGTGGTGGTGCCGCCTCATCTCGGGTGAAAAAACACGCTGGGCTGTATCGGCATGTAAACTACTGGAAGCTGCCTTCACAAAAATAAAGGCCATAGAATCTTCTCACTAGGCAGGCGAAAGCACGGCCTCTCAGTGAGACAGATAGCACCAACTCTGGTGTAGCAAGGTCTGGCCTTTGGACCCACAGTCACATTTAGACCTTCTGGGCCTGACCAGTCCGGTCAACACGCAAAGGACCCTAACTTCTTGCAATGGAATGTGTGAGCTGGCGTACTCATACGAAAGCAGAAGCATACGCGGCTAGACCGGATTCTGATCATCCTTGTAAAAATCATTGTTTCTTTTGATTATACACAAGTAAATTAAAAAAAAATAAAAAGGGGGATTTTACATTTGAGAAGTCATTTCTTGCAATGTCATCTGTCACAGATGGCCTTAAGAATACCCAAACTACAGAGATAAGTTAAAGTGTTTTTATTTCAATATGATGGTTTGATGCCAGAAGGCTCAACTGTGGCACACTAAAGACCATTCATCTCTTGTCCACTCTGCGTTTCCCACCTCCCTAACCTAAGCATCCCAGTTCCCCAGGTTGAATACTAATGACATCAGGCAACAACTACTGTCTAATATTCTGACTAAGTTGAGGGCCTAAATGCCTAGCCTTTTGTGGCTCCCTCCCTCTCCTTGGGTTTTTCTAGTTGATATCCTGCCCTGACCTTTCCGATTTGGGTAGATTACTTTAATGCTCTGGTAAAGTTGCAATTATCCAGTTCCTGACACCCTGGTCGTTCACTGCCTCTTGTTTCTCTCCCTGATGGTCCTTCCCCCCCAAACACTCTCTCTCTCTCTCTCTCTCTCTCTTTCTCTCTCTCACTCTCTCTCTCTCTATCTCCTACTCCACTTCCACCCTCTCTCTCGGTCTTCGCCTCCTCTCTTTCTCTGTCCCTCGGATTGTCACACAAACTCCTCTCTACTATCTCTGCTCTCTCCTCCCTTCTGTTGCTCTCTATCTACTCTTCCCTCCTTTGCCCTCTTGCCTCCTCTCAGCTCTCCCTACTATTCCCTCCTCTTTCCTCCCCACTCTCTACTCACCCCTCCTCCCCCTCTCTACTCTCTCTTGTCTTCCCCACTCTTGTCCCACTTTCATTCACTTCTTCCCTCCCTCAATCACTCTTCTTGCTCTCTGTCAATTATCCTGCTACTCTACATCCGACAACTCTCACATGCTCGTGCAAACATTCGCTCACTCCCAGCCACACTCTTTCAATCAGGCATCCCCCTCTCACAACCAACACCTCACCTCTAACAAGCTTCACCAACATCTCTGTATCCCTCTGCTCCGCCACCCTTCCTCCGCCTGCTCTCTGGGTCTGCCTGTGCTCCACCTGAGCTCCCCAGAACACCTCTCGTCCAGTTAGATACGTGCAGGGTTTTTATACCTTTGCCTTGTCTTTCTTATTTTCCACTTCCCATTGACTCCCTTGGTCTCCTGGTTGTGCTGGCCAATCTACCATCCTTGCTTCTCCCTGAGATGTACCTCAGTTATGGAGATTAAAAAAAGGTTCAGTAGCCCCACCCTCTTCTCACGCCTAGCATGTAGCGCAGTCTCATTGTTGTGGGTCCTTGGGCTTATTCTGCCAATGCAAAAATGCACTGAGCCTCGAATTGAAGCTGAGTTGCTTCGCTGGACCGGCGTTAATGTGATTGTTTTCGGGCAAAGTGTGTAGTTAAGTGCCATAGAACACTGAAATTCACCATCACTGTACGGCCTTCTGGGTTGGGTAGTCCTTTAAGAAAATAAAGACATTACATGACTACTGGCGAGAATTGGGTACAACAGTCCTTGGTTGATGGACAGTGGTGCCTATTGCATGCAACATGGCACAAACGGGGGGGCTGGAGAGATTGTGGCCCTCCTAACTCCCTCACCGCGCCAAGGGGCTGGACTGGCCCTGGTGAAAACTCGGCTATGCCTCCAGCCCCAGGCTTAGAGGGGTCCTCACCACCCCCCACCCCCGACAGGGTCAATCCCTGACCCTAGCCCTCATCAGAGAGGAGGGTCAAAGGTCATGGCATCTTTTGATGTTATTTGTGTGTGATGTGACTTCCACTACAACTGGTATTTTGATAAAAATCGAAACCCCATTCTACCACCTGTCTATGGGGGAGGAGGGGGGTGAGTAAAGTAAATAAAAAAGGTTGAGGGGTATTGGGTAGGCTGCAGGGGGTCTCCCCATATACATATGCGGTAAAAAGGGGTAAAATCAAAATAAATCTGCCCAAAGATATGCTGCCCATCAAATTCTCCTATACAATGTAAGGCCTGTGAGTGGAAAACTTGAAGATGAAATTCTGAGCATTGCGGGATCATATCTGATGCAACAGTGAAGTTTGTTTTCTGGAAGGCTGTGCCTTGCCTTCTGTCATTGCTGTGGGCAATACTCAAGACCTTTGTTTCTTAATCTCACATGCCATCACAGAAGTGGAAAGACCACATGCAAATCAGCCCAAAAGGGCAGTCCAGTCTGAACTGTAAAGTAGCTGGGTAGTGGTCCTGAACAAAGCCACAAGCAACCCCGGACATGCTCCAGCCTCATTTGGCAAGATCAGTGAGGTGACGCTTGGTCCCTAGGCGGAGCGGGACACAATTCTGGGCGAACTCATCCACTTGTGGTGGCATTTGCAAGACTGACCTTTGATGACTGGAAGGTTCTGAATCATACCCGCTAGTATTCCTCTGTGCAACCCCATAGACAATTGCATTTCAGCCTTTCATGCCATGACTGAAAGGTTAGGATCCTATGCAAATTAGGCTTGGTCCTACCCTTCAATTGTCAGTTAAGCTCAAATGGCTAGGTCACATCCTTTCTTCATGAGAACACACACACCACCAGATATGTTTCAGCCCCATTGGGCATCATTCATGAGGAGTAGCTTGGGTCTCCAGGCACTGCAGGCTCAGTCAGGACTCATGCGTCGGCAGACACGCATAAGGTGAAAATTGCAAAACTGAAGCCTCACTGGGCATCATCATTGAGGTGTAGGTAGGGTCTCCATGCACATTAAGTTTGGCACCCATATCGGCATACCCGTCCCATCAGGGGGGCATTTCACAACTGAAGCGAGATGGCTGGAAGGTTTTCAATTTATCAAAACGTATGTAATTGTAACTATATAACATTTGTACCTCTATGTAACATGGACTTCCTCCATGCACCTCCAAGATGCTACTTGTAACCTTATAAGAAATGCGCCCAGATGCCCCTGTGCCAGGAGCGCAATATAAATAAACCAAATACAAATACAATGTTTCCCTTTGCTCTGGACAATTCTCCAGAACATTGTTTTTCCAGCTGCCGTCTAATTTTAGTGGGGGGGGAAAGCGAACGCAAATCAGGCTTGGTGCCACCCCAAAAAAAGGCAGTCCACCCTAAACTACCAGGTCACATCCTTTCTGCAAGATACCACTAGCAACACCAGACATGTTTCAGCAACATCAGCATCACATCTGATAACAAAAGTCTGCAAATACATGACATACCTGCTCTTCAATAGTGCACCCTGAGAAAATGCAATACACATCCAGTAGATGCACTGCTACCTGGATTTCATGATCTTAAATGCATGCCCCGCCTCAAGATCCCTGAATTAAATGTGAGCACTTGAAAACAACATGGACGCAGTGACTGGCCCCTACCCAACATGCCCGCTATTTATTTAACGAGCAGTGACTTCCTAGGCGGCTTAACAGACTGGACCCAGTGACTAGACCCTACCCAACACGTCCGCCATTTATTTAACGAGCAGTGACTCCCTAGGCGGCTTAACAGACTGGGCACAGTGACTAGCCCCTACCCAACATGTCCGCCATTTATTTAACGAGCAGTGACTCCCTAGGCGGCTTAACAGACTGGACCCAGTGACTAGACCCTACCCAACATGTCCACCATTTATTTAACGAGCAGTGACTCCCTAGGCGTCTTAACAGACTGGACGCAGTGACTAGCCCCTACCCAACATGTCCGCCATTTATTTAACGAGCAGTGACTCCCTAGGCGTCTTAACAAACTGGACGCAGTGACTAGCCCCTACCCAACATGTCCGCCATTTATTTAACGAGCAGTGACTCCCTAGGCGGCTTAACAGACTGGACACAGTGACTAGCCCCTACCCAACATGTCCGCCATTTATTTAACGAGCAGTGACTCCCTAGGCGGCTTAACAGGCTGGGCACAGTGACTAGCCCCTACCCAACATGTCCGCCATTTATTTAACGAGCAGTGACTCCCTAGGCGGCTTAACAGACTGGACCCAGTGACTAGACCCTACCCAACATGTCCGCCATTTATTTAACGAGCAGTGACTCCCTAGGCGGCTTAACAGACTGGGCACAGTGACTAGCCCCTACCCAACATGTCCCCCATTTATTTAACGAGCAGTGACTCCCGAGGCGGCTTAACAGACTGGGCACAGTGACTAGCCCCTACCCAACATGTCCGCCATTTATTTAACGAGCAGTGACTCCCTAGGCGGCTTAACAGACTGGACCCAGTGACTAGACCCTACCCAACATGTCCGCCATTTATTTAACGAGCAGTGACTCCCTAGGCGTCTTAACAGACTGGACCCAGTGACTAGCCCCTGCCCAACATGTCCGCCATTTATTTAACGAGCAGTGACTCCCTAGGCGGCTTAACAGACTGGACACAGTGACTAGCCCCTACCCAACATGTCCGCCATTTATTTAACGAGCAGTGACTCCCTAGGCGGTTTAACAGACTGAGAAGATCCGCCCTGTAAATGAAAGCCTTGTTGTCTCTTTAAAAAAACGGTAGTGGCACACGCTGGTGTCTGAGATCATCAGTGTGCTCGTGTAACCGAAGTGTAATTAGAAACACAGCTCATGTTTGTTGTGACTTATTCCGCTGGGTGTATGCTTTAATCAATGGGCAGGAATCCTCCCGAGGCAGGATACGGGTTGCGTTTCATTGTGCCTCTTATCGCCTGCATGCTTTATCACGCAGCTTTGCAGATTTCTCAACATCCTCGGGAACATTCCATTGCACCGCCACCATCCACGCGAGAAGTGACCGTTGAAAGCGCTGTTGTACCGTGGACTTCCTTTGACAAAAGATCCGATGAGTGTCTTTCAGTGAGCTGCACGCTCAGCCCAGTTCCGGACCAATAGGAGCACATGCCATTTTACCCAAAGGAAATGGAAAATAAAGGTAGAAGCTTGACACCAAATGTTTCCACGGCGTTGCAACCACACGCATGACCTACGTGGGAGGCGCTCCTCAAGTGTTGGCTCTGTGCTGCGGCAAGTCAGGGTGCTGTTGGATCTGCCTGCCGTCTTAGGCTCATCTGTTCAGCTCTTATCTACAGATTTAAAACCTTAAAGAGTTTTAAGCGAAGCAGCACTGTATATAACTCACCAGAAATTACGAACTGAATACATCATTAATGTCATCTTGCATTTCAGGAGTGTTTTCTTTCCATATCTGAAATAGTTGAAATGACTTTCTTGCTGCAGACAGACAGGCCCCATCACTTTGGGTCTCTTTTCTGGAAGGATCTCAAGCCCCACACATACCTACCTCCCCCCTGGGATAGCCTGGCAATACCTGGGATTTCAAGCTCTTTTGGGGTTTTTCAGTACCCCCCTTGCCTCCAGAACTGTCAGGAGTATCCCAGACACTGCTCTCCTGGCACCAGATATCAGGGCTTCACAAGTACCCTTTTTTAGCAAACGTCTGCATGGGTCCATTGGTTGAGCTTTATCAATGGTTCCAGTGGTCAATGGCCTCAGATACAGCAATGCATGTTAATTGGAGAGACCATTGTCCTTGGAACGCCCCCTTAATGTAGTGCAAATATTTATGCAAAAAGACATGATGTGGGCTTTTCCATCTGATAGCCCCCACACAGCTACACTTAGCTACCTAAATCTGAATCTTCTCTCAAGACAATTATTCCCTGTTTAAGTGGTCTATTGTGTTCCCATGATGCCTCCGTGGAATGCACAACACAGGGTTTGTGGAACATTGCCTTTCCTTTATATCATACATACTTACAAATTGCAAGTCTTCGTCAAATGACTACAAACAGGTCCAAACCTAGAAGAGAACTGTAGGTTCACTTTGCTCTGCATTGAGGCACTTGCCAACATGTATGTATTGTTCATGTTGGATTAGAATGCAATGAGTAATTCCCAAGTAATCTCTGCAATAGTGGCCATTGCTGTAGATCTTATAAAAGCAGATTCTCCATCTGCCAGTATGGCCTTAGTGATGAGAAAAGCTCATTTCATGCTCATATCTATCGAGCTGGCATTTAATATTTGTATCAATGATCATTTCTGCAGAAGTACAGGGTGGGGAGGTGAGTGAATACGTGTAGACTTTTTTGTGAGTGTGTGGGCATCTCAGGAATTTTGATGTTGAAATGACTCTAAACGTCTCCTCCCTCTCCCGCTGTTTCATCTCTCTCAGGCTCTCTCTTTCTCTGAATCTTTTTTTTCTACACTCTCCTACATGTTCTCTCTTTCACTCTCTCCCTGCCGCTCCCTCTTTTATCTCCCTCAGTTTCCTGTCTCCTCTCTCTCTTTCCCTCACCTTTCTTCTGCTCTCCCTCTTTAAATCTCTCCCTGACACTCTCTCCTCTTTCTCTTTCCCTCTATCCTCTCCTTTTTCCCCCACTCTCCTGTCTTTCCCTCTCTCTCCTTTCTTTTGCTCTCTATTTCACGCTCTCCCTGACTCTCACTCTTCTCTCTCTCTCCCTCTCTTTTCTTACTGACTGCCATCTTTCATTCTCACGTTCTTGTTTCTTTTGCCCTCTCACTCTCTCCCTAACTCGCTCTCTGCTCTCCCTTTCTGTCACTCGCTCTTTCACTCTCTCCCCTTCACGCTCTCTTCTCTCTATATTTATCTCTCCCTCCCTCTCTTTTCTTACTCACTCCCCTGTATTTCACACTCTCACTGTCCTTTCATTTGCCATGTTTCTTTCACCCTCTCCCTTACACTCTGTCTCCTCTTTCTGTCTCCCCCTCTCGCTTTTCTCCCTCACTCTCCTCTCTTTTACTCTCTAATTCTCACTCTCCTCTCTTTTGCTCTCTCTTTCACTCGGAGTCTCTCTCGTTTCTCACCCACTCTCTTGCCTTTCACTCTCTATCTCCTTTCTTTTGCTCCCTCTTTCATTCTCTGCCCTACACTCTCTCCCCTAACTCACTTTCCTGCCTTTTACTCTTCTACCTTCATTCTCTCTTCTGTGACTATCTTTCTTTGATTATGACAATTCAGGTTATTTTGGCATGTCTCGCCTACGTGCAAATAACATAGAATATATATGAATAACCAAAGACATTCCATTTCTCAGCATCCACTGTTGGCTTAACATTCCACCTGAATGAATGCAGAGCAGAGCAGAGGCCTAGATTATGTTGGTCTCCAGTTCCTCAGAGTGTCGAGCCAGTTCCTGCAAACACAATAACATGTTGCATCGTCTCTTATTTAGTTATACAGTCTGAAATGGGCTATTATCAATAGCACAGAATGATAACTCGTTATTTATAACGCGCTTAATACCCAAAGACTTCTAAGTGCAGACCCGGGGATTGAACCTGTGTTGCTCTGCGTCGCTTTGTTTTCAAGGCGTGCACACGTTGCCACTGAGCTACCCTCCAGAGGCAACGATGCATATTTCAGGATCTTTTTACAAAACCCCAAGCAACAGTTGCCACATTAGACCTACATCGATTCTTTGCTTATTTTATTCCATCTGTGCCTTCAATGAGTCAGTTGAAAACATATACATTTTCTGGGAGAAAGTAGGATTCACAATGTTTTAGTTTTTATTGAGTTTATGATCAGAACAGGGCCATTTCATAGGATATTATGTTCTGTAATTTGTTTTAAAACATCAGTCTGTTATCGATGCTAGGCAGGCAAAAAAATTAAACAGTGGAAAAAGTACTATTGAAGGATGCCATTATCAGGAAAGATGCTGCATCTTTGATGGCCGAGGTATTTTGCTAATTTCAAGGTCAGTGCCTGGGGGGGCAGCGGGGGGGGGGGTGGGTGGGGAGAGGTAGGAGGGGCTACTCTTTTATGGCCTATGGGACGCCCTAGCCTGAGATGTTTCATTGTGACTACAACCTGACCCTAGTATGCCCAACCCAGCCCCCACAGCCCATGCCATGAAACGGACACAGCACATTTAAATGCCCATATCTGGTATCAGAGAATGTTGTGTGTGTGTGTGGGGGGGTGATCTGCCATACATACACGCTACATGGGGCATCAAAAGGGCAGACGTGTGCTATACAAGACCCTTTTACATTACAATACATAGACCTACACCATCATGACTTAAGGGAAAGGTCATGCCGGGATGTGAAACCCTTTAACATGCATCAGATTTTGGTTAACCCAGCGCAGATACTCCCACAGCAGTTTGCTCTTCAGTGAGGGCTGCCCTGTGGCAGAATTACCATTGAGATTTCTACTAGAGGGGAGAAAGAAGAAGCTAATAGTTTGCCTTTGATTGACAGTGGAATGCATCCTCGGATACATCTCCTATAATTTAAAAGGTTATGTTCTGTTGCAAAGCTTCTACACTGTTCCAAATCACCACAGTCTCAGAGTGCTAACACTTCATCCAGGCTGAAGACTATGGAAGAAGGGGAACACGGATAGAGGTGTCAGGGATGGGGAAAGAGGAGAGTGATCAAACAAGCAGGGAGTCAAGCAGAAACGAGGAAGGTTATTGGGCGAGGGAGGCTGCCAGTGACAGCGCTGATGCAAACCTGGACTGTGAATCGGGAGTGCCGAAAACCTGCAGGGTAAATTGAACGGTGTCTTTAGAGAGCAAGCTGTGGCTATTGCAGGCAGTTTCATAATAATATAAGTTAGTGATGGACTCGAGATGCGGTCAAGCCAACTCCTTGAAGTGTGAACGCTTTTTCTGGGCATGGAATGCGATTCATTTCTCTGACCAAACAAACTCCAGAATAATATTACGGGGACTGCCAAGCCTGGGGACAAGATGGCCTAGAATAGACTTTGTGAAAGGTGAATGGAAACCTAGGGGGAAGAAGAGAGGGATACGTTGGATGCCTGTCCTTCTGTGTGCAGTCAAGGCCCGGCACCCTACTGTGCAAAATGTTTTAGTGGTTAACATTTAGGTGCTTAAAATAATCTAGGGACACTAGTAGAGTGAGGACCGAGATGGAAGGAATGGTACAGGGTCTTGCTATAAACCACCTCAGCTGTCACACAGGAAAATAGTAAGACTGTCAAAAAGTAGGATAGGTAGAATAGCGGATCATGGCCATAATGTAAGATAAGTAGCCTTTACAAATTTGGAATGCCTGGGAACATCAACCAGTCATAGTGGGTTCTGCTACAATATGGCCACCTCACAGTGCTGAGAGCGGGGAATCAGGAGGGTGTCTTTGGGGTTGCAGGACAGTTATGTAAACACCAATGCACCAAAATGTCCAGCCACGAATGACCATCAACAGTCAGCTCTGCACTAGGTATGATTTGGAAACCCTGACCGCACTTCCATACGAGGGTGGTCTCCAGTAGAGGACCCCTGATGAGAATACAGCCCTGAGGGTATTGCATTGCACAGTCATTAGGCCCCGCCATTAAACCTGTGGGGATGTCGCAGGCGTGTAGAGACTAAGCTCATCGTAGGCAGGGTCGGATTGGCCCCTCGGGGAGTGGGGGCCGGTTTCTGGCCATGCCTGGGCCGGTTTGGAAGAAAAAAATATATTTTTATTTGTATTTTTTTCAAATATTTTTTTTTTCAAAAAGCCTTTCATCCTTCTTAGGTTGAGAAATGAGTACCAACACAAGTTGGATGATATTGTATGCATATTTGTTCTATAAAAAAAGAGCTTAAGCGTAAGTGCTATACAATAACATTATCATTTGGCCTTGGACGTCTGCTTGGATTCACAGTAATTTAGTGTACTTAGGCGCAATGCTATTTTATGCCACTTCCTGTTTTGTCAAGGGGTGAAAGGTCGTGTTTCATCGCTTCCCGGAATGTCACTTTGGGGTAGGGGTCAAATGACATCACTTCCGGTGATGTCATAAGAAGTCAAGGGTCGTGAGGCGAGGGGTGGGCCACTTTTTTGAGGCGAGGGGTGGGCCACTTTTTTTTGGGTGACCGGGCCTATTTCTTGTCCCAGTCCGACCCTGATCGTAGGCAGCTGCTGGGCTCCTCGTGGAATAATCTGCAAGTATACCACCAATGTGCAGCCACTGGATTTAGCTGCAATTGCCGATTTCGGTTAAAGGGTGCTAGTAGGGAGAAGTTAGAGAACTTTGGAAAACGAGCTCAGTTTACTTGACAGCCTAGTATTTGTACAGGGCTGTACTGTCCCCGCTTGTGGTGCGATTTCCGTTCAGACAGGTAATGTGCCCAATGCCAGACATTCCTAAGCCCAAAGTGGAGCGAACAGGATTGAAACACAAATGATTTTGCTCTAGAATGGACCCACGGCCAAGGCATCATTCTTGCAGGCAAGCAAAATGGTGATCTGGGCTCTGCTGGTACACTTGGGACCCTGTACGAATGCTTTACAAACCCATGCAGGATTGCAGTGACACCTGTCAAAGCACAAATGAGTTTGCTGAAAAATTGAGTTGTCAAGTTACACTGCTAAGGTGAGGATGTCAAACTGTTGATTTGCCCTGGGGCAGGATAGTTTAACATGCACAGGGGAAAGGAAAAGAAAGGAGTGGAGAAGTAGGAAAGCATGGAATGGGGTGATATACTATTACGGTGGCTAACCGCCTAGCATCTCCACGAGTCTTAGCCCCTCTGTAACCACTGATTGTGAAGGGCAACGTGAAGTGTGGTTGTGACTGATACCATGTCTCAGGACAGTCCAATATGTGTAATTACTGCAACAGTACGTTGGAAGCCATTAACGATGGAAAGATGCAGAATGCAGGGTAAGGTAAGTAAGGCCTTCAGCTGAATTGTCAAATCATGGCATTTAAAAACAGTGAGGCCACACCACTGATGCAAAAGAAAAGAGAGCTACACCAACCGAGGAGACATTACTGAGATGTTGGTGGAAGGTGGTTCAAATAGGCAAAATTCCTTGGACTATAGATTGTTTTCTGTGCTTGGTAGACAGGCTATTGTATAGTAAAACAATACACTCTAGTTGTAGCACAACAAGGAGCCTGGTAACTGTTCATTGGTACCAAGTGTTCTTGCCCAGTGATGAGACGAGATCCCCAGTGCAGGACGCTTTGACATGAAAGAAAGAGTAAGTCGATTGTGTTATTGATGTGGTTATTGCTCTACAATTGAAAATCTGAAATGCTCCCAGCATTTTGAGTGTCAGTAGCTGTGTGTGGGTTCATGGATGCATGGGTAGATGGCTGCATGGGGTTTTGATAGATGGATTAATGGATTTCTTTTTTGTGGGTAGATTGTCAGGTAGTTTGATCAGGTTGTACCCGTGCATGCCAAGTAGGGAAGTCATACGCTCTGGTACTTTCTTCCAATAGCATGCATGTTGTGACATAAGGAATTATCCTCATAAGCCAGGTATTGCTGTCAAATTTCCAGGTACTTCCTAGAAATGTCCGGTTACCCCAAAAAGACGTATTGGCATCATATATTCTCCTAGACCAGTAGTCTTCAAGCTGTAGAGCTGGCCCCACGAGGGGTGGCCAAAGGATGTCGAGGGGGGTTCGCAAGTCCCTTCAAAAAGTGAGTATGGTGACTGATTTTGATAGAATAGATAAGCAGATATGTAATCTGGGGGGCTCGGCAACAATATTTTTACTTAAGGGTGGGCTCTGCAATCGTATTTTTACTCATGGGGAGCGGGATTCAGGATGCAAAGGTTTGAATACCATACCATTATCCTTGACCACCCACTGCCATGTCACACTCTGGAACATAATACATATGGCAGGCATTGTTATGATCTACTGAGATAGTGGCATAATATGCCCGGTCCTGCTGCCTAATACCAAGTGTTGCCATCATGTCCAAGACATTCGCAACGTATCCTCAAGTATTCCCATCATATATCAGGTATTTCCATCATTGGGCCAGGTGTTCACACCACACCCATTCAAACAGTGCCCGTTTGCCTTTGGGCCTATGCATAAATAAATAAATACAGCCAAACACTCGTGTGTTCTCACTCACCATTTACTCGCAAACACCTACCGATGCACATTCACACATCCAGCCATGTACACCCACAGCCACCTATGTACACTAACACACATAAACATGTAGAACACGTACATACTGGCACATAGGCACACGCAAACAGACATTAATGTACATAGACTTCCACTGCATCCACATCTTCTTAGATAGCACAAACACCCTCCCACACGCTTGTACACTTACCAACCAATGTGCATTGACACACAGCATTAATATACATAGGCAATCATGCATTAATATTCATTTGCTTCCCCCTGCCTGATGTCTGCTGGGCTGCTTGCGTTCCACAGCCTGAATCCTGCCTTTTCCCACTGCATCTGCATCCCTATGCAGTTAACAGGGTAAGCCTGCTTTTCTTGGGGGGAAACACATGGGGGTGTGGTGTGTGTGTGTGTAACGCTCACCTGGTATCCACGGGGACTCAACCAGTCTGGCTGGACTGCTTCTGACTTTGGACCCACTCCCTTGGACTCTTGTTCGGCTGAGGACCAGGTCTGATAGCACAGGAGTTTGGGTTTAGCTTTATTGTCTCTTCTAGCCCGGAGCTCATCTTCCTTGTGGATCCAACGACCCCTTAGTGCTCTCCTCACCTTGCTTTTTGGTATGGTGCGCTCTCCGTCCTGCTGTTCTGTGCAGGGGTGCATTGTGGATGGGCGCGTCGCAACCTAGTTAGTTCACTGGTGCGGGCCCCTCAAAGTCCAGACCTGCTGCGACCCCGTTCGTCAGGTAAGTCTGCTGTTCTGGCAGTTTGTCCTACATTTTGCAATTTCCCCTATTAATGGCTTTCCTTCTTACTTAGGTGCTGAAGGAGTTCTGGTGATGCCGTGCTGCCTGGGGCTGTGCACGAGATGGTAAGTGAAAGCGCGGAGCGCAGTGCTATTTTGTGCCTTTTTGTGCTAACCTGTTTGTTGTCCCTTTCTTGCAGGCCACCATGATGTTCCGGACTGTATGTTGCCGAGAAGATGGAGAGTGGTGAGTAAAGTGTTGTGCAAACCGCATTCTTGCACTTCTGCTTGTTATTCAGCCTTTTCTTTCTTCTTGCAGGTCGTTGAATGGCCCGGAATGGACGTGGACCAAAAGCAAGTCAAATTCAGGTAAGCATGCGCCTTTTGGTTGTTTTTCAATGTTGAAGAATAAACGCTTACTAATGCTGCTTCTCTGTTCTCTGTCTTCCCAGGTTGCAGCTTCCAAGATAGAGCGAGCGTTCGGCGAGATGCTGGATGTTCGGGATTCTGGAGCGGAGGACAGAAGCGGGGCTCACTAGCAGGTAAGTGAATACTAACGGTGTTCTTGTTCTTGTCCTTGCAGGTAATCGGGCCCAGAATGCAGAGGAAGATTCCAACAGACCGTGGTGAGCATCACACTGCGACCAGCAGGCTAACGCAAAGTGTGTTCTCCAGCTTGGGCATGGCTTATATAGCCTGCAGGTATCCCAGATGCCCCCAGGCCTGACCACACCCTAAATGCTAGACCGCATGGCTCAGTTCTGGAACTGAGCCATGCGGGGGCATCCATGTTGTGTAAATGCTATTGCGAGTTCCAGTTTTCTGACTTCCCATATGAGCCTGGCGCCAAAGGTCAGGGGCAGGGGTCGTGACAGTGTGTTTTACATACAAAATTAGGGAACTTTCCCCATACGAGTGCTTTTCAAACTTGCAGACTTCAGGATCACAGATATCAGCTACTTTTTCTTTGCAACCCGACTGGGTACTTTACATCATGATCACAACTCCTTCCTGCAGTGCTTGGGCCCTCCCAAGCTGGCCCCTTCATTCTTTGCCTAAATCAGATGCCTTGGCTTTGCTGTGCTCCCGCTCCCATTGGTTGGCTTAGGCTTCCTAAGCCAATCGCTGCAACCGGGAGGCGGGAGCCGGCACAAACAACTGAGGCCTACGACAAAGGCCCCTGTCTGCTCCCTGTCTGCTACCAGAATGCTGCTTGTGGTATTCTCTTGACACCCCCACACTTGGACTTCCACAACACACCTCCATAACTTTGGGTTTATTCCCTCCTTCTGCACACGCTTCTACCCTCCTTTGACTCTCAGCTTTCTTCGCTGCTTGTTCTCCCATGTTTGCATTTCTGATTGCACTGCGTTTTTGCACCCACTGCTAGCTTCGGATTCTGGTTGCTATTCAAATCTGGCAGTGTTAATGCATTTTGCTTAGTCTAAAATCTGGCTGTGTTTATGCTTTTAACTTAGTTTCAAATCTGACTATGTTTATGCATTTAGCTTAGTCTCAAATCCGGCAGTGTTTATGTATTTAACTTAGTTTCAAATCTGGCTGTGTTTATGCTAACCTGCTGTGCCATCTGTGCAGTCCCTCCCGCTGCATGCTTGTGATCCCTGTCTGCCTGCCGGTTTGCCTACCTTTTGTACTTTGCTCCCCCTCCTGCTTGCCTCTTCTCTTTCACCACACTCACCGTTTCTCACTCTCCTCTTCCTCTCCCCATCTTTTCCCCTTGCCCCCTTTCTCCCTTCCCCTCACTATATTCTTTGCACTTACTCTATCCAAAATGTCATCTGACCTAGTACGATAGTAGTTTGTTTGTTCCCCGCTCCTTGTTTGTTCCTCCCCTCCTTATCTTTGTCATAGCTCTTGCACTATCTTAAATGTCGCCAGGCCCAGTACGATAGTAATTTTTCACATTCTGAATGTCTCAAGGCCTTGTAAGAATGTCATTGTATTTTCCCTAGCTCCCTCCCTTGCCTTGAAGCACTTTGAAACACATTGTGTATATGCACTATACAAATAAACAATCCATCAATCAATCATACTAATGGACAACACACATAAAGGAATCTATGCACACAAAGTCAGACTTCCTTTGACCAAGGAAAAATGTGAGTGGCTCCCCCCTGCCATTACAGGCAAACCTCAGGGTGGTGAGTCACTGATTTAGTCTGTTCTTAAACACCTCAACTCAGCCTTTCATCCTTCTGAGGTCGATAAATGAGTACCAACACAGGTTGGGTGATATTGTATGTATATTTGTTCTATATAAAACGCATAAGTATGAGTGCTATATAATAGCTCATCATTATCATTTGGCCATGGACGTCTGCTTGCATTCACAGTAATTTGGTAATATGGGCCTATACACCGATCTTAACGATACATCTGGCGATCTATTCTTGTATGAAATGTATATCACATTATAGTGATAATGTAATTATATTTTCCATAGTGTACTTAGGAACCAAGCTATGTGATGCCACTTTCTGTTGTGAACGGTCGTGTTCCAACACTTCCTGTGATATCACTTTGGGTGGGGTCAAATTACATCACTTCCTGTGATGTCATCAGAGGTCAAGGGTCATGCGATGCCACTTCCGCTTCCCCCGGCATTTTGGTGAAATGACATCCTTGGGATAGAGGCTCTTTGGAGGTGGATGAACAACATGTTGGCCAAGCACAACATTATATCCCAGCTACCATCAATGGCTGGCAGCCACTAGCGCATGCTCTCACACCACAGAATGAACAACAGAAAGAGAGATGGGACAAACTGTACTATAGCAGTGGTATTCTCTTCATAATTACTGGCTATGGTTCGAATGAGCCAACCATTGACAAATTATCACAATCAATTTTTTTTATTGTGGTGCAAATAAAAATGTGTCCGCTGACACCCTCAGTGTATGACAACTATTGCCAACATAAAAGCAAAAGAATAAAACCACGCTTTCTGCTTGTGGATGGATACACGGTGCCAAATACAAATATTTCAGCCAAAAAGCCAAAATTCAATGGACTAATCAGAGAGCAAAGTCCAGACAAACAATGGACCAGTAAGCAAAACTGTAGAGCACCGTCCACTGTGTGCAGGAATAGGCATGTTTTAACAAAAAAAAGGTAGTTCTCTTTTAAAGATGAACCGATAGAGGCAGGCAAAGAGTGATGAGTTTACGACCAAAAGAAGTATCTGGAAACAGGGGTGGACTCGCCTTCTGGGAATTCTGGAGATTTCCTGGTGGGCCTCTGCACCACGGTCTTCTTTTGTGTGGGTACCTATTTCACGTGCTATTTTTCTTATGGGAATGGGTTTGGGCTTGTTCAAAATGTGTAGCATGGGGCCACTTTGAACAATATTTCCAGGGCCTCTTTTGATTCCCAGTCCACCCATGTCTGGGAGTTAGAAGTAGAAAGAAAAAGGGATTAAAATCACAAGGAAAATTGGGACAAAATAAGTGTGACATGAAAAGGGCAAGGAGATAAAGAAGACAACACGGTATAAGAAAGGGAAAAGGGAGGCAGGAAAGGAAAGGGGAGAGAAAGAAGGAATGAGAGGAAGAAGTAGCGTAGTGAGAGAAGAGAGCAGAAGAGGCTAGAGTAAAAGCAAAAGGATAAGAATGAGTAAAAGGTGGTGGAATCATGGAAATAAACTAAGAAAAAAGGAAGAGTTATGGAGATGATGGGGTAGTCTTTTATCAAACAGTGAGACTGCAATGGGGACAGTGGCCGAAGGAGCGAATGAGAAAAAGAAGTCAAAGGAGTGTGTGAAGCCATTGGGCCAGCTCAATGATGGCAGCAGCACACTGGTGCACCAACAAGAAATCCGTGGCAGACACAGTTCTCTACTGCCCATCTCTCAAAGAGGTCGCTTTGAATGCACTTTATTTATTTGGGCAGCCAACAAAACTGGGGGCCGGCCTCTCGGAACTCCTTTGGGAAGTCTGATAGAAGTCCAGCATGCGGCTGAGAATGGCAGGAAAGCCGCTATTATTCTGCTGCGTTTCTAGCTCGCTGTGAGGCGGTGCGGCGCCTGGAGCCTGTCTGTGCTTAAGCCACCCCCCTGGATTTCCGAGCCACCGCCGCAGTCTCCACTAAAAGTCAAATATTTCACTCCAGAGACAAGCTCCGCTTCCTGATATAGGATGCACTTGCATGTCTCCCGGTGACCTTAAACACTAATACAGGAGTCATAACATGACCTAGACGGGTCTTGAAAGCCAATCACTGCGTGAGTGATTGACTCGGGGGTTCAGCCGTTGAGCGCGTGCTCTGCGCCTTGTCTAGGAATGTTTATTCTGTTATTGTTATGAATGTTTTGTTAGGCGATTTCGAAATGTATTTCTGACCGCTGCCGTTCCTGAGCTGAAGGTTAATCTCCGAGTGCTGCAGGATAAACTAAGATAAAATATGGAAATCAGAGGTAGCTAATTACAGATTCAAAAACCCTGCTGCTCAATCAACGTTTTAACGCAGCTGTGTGACAAAATGGAGCCAACAAATCCACCATGTTCATTTTCTACAAAACGTTGCCTGTGGTGATTCCTTTATATGCCCTACTAATACATTTATATAATCATCTATTTGAGGAGTGCCAAAGTGAACAGGAAACTGTATTTGAACTGGATTCTTCCAGTATACTATCATCTGAAATTCTACTACCCCCTTGCAGTATTCACTCTATCTGGACATTAAAAAGGCTATTAATATGGTGGTAATCCCCCGTTCCAAGGGCTGGAACGGGGGCTAACGGCCCGGCAGTGCAAGTTATGGGCCCGAGCGAAGCGAGTGCGGATAATACGGGCACCGGGCTATTAACCCGTTTCCAGCCCTTGGAACGGGGGTTTAAGGCTATTAGCACCCCGGGTTGCCAAATCAGTAACTCGGGATGCTAAAAAAAAGTGTTTTCTTTTGTACAACGTGATGTGCACGCTGTCCTGTTGTACAATGGAAAATACTTTTCCAAGATGGCCACAATGGAAAGGGAAGCAGGACTCTGTGCGGCCTGCAGGAAGGAGCAACGGTGGCGGTGGGTGCTGCTGCTGTAGAACTACAGTAAGTGGGGCTGAAGGGGGAGAAAAACAAAAAAAACGTGACAGAGGGTGTGGGGAAAATGGTGGCGAGATAGCCGGCCGTCAGGTGGGATGGAATGCAGGCTTTCACCAGCAGTTCAAGCCTGCGTTCCTAGACACCTGATTTCCTGGCTGCCTCCGCCAGCATGCTAATAGCAATTATTACCTGTTATCTTTTGAACCTTTCTAACACATTCATCTTCATTTTTAGTCCAAGTTGTATCCTACCAGTGCAGGTAGAAATACTTTCATTGTTATGCCCAGTGTAAGCAAAATCCCTTCCACTCGATACAGATGAGGTAGGCTAACATTATATCTACCTCTGAAAATATTACAATTGACAGGTGTGTAAAGGGGTTACCATTTTCTGATGGTTTTAAAAGCAGGAGAGGAAGTCACACCGACACATCTTTTTCCTGCTCACATACCTGCATTCTGGGAAAGTCTTTAGTCAATTCATTCGTAAATACTGCCCATGATGAGCCAGAACACAAAAGAGCCGTTTAGCATAGCAGGGGCAACCCACACTTCCCCCCTCAAGAACTAAATTGGCAATGCGTAACCACTATGAAAGCACTATACCCGCACCCCAAGCCTTCCCTGAGTCCGACTACCACCCTTAGCTGCCTAAATATACGCCATCACCTCAACCAACCAAACAACGGACACTGACAAGTGATGTGTGGGAAGATAAATGCTTGCAGCATGCTTTATTAGGCAGGAGCTAACTTACATGTGCTCCATTTAAAGATGTCAAAGTGTCAGGATTCAACGCTGCACTGCTGTCCTGTCTGTGCGGGCAAAGAGGTTTGCAGCCTCTCCAACCAGTCACCTGGGAAACGGCCCTAAGGTCGGCCACTCCAGCACACCTTTCGGGGGGAGCAGTGACGGAACCCTTCCCTCCCTGAAATATCTAATTCGAAGATCCCACCTTTCCCACCCCCACCCTTCCACTTTTCCCTTTTCTTTATTTGGCCCTCGCCCATTTCCATGTACCTGCTTACTTGTTAACTGCCAACTTGGCCGGGCGGCCGTAAGCAGTCACTTGTCACAACTCCCAAATCCCCTCCCCCCACACATCCCTCCCAAATTATTGAATTGCCCTGTGGCTCTGATGAAGGTCCATTACCCCAGGGTGCCGTGCTCTAACTGTTGGCTGCGCTATACCGTTGTGGTCTCCACCATCACTTTTTTCGTGCATGCACCGCATAACTCCACTGCAAGGCTCTGAAAGACAATAAAATAGCATTCAGTATAACCAGACCAACGAATGAAAATTCAAACAAGCAACAGCCAGAAAATCACATAGGAGACACATCATGAGAAAGGGAGTGTGGGCATTGTTTAATCCACACGCTTCATGTCTGTGGACAGGAAAATGTGTTGCCTATGCCTATGCCGAGCCAGGCAGAAAATTCCCCTAAAACCTCCCACACTACCTGTACCCATCCCTCTATCCCGCTTCCCACCAACACCCCAATACCCCATATTCTGTAGCAAACTGTGCATGCAGTACAGTGGCGCCACATAGTTCTTTCCTCCCCTACCTCCTACTGTCACACCCCTTGGCATGGCTGACTTGCTCCTGGCGGTGGGTGCCACCACTAAGGGCACCGCCCGCCAATGTGTCCCCTCCCACTATGTCATGTCTGCGCGGGTGCCAGCATATCCGCCTTACTGTTACAGCTTTGGATTGGTACATCCAACCTGGAAAAGGCAAAGGGTGCTTCTGCTACACGTTTCACTCTCGTTAGAGCTCATCAGAGGAGAATTCGGACAGGAGCACAAGTATTCCTGAAACAAAAAAGCTCCACAGCATTGGGTGATAGACAAATTATCTGAAAATGGAGGGACAACTCTGGATGATAGATCAGTAAGGAATATCGAGTCTTAGTACCACCAAAAATTAAATCTGCCAATCACGAAGTCAAAGTTATGAGCATAACAATTATTCTGTACAGATACAAATATGAAAGCAGATAGCTTACTGGCTCTCAAGCGCCTCGCAGTGTATATCAGCAGACACCGTGAGGGGACAGAGAGTGCTGAACATCACAAAGCATGCCTTATTTATCCCCAGTCCCGGTCATTGCCCAGCCCAACTCCAAACTAATAAGTTACAAAATGTGGTCCTTGCCCAGTTCACATGGCAAATATGAGAATATTGGTTTACACTTTTGACATATTGTTGTGCCCTTACAGATACAATGCTGGCAAACCTTGTTGTAGTCAGCTGTGTCGATCTTTCCTTGATCACTGAGCTTTAGGGTAAGTCCTGTTCCAAGAGATGTGCACAAAGGATTCCTACCAAAGCACACTGCTTTAGTTACTTTGCATTGTGTGCCATTGTTTGAATGAGGATGAGGTTGTGGACACAGATAACACTTTGAATGGCAGTGCATCTTGATTACAAGGTCTCTTTGCACAGAACAAACATTCTGCTCTTGGCAGCCTTAATGTTGACATAGGCTCAAAGGTTACTCTGGTCAGCGGCAGCTGAAAACACAGTGAATCATTTCAGGACAGAAAGCAGGGGTTAGAATCAAAATGGCAGACGTTTCTAAAATGGCGGCTTTAGTCAATTCTTTTCAGGGCATTTTAGACGCGGTTTTCTGTACAAAGCGAATGTGCTTAGGCCAATGTTCATAATCAGATGATATTTATGTGAATATGGTTTACCATGGGTAAGTTTGCCTTTTGGCGGGACAACATTCCAAGTAGGACACATCAATCAAAGACACTCCATTTTAACTCCTCACATACCTGAATGTGTTTTTGATGGTTGATAAAGTCAGGGGTGGGAGTGGTCACTCCACATATCAGCCAGGAACATTTTTGATTGTACAACCATAGAAGCCTAGCACTTGGGTGCTGTAAGAAAACTAGAGAACCAAAGACAAATTAACAATGGGAGTGGTGCTTCTAAGACTCTGAATACCTAGTGTTGGGGTGCCGACAAAAACCAGAGACGATAAGAAGAATTGCACACTGGGAGCTGTGGTTCAAACACCCCTCAAGATGTGTTGTGAAGCTTTTAAAGAGAGAAACCAAAGGAGACCTTAAATGTTGGGAATGGTAAATCTCACAATTGAAAAGCCTAGTGCAATGTCACAGTCAAGCAAAGAGAGGCAATGAAAAATACTGATTGTTATTTATGACTTGGATATTTCAAGAATTTTGGGAAGGGGGACGATCATGCCAAGCCCCCAATCGCTTTTGGGTGAGGCAGAGGCCTAGGAGTGTGCAGTAGGAGTTCAGGGGGTGGTTACAGGGGCGAGGGGGGTGTCGTTAGGGGCCATAATGCGGGGAGGGTGGTGTACGTTTTTGGTTTGTTATACATAGGGAAGCAACACCATGTTAGATAGTAGCAACCATATTGCAATCAAGGCCTAGTTTTGTGCTGGAGCCAGGGCAGCAGGCCTGAGCCACACACATAGAAATAAAGTGTATGCATGCAGGAACAGGTTGTAGCTTGGGCACCAGTGAGAAAGGCCAGAGCTGCAGAGATTCATAGACTCTTCATTGTTTCATGTTGCCAACATTTCGTATCCCAGAATGAAGGCGCCCTGCAAGGCCACAAGGGGGTTGAGAGCTCTCTGTGAAAAGCAATCCCACAAGAAGGAGGGCACGAGTCTCCGACCTTCCCTGCCCCAGCTCTAAGTAATAGCACCCAAAAGTCCCTGTCTCAAGACCCACAGCATTCCAAGGTACCAGTCAGCCGCAGACCACCAACCATGAAACTGGTAGACCAGCAATCGATCAGAAAGCACAGACTAATTGCCTTCACCATAGGTCAATTGATTTGTGCTTCAAGGTGCCAGGAGGTGTAAGACAACATAGCTAAAATGAGGGTGGAGAGCTTTGGATGGGCGCTGACATGTCTAGAATCGAGTGTGTGCGAAGCAATGGCCTCAACGTATGCTCTTAGCCCTTGTCTGCAGTACCAGGTGCACATTAGGTCAGAGATAGAGCATGTAGTGGTTTTCTTTGCATAATTGCCAATTACTTGTATCTTTTTACCTGATGACACGCAAGGAGGAGCCCACGTGGAAGAAGATGGACAGACAAGGCTGGGACCAAAGGCCTGGCATCCCCTCTGGAAGAGTTAGCCTATGTACAGGTTTGCACCAAGCAGCCATTTGGATTTGTACTTTATGTAACTTTCGTCACTGATGAAGCTGTGTGCCTTCATAAAGTGTTGCTCATACTGATGATTTTACCAAAACGTTCCGTGGCAGCAGAGTTCTTTGCTGACGCACTTCTATTTTTGTGGAAATAAATCTTTGTTCTCCTTGCAAGAGGTCTGCTGGGCCTTTTTCCCAAGTGGGTTCTATTTATTCTGGTGTGAGTGTTGAGGGGTTTCTCTACATTTTTGGTGAGCCTGACGTGATCCCAGCGACCCCCTTGAAGATAGAAGCTTCCAGGCCACATCAATGGAGTGGCCGCGCCCACCTACACTGACCAGTCGCCAGCGCGCAACCTGCAGTGGTGTACAGGAGCCATTTTCACTGTATTCCTGTCTGCTCTATTAAGCTGGGAACGGCTCCTAGGAGGGTGCAGGCTGTTGTTGGGACACCGTGACGGAGGAGCTTGGGTGAAGGAACAAATGTAAGTACACCTCTGGCGAGCGACAACAACGGGGCGAGAGTGAGTGGGGAGGTGAAGTTTGTGTATGTGAAGGGATAGTATGAAAGCCCATGTGGCGAGTTTTGTATTCATAATAATATGATTATTATTATTGTTAATATTGTTATTATTATTATTATGGAGATAACACAGAGGAATACAAGAGTGTGGGATCCTTTCCAAGAAAGGGGAGACGGTGGCGCTATTATTGTGATATGGCGAATACAAAAGTAGGAGCTCTGTATAATTAGAGTTTGGATTTCTGTGCCAAATATATTCGAGGTGGGGGAAGGAGGCTGAGTAGTGATTGTTGTTTTAGCTTATTGTTTTAGTTTATTGTAGTTGTGTATTTAATTATTATTGCGTATTTAATTGACGCTGAGGTAGGGCCTGTGGGAGTGTTGCGAGTGTTTGAGGAGTGAGAAGTGTGAAAGTGTGCACGGAGGGGAGGGGGCAGTGAAAACGGGGCGATTGGGAGGTGGGAATGGAGGACTGCTAGTGACTGTTATAATAACACTCAGTGTAACATTCAATTAGACACTTCTTTTGAATATAGCATTGTTAACATGGGGAGTACATGTTTAGTGCATTGACACTGTACAAGGATAAGATAGAGAAGTACCACAAGCAGTGGGTGGTAGAGACCCAAGGGGGTCTAGAGCACAATACTAATAACAGAGAGATATTGGAGCACATGAGCACATTCCTAACTGCTAAGTATAAAGGTAAACAACTGCAGAAGCGAAAAGAGATTTTAGGCTTGTGGAAAATGGTAGAGGATACCACCGGGTGTATGCCCCGATGCGAAGATAGTGCCACCTCAAATTGAGTGACCACAACAGTGCTAGAGGAAGCGCCACAGCCCATGGTTAGATAGGGGGCTTTATCCACTCACCTCCCATCCAGCCACAGGATACACCAACCCAACATAAGTGCCCCCGCCTGCCACTGCCCCACCCCCATATCAACCAACCTCAAACAGCATTACACAGCGGGAGACCAAATCACAGAAAGTGTTAGAGGAGGCATTAGAGGCAACAAAAGCAGAGTTGGCACATTTGAGGGCAACAACAGAAGCGGAGAGCAAACCGGGGTGTAGGTTGGACGAGTGGGTGGCTGGAGACATTTTGTTTAGACTGGATAGCTCTGTTATTAAGGATATGCGTGTTGAGAAGCATGGTAGTGGAGATGGTGGGGTGGAAATAACAGGTTTTGGGACAGTGAGGTTGGACAGGAAGGCCCACCAAGAGGTACAGAAGGGAGACTGGGACAGTGTGTAAGAATTTGAGGATGAGGAAGGTGAGGAACAAGGGGCCCCATACATTATGGCAAGGGTAGATATTTTGTGGGGCAAGTGATTTAGGAGCAGGTTTGGGCGGGTTGCAGTAGAATAATTTGATCTAAACGCTTCTGCTCCTTACTACTGGGGCTGGGAAGTAGATATATGCATTTGAGAAGCAGACCACAGAAATACCTTTGGCGGCCGGAACCATGAAAAGTTTACCTGTTGCAATTGTGGGCGATCAGGTGGGTGACGTGTGGTTTAAGGCTGGGTACCCAGGGGTGAAGTTAGAGGATAATGCACATGATGGGGCCCCTTTCAACAACATTAGGGCACAAGTGTGGGGCGCACTGCGACGGGCATACCTGACACACCAGACTTGCAGTCTATATTGTAGTACACCATGGGGGACGATGAAGATGCCACTCTGTACATTTTAAAAGTGTAGGAGATGTGGCGAGCGGACATGGGTGATCAGTGGGATCGATCAGTACCTCTTTTCTATTTTGTTATCAAGAGGCGATTGCCCAAGGAATTTCAAATGTCACTCGACAAGATAGTGGGCATTGAGGTGAAGGGGTGGGCTGATATTCAGACTATAATAATACACCATTGCAAAAGGATGAAAGAATGAAAGAAGGAAACAGCTCAAAGGTTACAGGCAGAGGAAGCAAAGCTGGTGCAGAAGGAGTTAGTAGCAGAGGAGGGGTGGTAACGGCGAAAACTGAGACAAACATGGCAGAGCAGGGTCCAGCTCGTGCAGATGTTCCGATAGCAGTGCTTTGGCCAGGCAGAGGGCAGGGGAAGTGGGGCTGAGGACCCCAACCTCAGTATCCTGAGTGGCACCAAAGAGATCAGCAGCGGTGAAGAGGAGTGTTTCAAGGGAACAGAGTGGGCCGAAGGGAGTTTGGTGAAATGGGGCACGGAGGTGGTATCAGGCCATCTCAGTGTTGGAGTTGTGGGAAGTGGGGACATTTTGCAAGAGAGCGTAGAAGCAGGTACAGTTCAGGGTATAATGCATACAATAAACCTGCCCCAGCACTAACACAGTCAACCAGGTTCACCACCATACCTTATGAAATACACCTGGCCTACACCCAGTTGCCACCAAACCCCCCACACATGCAGGCCCAAGCATTGCCTAATGTGCAACCACAAGCAGTCCAACAAAACACCATGTATGGAGGCCTAATGTCCACCCCCAGGGCAGTGCCGAATAGGACAGTAGCGCCCTACAGGGAGGTAATTGTCATGGGAGGAAACCCCTTCATGTTCCCGGATACCATTGCGTATCCTGATTAGGACAGCCCACTAAAACTCTTGTGTGCCCAGTCCTGTCCATTACTACCCATCCTGATGAGGACCTCGTGGTGGGTGCTGAGATAGGTAATAAGCAATTAATCTTTGTCATCGACACAGGTGCCACTAAATCATGCATCAGTGAGGGAGACTTTCCATTATCAGTTGAAACTCTAGACACACAGGGATTCTCTGGGCTGTCACAACAGTTCTCTACACGGAAGAGGTAGCTATTAAAATAGGAGGAAAAGTGGTGCATGCACCCTTACTGTATTCTGAGTCCTCCCCAATAAATGTGTTGGGATGATATTTGTTGAGCAAACTGAACAATGTGGTCATTTCCTTCACAGACCGTGGGGTGGTATGTGCTACCCCAGGCATGTGTGTCTTAAGGGTCATGGTCATCATACAGGCTAGAGTAGCAGAGGTGGTGGCTCGCAGCATCCCCGTGGACCCAAACATGTTTGTGTATGGGATTACAGTATTGCTTGATGCGGTGCCCCAGATTGCCAAGGTGCTTTGGCGGGTACCATCAGATTTCATCTTCTGACCCGTGGCAAACACAGAGCTTGTTGCGAGCACGATACGTTCCCTAGATTTACAGGGTCTGGTTGTGTCAGCTAAAAGGATTGTTGTGGTGGGCACAGACTCTGATGGATGCGAGTGGCGTACAGTATTGTTCATTGATCCAAAAGTGCCCCTCAAAGAGGTGAGAGATGCAGAATTGTTTGAGGACATGGACGATGATGGAGAAATTGTGTTGGCAATCTGTATTCCTTATGACATTATGGTACAATACCAGAAGGCACACTGTTCCTTGATGGCCTTGTTGCCCCGCCTCCTTTTACTGAGGGTGAGTTAGAGCAAGTACCAGAAAGGTCATGGACAACTAATGCCCACGATGTAGGGCTCTTGCAGGGAGTGGCACTGGTCTGAATAACACTCAAGCAGTACCCACTGTCTAAAAAGGTGGAGGGGGCATATGGAACACCATTGTGGCACTCCTGAATCAGGGGATAATAATGCCCTCCACCTTCCCATGCAACACTGTAATCTATCCAATAAAAAAGGCAAAAGGGGGAGTTGGAGGATGATCCAGGACCTTCCTGCTCTAAATGACATTGTCCAGGCAGAATGTTCTGTAGTTCCAAACCTTGCGACCCACTTCACTGTGATAGATCTTAACAACGCCTTGTTCTCCATACCTCTGCATCCTGTACTAATAATCTTTTCCATGTAATACTGACTGGAGGTACTATATGAGAGTTAAATTGAATCAAGTCCAAACTTTGGAAAGGACCAAGCACTGGGCACCTTCAAAAGTGGGTATTTGTAAAATAAATTGTTGTTTCCTGAATTGCACAGAAAATGTAGAGATGTTAAAACATTTAATTTTGGAGTGTCCGCATTTTAAAAATGCTCGAACAAGACATTAGATGAGATTTGTGAATACTAAATTCACTGACTGTACTGAAAGTTTGTGGAATCAATTAATGCTGGGACAAGAGAAATCACAAATTGTTGCCCTTGTAGCATTTCTAAAGGTGATTGAGGATGAATTACTCTTATTATAAGTATGATGAAAAGAAGTGATGCATTTCAGTATCCGTAGGTGTTTTTTTTATAATTTATAGAATGAGTATAAAAACAAATACAAATGGTGTAATTAGATTGTTTATATTGTTTGAGAGATGTATTTTTAAAGTTTCTTGCTACTTTGATCATGAAAAACGTTGTATATCCAATGGATGTCAAGCTATGATATTTTGTGTATACAAAGAAATGTATTTTGTAAAGGTTGATGTTCTTTTATATTAACCATAAACAAATAAAAAAAGAAATAAAAAACAAAAAAAAAACCTTTCAGTCTTTGTCCTGCCCTGGGGCAGGCCAGCACCGAAATGCTAGGCAATTCTCCTCTGAACAAGAGTACCAACAGCAACCCCAGACACTTGTTTCGGTCTGGTTGGACCTCATCACTAGGGTGGAGCTGTGCCTCTCTAAGAATAGTGAGCAAGGGGTCCACATCTGGATTCCTCTGGTAATTTAGGGTGAGACCCAAAGTTACTTAAATATGCAAAGTCTCGGGGAGAGCGAGAAAGTCTAGATCAGTGTCTTCAAGAAAGAGGCAGATGTCGGCAGAGTGTTGGCAGAGCGGGCATTAAGAATTGCCTGGTGGAGGCGGTCTATGCCTTTGAAGGTTTTCTGAGGAGTACAGGGGTGTGGTACTCCAGTCAGGGAAAGAGGGACAGTGAGAGAGGTGAGGGGAGAGGCAGCAGAAGGAAGGACGTTGATGAGGGAAGGCAGTATTCAGTCAAAGAGTAGAAGGTTGGGTTGAGGATCCTGAACCAGGATAGTGCCAGTGAGGGATATTAACGATGCAGCATGAGGATAAGAAGCCAGCCAAGAGGACTTCCCACTTGGTCCCACCATTAATGGGAGAGGAAGTAAAAGGCGAGAGAGTAGAGATGAGATGAGGAGTCGAAAGATCTGGAGAGGGGATAGAGAAGAGGATATCCATGAAGATCTCTCTGAAGGTTGCGCTGACATAGTTGTCTGCAATGGGAAGGTGAGAGTTTGCACGCAAGATGATTTTTTGTGCCTTTTCATTCCGGACTTAGAGAGGGGGAAGGTGAGAGTTTGCACGCAAGATGATTTTTTGTGCCTTTTCATTCGGACTTAGAGAGGGGGAATAGGAGAGAGAGAGAGTAGCAAATACAGAAGATAGGAGAGATGGTGAGTGCCATTGGGGTGACAGAGGGAAGTTGAAAGGAGAGGGGTGGGTGCACTGCGCAGTTCTGACCTAATCTCACAGGTGTCCTAGCAGTAGCAAAGACACAACGCAATGAAGTTAGAGTGCAGAATGTAAATACACACAGCTAAAACGATTTTCAATAAAAGGCCACAGATGCAGTAAATTAGAGTGTACACAGCTAAAAACGATTTTCAATGAGAAGGCCACAAATGCAGTGAATTAGGGTGTACACAGCTAAAAACAATTTTCAATGAGAAGGTCACAAATGCAGTAAATTAGGGTGTACACAGCTAAAAAAAAATATGATTTTGTGCAGAGAACACCAGAGAGAGAAGAGAAAGGTGAAGAGAAGAAGTTAAGCAAGTGAGATATAGATCAGGATGCTACTGGAGGAGGCAAAGAAATAGTTCAACCATCACTATCTCAAGGCACAATAGTTCATAGGGCTGCCGAGACCCGAGTTCATGGGAGAGCAAGATGAACCCAGCCAGAGGCAGCATAGTTTGTGGTGGGGCCCTCCCAGCCCTCAAAGGCCAGGACAGGCACAGACAGGGCCTTAGGTGTGGGCCTTCGGTGGAGGGGACGGTTTCCGCCTGGCGGTGCACCTGATTGGCCTAAGTGGAATGAGGCAGCCAATGCTAGAGGGGGCAGGACTGCAGGCAGTGGATGGCTCCTCTGCCCTAGGCAGGGGCGGCCATCTTGGAAAGTGCACACAAGGCAACCACAGTCATGGAAAAATAAAAATATTGCACACACCTGGTGATTTAGAGGCAACACAGAAGCCAAATGTAGAAAATGTTTTGATAGCAGTCATTTGCACTTCAGATGGTCCAATTAGGAGCGTTTTGCACGCTCAGAGGCAACTTCTACATTTAAATGCAAATCTCATTGCATAAATGTAGATTGGCTCCCCTGCAGACTACAAGCCCCAATGGGCTTACTTTGATGTGAATGCTGCTCATTGTTATCAATGCTGGTCCAGAGGAGGGTGGAAGGTGGGAGCTGGTGGGAGCACGGTGGTGCATGCTGCAGCCATTGTCTATGTGTGTAAATGATTACATTCCTGTATTAACAACAACACTCCAGTATAATATTTTCTTTAGATGAGTTAATTCTTTAACACATTAAGTAGTTCAGGATCGGTCTCCCGATCACCCCTAACATCTTGTTATCAACATTATAAACACAACCTCTTGTAGGAACTTTTCATCAAAATGAATTGTATATGTGATGTCATCAGTGATGTCATCAATGCCATTTGTGATGTCATCTTTGATGTCCTGGGTGTTAGTCTTAGCATTGCACCATGGTAGCACAGTGTGATGGCTGCTTAGCTTACCATAACTGGTGAAGTTCTGAGGTTTTTTGGTTTTACTTGTGACCATAATGTGCCTTTAACACATTTTTTCAGGGAATTTCATAGGTTTTTATTAGTGCAACTTAACCATAATGTCCCTTTAACAAAGTTTTTTCAGTGAATGTCATGGGTTTTTACCAGTGCATGATAATTTCCTAAAACTTGCTAACATCATACTTAACCCAATATAGCAACATTTTAGTAACACTTCTATACAATTTTAGCAATTTTTACCACTGTTTTTGCATTCATCAACGTTCGCGAATGTCTCAACGTTCGAGAACGTCTGACGTCATCACTGATTTTTTTCATACAGTGGCCTGTGACTGCACGCACGTGTGCAGCATGTTGACGTGTCTGCAAACACGACCGCACTTCGCAATCGGGTCCGTGCTTCGTGACCAGTGCAGAACTACATTTCCTACTAATCTAGGATTTTTCAAGCACAAAATGTACACTTGCACCGTTCCTGCACCTATTTTTACTCAGTATCTATTAACAATCTAGCATTGAGCACATACTTGGAAGAATATTAACAAAACTGCTATTTATCTTAAAAATGGCATCAGCTATTGCCATCCCTGCTCCCCAAGAGCCATCACCACCACCACCAGCAGCTGGAGGACCTACACAACAAAAAAAGTGCAGTACTTCCAAAGACAATGAAGAGGACCAAAAAGATGAGGTAGAGAAAGTGCCTACCTCTAGCACTCAGAGAGAATCATGTGTGTGGAAGTTCTTTACCACTGTTGGAAATGTACCAAAAGCTTAAGCTACCAAGTGAAATGCACAGAGTGCAACGTTGTACCCAGTAGCGGACTACCTGGACAGTACTCCTATGGGACCACCAACATGCACTGCCACACCAAATCCAAACACTGCAATGCTCTCATGAAGGTTGTTTCATTCTTAGCGAGTTGCAGATGGGGAGCAGGTGCAAGTGGATCTGGGTCACCTGGCCTAAGCCCCACCCACCTGGTACCTTGCTGGTTGCCGCTCTTTTTCCCCACTTAGCAAGCCCCGCCCACCTGGTGCCTTCCTGGTTGCTGCTCTTTTTCCCCTACTTAAGGAGCCCTCCAGCCTCTTTTCCTTGGCAGATGGGGAGCAGGTGCAAGTGGATCTAGGTCACCTGGCCTAAACCCTGCTCACCTGGTGTCTTCCAGGTTGCCGCCATTTTTCCTCACTTAACAAGCCCCGCCCAGCTGGTTGCTGCTCTTTTTTCCTACATATGGAGCCCTCCAGCCTCTTTTCCTTTGCAGATGGGGAGTAAGTGCAAGTGGATCTAGGTCACCTGGCCTAAGCCCCGCCCACCTGGTGCCTTCCAGGTTGCCGCTTTTTTCCCCCAGTTAGCAAGCCCTGCCCACCTGGTGCCTTCCTGGTTGCTGCTCTTTTTCCCCACTTAGCAAGCCCTGCCCAACTGGTGCCTTTCTGGTTGCTGCTCTTTTTCCCTACTTAAGGAGCCCTTCAGCCTCTTTTCCTTTGGAGATGCGGAGCAGGTGCAAGTGGATCTAGGTCACCTGGCTTAAGCCCTGCCCACCTGGTGTCTTCCTGGTTGCTGCTCTTTTCCCCCACTTATCAAGCCCTGCCCACCTGGTGCCTTCCTGGTTGCCGCTATTTTTCCCTACTTAAGGAGCCCCCCAGTCGCTTTTCCTTTGCAGATGGGGAGCAGGTGCAAGTGGATCTAGGTCACTTGGCCTAAGCCCCACTCACCTGGTGTCTTCCAGGTTGCCGCTCTTTTTCTCCACTTAGCAAGCCACGGCCAGCTGGCTGCTGCTCTTTTTTCCTACTTATGGAGCCCTCCAGCCTCTTTTCCTTTGCAGATGGGGAGCAAGTGCAAGTGGATCTAGGTCACCTGGCCTAAGCCCCGCCCACCTGGTGCTTTCCAGGTTGCCGCTTTTTTCCCCATTTAGCAAGCCCTGCCCACATGGTGCCTTCCTGGTTGCTGCTCTTTTTCCCCACTTAGCAAGCCTCGCCCAACTGGTGCCTTTCTGGTTGCCGCTCTTTTTCCCTACTTAAGGAGCCCTTCAGCCTCTTTTCCTTTGGAGATGCGGAGCAGGCGCAAGTGGATCTAGGTCACCTGGCTTAAGCCCTGCCCACCTGGTGTCTTCCTGGTTGCTGCTATTTTTCCCTACTTATGGAGCCCTCCAGTCGCTTTTCCTTTGCAGATGGGGAGCAGGTGCAATTGGTTCTAGGTCACCTGGCCTAAGCCCCACCCACCTGGTGCCTTCCAGGTTGCTACTCTTTTTCCCCACTTAGCAAGCCGCGCCCACCCAGTGCCTTACTGGTTGCCGCTCTTTTTCCCTACTTAAGGAGCCCTCCAGCGTCTTTTCATTTGCAGATGAGGAGCAGGTGCAGGTGGATCTAGGACACCTGGCCTAAGCTCTGCCCACCTGGTGCCTTCCAGGTTGCCACTCTTTTCCCCTACTTAAGGAGCCCTCCAGCCTCTTATCCTTTGCAGATGGGGAGCAGGTGCAAGTGGATCTAGGTTACCTGGCCCACCTGGTCCCTTCCCAGTTGTCGCTCTTTTTCCCCACTTAGCAAACCCTGCCCACCTGGTGCCTTCCTGGTTGCCGCTCTTTTTCCCTACTTAAGGAGCTCTCCAGCCTCTTTTCCTTTGCAGATGGGGAGCAGGTGCAAGTGCATCTAGGTCACCTGGCCTAAGCCCCGCCCACCTGGTGCCTTCTAGGTTGCAGCTCTTTTTACCCACTTAGCAAGCCCCATCCACCTGGTGCCTTTCTGGTTGCCGATCTTTTTCCCTACGTAAGGAGCCCTCTAGCATCTTTTCCTTTGCAGATGGGGAGCAGTTGCAAGTGGAGCTAGGTCCCCTGGCCTAAGCACCACCCACCTTCTTAGCCCTGCCTCTTCCTTCCTGCTCTTAACTCTTAGTTCAACGATGTCTCTCGTCCGGCAGTCTGAAGTGAAGGGCAGACAAAGAAAAGGTCAATTCCTGTTTGGACCCGTTTGGACCAGGAGGACCCATGGCCCGACCCCCTGCTCAAACAGCAGGTAAGCATGCACCAATATGTGTTTACTGCCTCTGTCTCCACAGGCCCTCCCCACCCCCTCTGGTCCCCCCATGATGTTCCCTAGTGCCCCCCTTCTCGCACACAGTTGTTGCCTGTTTTGATTGATTCTTCTACCCTGCTCCCCCCCTCCAGCCTACTTCTGCAGGAGTCTGTCCTGGTACATTCAGGTTTCACCATCACCGTCTTGTGGACAGTGCTGGATTTGACTTCATGGACTTCATTGATTCACGGTGCATCACCCTTTCTCAACTCTCATGCTGGACTTCCTTTGCATCTTGTACTCATGGTGGCCCTGAATCACGATGCTCCAAGCTTCATCTTGTATCCTGGCTTGCAACATTATGTGTTACTACTGACTTCTGCAATTGTATGCGCTCTCCCCTCTTGCTTCTCCACTCTTTTTGACTGCTTACTCTCTGTTCTGTCCACCTCTCCCTTCTCCCTTTCCTATCTCCTCACCTCCTCCCCTTACTTTCTTCTATGCACTTACTCTATCAGAATTTCCCTGGACCTAGTATGATGGCAACCTCATCTGTCTCCTCCCCCCTACCCTTAATTGCCCCCCCCTCCCTCCAGCACTATCTGAAATGTCAGGTCTAGTACGACAGTCGCTTGTTTTGTTCCTCCCCTCCCTTTCAGCACCCATCTCCCTCACCTTTTGTTTTCTCTGGCTCTACCAGAAATGTTGTCAGGCATAATATGGTAGTCGCTTGTCCATTTCCATTTCCTTCCCACTGCCCCCTCCCTTCCTTATCTATGTCTTAGCTCTTGCACTATCTTAAATGTCGTCAGGCCGAGTACGATAGTTAATTTCACATCTTTACTGTTCATGGCCTGTAAGAATGTAATTGTATTTTCCCTTGTTCCCGCCCTTGCCTTGAAGCCCTTTGAAACACATTGTGTATAGGCGCTATATAAATAAACGATCATATTATATCAAGTAAAAGGCTGTCTTCCTACACCTCATCATCCTCAACCAATACGGTAACCACACAGCCTACTTTTGTGGGACACACAATCCCACAAGCTACCTTGCAAGCGATAAAAGAGGCTGTTGATCCATATCTTTCGAAGACAACAGTACTCTTTATAAACTGCAACACATCACTCTGCATCACATCACTCTGCAGGGGGGAGCAATTTCTCTTGAAGCTGCAATCAAGGAGCATGAGAAACACGGTGCCCTACCGTGGATGTAACACACGCGCACCATATTCCCCTGTCCACCTGCCCCTCCATATTAGTGCTTGGTGCCTATTCCCTCATTTCCCTCCCCACCTTACTTTCTGACCTGACCTGCAAAAAAATAAAATAAATCAAGAAACAACAAAAAAGGCTCCTTTAGGACCACTTTCAGTTAAAAAATAGAACTAAAAAAAAATTATAGACAATTCTCAGTAAAATAGATTAACTCAATAAGATTTTCCAACATTTCCATTAGCATTTTGTGTTATGCTAATGGGAATAATGTGGCGATCCTCGCCCGTTCCAGGGACTGGAACGGAGGATAACGTCCCAGCAGCCCTAGTTATCGGCCCAAGCGAAATGAGGGTGATAATGAGGGGCTCCGGACCGTTATCCCATGTTCCAGCCCCTGCAACGGGGGTTGAAGAACATTAGCAACCCAGGTAGCCAAAGTGGAAACCGGGGTGCAAAAAAAAAGGATTTTGCATGTCATCCCGGTGTTGGAAAGAAAAAACTTTTCCAAGATGGCCACCATGGAAAGGGAAGGCAGGGCTCTGGACGGAGCACCTCTTCCCTTTTCATGACGGCTTGTGGCAGGCGAACAGAAAGAGCAAATGCGGGGGTGGCACCCATTGCTGCTGAAATAAGGTAAGTAGGGAGAGTGCTAATGTACAATTTTATATTAGAAAAAAATATAAAAGGACAGAAATTTAAATACTTTTCGCTAGCATACAATAAGGACCATAATTGATGGACCTTTACAACTATGCATGGTGTTCACAATCCCCTGTCCATGCCATGGATCATTAAAAGACCAGGATGGCACATGCACACCATTGCACAGGGCAGCCCTTCTACCCTTTTTAATGTTATATTTGTAACACTCCCTCAATGCCTGTCTTCAAACAGTCACACATATATCCACCAATCACTTCCAAAAACGGTACAAAGAACCCTATGACCATATTAAGCTGCCACACACCAACTGTCAATTGACAATCTTTTACAAATCTTTTGCATCTGCATTCCCTTACTTATACAAAGAAATGGTACACAATGCTCCTATAAATGCATGTATACATTGTGCAGTGAGAGAAGTGAATAAATAAAAGGGGCAGTACAGATGGGCAAGTGCTCATGAGAACCCAGGAGGGAAATGCCAAGGTATGCTAAGGTGGGCCACAGATGGGTAACTACTGGAGCAGAGGAGTCCCAAGAATGGGATACATCTTAATCATAACATCCCTTTAACATTTGTTCGGTCAATTTAATAGGTTTTTATATGTGGAAATGTTTTATAGTATTACATCACTATATATACGTTATTAATAATTCCTCTTTTCATATATATAAAAGAACTATAAACCTCCTTTAAAAAACATCTTTTTTGCAGCACATTCTTATGTCTGTCGTTATCAGCAGCACATGCTGGGGACAGAAATCATCTTTCAATTGCCTATGGCATAAGGCTCCACCATGAACCCAGCCGAACCAAACAACCCCTATTATTCACTGCATCTATCCTGCATCCTACCTCAGTGTCCACTATACCCTAATAATGTAACCAATGCCCAGTGCTCATGGCTTGCAGCTATGCCCACTCTCCAAATTCATGGAGCATAGGCTTCGGCCATGCTGCATTTATTATTATTATTATTATTATTATTATTATTATTATTATTATTATTATTATTATTATTATTAACTAGTTTTTCAAGTTACATTCTTAAACTTTCAAAAAATAAAACACAAGACATATTTCCAAAAACATGCTTTCAGGTCCTTGCTAACGCTCATCACACAGGTTTGTTGTAATCTACTCCACCACTTCAGGCTGTAACCGCAAGCAGAATATGTGTTCCCATTCAAACCTACGTTTCAGCCTTGATGCATGCCCCAATAAGCAAATTAAAGTACAGATTTCTCCTTGCTGACGGCCAGGCCCATTGCCCAGACACCAATGTTATATCACTTTGTTGCATACTTACATTTTACTCTCTAAAAAAACACAGGACATATTTGAAACACCATGCTTTCCATTTGTTGCTGACCCTCCTCATGCATATTTACTGCAATCCCGTCCAGCACTTAAACCTGTACCCACAAGCACATTTATTTTCCACTTTAAAACCTATGCCAATTTTGAAAAACGTTACTGCACAGCCAGTGCCTGGTGGCCATGCCCACTTTAACCCCATTGCTGGACCCTTGTGGTCATGGCCAGTAGCCAGATTGTCCGAGTTATGGCCTTTTGCCATGGCCCGGATAATCTAGCCACTGACCATGGCCACAAGCTATACCTCGGTCACCAAAGGTATATCACTATTTTTGTACCTACATTATGACACTTTAAAAAAAATAAAACAGGGACACAATTGAAAAAAACAAGCTTTCGGGTCCTTGCCAATGCTCCTTACACAAGATGTTTGCTGCATTTGGGCCTTTTCCATATGAGTATTAACTAGATTTTGAATAAGTCTCATATGTTCTTGCAGTCTGTTAGCCATCTTCGAAAGGGGAATGGGTACCTCTTATCGTTGTTTCCAGGTCCTCAGGAGCATGTCCAGGACATCTCTAAGCTCTCTACCATAGGGTAGTTCAAAAGGAGAGAATCCCGTAGATGCCTGAGGGGTATTTCTCACTGCAAACAGTGCACAGGGGATCATACGGTCCAAGTCCTTCCCATCCTTATCTATCAACTTTCTTAGGATCATTTTAAGCATTTTATTGAATCTCTTTACCAAACTGTCTGTTTGGGGATGGTACACAGAAGTTTGTAAGGTGGTGTGAGAAACCTGAAAGTGTCTCAGCACCTGGTCCCCAGAGATCTGTCATCCAGGTGGCCAGGACCCAGCCATTGCTAGTGGATCCAGCTCCTGGGGGTGGACCAGTGGGGGAGGATCACCAGGATTAGGGGTCTTCAGGGAGTGGAGGTGGGACAGCGACAGGTGAGAGGCCATACCCCCTTCTCTGTAACACATTTATCCCATCCTACTCTGTAGGATAATTAGATGCTCTGAACTCCTTTTCTGACACAAACACTTTCCTACACTATGACAGACAATGGACTAACAGCAGAGCCATTTAACTGTGAAGTCCCAACACAAGGATCAGGCAGAGTCAGGCAATTGACAACAATCATACACACCTGACGGCCCTTTACGTTCCCCACAGGGATAAAGGGTGAAGCAAAAATGCACACTATGAGCAAGGCCGAACGAATGAGGAGACAGCTATTCTGGACCGTCAGTTCAAGTGGAGGAGAAAAGCAGCGAACCCTGAAAGTACGATGAGGAGGGAATTACCCTTGTCCTTTTCAACTCAGACCCATGAAGCCTCCGAAAGGCAATCACAAGACCAGGGAGTACAGCTGACGGGTGGTGTGGCAGATGTCAATGGTACACAGGGTCCTCCTGCATTGATAGCACAGGCAGGGAGGCACGCTGGCTACTGTGGTACCGTCCATGACTGCAGAGGCAAGACAATCTAATGGGTTCAGCACAGCGAGTGAGTCAGAGAATGCTGATAGCAAACCAAACTGTGTTGAGTCCAAGATTGCAATTGGAAACATTTTGTGAAGGCCAGAAGACATGAACAAAAAACTAGTGTGTGTTTGAACTTTTGAAAAACCCAGAGATGGGCCAGCTGCAGAGTGGTCAGGCGCTGCAGGAGTGCTCATTAGAAGGACTCTGACTGGCTCCTTTTTGGTTGTATTGAAACTAGAAATTCCAGAAGGCCCTAGGAGAGGGCGGCATTACGGTGTCAGTGTAGTCCTACAAGGATCACGTCAAATCCCTTGTACAATCGAAAGTCTCTGACCCATAGCCAAGAGAAAGCTAGGGGAAGGTAAACACCACCTCGCTTTCTTAGAGAATCATGAATCAAGGCAAGTGTGAACCTGACAGAAGGATGCCAAGGGAAAAGCTAAAAGAATAAAACCTGCATTGTGAGAAAACAGAGTGAACTGTGAAATTGGCAAATGTGAACCCAGTTAAGGGATGTCTGTGAATTGGGGTGAAGCATGATGCATCCGAGAACATTGTGTTGATATTAAGACTGAAAGGCCGTAGTGAACACGATGGAGAGAGGACCAAGTTGCAAGAAGGATCCGAGCACGCTGAAGGGAGATCCAAGGGGCGAAGAGCAATTGACCATGGTGCAAGATCACCAATTTAACTTTTGTTTGCTTGTTGTTTTGGTTCAGCGGGCCTTCTAATGCAAGAGACTTTGTAGAAAAGAGACTTGGCCCTTGAAGGTCCTGGTATCATTGAATGGAATTTTGAACCTCCTGCTGTAGAGGTCCAAGAGTGTGCTGTGCTCAGAAGTCCCACCTTGTCTGGTTATCAAAGCGTGAGGAAAGGAGACCCCGGCCAAACCATCCTGGCTTATAATTTTGTGAACACTTCCTTCTTTTCTGGATAACATTACAACCACACTCTTTTTGTAACTTAGTGGTAAGTCTTGGCAATAGGTTTCTTAGTATAGACCAATTGATACAATGCCACTAGGACTGCCTTATTGTTATTTGATGTAGTATCTTGCTCCCATCTTAGCTTTAAGTTTTGATTAGGTGTTTATCTCACCCATTATAAAGTTCAATAAACACCCTTGAACTGTGATCACTTGTGTCTGTCTTTACTGTTGCTACCATGAGTTCCTCACAGTGGTAATATGGAGTAGTTCCTTGACTTCTCCCATGAGCTTGCTCCTAAGATTTGAGCCTTGATCCGTTAGGATTTCCTTAGGAAAGCCAACCCTGCGAAAATATGGTATGAGGTGCTTTAGAATTTGCGAATGGTATTGTTCTGCATAGGGAATGCCTAAGAGTATTTGGTCACGTAGTCGACAATTATGGTGACATATTTATTGCCCAGTCTAGATGTTTCTAAAGGTCCAATGATGTCAATCCCAATTCTTGAAAAAGGGACTTCTATGATAGGCAAAGGATTCAGAGGGGCAGATAATGGGATTTGAGTACTGGTTTTCTGACATAGCTCACATGTTTGAATAAAGGTTTTTATATCAGCATGGATACCTGGCCAGTAAAACTTCCCGATTATGTGTGCCTGGTTTTGGATTGTGTCACCCAGTGTCAACTTCAGTGGGATCAGTATCAGAATCTGAGAATTCCACTTCCTCCTCACCTGAACTGCTGGGACTTGGGTTAGATGACTTCTTTCTTCCTCTGCTTCTGTAATCCTTTTTTTGTGTAGATAGGGTCTGCCCTGATACAAAGCCACAATGGCCTTCTAGTGGATTAGCAGGCCATTGACCTCGCTCCCAGGATAACCGTGAATGAAGGGGGAAAAACCTGGTATGGCACAAAAAACCCTGTCTGCTGAGGTCTTAATGCAACCCTGCAGTGTCCAATTGAGGCGTAGCGTCTTCGCCTTGGGATACCCTGAGGGTAGGAAAGGTTCCTGGTCTAGTTTAAGAAGATCCGATATTGGGCAGACCCACAGGGGGAAGTGAAACCGAGATGAGGATGGAATAAGCCAGAAGTCAGTATGCACAGTAGAACAGAATTAGGCAACACAAACAGAAGCAGAGAAGTGAGTCTTCGAGGATCCTGAGAGAACAGACTCTGGCCAGTGGGGGCTGCTGGCCTTAGGAGGGAGCCACAAGAAGAGAGCCGCCGGGGAGACCGGGGAGAAAGCAAACAGAAAGAGAAAAGGGAGACAGAGATGTGAGTACACGGGCACCGAGAGGCGCCGCAGGCAAGGAGGGATCGTGCTGTGAGCGCGAGGGAGCCAGAGGCAAAGAAAGCAGGCAAAAGGCGGGACAGCTTGGCAAAACGCTGAGAAGAAAATTTAGCGTGATAACCCAAAAAGGGAAATTACCTGGGTGGCAGCGCGCCGGCCTCCGTTAGATAGATGGCTAAGAAGGTGGCAGCCATATTGAAAACAAATGGCTCACGCATGAAGCACAGAGGACAAAATAGTGGCACTATTCAATGGAGGCAAGTCCTCTATTGATTCCACAAGCGTCAGCTATGGAGGCGCGTGACACCCCGCCAGATGAAAATGCACAATCTCAAGCATGATCTTTTGGTGGGTTTTGGGGATTACTAACTGGGTTTTACTCAAGCCTTCTATGGACGTTTATTTTCTATATAGCAATCCTTGCTTTAAGAAGAAGAAAGGGCTTCCCTTCTATAAACTCTCTGCTTTGGGAATTGCTTGTAAAAAAGCCTTAGCGAGGGCTGGATCATTTTGCTGGGTGCTCAGCATCCCCAAGCCTTAGTTACCCCTCTCCGTTTCTTCTGGTTCACTTTCTCTAAAATGGGGAAATAGAGCTTTTTCAAGAATCCCTTGGGCGATTGTGTCTCCACTATGTACTTCAAATTGGATCTCGCCATAGTTCTGTAAGAGAGCCTTTATGGCTCCTCAGAAGTCAGGATCGATGACGCCGGCTAGAACGTCTATGCTGAACTTCCAGGCCAGGCCAGATTTTGGGGCCAAACATATAACACAGAAGAGGGGGTATCAAGTCTGTGGGAATCATTCCTATTTTCCCAGGGGTAGCTTCCCTACTGCTACAGATATTGAAGCCTATTTATTCTTTCGTGGCAACGGGGGGGTTTGAGAATCTATGACTAAGCTTCTGGAATTGTAGGGTTTCCGAATTTGTTTCATTTGAGTCACATCCCACTTCTGACACCACATGTAAGGGACACATGGTGGCAATAGTAAGACAGACTCAAGTGACCACAGTTCAAGGGTGTTTGTTGAATTTTAGCAAGGGTTTGATGAACGCCTATCTAAACCCAAATCTAAGATGGGAGCAAGCTACGACCATATAATAATAATAATGAAGTCTTGTCAAAACAAAAAGGACCTATACTAAAAAAAAACTGCCAATACTTAGCACTAATTCACAAATAGTGTGGGGTGAAGTTCACGAAAAAGAAAGAAGTGTTCACAAAATGGTTAGTCAGGATGATTGGGCTGTTGGCCTCCCTTCCCCACATTTTCAGCATGGGGTAAGGTGGTTCAATCAAGCAAAGCACTCACTCTGGCTTTGGTGGCATGAGGATACACTTCTCCTTTCACAGTTCAGGACCTCTTATGTCCAAGTCTCTTTGCTCCTTGTAAGTCTCTTGACTCAGAGGGCCTGGTGTATACAAAAAAACAACACACAAATGTTATTTTCCTTTTTACCAGTATTCAATTTGGGCGTTTACCCTGGATCCCCCTCAGTCTGGCTCAGATCCTTTTCAAAACCAAAAAGTTCCACGTTGAATCCCCCTCTTCTGGGCTCAGTTCCCTTTCAACTATGTTCAGATAATTTCGTCTTGGATGATTCACAGTTCACCCCGGATCCCCCTCAGCCAGGCTCAGATTAATTTCTCTTGGTCAATTGGTCTCCCTTAGCCGGACCCGGACCAATGTCGATGTACTTTAAACTATTGAAGGGTTTCAAGTGGGGACGGGATTTAGCAAGAACCATTGCATGACCACTTCTATCTCAGTATTCATTGTCTCACACTCAGCATCATTTGGATACCTAAAAGAGAACTTGGAATGGGTGCTTATGTGGCGCCAGACCATTCTTTTTATGGTATCTTGGGTTGCCTCCCAAAGTTCAATCACAAAGTTCAATTACTTCTTTGGTTCCAATTATACTTGCATCGCTCCTTGCAAACGCCTCACACACTGTTCTCTTTGTACAATGTTGCCACTTGCAACCTTAGTTCAAAACACAAGATGGTTTGCTATCAGTGTCTCGGACTCACTGGCTGTGCTGGCTTTTCTGACAGTGCTTTGTTTTAGCAGCCAAGGACGGTACCACAGTGGCAATCGCTCCTCCTCGCCTTGGTTATCCACGCGGAAGAACCCCGGGTACCTCTGATACACTGTGCAGGTTTCATCAGCCTTAGTTCCTGGCCTTTGGTTTCTTACTTTCCAAGGTTCATGAAAGTAACAGTCTTTAGAGGTCACGGGTATCTCCCTCCTTGCGACTCTATCTGGTCTCACTGTCTTTCTCCTTGTATTAAACTGCCATCTTGGAACTGCTGTTTCCCCATGTGGTTTGCTTCGCTCAGAGTGTGCTTTCGTGCTCTGCCTTTTATCTTTGTGGGAAAGGGTGATAGAAGTCAGGTGTGTGTAATAATCCATAATTTCCTGACCTTGCCTGTCCATGGTGTTGGGACATGTCAGGTATACGGCTCTGGTGTTAGTCCGTTGTCACTCACAGTGAACTGTCCATGAGAAAGAGTTTGTGTCGGAAAGGGGGGGGCTGAATTCCTAGGTGTCCTACATGGTAGGATGTGGAAAGGGTGTTATTTGGAAGGGGAAATCGTGTCTCACCCTCCTGTGTCCCACTTCCACTCCCTGAGGACCCCTCATCCAGGTGACCCTCACGCTCTGTTCCACCCCCAGGAACTGGATCTAAAAGTGATGGCTGTGTCCTGGCCACTTGGATGACCCCCGGGGACTAGCAGGTCAGGCACCTTCAGGTTTCTCACAGAGATCTCTGAAAACAATAACATATTTTCCTCCAAACAGTTCTTAGTAGTCGGTTTTTAGGACTTCTTGCATTCTAAGGTGATTTACAGCCAACATAAGGTTGGAAACCATTCTTACGTCCTCTATCAGTAGCACTTTCATTTGTTTCAGAATTCTGCATACTTCAGTAGCAGCTTCTGCTGATAATTTATCGTATTCTAATTTGTTTTGGTGTTCTACTGGGAGGAGCAGTAGTCTGTGTAAAGTTCCACCTCTTATGTTATAGGCAGCTAAATCTGTGGGTGCTGTTACAACAGGCAAAAGTGTGTTGTTTGTTAAGTCTTTTAGAAATGTACTGATTATTTTAATTAAGAATGTTTTAGAAGAACCAGCTTCACCACTTACATACAGGAGCAGAGGCTTATAATGTTTACAGCTACAAGTGTTAGTTTCATGTTTGAAACCATGTTCAATTTCTTCAGTGACTTCCAGAGTTCCAGAGTACTCGTTCATCATTTAGCTGGGATTTGAGCACTGACAAGTCTTCTTCAGATTGTTTAGATTGACACATGGTATTTTCAACCTCAGTCATGACTATTTCTGCTTCATTTAGAATGAGTGGGTCGCCAAGCGGTTCTTGGTTTCTTGAATGGGAAGGTTGACTGCCCTCAGGAGTGTCTTTACTTAGTTGAGCTTCAATTTGTTCCTCCTGTTGGTGTTCATTGTCCAACATTTGTTTGTATTTTTGAAATGGACATTTGTTATACTGCTTTCATTTTTTTTTAATGCAGCTTCAAATGATTCGTAGTTACCTAATCTTTCCTCTTCTTTTCTGCAAAGTTTAAAAAGTTGCAGTAGTGCCATGTACAAAATGTCTCTATGTTGCAGAGATTTAAAGGATAACTTTATATGATTAATTAGGATGGGTTTGTTAAGTTTCACTAGGCTTCTTTCACAACTTGAGACTGAATATTTGCCAGTTGTCTCATCTGGAGTGGCATTGTTTTTGTAGGAGTACTTTTGGGCTATGTCATACAGGCACATGTTTTCCAAAGCAGTACTTCTGTGCGGGTAGTATGTGTCAATTAAATTGTTTTTTCAAAAGTCCTGGCTGTTGGGATCATTTGTGGCTATTGTTTCTATCTTTTGGTAACATTGTAATATGTGAGGAAGCTGGACCAAGGTTTAGCCAGACAATGGGCTTCATTACGAGGTGGGTGGAAAGGGATTAGCGGCACTGGTAAAGGCACCGTTGTCGGTAATCCCTTACCGCCCTACTACGAGTTCCCTTTGCGGGTCCTTCCTCAACACCTGGTTTTTCCAGGCGTTAAGGACGGGACCCGCAAAGGGACTCTAGAGCTAATAACGGTACCGCAATTTGCAGTACCGTTATTAGCGCCTTCCCACTTGCCATTGAGCCCTATGGGGGCTCAAATGGGAATGGGGAATGGCCCTGGTGAATGGGGAATTACTGGTCCCGCCAACCTTGGAATGGACCGGTAATTGCTCCATTCACCAGGGCAGAGTCGGAACGAGTTTGGAGGCAGCCATGGCGCTAATATATATATATATATATATATATATATTTTACATGGCCACGGTAGTGGCCATGTAGTTATGGTTAAGTTGGTGTTTCCATAGGAAGAGCACTTTTTGGGCGGCTTATAACTTTGCTCTCCCTGGACGAATCCTCACCAAACTTTGGAAAAAAAAGTATTCGGGTCACTCTAAATTTTTTGGCAAAGTTTGGTGAGGATTCGTCCAGGGGGGGGGCAAAGTTATAGGGGGATCACAAAACTTTTTTTTTCCCATAGATGAATGGGAAAAAAAATGTGCTCGCGTCTACAGCCCAACCCGCTGGACGGATTTTCACCAAATATGGACCAGGAGCAGCAACTTGGTCCCGAAAGCTTGCTTTTGCAAATTTGTGACGTGTTCGCTGATTGGACGGCGTGGAGCGTGAAGCGCATCCGATTTTTAGTAGCGCCCGCCATCTTGGATTCGCGGACGTCCGCGGACAGCGCGGTGAAACTTTGTTCAAAATTTGTATTTAATAGAGTGTGTTGGTGTGTAGGAGTGTTTGGGGAGGGTGGGAGTGTATGAGATAGGATGAAAGTTTTGTTTTTTATGTGTTAGATGTTCTTTTTGTGTTCGATTTGTCTGCGGACATCACGGGTGTTCTGAAATGTTCTAAATAAACTGAATGAGGGGTGTTCTGAGGACTCAATATGTGTCCGTTTTGTTCGCAAGCAAGCTGAAACTGTTCTAAGAACACTCGCGGTGTCCTGCAATGTTCGCAAATAAACAAAATGGGGGTGTCCTGAGGACGCTGTCCGTATTGTTCTCTGTCAAGTTGAATGTGTTCTAAGAACACTCACGGTGTCCTGAAATGTTCACAAATAAACAAGATGGTGGTGTTCTGAAGACGCTTCTAAGAACACTAGCGGTGTCCTGAAATGTTCGCAAATAAACAAAATGGGGTGTCCTGAGGACGCTGTCCGTATTGTTCTCTGTTAAGTTGAATGTGTTCTAAGAACACTCGCAGTGTCCTGAAATGTTCGCAAATAAACAAGATGGTGGTGTTCTGAAGAAACTTCTAAGAACACTCGCGGTGTCCTGAAATGTTCGCAAATAAACAAAATGGGGGTGTTCTGAGGACGCTGTCCGTATTGTTTTCTGTCACGTTGAATGTGTTCTAAGAACCCTCGCGGTATCCTGAAATGTTTGCAAATAAACAAAATGGGGGTGTTCTGAAGACGTTTCTAAGAACACTCGCAGTGTCCGGGGAATGTTCGTAGGGGGTGTCCTGAGGACGCTGTCCGTATTGTTCTTTGTCAAGTTGAATGTGTTCTAAGAACACTCGCGGTGTCCTGAAATGTTCGCAAATACACAAAATGGGGGTGTTCTGAAGACGTTGTCGAAAACTCGCTGTGTCCTGAAATGTTCGCAAATATGAATGGGGGTTGTGGCTGGCAAGTTGAATGTGTTCTAAGAACACTCGCAGTGTCCTGAAATGTTTGCAAATAAACAAAATGGGGGTGTCCTGAGGACGCTGTCCGTATTGTTCTCTGTCAAGTTGAATGTGTTCTAAGAACACTTGCGGTGTCCTGAAATGTTCGCAAATAAACAAGATGGTGGTGTTCTGAAGACACTTCTAAGAACACTCGCGGTGTCCTGAAATGTTCGCAAATAAACAAAATGGGGATGTTCTGAGGACGCTGTCCTTTTTGTTCTCGTCACATTGAATGTGTTCTAAGAACACTCGCGGTGTCCTGATGTGTTCGCAAATAAACAAAATGGGGGTGTTCTGAAGACGTTTCTAAGAACACTTGCGGTGTCCGGGGAATGTTCGTAGGGGGTGTCCTGAGGACGCTGTCCGTATTGTTCTCTGTCAAGTTGAATGTGTTCTAAGAACACTCGCTGTGTCCTGAAATGTTCGCAAATACACAAAATGGGAGTGTTCTGAAGACGTTGTCGAACACTTGCTGTGTCCTGAAATGTTCGCAAATATGAATGGGGGGTTGTGGCTGGCAAGTTGAATGTGTTCTAAGAACACTCGCGTTGTCCTGAAATGTTCGCAAATACAGAAAATGGGGGTGTCCTCAGGACGCTGTCCGTATTGTTCTCTGTCAAGTTGAATGCGTTCTAAGAACACTCGCGGTGTCCTGAAATGTTTGCAAATAAACAAAATGGGGGTGTTCTGAAGACGGTTCTAAGAACACTCGTGGTGTCCTGGAATTTTCGTAGGGCGTGTCCTGAAGGCGTAGTCCATATTGTTCGCTGGCAAGTTGAATGTGTTCTAAGAACACTCGCGGTGTCCTGAAATGTTCGCAAATAAACAAGATGGTGGTGTTCTGAAGACGCTTCTAAGAACACTTGCGGTGTCCTAAAATGTTCACAAATAAACAAAATGGGGGTGTCATGAGGACGCTGTCCACATTGTTCTCTGTCAAGTTGAATGTGTTCTAAGAACACTCGTGGTGTCCTGAAATGTTTGCAAATAAACAAAATGGGGGTGTTCTGAAGACGTTTCTAAGAACACTCGCGGTGTCCTGGAATGTTCGGAGGGGGTGTCCTGAAGGCGTAGTCCGTATTGTTCACTGGCAAGTTGAATGTGTTCTAAGAACACTTGCGGTGTCCTGAAATGTTCGCAAATAAACAAAAAAGGGGTGTCCTAAGGACGCTGTCCGTATTGTTCTCTGTAAAGTTGAATGTGTTCTAAGAACTCTCGCGTTGTTCTGAAATGTTCGTAGGGGGTGTCCAGAAGATGCTGTTCGTATTGTTCGATGGCAAGTTGAATGTGTTCTTAGAACACTCGCGGTGTCCTGAAATGTTTGCAAATAAATGAAATGAGGGTGTTCTAAGGACACTGTCCGTATTGTTTGTTGTCAAGTTGAAAGTGTTCTAAGAACTATTGCGTTGTTCTGAAATGTTCGTAGGGGGTGTCCTGAAAACGCTGTCCATATTGTTCGCTGGCAAGTTGAAAGTGTTCTAAGAACACTCATAATGTCCGCGGACATTAAAAGTTTCCATAGACCATAGTTGAAATGTTTGACTCTATGGATGTGATATGCTGTGGTGGTTGTGGCCAGGGCATAAAGTCTTAGGTGCATGGCAAGACTCTATGCCCTGGCCACAACCACCGCAGCATATCACATTCATATTTGCTTATAACTTTGGGTGGAAAACAAATGTATAAGGAACAAAGGTATTAGATACTATGGATGTGATATGCTGCGATGGTTCTCCTTATTATTGTATACTTACTGTTTGGTCTAGTAACCGGAGTACATGTATTTTTTGTTAATTTCTGTGATAAAAGAAAGTAGCATGTTATATTAATATTTTGTAATGACTTATTGCATTGTATAATCAACATACTTTTTTTTTTTGGGACCCTCATATTTAGTAGATTACAAACCAGAGTACTGTGAAATTTGCTCAGTTTCTGTGTTTGTTGCTAAAATCATTGGGTCTGTGGGAGAAAATAAAATCCATGTTGGATTAAAAAAAACCTTTTTCTGTTATGCTACAGTTTATTTGTTTGTTTGTTTTCAGTGTTCACTTGTTGTTTCTGGCTAATGCTTTATGCTTTGGCTTGTTGCATTTTTTGGGAGCAGTAACATAGTATTTATTTGTTTGGATATTATAAAATTTTGGAGCAGTTAGATACCAATTGGCGTATTCTAACTGTCTATTTTTTTGATATATTTTAGTGGTATTGATTTATCTATTTGGATATTGTTAAATTTTGGGACAGTTAGATACCAAATGGCGTATTCTAACTGTGTGTTTTTTGGTCTAATTTAGTGGTATTCATTTATCTGATTAGTTGTTGTAGAATCTTTGAGCAGTTAGATAGCTTTTGGAGTATTCTAACAGTTTATATTTTTTTAACACAAGTTTACTTAAGGTTTAAATACAGTTTAGTTATCAAATCTTGGTTTTAAGAAGATCAAATAAGCGTTTGTAAGATTTGCTGGTAATCTCTGCTTTAGAGTAATGGTACTATCATTACATTCAAACCATCCACATTTCTTTTTTATATATGCAGTGTAGTGCCCTGAATTGGTTGTGGCTCCTACGTGGTAGATTATACCTATTGTTGTGAAGGTTTTCTTACCAAGTGATATTTGACCATGTGTGAATCCAGTCAGCTTGAAGTTGTTTTTGGTACCATCTGCATTGTAACGTATAAGCATTAGTATTATGTATTTACTATGTGTTTGTATTACTAACGTGGAGCGATTATCTGAATTGCAGGTAGAGCATAATCTACCATGGTTTGCATTTTGTACAAGTCGCTGAAATGGAATGGATTCACAATTTGGTATTGCTATATATATGAAGCGTTCATTGGGGATTTCCTCTTGTGTCACATTGTTGCAGAGAGTGCATGCGTGTTTCCACATGTATGAAAATTGAAAGATTTCATTTATAGGTATGTTTTTGTTTTCCAGTACTTGTAGTAAGTACATTAGAAATTCTTGTGGATCTTCCTGTGAATTTATAGTGAATTTCACCATTCCAGCACATTCGTCCAATTGTTGTCTTATTCCATAAACACTATACGTGTTGTCAGGATTATTTGCCGCATTTCTGTGAAGTACTAACATTTGCAAACACAATGGGTCTGTACTGTGTAAGTAAATGTTGTCAACAATTGGTGGTAATTGAAATAGAATATTCATTGCTACATTTGCGTAGCAACTTACACCAACTATATTTGAGAATTTAAATGGTCCAGGTAGTTCTGTATCTAACTGCTTTTTTTGGAGTTTGTCTTCCTTCTTTAAAGAAGTACCTGGTTTACTTTCCCTAATTGATTCTTTTTTGCTTGTGCTACTTGATGTAGTATTAGTTTCTTTTACTCTCTTTGGAGGATTTGCAGTGACATCCTGTTGCATTTCTGTTGGATTTATTTTTCTTTTATAGCATTTTACTTTTTGTGGAACAGAATATGTGTTTAGGTGAGGGGTGTATAGTGAGCGAAGTCTATTGTATTCTAAAATGCAAGGAATATCAGCGTTTATTTTACTTGCATCAAAGTTGATTAAACATAGACCGTCAAGTGTACGTAAGCGTGATAGTGCTACGTAGCTCATGCCTTCTTTAAAGACTGTGTTACCAATATCTATCATTGCTTTGTCTAGGGTAAGACCTTGTGATTTATGAATCGTGACTGCGTATGCAAGAGTTAGAGAAAATTGTTCTCTGCGTACATACATATCTTTGAAGAGAAGAGAAGGAATCTAGCTGTTGAGCGTCCTATCCTTTCTACTTCTGAAAGTTTGTCAAAGAGTATATTGACAAACTGAATTTTGTTGTCGCGTGGGTATGTTTGAAAGCCAACAACTGTACCCAGTGCTCCATTAACTAGTCCTTGGTCCACGTCAAGGTTACGTTTAAGCATTACTCTGCAATTTAAGGATCATTTTAATATCTTTTCTAAGCCTGCTGTGTTTGAGATTGATTTTTCTAAACTATCTAGTCTTGTTGTGGCTTGGTCACACATGGGTAGTGTCATACCATGTACATCTAGTTTGTCTGTGGTGCTAATTTCCATGAATGGTTGCATTTCTTTACTTAGCATGATTTCATTGAATTTGAAACAGCTTGCAAGAGTTGGCATTAAGGCCATACAATTGACATTTTTGTGGGATAATTGTTCCATAACATCTGTAGCACATGCATTATCGCCTTAAAGTGCATTAATGTGCCAGGTTTTTAACATTGCTTCTGCTTCTTTAGAAAGTATACCAACTCCGATACTTTTTAAAATGTTGGCATAGTGAGATCTGCAGATTGCCGCATGTTTTCTGTTAATTCTCTGTATTGGAAATGTTGCCAAAGGTTGACATTTCCAATGCTGCCAACAGTTTTACGGCAGAGTTTGTGTCCTAATGTTTTAAAAATAGGCTCACCTTTTACTGGTGTTAATTGAAGCAGATCTCCAAAAACTATAATATGTTTTCCTGCAAAGAGCTCTTCATAGTCTGTTTTGAGTACTTCTTGTAATCTGAGGTGAATCAAAGCTAACATCAGGTTGGAGACCATGCTAACTTCATCTATTAGTAGCATTTTCATTTGTTTCAATACTCTGCGTAGTTCCATTGCAGCTTCTGCAGAAAGTTTGTAATAGTCTAATTTGTTCTGGTGTTTTACTGGTAATAGTAGTAATCGGTGTAATGTAACACCACCTCTGTTGTAGGCAGCTAAACCTATGGGGGCAGTGACAACAGCTGACAGTTTGTTGTTTGTCAATTGTTGAAGGAACTTACTAATAATTTTGATTAGGAATGTTTTGCCAGAACCAGCTTCACCACTGACGTACAGTAGTATAGGTTTATAATTATGGCAGGAACATTCTTTATTTTCATGTTTTACACCATGTGCAATTTGTTTTGTTACTTCTTGAAAAATGCTACATTGCTCATTGTTTAGTTTTGATTGTAGTATAGTTAAGTTTTCTTTATCGTCATACTGACACATGGTGTTTTCTACTTCTATCATAGCTAATTCTGCCTCATTTATTGTTAGTGGTTCTCCCAGTGGTTCTTGGCTTCCTGTTACAGAAGGTTGACTACTGTCAGGAGTGTCCTTATCTAGTTGGGCTTGGAGTTCTTCTTCGTGTTGCTGTTCATTGTGCAACATTGTTTTGTACTGTGTAAAGTTTACATCAGTTATAGTGCTTTCATTTGCTTTGAAAGCATCCTCATATGAGTCATAGTTATCTAGTATTTGTTCTTCTTTTCTCCATGGTTTGAAGAGTTGTAGCAGGGACCTGTAATATACTTCTTTATGTTGAGGAGTCTTTAATGGCAATTTGATATGTTTAATTAAATTTGGTTTAGTGAGTTTAACTAAGCTGCCTTCACAGTTTGTCACTCTATATCTACCTTTTTTCTCATCAGGTTTCATATTATTGTTGTATGTGTAGTTTTGGGCTATGTGCTATAGCCACATGTTTTCCAAAGTATTACTTCTGTTTGGGTAGTATGTGTCCAATAAATTGTTTTTTAAAATGTCTTGGCTGTTGGGATCACGTTTGGCTATTGTTTCTATATCTTCATATGATTTTAGAACTCTTTTTCTAGATTTAGCTGGACCAAGACTTAGCCATACTATATTTTCAGATTTACCATACAATGCAGTACCAGTTAAACGATCAGCTGCTTCATATGATCCACATTCTCTGTGGGTGAGCATTTTTATGCCCAAGCTGTATAATTTCTGAGACACTGTTTTATCTGATGACAGGTCATTCCACAGGTCTTGGAGCTCTGTCTTTTCTGCTTTAGTACTAGTACTAAGTTTTTAGTGCTTTTAGTACTAGTACTAAGTATGCTGTGACATGTCGTGCAACTGCAGTAGAATTGTCTGCAATGTACTGCACATCTATGTTTGCATTCCATAAGTAGGCAATGATTGCATTATAATCATTGATATATTTTTCTTCTTCTTTTCATTTTATGTAATATGTATTTTTAGGTGACTTACCTTTAACACTATGTCTAACTGAAGACATGAGGTTGTTCACTTGACCTGTATTTGTAACTGGTCTAGGGAAACCAAATCAGCATTTGGTGTAGTTTTTCCCTTTGTTTTTGTATTTGCAACGACAATATTTTCCACATTTGTGTCTTTGAAATTGTAAAATTTGTGCATGAAGATCACTATTTGTGGCTTCTGATGGAATTTCACAAGTGACATATTTTTCAATAAACTGTAAAACAGTGGCATCACTGTCTTGACCAAATTTAGGAGCATCTTTAATCCATAAAAGCATGTGGATATGTGGTGCTCTTCTGGCTTGGTATTCTTTTCTCCAAAAGAAGTGTTGCACTTCTCCAAGGGGAGGAACAGTTTTATTACAAATAAAATGTAGCATAGCAATGAAGCGATGGTGAAAATATCTTGAAACATTAACAGGATCCAAAGAACAAAGTTCTCCAGGTGTTGGTATATCTATGTTTGTTTTGTTTTTATTTGATATGCGTAGGAAATCATGTAGATCTTCCCATGCATATTCTGAACAACTTAATGTAACAAACCAAGTGGGTGGGCCAAGGTTTCTGATCATACAACGTACATCTCCATGACGTCGAAACCAGTACTCTTAGTACCACGCATATTTGCTAATAGATTTGTAATATTTGATTGTAAGACCTCACCCTTTTGTTGCACTTTTTCTAATAATTGTGCAGCTGTCATATTTTGAAAGTGTGATCCTGATTTTAATATGTGTGCAACTCCGTAACATAAAGTTGCTAGTTCACTTTCAAAGAGTAGGTGGAATATGTATTCCACATTTTGTCTAAATCTGGGATCTATAGAATACATCCGTAATGAGCGGTATTCTGAAGCTGATATTTGAATAGGTCTATCATCATACCTTCCTCCTTTGCAAGTAGGAAAGAGTAGAGGAAAAGCATGTGCTTCTATACTTTTTGCCCATATGCTGATTGGCGATCCTTTTGTTTGACGCATTTGGTACGTTTCCAGTACATCTTCTATAGTGTCATTAGAGTGCAAAGGATGAATTGTATAATGGTCTAAAGTATTTGATATTGTAGCAGGATCTATTAGCTCAAATTGACCAGCTTCTTGTGTTTCTTGAATTATTTCAGTTGTATCTTTCAAGTTTTCTTCAATATTAATTTCTTTGTAATATTCATTATTCTCTTTAAGATATTGGAAGGCTTGTCTAACTTTATGTAAATCTACCAGCTGTTGCCATATTTTTTTGTCTTTTGTAGGTACTCCATTTACTCAGATAATTAAAGATTGCTGCATTGGACGTTGCACTCCTAGAGTATGCACATTTTCTTTTAGATCTAATGGTAAATAAACTACCTTTCCACGAATGCCTTTTACCAATTCAGAGGGAGGTTATTTTGCTGTTTTTGGTTGAAGGCGTATCATTGCTTGAAATGGGTGTACTGTTTGAATTGTGATGCTCTCATATAAATTAAGTTGTTGTAGGGGTTTTGGTACTGGGTATAATTCCAAATTATTTTTGATAGCACGTGAAGGAAATTGGTTGTTGTCAAGTTTTGTAGTGCAGTAACTGCAAAGTATTAAGGGGTCAGTTATTTCGTATTTGTTTTCTGCTACAAGGTAGAGAGCTAATTCAAACCATTTAGAATCTTCGTTGTCTTCTATTTTGCATGATAGGTCTACAGTTTTTGTGTTACTTTTATAAAAAGTTCTGCGGCAACATACACATGCATGGTTTGGTACTTCAGCTGATGTACTTTTAAATTTTAGTATTTCTTTTTTGTATGTGTTTAGCAAAAGGTTGCCATGTGTAGTGTTGCTTAATTGGTTTAAAGCTATTTCATTCTGTAAATGGCTTTCACTTCCAAAATATTTTTTCTGGATATAGTCAATTTCTTCAAGTAGGCCTTTTGCTGTACCATGTAGAAAAATGTTATTTAAATTTGCTAGTGCTAAAGTAGGATTGTTAGCATAGCACAGTTTATAGACTAGATTTCTTATAGTTGAATGATGTGTTGATATCCTTTTGATATCATGGAAAGTGGTTTTACAAGTAGGTCCTGTAATGCAGGCCAATGAATGTCCTTGTAGTCCTGTGTACTTGCGCACTGGACAGGTATCCATATTTTGCAGTAATTTAATTTTGATTTTTTTTCTTTGCTTTTTACATATTTATTGAGGAATTGGCGTAAAGATTTGAAACATTGTTTGGGAATGTTACACATTGACGTGTATGGCCATTTGTACACTAGACGTTCTGATTCAGTTGAATAGAGGGGTACGTTTTCAGGGCATATTTTTGTAAGGAGTACTTCTTGTTCCATTATGGTATTATTCACTTTTTCATAACCTCGACCACTGCTATGTATGGCAATTGTATTTGTTTGCTTTTGTTTGTACGCTTCTTCATTAAAATATGGTTCTGTGCTCGTAGTGTGATTCCATTCACCTCCGCAGATACTTAAGAAGTTCTTTCTGTTGACATTTCGCTTATTGAGAAGTCTTTTTTGTAATTTAGTTATTAGTTTTGCTAGTGGTTTTATTCTGTTTAACACTAAAATAAATAACTTTCTTTTGAGAAGAATTGCACTGTCCATCAACGCTTCTAAGATGAATTTCCTACGATAGGTTTTAAGCATTGAACCTGATTTCTCTCCTGTTTTTATAAGATTTTGAAGGACTTTGTGACGGTACATTTTGGCTAAAATACTTTTCTTGGTATGCTTACTTTGCACTATATTAAAATTTAAAGAAGTAGTTTTATCTGTAGTGATAGCTGATTTTCTGTTAATTGTTTTTTGGTTTGTTTTACATTTTGATAGAGGAGGCAAATTTTTTGTACTTGAAACTTCCTGTGTTTCACTAAATGACTGTGTTAGCTGTTTTGTTTCAACTTTTTTTACAAATTCTGCTAGAGATGGATGCTTATGTTGCACACTTTTATTTTCATGTGCTCTACTTCTGCGTTGCTTTCTACGGACTTGACTTTTGTTAGGCATTCTTTAGGGTCTGTTGAAAAAAATAAAGAAGGTATGAGTTGGGGTGTTCTGCAATGTATGTGTGCTGTGTGCATGAGTGTTTGAGTAAGATGATAAAGATGTATGTAATGGTGTGTGATTGTGCATTGGGAACTACAACTAGTAGGGGTAGGTATTCTTGAATTTATGTGTGACTAAACTGGGGTTCAGATGACAAAAAAAAGTAAGCTAGTGGTGTGGAAACGTACAAATAGTAAATCTAATGTATAATACAATTAAAACAGTTATTTGTTCTATAATATGAAAATTGTAGCGGTTCAGTTGGGTAATTTGTGTGTCCAAAAATAGGAATTGGTGGGCCATTCTGGCTGTACGTTACTGTTTAAGACATGGAGATTTTTGGACAAAATGGTACACAATCTCTACTTTTAGGCACACAAATAGCTTGTATTAACTTTACAGTATGTTTTAGTAATATTACAAATATTATGGTGATATTCTACTTACTTTTTTTCTTAAATTAACAGGTAACTTCTTAGTTCTTCTTTGTTCTTCAAATTCGGCTGCTTCTTTTCAGGGGACTGGTCTTCACTGCAATTGTAAATGATTCAAATTAGTAATTTTGTTTGTATATAGCGCTGTTTTTAATTTAGATATTGATTTTTTTAATTGAAATCCTCAGCGCCTTCTTCAAAACCATTAAACTAATTTATTTACATAAGATACATTACATCAGTTCAGTACATATGATATGTTCTTAATGAACAAATTGTATTGAATGACTAACTGTAGCAAAAAAAAATCTTTACTATGTCTTGTGAAATTTATAATATACCAGTGAATACCACTATTTCTGTAATTAAGCTGTTCTAGGTAATAGCGCCTCAATGTCATGTCTAAATTAAAGTAATTAAGTAAATAAATGAATAAAAACAAAAAAATATGAAATTGTATAAGTATTTTTTTAAAGATTTAAACATAGATTGTGCTTGTATGCAATTTTTTTTTGAATATATGTAGTCTATATATTTCATTTAAAAAATGTTAGTTTAACATGATTTGAGTGTGTGTGTATAAAGAAAGTAAATAGTATAAAGGTTTATAAGTGATAGTTGATTTTAGGAAATTGAAAAAAATACAGTAAATTCATTTTACAGATTACGCAAGCTAAAAGTCTGTTTGAAAATGTGTTCATCTCCTGTACAGAAAATATGCATACCTGATGTTTGTGTTCATGCATATGAATATGCATGGAGCTGCAAGTAGAAATCTTGGAGACTTGTACAGTATTTCTGGTAGATGGTGCTTGCCAATGATATGACACTTGTACTCAGAGAGATACACAGTACATTTGCAGTGCTGATCTATGATGATGCAGTTAGATGTAGAGGTCTTGAATGTGATTGGTGCATGGTCATGTGACTTCTTAGCTACATCCAATGAGGGAATGGCAGAGAGAGTGAAGTGGAAATGGTAAAAGGGCTGTTCATGTTACGATATGTCAGCAGACATGGCGGTAGTTCGCGGACATCGGGAGTTACATCTGGGGATTTTTGGGTTCAGAAGTCATGCAAATGAGAATGAGTACTGAAAGGGATTGGTCAGGAAAGTTTAGTGGGTGTGTTGTGCCAGAAGAGAGTTTCTCGTATACTGTTTTTGCTGAGAGAACAACAGGTAGCTATGTCTGTGTGTTTTAGGAAAAAGGTTGTATGGCTTTTGGGAGATTCATGGATATATTGGTTGAAGGTGCATGCAGAAAGCTGTGGAGTAGCTGTATATCTTGGATTCCCACATGTGGAAGTACACTGGCATGGAGTACGTGGAATTAAGTGGTTGGACATGCTACCTCTCTGTGCTACTTTGGAGACAGAGCAACATCCAGGCATAATTGTAATTTATTGTGGAGGGAACAGTTTAGGACATGTGACTGGAATATTTTTGCAATTTGCTATGAAAGAAGAACTTGGGAAGGTTATGGACATGTTTCCTAATTCTCAAGTGATATTTTCATGGATGGCACAGAGACAAATGTGGCTTTGTTCTTCTTCGTTTGGTCCACAAATGGAAAAAGCAAGGCGCAATGTTAATAAAGCTGTTTGTGCCTTTCTAAAAGATTTTGGCATGTCTTCTTTTCACAATGAAAATATTCTGTTTCGTAGTACAAACATTTTTCGCAGAGATGGAGTCCATCTTACTTATGGTGGCAATCAGATTTTTCTGAGAAATGTACAAAATGCATTGCGACCTTTTTTGGAATTACAACATCCATTTTGAAGTAGGTGTTAAGCATTTATAATTTTTGACTTACAAACACCTCCCAAAGGCTCTTTTCAGAGCCACCACTTCCACCCAGAGAAAATTGCAATGTTTGTGATAGGGTAGCAACCCAATTTTTTAAATGTTCGCGAACTGTTCGCGGACTTCTAAAAAATACAAAGGGCCCTGCTTAATTTATTTTCACTTCTATTGTTTAACTGTGAAAGGTGGCTCTGAAAAGAGCCTTTTTTTTGTTATTTTGTATTTTTTTTGTTTTTTTATACACGACACACTAGGAGAGGAGGGGAAAGGAAGGTAAAGGGGGGACTCCAACCACAGGGATAAGAAAGGGCGAGCTGAGAGAGGAAGATGTAGAGTGGGTTTTATTTGGGTAGTGAGCAGATCTTCTCGTGCTCTGAGACGATAGTCTCAAAAACACTATGAAGTCGCTCCCCCCTGCAGAGTACTGTGTCACAGTACATACATACAACTGTGACCCTCGCAAGGTAAGGGTCATCAGCATTCTGTATGGCCTGTGAGGCAGCTTGAGGAAGACGCTGTCCCACAGAGGTGGTCCTTGTGGTGACAGGATCAGAAACAGAGGATGAAGTAGAGGAAATCAACCTGCTAAGTTCTTCGCAAGGGACAACCCTGCGAATAGCCCCAGAGTGAAATGACCTCAGGTGTCGCTTCATAGTAGTGGTCCCAAAGCTGTATTTACTGTGCTTCCCACGACTGAGTATCATTTTGCACTCATTGCAGGTAACACGGTTTGCACGAGCCTTAGGACGATTCCCATGAATGGTAAATAACCGCCACACCCAAGACTCACGCCTAGTGTGGGTAGTAGGGATTTCCTCTACCTCATTCTCATCATCCTCTTCTTCCTCCTCTGCATCCTCACTCCTGTTCCCCTCTTCAGGCCCTTGGGGAGGTGGTGGTGGTGGAGGGGGTGGGGGTGGTGCTGAAGCAGGTGCAGCACCAGGTGGCAGTAGTTCAGCCATGGATGCCATCTCAATGATGGTGTAATCTGCAGGTGGCAGCAAAAATCGCTGTGTTCTGAAGAATAGCCAGAAACACAATGAGAATAAGCTCTAGGGCGTGGTCTTTTATAGGGGTGCTTGTGCGCGGTCCGCGGACATGCGCGCTGTGCGCGGACAGATCGAACACAAAAAAAAGTTTGAAAAGTTTCAAAAGGTATGTAGAAACTCAGGATTACTATTCAAAAATATTATGGATTAATTGAAAATGTACTTTTAAATTGTTCGGGGACACGAACAGTGTCCGCATTCAGAACACGCGATCAACGTGGGCGCGGTCATATGATCCATTTGCGAACAAGTCCGCGAAGGAAGCACATGTCCGCAGGACACCAAATGCACGGAGATTGGTTAGCGCATGCACGTTGATGTTCTACGGACACTGTTCAGGTCCTGAAGTCATTAAAAATGTGTCACACGTGAAACGAACATTTCAGGACACTGCGTGTGTTCTTAGAACAGTTTAAACTTGCTAGCGAACAGTAAGGACAGATATAGTGTTCTTCAGGACACGTCCAATTTTGTTTATGTACGAACATTTCAGGACACCAATTGTGTTCTTAGAACAGTTTCAACTTTCTAGCGAACAGTACGGACCGGTATAGTGTTCTTTAAGACACCTCCATTTTCGTTTAATTACGATCAATTCAGGACACCGTGTGTGTTCTTAGAACAGTTTGAACTTGCTAGCGAACACTACGAACAGGTATAGTGTTCTTCAGGACACCTCCATTTTCATTTACGTACAAACATTTCAGGACACCAATTGTGTTCTTAGAGCAGTTTAAACTTGATAGCGAACACTACGGACTGATATAGTGTTCTTTAGGACACTTTAATTTTATTTTTTTTCGAACATTTCAGGACACCGCGTGTTTTCTTAGAATAGTTTCATCTTGCTAGTGAACACTGCGAACAGGTATAATGTTCTTCAGGACACCTCCATTTTCGTTTATTTACGAACATTTGAGGACACCAATTGTGTTCTTAGAACAGTTTCAACTTGCTAGCGAACATTACAGACAGATATAGTGTTCTTTAGAACACTTTAATTTTAGTTTCTTTACGAACATTTCAGGACACCACGTGTGTTCTCAGAACAGTTTCAACTTGCTAGCGAACAGTACAAACAGGTATAGTGTTCTTCAGGACACCTCCATTTTCGTTTATTTACGAACATTTCAGAACACCTGCACTGTCCGCGGACACCTACATTGTTTTTAAAAAAAAAACTGAAACTGTTTACAACAAAATACAAAAATTAAACTTTATTTAACATATATTAATAATTTATGACAGAGAAGGTGAGGCAGAAACAGAAACAGAAACAGGAGAATTAGGGGTTTCAACATGATTGTTATTAGGTGAAGAAGGGATGGAAGTCTCATCAAAACGTTTTGGGTTATGGAAAGGGTTTGGGGATAATTGACTGGGATATGGTGAGGAGGGACATGAACATGTGGGGCAACAGTATGAGGTTTTTGGTTTAAAATGATCTTCCACAAAAGTTTTCAATTTATTAAAATTAGTCAACAATAAATCAATTTTTTCTTCTATACTGTGAAAAGTGTTATCCATAACAGGTTTTTCTGAAGTATTTTCTATTTTGGTATGCTCTGTACAAAAATTTATATATATATATGTTAAATGTATACAAAATAATAATAATTAAATGGTTTATATTATAAAGTGTTTACCATTAGTTTCACTATCTTGTGACATTTCTTCATGTGGGAAATGCTCCTCTAGCCATTCCAGAGTACTAGACATTTCTGTAAGAATAAAAAAAAAAAATAATATATTTTTTTATCTAATACAGAAAGTTTATAAATATATGAATAAAATTAAGTACACTTACTATTTCAGGTAAGATATGTCCTATGTACTCAGTGGGCCTGCTCTTGTTCTCAGTTCTGTCGTGTTTGTAAGGTAATTATGTTGGAAGCCAATATATCTTCTTGTGGTATATTCCATTTTAGAACATAGTGCATTTAAATGAATGGTTAGTGTGTTGCATATATGGGTTTCATTTCTTATGTATTAGTACAGATAATGTGTTTGTGTGCTCCTTTTTGAATTTGTTAAATGTTCCTATGTTATGATATAACAATCAAACATACCCCCCCAGAGTTTTTAGGAAGTGGTACTGTTCTTCGAACATGTCCGCGAACATTAAATGAGTTCGCGGACATCAAGTACAGTAGAAGAGATGCAGTCAGTTCCGTATGACATGTATGTAAAGTCAAAGTCATTATTGTTAAGTTGCACTACTAAAAACCTATGAAATTCAGTGAAAAAACTTTGTTAAATGGACGTTATGGTTAAGTTGCACTACTAAAAACCTAAGAAATTCAGTGAAAAAACTTTGTTAAAGGGACGTTATGGTTAAGTTGCACTGCTAAAAACCTATGAAATTCAGTGAGAAAACATTGTTAAAGGGACGTTATGGTTAAGTTGCGCTGCTAAAAACCAATGAAATTCAGTGACAAAACTTTGTTAAAGGGACGTTATGGTTAAGTTGCACTGCTAAAAACCTTTCAAATTCAGTGAAAAAACTTTGTTAAAGGGACGTTATGGTTAAGTTGCACTACTAAAAACCTAAGAAATTCAGTGAAAAAACTTTGTTAAAGGGACGTTATGGTTAAGTTGCGCTGCTAAAAACCAATGAAATTCAGTGAAAAAACTTTGTTTTTACTTGGAACCATAACGTCCCTTTAACAAAATGTTTTCACTGAATTTGAAAGGTTTTTAGCAGCGCAACTTAACCATAACGTCCCTTTAACAAAGTTTTTTCACTGAATTTGAAAAGTTTTTAGCAGTGCAACTTAACCATAATGTCCCTTTAACAAAGTTTTTTCACTAAATATATATATATATATGTATATATATATATATATACATATATATATATATATGTCTGTAATATATGTCTTTGTAATGTGGAGCCAATATGATTATTTCGATAAAATGACATAAAGTATGAATTAAAATATATTTTTGTTTTCATCTACTTGATATCTTGGTAGACAATTCATGAGCAAATAAATAAACTCTGTCTGCATAGGTGCATGGGAACACTGCCTTTATATCTTTTATGTATGTATTCTGAGTTCGTGGAAGGCCAAACAAATAATCCCACGGTTCTCTCATTTTTATTGCACACAAACCTGTAGAAATTACATTGAACCCAGCCAAACATCTACTGTTCATCCTTCAGCCCTCTATTTCAATGCACGCTGAGGAAGGTATTAGACATGTAATTGAATCGCTATGTAAGCAAGGACTTGTTGTGCCTACTAGTAGTCCTTGTAGTGCCCTGCTTCTTGACTGTCAAGGAACCTGGCAAAGACAATGATTGTTTTTTGCAAAACCTATGAGCTGTTAATCCTTCAGTGTTGCTTACTTTCTCTGTGATTCCAAAACCTAATACCATTTTGCCTTGTATTCCTATATCTGCTTCTCACTTTTCTGTGGTATATCTTTGCTCAGCATTCTTCTTATGCACTCCGATAGCCAAAATGTGTTCTATCTTTCGTATAAATGGATACCATTTTGCTTCAGTAGGCTGCCCTAAGGGTAGGTGGAAAGCCAGAATCTCTTCACCCAAATTCTCAACAGAGATCTTGACTCGCTGGTTTTCAAGGATGTCCTTTTTGGTCCAATATCTAGATGATTTTTTTTTGGATCTCCCTCATTGAGTACCTGCGTGCGACATTCACTTGATATATTGACAGATCTTGCTCAGAAATGACACAAGGCCTCCCAAGAAAAGCTTTAATTGTGCCAAACCACAGTCCATAATTTAGATCACAATATCACTGCTGGGTAGAGACACCTGTCCAAAGACTGTATTGATGTGATTTTACAAGTGGCCAGACTTTGAACCCGAAATTAAATGAAATAATTTATTGGGATGGCTGGTTGTTGCCGTCAATCGGTCTTAGGCAGGGGCGTTGCTAAGTTTGTTAAAGATCTGTGGCTAGAGCCCATTGCAAGTTTGGATTTTGCATAACTACATGATCTGAAAGTACGCGCCGCGCCACGTTGCGATTTCAAGCGTTAATATTGCAAACTATACTGCTCAAAGTGTGAGTCTTGCTCATTTGGAAGATTTGCCACTCCAGTTTGACTCATGATGAGTGACAGTGTGGGTGGCAGAGATGGGGAGACAAGCCCTGTGGGAGGCGCTCAGTATGGGAAAGGGTCCAATCTGGAAAGCATGGCGTGCCAATGCAATAAGGGAAAGGTAGGGCTAAAAATCAGACTGCCCGTGCTCTGCTGGCCAGGGACATGAAGCCTGCTGGGGAAATCTGGTTAGCTGGTATCAAGGCAAACATCTTCAATGGGACTGCTTTGTCCAGGATGCCAGGATTGAGATTTGCAGGAGACATAAGTAGACGGAGCAGCAAGTATGTGGCGAGGGATAGCGGACAAATCGTAATAGTGCCCTAGGTGAGCATGGACCAATAAAGGTGGATCTCTTCATTCACATATGCTCTCTGCCATCTAACTGTGTGGATGACCAGGCTTCCTAAAACATAGGCGATTCAAGGCCATTCCGACGATAGCTAAGTGCTGCCCACACCCCACCTTACTTAACATTACAATTCACATGGCAAAATAACATAAAACATCAATACGTACGCCCCCACTCTTCAAGCACCAACAGCCCCCCAGGTGAAAACATGGACACGTGAATGTACAAAGCCCACACATGCATCAACAGCGAACCAAGCAGTGGGATAACTCCACTGCGGCAATCAGTGTGCACAAACGGTTCATTTTTTTAACATCTTGCCTGCCTCTGTCATTTGGGCTTTTCACATTTGAGTGGTAGTCGTAGATAAAAAATAAGTGGCATATGCCGGTAACCTGAGGGCTTTGAAGGTTCAGCACATCGTTCAGAAGAAGTGACTTGGCTAATTGACTTGGAGATGTGGGGGTTTATATAGCATTATAGAAACCGATTAATTGCAAGATGGTGCCTATTTTATATGATTCACAATTTCACACAGACACAGCAGAGCTGAAACAAAACTCATGGTCGTTAAATGGAAAGCAAAGCAGGCACAGAGCATTGGACCGACCGACAGAATCGGACGGTTTAAAAAGCGGTGCACAAACAAAGAGGCCAGACTGTCAGCAAAGTGAAATTCTTTTGAATGGAGAGAAAACATGCATTTCTATTCAATGGAGGTGTTGGTGCTGCCAGAAGCAGTGAGTAATCTGTTCAGCAGGCCCTTGTTTATGGCTTGTGCGCTCCTCTCTGTGATGACCCCATGAGGGACTGCAGCAGAGATGCACGCCCAGCCCGCCAGATTAAGGGGTCCTAATGGTGCATTTTTGGCCCGTAGGCTCTTCAGAAATAGAGTGGAATGCAGCAAAACATTTTCACAAGGGTTATTTCAGATGAAAGTAAAGGTCAGGATTTGCGGAAGAAGAAAGGGTGTTGGTGGGTGTCGGGCGAAAAGGTTCGGTCTTAAGGAGGAGACCAGAAATGTTTTCAGTACTACCCATACAGCGGACCGGGGCAAAGGTAAAGCTTGAGACCACCCGACCCCACACAGGCCAGTTGAGTTGGTTTGGGCTGTGACTACCATGAGTGGCAGAGACATTAAAGGAACCTGTGGGGGTTGGGACGGCAAGAGGAGGGGTCCTGGACAAGGAAGGAGAGTGTGCACACAAGAAGCTGGTTTTGACGGTCCTGAGTGCCAAATTTGTGCGTGTGGACTCACGGTCCTGACCTCATGGTAACTACCAGGGGTGGCAGAATGATGAAAGGAATCCATGGAGGGGGCGTCGAGAGGTGGGCCTGGGGGAGAAATGGCAGGGACACGGGCGTCTACACATCAGATGGCGGCAGTGCGCGCCGGCAGTGAGTCCAGCCTAAAGTGTGACACTGCTCGGCTCTTCCGACCTCAGTACACTCAAGGCAGGGCACACTGAAAGCACTCTGGGTTCAGGGGAGAGGTTGATGCACTGTGTGATGTCAGCTCCACCACGAAGGGCACACCTTGGCAAGGAGCAATGCCCGGGATGGGCGCAAGCAGCATCACCGCCCACACCCTGCACTTCCTTCTCTGTCATCCCTCCTCTGAGCTCTGCTGAGTTACTGTGCATTTAATGCCACATAATGAACTTTACTGTCAGTGAATGTGTAGACACTGAGGATAATTAAACATCATTAAGATTATACGATTGCGATTCCTTCAATAATGCCAACAAAGCTGTGTGAGGGGTCTAAGGAGGAGACCAGAATTGTTTTCAGTACTACCCACAGGAGACCCGGGGCAGAGAGCCCCCTAAACTAATGGTTGTAATTGGGCTGGCGAGTGCAGCAACTGGCACCCAGACCTCCAGAAATGCTCAGGTGACCGGCCTCAGAGTCACTCTATTTGCATGACTTTTGGAGGGTCACGGCCTTTGCTGGCCCTGTGTGGAGAAAGAGGCACTTGATGAAAGCATGCATGGATTTACATGCATGAGTCGACTGCCTTAAATGACCCCCAGGCTCATCCAGTCTGACAAATACCAAACACCACGGGCTCCACATACTGCAGACCCCAGCTCTGTTTTTGCTCTTCCAGCTCAGTTGTTCTAAAGGCCCGTGCCTAGGTCTCGTTGAAATCTATAACTGCCTGTGCCCATCCCACACGTGTTGTTGGTCAATTTCAGAATTGGGCACCCCTTTTGTGAAGTAGGCTTATCCTGGAACGGCTGAGCTGCCTCACGTGCTACTGGCAGAATGCTGTGTTGGGTAAGCGAATGTCTAGGGGTTCGGGTGTTGGAGCAGATGACCGCCTGGCCCAGGACATGGTCATGCATAAGGCGGGAAACTAGGAATGAAATGAGTGGTGGGGGGGCAGGGGGCGTTGGGTTGGCTGCACATTCAGGTTATTGCATTTCCAAATACAGACAGGGCTTTTATGTTTTACAACTGCCTAAATACTCCAAATGTCCAATTAAAAGATGAGAGAGGCTGGGAGATAAAGCTATTTGGGCAGCATCACACGTCGCATCTAACGGGCGAATCAACATTGGAAATGAGGGCAATCAGCAAAGTTTGTTTAGGCAAAGTGCTCTTAGAGGGTTTTAAAGGAGCGGTGACTGGGTGGAAGGCGCTTCAGTGGGATCTCCAACTTTGTAATGAGCCTTCAAAGTGGTGCGCTGATCTGGAATCCACAGAGGTTGCACATCAAGGGGGAGGCACAAATATTTATCCTTAGCAGCCTCATCTCCCTGCCTGGAGGTGAGAATGAATATACTGTACCTCCCTCAGCGAGGCGCTTTGATTATCAGCGTGGCTGTGGTCCTGTAGGGGGTCCGTCTTATGGAATATACTGCTGGGGAGCGTACACACACACACAGGGATCGCAGTGAGCTGGCGTAGCCCTTGAAGGGCTCCCCTGAAACTCTGGGTTGGCATTTGGGTTTCAAAGGGCGAGGTGGGAAGACAGTTTGGCTCTCGAGCGTGAAGGACGTTTAATCTAATCAGTGTTTGTCAGGGTAAAACTTGAAACCACCCGACCCCACACAAGTTAGTTCAGTTTGCTTGGCTGTGAGCAGAGCGTGGTTTGCTGGTGGTGGTGCCGCGCCAGGCTCGGGTATGCAAGCAGAGGTTTGTGGCCCTCGAGTTAACTGAACCAAGACGACGACATGTCAACACCTACCTTTGGTTCGGTCCCGGAGTCGGCCGGCAGCTTCACAGGGGTGGGGTGGGGGGTGCAGTGACAGAAAGTAAATTACAAAGACTTGATATATGAAGTCTATGGCTACTCAAAGGTGTATTGCCACACCAGCACTACTAATAAACCACTGAGAGGTATGTAGTTGTTTGTAGATTTGTGGGGCAGGGTTGACAGCAACCTTGTACCCGATCCAGGGCATTGCAATCTATCAGCATGCAATATGGGTATTTGAGCTATGTTTTCAAGCTTTTTCTGACTTACAAAGATGTTTGATGATCACTTATAGTGATAGCTTCCCCCTCTCCTATTTTTATATTTCTAACTTTAGGAGTACTATTTACATCTCCTTGTGTGGCCCTGGATTCTTCCCCTGAAGAAAGTTTGTGCAATTAGTGCTATGAAGAACTGAAACATGTCGGGATAGTTTTGAGCTGGAGTTAAAATTACTCAGCTCTAGAAAATTGTTAAAGCCATTTGTGTGTGTGTCTTTGTGTACTGTGTTTTATCATTGTATGTGGTTATATTTGTGAAACTAGTGATTTGTACTGTTTTTATCTACCATGGTTTGTTACGTTTGGGTCATATTCATGTAAAACATATTCGTATGAGTTTTTTTACTTTTTGTAAAACTTTATTAAAAAATTATTTTTGTTTTGATAGTGGGATTTAGCATCTCGTACTTGGTCTATTTTTTCCAGACTAAAGGTACAGGGAGGGTGGTTACATCAGACTATCTGCTAAGATTAGTGTATTTGAAAATGTTGAATCTGTCTCCTTTATATATTTATATACATGAGGGGTCTCACACACACACACAGGTGTAGATGGGTGGCTGGCGACTGGCGTCGTCGCTCGTCGTGGCAACTCGCTTTCAGACTGTGCAGGCACGGAGCTGGGCGTGACCTGGTACTGCCTTGATCTGCGCAAGTGCGCATGCAGGGAAGACCAAGGCCTCGTGCGTTTGTGCCTGGGCGGTGGCTCGGCTGCTCCCTGGGCTGCACAAGCGCAGACTGTCAGCACCAGTACGAGTAGCAGCCCAGGGCCAGGACGCAGCTATCATGTTCGAATCGTGTGTCACTCACATTTTCTTCAATTCAATAAATCACGAACAAACGTTTCTGCGCTGCCTCCTGGTCTGCCTGCATGATTCATTTGCATGATTCATTTGCTGGTCGATGTGCGTACAATGCCACTGCCACACACCCGCCTTTACAGCACAGCACTGCAAAACACTTTTGGATCACAGTTCAGGCCCCGGGCTAGCCTTTGCTTGTAGCCCTGTGATCTTCATCCGGGGCTGTAAGCAAATGATCCGGGGGTATAGCCCCTCTATCCCCCCCAGCGATGCACCTGGTCTTCTGGTCTTAGGATATGCTTCAATAGTTAAGCCCCTTCAAAATCTTAACCTTGATTCAGTTTCTGAACCCCTGCCCAGGTTCCCTAAATCTGGGGTGGCCTTTGTGAAAGTTATACAGGAATGATCAAGCACTGCATCACTGGATTTGCCTGATTATCAGAAGTCTGGTACATTGTTTTGAGATGAACAAGATGGGTTTGCCCATGGTGTGTTAACTCAATTGCACTGTGGTAAACATTGCCTATTTGCATATTACAGTTCTTCACTAGATCCAGTGGCTGCAGAGTTACCCTCTTGTTTGCAAACTGTGGCCACTAACACCTTGTTAGTTGAAAAGGCTGATGCTTTGTTCCAGGGATGCCCAGTTAGTGTTGGAATGCTGCATACTGTTTTGGCTTTACTTCTAAAGCCAACACATCACTAATTGAAGATTAACAAATTATGAAAAAATACTAATTTCAGTTGCATATGCCACTATTGGCAAATGTTCTGCTTTAAATATGCCTTTCTGTTTTCAGCACTCTCAGACAGGGACCCGTTTGATTGGTTGTGGTAATCAAAAACATCATAATCCGTCAAGTTTATCTGAAAGATGTGCCTCTGCATAACACTGAGATGATGCTCTTCATTGTCAGTTCTTGTTTACGTGAAAACATTCGGGCGGAATTTCAGCATGTTATGCAGTGTGTACACCGCTTGAGCTTTGGGAAGCCTTTCTACTGGTAAATGTAAATTCGACCCAGGTGGCTGAATTAATTGCACTCAGCCGTGCTTGTATTATTGCTGAGAATAGAGCTGCCACTACCTGACTCTTGGTACCGACTCGTGGTATGCCCACAGTGTGGTGCATGATTTTTCTATCCTCCTGAAGCAGAGCGGTAGTTTAAGCTTTACTGGTACCCCTTTCATCTATCGATTATATGTTTCAGCTTTGCTACAAGTGCCTTTACCTCCCTCTAAATTACCAGTTGTCAAATGCTGAGTACATGATGCATCACGTACATTTACTGCTATGGGTAATTACTATGCTGACAAATGAGCTTGAAATGCATATCTAAATGGCCCTCTGGCTCTTAAAAATGTCCTTATTTGTGTTTCAGTTGAAAAGTCATGGATTTAAACTATTTCCAGTCTGTATGTGCTACAATATCAAGCACCAAAGTTTGAGAAGGAGCTATGGTCCCTTTGGCACTCTCTGGATGGCTGTCTGGTAGTCCCTAGATTGATTCTACCTTATCTTGCCAGACTAACACATTCTGTAGCTCAAGCAAACTGACACTGGTTTCCTCCCTACGTCCCTAATGTGATTCAGACTTATTGTAGTAATTATTCTGTGTGTTCTATGTGGAAGAGTCGTGAAAACAATGTTATCTAGACATCGGATACCATAGGGACCTTTTCTAAATGTGCAGATGGAATTCATGCAGCTCCCCAAGTGTAAGAAATAGCAATATTATTGTAGATATATTCACAGAATGGGTTGAAGCCTATCCTTGCCAAAAGACTGACTGTATCACTGTAACCAAGCGACTTTTCAATGACTTCTTACACAGGTTCAGCCTTTCTCTCAATATTGATAGCGAAAAAGGTACTTCCTTTAAAGGACAAATAATCTGTAATCTTTGTAAGGCTCTTATTATTTCGCAGCAGTTTCACTGTGCATATCACCCCAGTCTATCGGAATAGTAGAGCACACAAACAGAGATATTAAACTCTGACTTGCAAATGTGTGTCAGTAAACTGGTCTCAGGTGGCTTGAGGTCTTGGCCTTAGTTGTACTCACATGCGCTATAACTCTAACAAAAATCATGGCGTATCTTCTTGTGTAATTTTGGCAGGAAGCCCTATGCGCATGGGTACAGCCCCTTCTACAGCAGCACACTATTTGAATATTCAGTTGGAAGATGAGAAAGTACTGAAATACTGCATGTTCCTTTTGAAGGCTATTCCAGTTCTCCATGTAATGCTCAAGGAGGCACCACAACTCTCTGCAAACAGGTGATTTTGTGTATCTGCTGGCATAGGCCTCATCAAGTGCTACTCACCCCACAGAAGACTGTGAAGAATCTGGGGATTCCTGCCTGAACACAGTTGATTTCCATTGCAAGAAGATTCAGCCCCAACAAGAAGCAACTGTCACGCTCACCTGATTCCCACGGAGGCGCAGGTCTGGGTTCGAGTGCTGATGCTTCTTCAATGGTGAAGCGCAGGACTCTGAAGATGGACTCACTGGCTCGCAGGAATATTCCCCTGTGCATGAAAAGGGAGTATTACCTACTGATGGAATAATGCTCAAGCCTCCCACTCCCTTCCAACCCTACACGATACCCTTCCTCGATTCCCCGTGAAGTCTCACCTTAGGGTCAGGAAGGATGAGCTCTCCATCCTGCTTCTGATGCAGGGGCGCGTTGAAACCCAGTTACTTCACTGGATTGAGGTTTGATGGGAGTTGAAATAAGCTTGACTATTCAGGTAAGGCGCTGTAAGAGTTCTGTAGCAAGTTCAAAAGTTCAAGCTTAATTATAATGTTCATTGTCTTATTGCAGCAAGCGCTAACGCTTATGTCCTTTTCCCCTTAGGGGCCGGGGTTCGGAATGCCGGAGATATGGCGCCGACCCGAAGTGAAACGTGCAGTTCTAGTAAATGACAGGTAAGTTCTGGATGAGCGTTCGGGTAATGTCTTTGCATTCGCTCATTCAATGTCTTTGTCTTTTTTCCCCATAGGGACCGGGGTCCGGAATGCCAGGAAGCGGCAGGACCCGAAACGAAATGGGAATTACCCAACAGGTAAGTCTTAGAAGGAAACTGAGCTTTTCCTATTCCCTTCCTTCTCTCACCTTGTGTTCTTGTCTTTTTCTCTCTAGGCTCTGGGAAGTGGCTGCAGATCTGGATGATCGCTGCTGAAGATGGAGGTGCCCAGGAAAGGTGAGTGAAATGCAGCGCTGCAGCGATCTAAGCGAAATGCTTTTAAAATGATGTCTTCCCTTTCAGGATTGTCGGTGTGATGTCTCTGTGATGCTGCTTTAGCAGGTAAGGTCTTCTTTCTCTCCAATTCTCTCTTAGCAGGTGACCCAGGTAAGGTCTTCTTTCTCCGTCCAATTCTCTCTTAGCAGGTGACCCAGGATGCTGACAGGCGTGGCTGAAGTCCAGAAGCAGGAGCTGACACGGTGAGCGTCCAGCTGCGAGGAGCAGAACAACGCGAAGCGTGAGTTGCTGATCGGGTGTGGTTTAAATAGCTTTGGAAGAAGTTCCAGGTATGTATCCTTCCACCGATCAGGTATGTATCCTTCCCCGACCACACCCAGGGAAAGTAGTCCCACAGGTAAAGTAGTTCCATTCAGGCCTCAAGAGGGCCTGGATGTAGCAGCATGGTCTGCATCAGGTAAGTGCACATTAAAACACTTGAACACATGTCTAGCTTTATGAGCCTGGCGCCTAAGGCGCCAGGACAGGGGTCCAACATGAGCCTGGCGCCTAAGGCGCCAGGACTGTGTCCAAAGGGCCCCAGCTTGGGCCCGCTGGCACTTCCCTGGGGGAAATGATGCCTGCCTCTGGGGTTGCTGGGTCGGACCTGGCTCCTTGGAGGTAGGCATCATGACAGTACCCCCCCTCAAGGCCCCTCCCAAGGTTGTTCCCTCTGGGGGTTTTGGCTTGTTCGGAAATCTCCGGCGGAACCTTTGTATCAATCGAGGTGCGTGAACATGGTTACTAGGCTCCCACGATCTCTCCTGAGGTCCATATCCCTTCCAGTCAACAAGATAGAAGAGTTTGGACTTTAACACCTTGGAGTCTAAAATGTCTTTAATTTCGAATTCTAATTCCCCTTCAATTTGAACTGGGTCTGGAGGCTTGGACAGTCGGGTCCCTGGTTGTACTGGCTTCAAAAGTGATGCATGAAAAACTGGATGAATATGCATGTTAGACGGTAAATCCAGTTTAAAGGCCACGGGATTGATTATAGCCTTGATGGGATAAGGCCCTATGAATCTGGGATTGAAGGTTCGCGGGCCCTTGAGGGGTAAATGTTTCGTTGCTAGCCATACCTGATCTCCTACTTGGTAAGGAGGAGTTTTACTTCGGTGCAAATCAGCGTTTTCTTTATACTTTTTCTTGGCTTGCTGTAAATGAATTGCAGCTTCTTTGAAGGCTCGGGTTATTGTGGAATGCAGATGATTTACTGCTGGCATTTGCAGGGTCAGAGGTGGATCTAGATCAGAGGTCCGAGGATGGTGACCATACAAAGTATAAAAAGGAGTTTGTCCGGTTCCAGAATGCACTGAATTGTTGTATGCATATTCTGCGATCCAAAGGATGTCTTTCCAATTTAACTCGGATTGGTGTAACATGCACCGAAGATATTGCTCGAGAGTCTGATTGGTTCTCTCGGTTTGTCCGTCGGTCTGGGGTGGTGGCTGGTGGATAGCCGCACATCTATTTGTGCTAGTTGGCAACACTTCTTCCAAAAATGGGAGATAAATTGACTTCCACGATCCGAGACTAATATGGAAGGGAAACCATGTATGCGAATTATATTCTCCAGAAATTCCTTGGCCAAGGTGGAAGCTGAAGGCAAACCTTTTAAAGGGATAAAGTGGGCCATTTTGGAGAATAGATCCACAATTACAAGGATAGTGTTGTAACCAGCACAGGGAGGCAGGTCAGTTATAAAGTCCATTGACAAGGTGTGCCATGGTGCCGCTGGAATGTCCAAGGGTTGAAGTAGGCCGGCTGGCCTTTTCTTTTGACCATTGTTTTGGGCGCAAATTCCTCAAGACAATACAAAAGACTTTATGTCTTTTCTCCAAGAAGGCCACCAGAAGTGGCGTTTGATTTTTTCTTCCGTTTTAGCGATACCAGGGTGTCCTTCCATTAATGATTCATGATGATGGGCAATAACAAGTTCTTGCAATTCTTTACTAGGCAGAAACAACCGCTCCTGGAAGTAGGGTAAGTCATCCTTAACGGTGTAATGAGGACCCTTTTGACTCCATTCCAGTAAGGCTGAAGAGTCTAGAAGTTGTTTTACTTGCGTTTGGATGTCCTCAATAGTTTGCAATGAAGTTAGGCCTAAGATTCTTTGTTCAGGTATGATTGGCACAGGTTCTAAACTCGAATTGGGTTCTTCCATGCCAATCCGGGATAAGGCGTCCGCTTTACCATTCTTGCAGCCAGGGCGATAGGTAATTACAAAATCAAATTCCGCAAAGAATAGAGCCGATCGGAGTTGTCGTGAAGATTGAGCTTTGGCCGTCTTTAAATACTGTAAATTTCTGTGGTCCGTTATTACGGTGATGGTGTGTCTTGCCCTGAGAAGGTAGTGACGCCAAGCCTTGAAAGCAGATTTAATAGCCAGTAACTCTTTGACAGTAATTGCGTAGTTGATTTCAGGAGGAGAAAATTTCCTGGACCAAAAGGCCACAGGGTGTAGTTGGTTAGTTTCTGGGTCTCTTTGCGACAGGACAGCTCACATGGCCGAACTGGATGCGTCAATTTCCACAATGTAAGGGAGATCTAGGTGCGGGTCGTTCAATATATGTGCAGAGGTGAATTTGGTTTTCAGGTCCTGAAAGGCTTGTTCGGCCTCAAGAGTCCATTCAAAGCGTTTGTTTTTCTTTAGGAGAGCTGTGATGGGTTGGACTGTTCGGGAAAATTCCGGGATGAATCTTCGATAGAAATTGGCGAAGCCGAGCATGCTCTGAACTCCCTTCACCGAGCTCGGAGATGGCCATTTGAGGATGGCGTCCACCTTTCGCGAGTCCATTCGGACTCCTTGAGGTGTCAGGATGAATCCGAGAAACTCCACTTCTGTGGTATGAAAAACACATTTTTCGAGCTTTGCAAATAGTCTGTGCTGGTGCAATTTCTCAAGAACTGCCCTAACATGTTTTCTGTGATCGGATTCTGAAGAAGAGTACACCAGGATGTCGTCAATATAAACAATGACACAGACGTCGATAAGTTCCCGAAGAACATCATTCATAAAGTACTGAAAGGCGGCAGGTGCATTGCACAAACCGAAGGGCATCACCTGATATTCGAAGAGCCCAAATTTGGTGCGGAATGCAGTCTTCCATTCGTCGCCTTCTTTTATACGCACCAGGTGATAAGCTCCTCGGAGATCTAACTTGGTGTACACACAAGCGTCTTTCACCTGGTCGATAAGCTCAGGGATCAGGGGCAGAGGGTAACGATTCTTAATCGTTATTTGATTTAGGGCGCGATAGTCTATACATGTTCTAAGGTCGCCCTCTTTTTTCGGCACGAAGAACAGAGCTGAGGAGACAGGAGACTTGGACGGGCGAATAAAACCATTGGCTAGGTACTGATCTAAATACTGACGCAAATGTAGGTTCTCAGGTTCCGTAAGAGCATAAATCCTACTACAAGGTAGTTGAGCATTGGGTACCAGATCGACTTGGCAATCATAAGACCGATGGGGAGGTAACGTGTTAGCCTGTTCCTTCTGAAAAACGTCTTGGAATTCTTGGTATTCTGACGGTAGCTGTACAGGGGTGGAAGTTGCTGAGGCTAGACCCATAATTGGATTTCTTGGGTAACAAGTTGGTCCACAATCAGGAAAACTTATCTTCTTTGCTCGCCAGTCAATTCTGGGATTATGTGTTTCTAACCAAGGAATTCCAAGAATTACTTGAAATTGTGGGGCCTTGATCACATCAAACACGATTGCTTCCCGATGTCCATCCTGACCCACCAGTGTCATTTCAACAGTGGAATGCGTTACAGGCCCTGAGGCTATTTCGGTTCCATCTACTGTAGTAATGACATCTTGGGTTACTTTCGGGCGGAGAGGGAGCTTAATCCTGGAAGCCAATTCACGGTCTATGTAATTTCCAATAGCTCCACTGTCGATGTATGCTTTTATAGCATGCAACAGCTGAGGCTGTTTTGGGTCCACGAGCACCATTGGCATGACAAAATGCGAGGTCAAAGAGTTTGTTTTCAAGCTCGGCAAGCGGACCCCTACGCTTGTCGGGCTAGGTCGTTTCCCGAATCAGGTGTCAATAAATCGTTATCAGTGGCTCCAACCACCTTCTTAGGTGGTTTAACCGGACAATTTCGAAGAAAGTGACCGGAGGTCCCGCAATACAGGCAAAGTTGCTTTTGCCCCCTTCTCTCTCGTTCCTGCTGCGTTAATGGTCCTTTAACACCGCCGATTTGCATAGGTTCAGATACGTCGGTACTCTTGGAGTTAGCGTGGGTTTTGATCGGTACTCGGGTTCGTACTTGAACCGATCTGCTTTTCTGTTTTGAAGTCTGTGATCAAGTTGAACCACCAAGTCTATGTAGTCTGCGCAGACCTGGGGTGGATCTACTATCTGAGCTAGAACATCCTTAAGCTCTCCGCGCAGGCCTCGATGAAACAATGTGATCCTTTTGTTTTCTGGCCATCCAGTTTCCACAACCAGTCTATTAAAGGTGGCAACGTAGGACAGGAGATCCTGATTACCTTGTCGTAAGGATAGCAGTTCGTTATCAAGGGCCTGTCCTTGAGAGTGTCGAGCAAACAATCTTTCCATGCTGGCCTGGAAACCCTGAAAATTCTGGAGAATGGGATCATCCTGATTTACCAATGGAATAGACCAATCGGCAGCACTGCCACTGAGGTAAGATAGTATAAAGGCTACCTTGGTCTGATCGTTAGGGAAGGCCCCGGGTCTGCATAGAAAGTGTAAACGACATTGGTTCATAAAGACGGCATATTTCTTGGGATCCCCGCAAAACGTTCTGGCGGGGCCAAAGGCATGTGTTCAGGTAGATTGATTTGTACCGGGTTATTCAAACCCATTGATGTGGAAGTACCTCCGGAATTAGGTAAAGGAGTGTGCCCTGCCTGGGCCTGCAATAACCTTTTGGCCAGGTCATCTGTTCTTTCCTTGGATAGGATCAGCTCTCTTTTGAGAGCGTTAGTCTCCTGGCGGGCTGAGTGCACTTCTGCCCGTAATTCCCCCAAAAGCTGGGCCAGCTGATCTGTCTCGGAAGTCTCCATAGCGCCCGGGTGGGAAATTGTGGGTAGTCTTCGCGTTCTGTCACGCTCACCTGATTCCCACAGAGGCGCAGGTCTGGCTTCGAGTGCTGATGCTTCTTCAATGGTGAAGGGCAGGACTCTGAAGATGGACTCACTGGCTCGCAGGAATATTCCCCTGTGCGTGAAAAGGGAGTATTACCTACTGATGGAATAATGCTCAAGCCTCCCACTCCCTTCCAACCCTCCACGATACCCTTCCTCGATTCCCCGTGAAGTCTCACCTTAGGGTCAGGAAGGATGAGCTCTCCATCCTGCTTCTGATGCAGGGGCGCGTTGAAACCCAGTTACTTCACTGGATTGAGGTTTGATGGGAGTTGAAATAAGCTTGACTATTCAGGTAAGGCGCTGTAAGAGTTCTGTAGCAAGTTCAAAAGTTCAAGCTTAATTATAATGTTCATTGTCTTATTGCAGCAAGCGCTAACGCTTATGTCCTTTTCCCCTTGGGGGCCGGGGTTCGGAATGCCGGAGATATGGCGCCGACCCAAAGTGAAAGTGCAGTTCCAGTAAATGACAGGTAAGTTCTGGATGAGCGTTCGCGTAATGTCTTTGCATTCGCTCATTCAATGTCATTGTCTTTTTTCCCCATAGGGGCAGGGGTCCGGAATGCCAGGAAGCGGCAGGACCCGAAATGAAATGGGAATTACCCAACAGGTAAGTCTTAGAAGGAAACTGAGCTTTTCCTATTCCCTTCCTTCTCTCACCTTGTGTTCTTGTCTTTTTCTCTCTAGGCTATGGGAAGTGGCTGCGGATCTGGATGATCGCTGCTGAAGATGGAGGTGCCCAGGAAAGGTGAGTGAAATGCAGCGCTGCAGCGATCGAAGCGAAATGCTTTTAAAATGATGTCTTCCCTTTCAGGATTGTCGGTGTGATATCTCCGTGATGCTGCTTTAGCAGGTAAGGTCTTCTTTCTCTCCAATTCTCTCTTAGCAGGTGACCCAGGATGCTGACAGGCGTGGCTGAAGTCCAGAAGCAGGAGCTGACACGGTGAGCGTCCAGCTGCGAGGAGCAGAACAACGCAAAGCGTGAGTTGCTGATCGGGTGTGGTTTAAATAGCTTTGGTAGAAGTTCCAGGTATGTATCCTTCCACCCATCAGGTATGTATCCTTCCCCGACCACACCCAGGGAAAGTAGTCCCACAGGTAAAGTAGTTCCATTCAGGCCTCAAGAGGGCCTGGATGTAGCAGCATGGTCTGCATCAGGTAAGTGCACATTAAAACACTTGAACACATGTCTAGCTTTATGAGCCTGGCACCTAAGGCGCCAGGACAGGGGTCCAACATGAGCCTGGTGCCTAAGGCACCAGGACTGTGTCCAAAGGGCCCCAGCTTGGGCCCGCTGGCACTTCCCTGGGGGAAATGATGCCTGCCTCTGGGGTTGCTGGGTCGGACCTGGCTCTTTGGAGGTAGGCATCATGACAGCAACTTCTATTTCACCCATGTCCAATTCCTCAATTGATTCTAGAACAAGGATGCCGGCTGCCTTGATTTCTTCCTCTGTACCTGTATCAGATGCTCTAAAACAATTAGTGGAGCTGCATCAACTCTTCAAACTTGTGGGGCCCATCCATGGGAGGCTCTGCAGACATGTCAATAAGCATTGGATGCCCCCCCCCCACACCAATACACACAGATGCTAATCTCCCTGGAGAATTGCTTCAATCGACCGCAATCGAGTAGAGGTAGACCCGTGGGTGCATGAATGACACCAATAGCACTTCTATTGAGGCAAAACAGAACGTGCTGGGAAATGGGAGACCAGAGAGATCATGGGTAAAACCAGAGGAACTACAAGAGGCCAACCTGGCAACCCCACTGATGCGATCCCTGAGCAGAACAGGTAACGAGGAAAGCGGGAGACCCAGGAAGGGGACTGAGAATCATTACTGGAATGCTCACACTAGTCCCAGTCGAGATAAGATCTGGGCACTGAATGAAAAGGAAGAGAATCATTACTGAAACGCTCATACTCATCCTAGACAAGATAAGATATTGGCATTGAATTAAGAGAACGAGAATCATTACTGGAATTCTCTACTCTTCCAGTAGATATAAAGTATCAAGAGTAAATGAAGAAAAAGTGTTGACATTAAATAGAGCGAAAGAGAATCATTACTGAAATGCTCATACTTTTCCAAGTTAAGATAAATTATTAACATAGAATAATAATCTGTATTGGAAGGTTTACACTGCAAGAGGTCAAGTATCATGCATGCACAAACTGAATAACGTACCTCTTCTTCCCTTGCAGGTCAGGTGCCTTTGGAGTGTTTAGCACAAGTCAAAACAAGTCAAAACACAGGCAGATCCTACTGTGAGACAAACACGTGAAGGTGAGGTATGTGTCAAGTAAGGAAAACAATTTTTGGGGGGAAAAACGTTGCCTTTTAATTTTTCTGTAGCCACAGTTCTTGAACAGAGCTGGAGGATGCTGAGATCAGGAGGATGAATATCTCAATTGCAGTGGTGTTGGGAAAAAGATATACAGCAAAACAGATATTTTCCAAGGAAATGGACCTGCCAGGAATACGGATAGAAGGTTTGAAGCAGAGTGGGAAATGTGCAGGAAGTGGAATTCACAAGTACGCAGCGATAGAACAAGCCGAAATACTGACAGCAACAGGAAGAAAGCAACTGAAAGACTCCCAGGCAGAGTTCAGGAAGGCTATAAAAAAGACAAAAAGGATAAGGGAATATAGAACTTTGAGCGGCAAAGTAAGCTTACTGAGTTGTTGGGATGCAGTGTTCTCTTGCCTCTGGCTGCATTTACTCCTTCTTCCAGATCGGCGCTAGGCATGTCAGTGATGACGTGATGACGTGGTAACTCTGATTCATGAGAAACACGTCGTCCATCTTGGGATGGGATATGTTGTATGCGTAATGAATTATGCAGCCTCCAGCATTGCCATAACGACCAACGTTGTGAACACTGGTGCATGACATCAAGGAGAAAAGCCTGAGATATTACAGAATAGGAAACACTGTGAGAGGGGAAAACCTGAGGAAAAGATTGAAAATGCAAATTAGGGTCAACCCCAAAATGAAACCAAAGATTGTGAAATAAAGATTGAGAACCGATGAAGTCAAGGGAAAAGTTCTAAGTGTTGAATAAAATTGTCCCGTGAAAGGAAAAGGATAAATATAAATGAATTAAAACAAGAAGGAACAAGAGAGTTATCAAATGCGAGAGAGGATTGAAAACGTGTAGAACCTAGTATCAGAACTGTGTGACTTAATAAAAGTAGTTACCCAGAATAGGGCGAATAACTTACTGGACAGAACTTGGTGAACAACCTGCATACAGGAGAAGGGAGACATTATGTTGGGTTTTGTTGCCATAATACTGGAAGGGTTAGAATAGATTAGTATTGGCAGTGGACTGATCCTGATTTAGACTCTCACTGATGACTGACGAGCACCTTCTGTTGGGTAGGGGAAAATCCGTAGCATGGGGAGAGGTAGGCGTTTCTTCTTTTCAGTTAATAAAAGATCAATGAGATGGAAAGTCAGAGCCCATTTCCTTCTTCCGACCCGCCACAACACCTGTACACATACCAGAATCAATGGCTTATATCAACTCCTAAACACCGGAACACAGACTATCTTTAAAATTTCATGAGACTACATCTGAAAAGATATCCAAATAATTATTCACTTAGAAACTATACTTACACGCGAGCAGACTATAAAACATTGATTATGTGTTTGCGTTTTTTGATTCTGTTGTCCAACATTACTGCCACTACATTCAACATATCCTGCCATGAATCACAAGGTACTGATGCACACGTGTGGGTAGAGAGTAGGAACACCTTCCTTCATGCGACATGGCAGAATGCCTGCATTCAGACATTTTCTGCTTGATGAGTCTGTGCCTATCTCCCACATGCTCTGGCTTCAAGTTTCCCTGTAGAACATTTTCCTTTTAACTGGGTGATATATCTAGTGAACTTAGATTTATCTCTGGAGCCCAAGGTCATCAGCCCAGTATTGGCTATTTTTTTGAAATTGGATTTCCAGGTCCATTGAATTTTCATTCCCCAGAGAAGCTTCCTAGGAAGCTGTATTCAATACACCTATCCACTCCTGCCACAGGTGTTTTTTGTTATACAAATAAAGGTTCTATATTTATGGGAATAATACGATGCAGATACTGTCATTCTACCAGACTAGTGTGACCATTAACAATGTTAATGTGTCCTTTCGCAAGAGATTTACCTGTGTTGTTTCTGTATATGCATCTATGGGTTCAAAGCTTACTCCTGGTTACCTATGAATTGAAGTGGGGGTTGATGCATTGGGTATATTCTCCCTGCTGTCAGACACTCTTTGATATTTCTCATCCGTTTTAACTGCCGTGTATCTCTGTGCAAAGGTAGCAGGAAAACACGTGTTCTCTGGAAGATTCTAGAGGTTTGGTCAGAAGAGGTGGCGTCAAATTGGCATGTGACATCACAGTCAGGGGCAGGCAGTTCTTACACTTTCCATAGGGGAACTTCCAGGAAAGGGCAATTTCAGCAGAGAGGTTGTAAATGGGAAGTGCAGATAGAGAAAGGGGGGGCTGTCTCTCGGAGTATCTGGCTGCTGTTTGCTGACTGTGGGCTTGTTGGCAGCATGCTGTTCTTTTCCTACTGAAAGGGAGAGAAGCAGGTGAGAAAGGCTTTCCAGGTGCAAGCCTATTGAGAGAGAGAATTGCAGCAGCAGAGAAACGTGGGGCAATCCAGATCCAGCAGACCGAGGCGGACAGAACTTATCCTTCTCTGAATCTACTGCCGTGAATATTTCAAGCATTCTTCAGGAGAAAATCTGTAATAAATGAGGTGTGCATTTGCATATTGTGGGCAGCTGAGCTGCAGGCTGACAAACATTTAAACTTACAAAGTAGATAGCTGTTTTCATGTGTTTTCTGCTCCATCCAAGAAGCATATTTCACACATTTAAACTGAACGCTCAAGGCTCTGCTAAAGTGAACAATACGTTTCAAGGACATTAGATAACAGTGTTTTGAACTGCAACACTAGAAGTGTAATTGGAATCTATTGTTGGAGAAAGGGCTTTATCGTGGGGGAGGTACTAACTGTGAAGTGTGCCCACAGCTCTGTTTTGGCCCAAACTGTAGAGTCTGCTATCATTGCAAAGGGAAAATATGAAATAGCGATGTGTGCTTTAATTTCTGTATTTCAGAAAATGTCATACTGAACTCATTGCATTGCATATGCTGTTTTGTGTCACTCATAAATCTCAGTTGCTTATAAATTATGTGAACGAAGCATATCAGTTTGGTCTATTTATTATGTGCCATAATCATTCATGATAAATCATAGAGAGGTACAGAGGTAAGGAGGTATTTTCTATTACTGCACGCAATAAAAAATTAGGTATACCAAAAAACCTCGAGCTGTGTCAAATCATAAGAAGCTGATTCTCCATATTGCAGTTTCCATGTGCCCTGATAAGTCTATTACGAGTCTCCACCACCAATAAAATAGCACCAAGGCAATACCACTAAGGTGGAGAAATTGTGCCCTAGTGTGAACTAGGTCTGGTTTTTAGTTGGCTGCTCATGATCCCGATATAAGAATAACACCAGGTAGTTCTGTGTACTACACCAAGGTAATGCTTCTGCCAAATGGGTTTTAATGTCGTGGTTAACCAGCTCAATTGGCTAATTTTTTACTTCTATATTACATGGAATAGTGCAAGTATTTGTCGTACTGCTAGAAATACATTTGACCTCATTAAGAGTACAGCAGAGTGGTAAAACACTGTGGTAATGCAGTGGTAACTCTGTTACCACTGTAACACTGCTGCAGTACCATACCACCATGCTATAACTTTGGTGGTAAGGTGGAGGATTTTCTTGCAGCAAAATGTTGGAGGTAAATCCTCCACCTTAAACCAAAACATGGTAAAATCGGAAGAATTACTGCTAAAATACCACCAAACTAGTAATGAGGCCCATTGTTTACTCGTGTTAGCGAAATGCTTATTAGCCTGTGTGGGAAAGAAAACAGAGAATGCCCTGTAAGTACCAGAGAGATTGATTCTGGTGGCAGCCTCTTGTTGAGCTGAGATATGGAAATATTTGTGTTGTTGACACCAAAGGATTTGAAGGGACACAACTAGTGTGATTGCCTCATAAGGGGGAGATTGAAGCTGAAAAATGTGTTTTATAAACATAGGAACATGAGAATGGCACAATTTATTGGGTTGTAGATTTAAGAAAGAAAAGAAAAAAATATAAAGCTTCTTTATTACTCTATACTAGGACATAGAAAACACAACTGTCTAGTTATCTAGAGGACTCCATGTTGAAATAATGAACACTAACCTATAAAATGTGATTTAACTTGCAAAGCTATGTGATAATATTTGCTTTACATTACTTAGGCTACTGCACACTGTGCTGTTTGGATAACCTGCGTTCCCCCTCTAATTGTACAGCCCAATACTGGCTGATGCTGCTTACAACTGAAACTTGATAAGGAGTGTAAATCCACTACATTGAGCTTGCAACTACAGGATGACTTATGGCTTGTGGTGGCCCACCTCCGGTCACCGGGGCAGGCCACACCAGGTGTCGGGATCACCCGACTCAGGAACCACTGCTGCGGGCACGCAGCGTACAGTTTGCAGTGATCACCCTACACAGTCACCGAACAGCTCACAACAGCTGGGGGCACCCAGCACATGGCAGCTTCGGCTCTGGTGACACCCAGGCTGGGGCTCCAGGACCAGGATGTGATCACACAGCAGACAAAGGGCAATAACCAGACACAGACACGAGTTGCCATTTCCTGGGGCTCTGCTGCACTGCCTCTCATGTGCCAGCAGAGCCCCTTTTATTGAGGAGCGTCATGACTCTGTCATGATGCTCTTTCTTAAAGGGGCAACTGACCCACAGTTAATGGGCCAAACACCACACCCTTCCTTTATTATAACAAAAAAACACAGCACACATAAGACTACGACCCTATACAGGGGTCTACTACTGTGGTGTAATCCAGTCTGCACCCACCGACTACCAATTCACTGCAACCAGTGGTGCCTTCCAGTCCACACACCACTCTGATAAACTGTTCAATCGCTGCAATCAATGGGTGCCTTCAGTCCGCGCACCCACGGGCCTGATGGCGGGTGCTGGGGATTAGAAAATGCCTGGATCAAACTGCCCGTTTTTGCTGCCGCAGGATAAGAAGAACACATTTTCTTCATCTTCTTCCTCAGCAAAGTCATATAGTCCCCTCCTTTGCTCTTTGGCCAACTGGACCGCTGCCACTCTAGGGGGCTTCCTCCCTGCAACCTCCTTTGACACACTACCTGCCAATGGCCCAACCATGCTGGCCGGCGTTGGGGTTGGGCACACGCGTTCGAAGTGATCTACCTTTCCGCACCCCCCACAGATGTGTCCTTTGGCCGGGCAATCCTGGGCGTGTGGGAGGTCCCATCCACACTGATGGCATATTGTGGCACCTGGCTCTCTGCATGGCCAATCCCCTCTTCTCGTTGTCCTACCTCCTTCCCACTTGCTGACGGCCAACACCCGTTGCATAGGGGCTTCAAGCTCTAGCTGTTGTCTTGAGAGGTCCTTGGCCGAGGCACGCACCTCCGCCAACTCCTGGGTGTGGCCAAGTTCCAGGATTCGGTCCAGCCCCAGACCTGTCTCCATGAGGACCTGTTTTCGCAACTTCGCCAAACTACAGCAGTAGATTATCTGAGCCCTGATCTCATCATCATCGAAGTTTCCCAGGGTGCAGAACACAGCGATTCCACAAAGCTTTCCATGAAATGCGTCGCAGCTCTCCCCTTCCTCTTGCCTCGCACATCTCATCCTGAACTGTTCATAGTCCCGGTTGACCACGGGCATGGGGCGCAAGGCTTTGAACAGTCTCTGGACAGCTGGGCCAGTTGAATTCAGAAATGTTGGGCGTTTAGCTCTGTCCTTGATCTCAACAGCCTTGAAATAGAGCTCTAGGTTTTCCACCCATGCCGTCCAACGGGGTCCTAGACTGGCTGGAGCCCCCACCACATCAAACAGATACAACAGCACCAGCTGCACATTCTGGCAGGATGCCCCTTCATTGTCATCATCCCCGATGATGGTTGCTGGGCGCGTGGCAGCTTGCGCTCCCTGTTGGCGGGGCCCTAGCTTACTTGACCACTCTGAGCATGACTGAGGACGCACAAGCACTCCTTTTGGAGCCACCACCCGTTGGGGTTCCCTTGGTCAAACAGGGAGCTGCTGTGAAGGGTGATGGGTCCCGCAGTGGTGCTCCACACCTGACTGTCCTTCCGGGCTGATGGAGCCCCAGGCGAGGACCTGCAGTGCTGACCACCCTGTGGCAGTATTTGCTCCAGGGGCAAGGCAACCGACACAGGCCTTCTCCCTCCCAGGGCGCACAAGCACTCACGTGGAGCCGCAACCCTTGTTTTCCTGTCCGTGACCCTCAATGAGAGACATTTCTTCTCCCTTTACTTTACACTCTCGAGAACAGCTGCAGTGATGTGATACATTTTCTTCCCTGTAATCACTGTAGTCGCCCAGGTGATCGTAGGCCACGCCCATTTTCAAGGCAGCCACGGGCTACAAATTGGTCAGTTTCACCCCCGAATGAACACAGCGATGTTTCGGGCCCTTGTGGTCCACTGTCTCTCTACTGTGGCTTTGATGTGGGCCACGCCCACCTTTCTTCTGTAGTCTTGGCTCTTGTGTCCTCACCACCACAGCCCGCATTTCATGGGCCATGCCCACCCTTCTTCTCCTGCGGCTGAAGTGATTTTGTGCTTCACCGCCGTGGCCCGGTCACCGCACGGAGGCAGCAGCTATCCGCAGCACCTCAGCTTCCTCACAAGGCTGTACCATGCTGTGAGTTGGCATGCAATGACCCGCTGCAGGTGCAGGTTCTCACAGGCCCCGCCCACTCCTTTGTCCACCGGCCGCCGTCCTCTCCCTACGCGGCCGATGCCGTTGCTGATCAGGGGCACCTCAACTGTTTGCCATCCCCCTGCACCTCAGCCTCACCCGCAGGCACCAGGCGACCCGTGCACGCACACAGCACAAGGTCCCTAGGCCACCCGTACCACGGCCAATGCCACTTCCTCATTCCACACAGCCTCAGCCGTGACCACACACTTGGCTTCTGCTACCTCCACCAAAAAGGCTCCTGGCGGCCCGTACATGGAAAGTGTGCGGGCCCAGACCACCTTTGTCACCAATGTGGTGGCCCGCATCCGGTCACCGGGTGCGGGCACGCAGCTTACGGTCTGCAGAGATCACCCTACACAGTCCAGATCACCGGATAGCTCACAACAGCTGGGGGCACCCAGCACATGGCAGCCTCTGCTCTGGGGGCACCCAGGCCTGGGCTGCAGGACCAGGCCCTGATCACATGGCAGACAAAGGGCAATAACCAGACACAGACACGAGTTGCCACTTCCTGGGGCTCTGCTGCACTGCCTCTCACGTGCCAGCAGAGCCCCTTATTGAGGAGCTTCATGACTCTGTCATCACGCTGTTTCTTAAAGGGGCAACGGGACCACAGTTTTTTTTTTTTTTTTTTTTTTTTTTGAATCAAACAAGTTAAGTTGCATTTATTGAAAAAGGCAAAAACTATTACATTGAACATCAAACTGAATGAAAATGTTAAACCTCCTAAGATTGAACTATGAACTGAAAGAACATTTTTTTTTTTTTTTGTTAACCATCAAAACACATTTTATTTAAAAACAACTAATTACATTGAAGCATATAACCACACATAGCCCCCAGCCTAATTCACCACATCCCCAGTCACCTCCCCCCAGCCCCTATTTACATAAGTACAACACCAAGTCTAGTATAGCTGAAGAAATTTACCCCAAATTTTCTCAAATAAAACCAAATAAAACGGGACCACAGTTAAATGTGCCACACACTACATTGGTGGCCAGTAAAGGTCCAGTGAAAGCTGGAGAGTTATTGCTCAGGTTTGAAGTTCTGGAAGATACGCAGGACACCGAAAAATGTTTCTTTAAAGTGAAGTCATTAGTTTATAATCCGGACAGCTCACATAGATTTCAATGTACTAAGAATTGTATAAAAGCTAAGATACTAAAGGGCGGGGCACACGGATTGGATGTGTCTGTTTTGATATTGTCTCATCGTTCTGTATGTTTGTGTGTCATACATTGTTTTGCTTTGATTCCTGCTTTTAAAAGATTTACCAAACCTACCTTAGTCATCATTTGGGTTAAGAGTCTGGAACTTTTCCGAAAGAGAATCACGTCCATCCATCAGATCACTGCATGCTTGCCGTATGCAGTAACAGTAATGACATGTTTTATTTGATTTCGCCCTACAGTAGGGATACTTCTACACCACAGCAATTCAATCTCCTTGAATAGCAAACTAACTAAAGCATTTACACCTTAACCCCTTTGAAAGTGCTCTGGTCAAAAATACAAAACGAAATCACTGTTACTCGTCATGGTAACAGTAACTTACTGACAGAGTTAGGGTGATGTTTAGTCCCCATTTTGGAGCACCACAGGTCTCCTTTGTGGATAGGTGGAATTACTGCATGTGGTAATTGCACCTGGATTATTACGACCATTGCAAGTGGAGTTAACACGTTCACCGACAACCACAACGTTTTTTCAGTATATCAGGGCTCAAGCCCATCATTTTGTGGATATGTTGAAAAACCCTACCTCGTTCATCCATTATACAGAATATTCCAATATGCTACCTGTTTTACCACTAATGCACGACTTGTAATGAGGCAACTGTGGTAAATCATTATTTTATCTGACAAAAACCGAAAGTCCATGAATTAGAAGGGAAGTTGTAATTGTACAAAATAAACAATGCAGCTTATCCATTGTAACCGGATATTAAAAAAATGATATAGCAAAAAAGATTATTCCAAAAATCGGATATGTGTCTCTGACAGCATCTTCTATTTTTTATTTAAAGTTGGAAGACAAGACAACCGGACAACCCCTCATGCTCTGAATCATGAGGTCACCCCTTGAAAAGTCTCCTTCAATGAAATTGCAGATATTTATTATTCCAAAGTTACATTTATCTGTTCTGAACTCCTGGAACTTGCAGCTCCCAAAGACCACGACTGGCAAGTCATCCGGTGGAACACCAATTGCAATAAACAACACTGCGAATTTCAATTAGTAACTCCTGAGAACCTCAGAATCGATCTAGCAAGAGCAAAATGCACAGGATCACCCCATTACCGAGCCCCTAATCAAGGTTGCCCAGGACATTATTCTTAATGCCAGCCTATTGTATTTGATGCATGAAATCATTAACTCTTCCCTGCATAAGGGATTTTTTCCCCCATTACAAACGAGCAGCGTTACTGAAGTTACATAGGAATCCATCTCTATAACCTTTGACCAAGCAAATGTTAGCACTGTAACACACCTGCTGTTTTTAAAGAAGCTTCTGGAAACAGGGTTTACTCACCAGCTTAAACCTATGCTAAACTGAGTAATGCCTTGCATCCCTTTCAGGCCAGATGTCGGGTGGACATCGGAAACTAATCAGTCGTGACATTGATGCTGGATGGCGTTCAGGATGCTGGATGACAGCAGTGTCGGACTAATAGTATTGAGGGATATAACTTCTGCCTTCAACACTGTCTATTAACACATCTTTATGTGTCAACGTCGGAGATTTGGTAGCACACACAGCCTTAGACTGCCTGCACTACTTTCTATCTTACATAGCAAACAGTGGCACTGGACAGTGAAGAGCTTTCACATTAACTGTGGCATTCAACACGGTTCCGCCATCTCGCTGCCGCTCTACGGTCTTTATCTTCAGCCGTTGATTTGCTTGCTACATTCTTATGGCATTAAATGATGTCATAAACACAAAAAGATCTTGTAAAGGCTAGACAAAAACACTATCAACATATCTCAAAATTGTGCAGCATACAATAGTGAATGAAAAATCGGATACATGCTAATCATTTAAAATGTAATGCCTTCAAAACAGAGGTTTTCATCTGTGGTCAGTCAACAACCGTCTGGGACAATTTCATCTCATATTGATATCGAGGACCTCCCCCATTACCAGCGGCAACAGTTTGAAATCTGGCCATTATTTTTGAGGATCAACTAACCGTCACTCCTCAAATCCATAATGTTGGTCAGTCCTGTGAAGCTCAAATGTGATTTCTAATTGCTGCTCCATTCTTTCTCACTCAGCCATCAAGACACAGAAATGAATGCCTACCTGTCTGCAAGGATCAATTGCTGCAACTCAGTCTATTTAGGCATGAAAAGAAATGGACCTTACCAAGGTGCAAAAAATACAAAATAGAATTCTACTAACAGTCCCTAGGAGTACTCAAATCTAACCTGTCCTGATCCAACTGCACTGGTTGCCCATAAGAGTCGAACTTAAATCATTGTGTATAGCACCCCAGGGTTTTCACTGCTCAGAGACTTTGTTCATTAGGACAAATTGATACGAAGTCATCCGTCTCCCATCCTTAAATCCATTAGCCTTGTCTCTTCATTATTCAACCAAAGCACCACAAGAAGTGGGACAGCCATTCATTCTCGGTTCAAGTCTCAACCCTTTGGAATTATCTTCCTGTCGATATTAGCAATATCGATAGACATATAACCTTTCACAGATTTCTGACCACATTTCTCTTCAAACCAAAGTAGGCCATCTTTCCTATAAGCTTCCATAAGAATCTGTGAACACAGTGGGGGTCTTGGTAGCCCTCCCAGGAGCTGTGCTCAAGAAATATAACATAAAAGAGCATGGGTGCTTCCACCGTATTCCCCTTAGGCTTTTCACTTTCTCTCATGTGTTCCCAGTGTCTCTGCCTCGAGTTCTGCTTAATCTAATGCCTGTCTCCCCGATGCTCTTCTGGCACGCTTGAATACTTAGTCACAAAGCACTCACACCTTGCATATTTGGATTAAAAACAAGTGTCAGTGGGACAGAGACTAATGGGGGTGTATGCTAGAGATCAGCCAGAGTATACGATTGGAACACTAAAATATCAAACCTTAAAGACAATGGGGTTCTTTTTATAGGAGAGCAATGGCACTAGCTTGAGCCCAGGCGCTGCTCTTAATAACGTTCAACTGTGTATATAGGGAACAAGCGCACACTGATTATACCAATCAATTATAGTTTTAGTAACTGCGTTTCTTCTTTAAAGTGCCAGGAGGAAGGATTTCTTTTCTAAACACTAAACGAATAAAAACCATTGGCATAAGCACTGACTTATTTTAGACTTGATTGCAGCTACAACCAATAACTGAGTCTTTTAGCATAATAGGGCAGAGGAGGGCCATTATGAGCTTGGCAGTAATGGGATAAAAGCCAATTTCACCATCTGCAGAATTATGAGTAGGCGCTGGATGACATTTTACTGCATGTAATATTTTTTAAATGCTGCATGTGGTCAAGACTGCTTGATTTGGAGTTTGAAAACTGCCATGAAATGACAGAAAATACCTGTTATGTAATATTATGTTTTGTTCAGTGATCAAAGTGAGCGGGAGCGGTCGGGAGCAGTGTTCCACCACTTTTATTTTTTTTCTGTTTACCATTCCTCTACTTTTTACGACCAGATTCACATTCTATATAGAGGATTTCTCCCCCCCTAACCCCTGGCAAAACTTGTCATATGTTGCACTATGCTTCCACCTAACCTCTCCCCCGCCTGCTGAGACCACAGTTGTACTACTTTTTCTGGTACAATTCCACCACTGGTTTTGTTACAGTCGATTTGTAAAGTGCAGTATGGCCGCCAAAAGGGCCTTGTGGCGCTGTAGACAGAGATTCCACGCACTTGCTCAGAATGAGTTTAAAACTGTTACAAACCTTGACAGGGCAGATGTTTTTTTCCACAGCTTTCGGATAGCCATATGATCCAGTGTGCTTCTGAACCCCAGTGGGATTGAATTCGACAGCTTTGCTGTAGTGCAGGAAAAGGCATGGGTTCCTAACAGGGATCTACACGCTTTAGGAAGTAGTAGGCAGTAGAAATGAGTATGGAGACTGTTTAGGTTGGTGTAGTCTTAATTTGTGCTTTATGAGTAGTTCAGAGCCCTTATTACTGACTGCCTTATGACCCATACTTAATGCCTTGAAGTTTAGACAGGCCACTGCCAACAGCCAATGTGAAGAGGCCACGGCTGGGGATTCCTGGTCCCTTTTCTTAAGTCTTAAAGGAATACAGGGATCCTTTGCGGGAGCTGCAGTAGGTATTTGGGGATGCCCATGCAGTGAGATTTTTTTTTATTTTGTGCCGCTATCTGAGAGGACAAAGCTAGATCTGCATTTATAACGACCTCCTCCCCCCCAGATTTCTTGCTGTCTTGGAGACTAGTGGGCCCATGCCAAGCTGTCTAGGCCAAACGGGAGCCGGCCATCCAGCTTGGTGCATCCTGATTAGAAGGATTTGTGTCTTGGGCTAGTTCTGTTTCAGCAGATTGGCACCCATCCAGAAATTAATAAAAGAGTAAACACTTGTTTTTTGGATTTTGGGCATTCTGATAGATCTTAAACATAAGTTTGGTGTCGACTGGATTGTTAAAGAAAAGGACACTCAAATGTTGTAGTTGTTTTTATCAATGTCAGGAAAACATTTAATGCTGTTGGGATAATAATAAGGCCTGATGGTAACTGTTAGGATGGATTTCTAAACTCTGCTCTGGTGAACAGAAGTTTAGGAGGCCACCCTTGTTAGTGAAACAAAGGACACTTCTGGGAAGATAGCCAGACCAATTCCCGGTAGCTTGGAGAGCAGTCAAGGCTAAGTCTCAGGAGTAGTGGGGGTGATCAGAGGTCTCTGATGAGTACAGTGAAATACAAAGAATTACTATTAGACAGAAGTATATATGAAAATATACAATTTATTAGGCCCACAGATAAACACAGATGAATAATGCAAAGCAATGTAAAAATACCACACAGTCAACACACCATGTAAAATATATAGGGTCACTGGAGTCAATGTGATGAAGTTAGAAAAACACCAATACCTGTAAGGATAAAGGGCAGGCAATCTTGATAGCATAGACAATCTCGAAAATGGAAAACTCTAATTTATAAGTCCAACCCTATGATGAATGGGGCCTTGTACACAACGTTCGATGCGTGGGTAAAAACGCTCAGTCGTGCGTACAATTCAGAAAGTGCTTTTCTAAGGAGCTGGCAAAATTGGCGACAGAATCCTGAAGAATGAAAACAGGTTCCAGAAGTCAAAGGGACTGCTCAGCTCTTCTGGATACTTGGCTCCATTTATAGGTCAAAACAGACCTGCTGCCGCTCTTCGGGTCTGCATTCATGACCCCTCTGCATATCCACAAGTCGCACCGGCCAGCCCTGAGGAGATCTGCCCCACTCATGCACGCCAGCAGTGGTCCAATCAGGGACCATGGTGGCTCTCATGCTCTCGTCCACACCAGACATCCTGGCACCAGTAGTGTGGATTGGGACCAGACTGTCCTAGCTCATGTCCTGGGTACCCATACACGTGACTTGCAGTAACGCGCAAAAGAAGTGGCTTTCACAGGCAACATCATACCCAAATAAGGAAGTCATAGAGGCCAGGGGGAAGGCCAACAGACAAAATGGCCAAAGAAATAGACAAAAGATCTTGTGGCACGGCCATGATGGACTCTAGCCACAGGCATGAGCAAAACATGGTACCGTAAGTATTGTATGGCTCGGTAAAAAGTTATAAAAATACACAAAAACGCTTCTGCTGCCACCAGTTCATTTCTAGGCACATTGTCCTGTCACCAAAAAAATCCTTAACGGTTGACTAAGACAATAGCTAACTTCAATCCAGAGAGGACAATTACAAAGATCAAGGAATTATTGAAAACACCTTCAAGTTTTTTTCCCACAACGGAAATTCAATTATTTCTTTGTAGATGGAACCTTGCTTTTTTTTTTGAAAATCAAGTTTTATTAGGTTTCGCACATGTGTTACAAAAATGCAGAACATATTTAAACATGAACAAACAGGAAACCAGTTATAACCCATCGCCCCCCACCCCTTCCCACCCCGCACACCCCACCAGTTCAAGTTCTCAATTATTGCATATTTGACAGGTTCCGAAAAGAGAGTAGCAATGTCTACATGATGTGCACTTAGCACGCCAAAGTCATGGCCCGAGCTTTGAGGGACTAGAAGTTGGACTAGTGAACGATGGCCCGAGGCCCCCAGGGGGGAGTTCTCCGGGTCTGGTGCTTAAGATTATACTGAGCGGCCGTATTTTTCGAAGAAGGGAAGCCATATTTCCTCGATGTTGGATCTAGTTTCGTCAAGTAGATGTGTGAGGAATTCCATGTCGTAAATGGCCCGTACCTTGGCTACCCATGCTTTTTCCCCGGGCATTCCAGGGTTCTTCCATTTTTGTGCCAGGCAGCACCTGGCTGCCACCAACATAACTTGCAGCATGTGGTCATGGGTATACTCGTGATCATCTCCAATGTCAATTCCGAAAAGGAGAAGCCAGGGGCAGGAGGGCCGCTCCACCCCATCTATCCACTTAATCCATGTCAAAACCTCCTCCCAGTACTTTTGGACCACCGGGCACCTCCACCACATGTGGATATAATCCCCCCTTTCGGTCCTACATTTCCAGCAATGTGGGTCGTACCCTGGCCTCATTCTAGCAATCCTCTGCGGGGGGTAGTGCCAGCGATGCAATACCTTGAGGGCCTGGTGGCGGTACTGGAGTGAGGCCGTGGAGCGATTGGCCCGCCTACACATCTCCCCCACCTCTCGTCGTCGATTTCCTCGCCCAGGTCCTTTCCCCATTGTGTGCGTGCAGGTGGGGGGTCTCTTGGGAAAGAAAAGAGGAAGAGCTTGTAGAGGCCGGATATTATTCCCTTGGAGCCCCTCGCCGAAAGGAGGAGTTTTTCAAAGTCTGTGAGGTCTCTCCTAAGGGTGTCCCCCCAGGATGGTTCGGTAAGGACTCCCTTAAGCTGGAGATAGCGAAAGGGGGACAGGGTGCCTATCCCCAGGGCCTCTTCCAGATCTTTCAAGGGTAAGAAAGAGCCCCCCACCCAAAGGTCACCAGTCCTGCTAGGAACCTTGCTTTTGAGTAAAAGTTTTTTTTTTGCTTTGTTTGATTAGGAGATCAAACTGGGTGTTTCTAGTGTTTGCAAGGACATTGTGTCCGGGCTCAAACTTGGTTGACCAGACATTCAGAAGATTTGTCAGTGCTCTCTTTGGCCTTGCTAGTCCCATGATGGCAATCCCAATTCACAGATTTAGTGAGGGAGGCAGCTCACTGGTCTTCGACGTGGAATTAAGCTGTTTATTTATAATTTGTAGATATCTATGTGGGGAGACGGTGCACCAATGGTTAGTTCCTGGTACTGGGGTTTGTTTTCCCTGCTGAATTTGAACATCGTAGGCCTAGAAAAACACACCTATGGTCTATTTATACTTTGCACTATAGTGTTATCGCCATTTTCATTCTTGCATTTGTTCGCTCTTTTTGAATTCCAGGACTTCTTCTATGGACCACTGGGATTGCTGATATTTGTGTCCATACGTCATTATAACCGAAGTGCGTGATTGATCTCTTCCATTGTGGGATGTTTGACCCATGCATCCAAGCCCTACCACAAAACTGTGCATTACTGGCAATGAAAACATCATGATGGCCAGAACTCCCCAGAAAGTACACAGGGAAACATGAAGAATAGTCTGCCACCCATTTTTGCCTATGCTTGTGAGCACAGTAGGGCACTGCCTAAAACCACCATTGGGCTACACACACAGTAGCCTGAAACCATTGGGAATGGCAATGCTGATTGCCAAAAACAACCCAAAGGGAATTCATTTTCTTGATGCCAAAAATTGCTAGGATCATGGGCCCGGAACCACCAAACAAAAATCCAACTATGGTTGAGTGTTTTACTTTACTCTACTACAGATGCACATCAATGCCATGTCAAGCAAGGATCCTATACTATCAAGTAAGACAGCTGTCAAAAATAGGTGCAGTACCGGCATTGGACACTGACCGGTGCTGGTGCTCTATAAATCCTGACAGGAGAGCTGTCTTGCAGAACTGTGCAGTGAACAGAAGGGGGTCTTATGTAATTAAAAGTTCAAAAGACATGCCTTTCCTGAGAACTCTTAACACCCCAGAGACCCACACCAGGAGGCAGTATATCACATGGCCCTGTTGATTGAGAGGGAGGGGACTTCCCTGCAGCCTGCTGGACCCAACACAATAGACCCTTTCCATTGAATGGAGTATGCTGATTTGGGTGTGGACTGTAAACAGAGCTCTGCCTGAAAGGAGAGACATGTGATCCCTGACTCCCCCAGTTCTGGGGGCGGACCCAGACACTTTTGTGAATTGAATTGAAGGCAAATATATGTTTTATAAAATACTGATAACTAATTGTAACCAGATCACAGAAATGTACAACTTTGAGATTCTTAAAATGACAATTTTACTCACGGTTCAAGGCTCAGCTGGTTGCTCTGCGATGTTCTGAGGCAAAACCCCGCTAATTATTAATACTACAGACACTATGTTTATGCTAGAGACACAGTAAATTACTGGAATATGTGTAGAGAGATGGTGTACATCTGTGTAATTTTTGGTAAAAATCCAATATTGGAAAACCAACCAAAAAGCGCAAAATGTTGTCATTTCTTAATCCAAGCTCTTAGAAACATCAGAGTTGGAACAGAGACTACCTTATGTGATATATGATGTGTGTATGTAATTTCAACAAATTGTGTATCTGGGAAATATGTATTTGGATCAGAAATAGATTTGTGTGCAAATTGACAAGGGGAGTGTTCTTTCTGTAAGCCATAAAGATGACACCTGATGACTCACTCACACACAACTCAGTTCCCCAATCAAGGGGGAGAGGAAGACCTGGCCAATGATAAGTGGTGAGGGGCAGGCTTAGTTATGCCCACGCACACACCCATTTTCAAAACATAAAAAGGACCACAGAAATCCAGGTAGGGACATTTTGGTTCCAAAGTTCAACTGAATTCCTGCGCAGCACGCTGACGGAGAACTCCAGTGCCAGAACTCCAGAGATCCAGACTAACTCCAGAACAAAAACTCCAAAGAGCTGAACTCTTCAGCAGGCCTCAAAATCTTTTGCAAACTATTCAACCGCCGGGCTATGCGGTTTGCTGCTTGCTAAGAGTCCTGTGTATCCAGAACAGAACCAGTACCCAGAAAGCAGTGGGGTATCCAGAATCCACTTGATCCAGACCAGCAGAACCAGAGACCCAGACCAGACCGCTGTGAACAGAACCGGTGCCTGATTGACCCGCCGAGCAGTGAGAACGGCAGCTAAACTTGTTGACCAGATCTGTGACGAGGCCATTCCTTTCAAATTTATATTGTGAGTACCCAGCTAGAACTGTGCAGAACCCATCTCTTAGCTTAAAATAATCTGATTCAAAACATTTCAACCTGTTTAGAACTGCATCATAAGAAATCGTGTGTTCCTCCTGTTGATTCAAACCTTTCAAAGCGCATCTGTCATTCCAAAACTGTAATTTAATTTCTGAAAAACTACCTTTACAAAATAGTCTGTATCTTTGGAACCGTGCATCCTAGGAACGAAATTTAACTTGCTACTCCTTATCCGTAATTGCGCTCGACGCACTCGAAAAAAAGTGACGCGATTTGACATTTTGCTTCATTTCAACCGCGTGTCAAAAACATCTATCTTTTGCTTCCATTACTGAAATCAGTTTTCAACCTGATAATCCCTCATTAATCATTGTTAGTGTGGACCTGAACTCATTTAAAGTAGCTATCACCTACCCTGAACCTCCTATTGGAATTAAAAGCAGTTTTAGCATATTTTTACTTCACTGCCACAACATTTAAAAGGATTTTGCCTGATTAAAATCATACCTGTTTTCCTCTAAGCTTGCTAGGGGGGAACTGAAATTCTTATTGTATTGTGATCGTATTCCTGAAGACTGTGTGTGTTACTTGCATCTCCTTACATTGCATAGGCGGGGAGTGAATTGCCACAAAGGGAAAAGTGAACATATTATCTCTTGTGAAACCATATCAGTTTATTGCTGTACTGAATTTTATTCATCTTTGCATCTCTTTGAACCATATAAAGCATTCTCTGCTACCTTATTCCTCTGTTCCTATTCATAAGTATCCAAGAACTGTGCTACAGTAGGATTACCTATTGCTGATTACTGCTCATATTCACAAGTGTGCTATCAATTATCAATTTATTTATAAAAGTGTGATATATATATATTGTGTGATTTTCAAATAAACCTTTTAATTTGCAAAACAAACCTACTTCTTCGCTCAGTGGGGTCAGGGGGATTCTAAAAGAGGGGTGTTATATAAGGGTTGTCATCCAGAGTAAACAAACTGGACATAAAAATACATCAATAAGGGTTTCCATCAGCATCCCAGACTAGGTATTGACTTAGCTGTAGTGTTGAATTGAAGCCACTTACAAAGTGGGGGCTCGTCCGGGATTCTGGATCAAATCTACCATTTGTGCAGCTTAAATACAGTGTGCTAACTGACGGGATACATACATCCGGTCGGATCACCACGCTGTGGTACGCTGTAAAGCACTCCTCAAAGGGACGCTCTAAGGAGACGGTCTGTTTTGCAAAATAAAATACTAACATCTGTAAGTAAGGAAGGAAATCAATTTCCAGAATGACGACCTTGGTAGATATGAAGATAGCTAGAGTGCATATGTTTGTGAGAGGTGAATGGTCCCTTACATGTGGCCCTGAGTGAACTATATATGGCTCCTAAAGCTAAAGATGAACACAACAAGATTGTCAGGATAGCGGCATATTTGTATCTATATATGGGAGCCATGCAGGACAAATGTGCTGAAGGCCAAGATCTGGCAAGTAGACAACTGTTGGCATTAGAGAAGGCCCAATCTGATCTGGACTCTTCTGAGCAGAGGCTGCACAGGAGCCAGGAGTCAGAAAATGATAGTAGACAGTACATCATTAAAATAAAGGAGGATATGGATATCCTGCAACAGGAAAAGGCTGACCAGGATACCAGAATTCTGGCTTTGCAGAAGGAGCCCCAAGACAGTTTGGACTCCTTACTGCAGTGCCAGAAAAAGCTGGAGCACCAGATCAATTTCAATAGGGCATGCACAGAGCAGGTAGCCACCCTGCAAATCCAACTAGACAGAAAGAAAGAGGAAAGCAATACATTTATTTTTAAACACCTGGATACCCAGGCAGAGTTTGATGAAGAGCGCCAGAAAGCTGGTGCCCTTCAATGCAGAGGGACGACCTGGCGGCACAGATGCAGGCTCTTACTCAGGAAAGGGATACCTTAGGCCAGGAAGTCTGCCACTTAAAAAAGGGAATGGAAGAAAATCACCTGGCCCTCCAGGGACTGGGTGACCTCCAAAAAGAGCATCAGAACTTGTTAGAGCACACCCGGAGGGTGGAAGATGCTCTGGCAAGAAAGGAGCAGGCCAGTAGGGATGGGACTCAGGAGGTAAACCTCCTGCAGCAAAGACTGGCCCAGTATTCCAGGACAAACCAGGAAGCACAGAGGGAAAATGAGGCTCTCTGTCAACACAATGATAGGCTCCAGCAACAGGTAGTCATGCAGGAGAGACTGATAGAGTCTAGTAAGACCTTGGTTGAAGAACTGAAAGCCCAGGCTCTTGCATTGCAACAGGGAGCAGGGGCTGATAGAGCTGAAGTTCGCTGGGAAAGGGAAACACTTGAGCATAACCTCAGGAGCCCTAGTACCAGAGGCCTTCATCTCTCCCAGTCCCTGGACTCTGCCACCCCCATGTCCCCTGGCGCACATGAGCACCCCCTTACACGTTATCGGTTTGAACACCCAATAAGGATATCCTCAACTGTGACTCCCTGCTCCTTAGCCACCCCAAGACCCCACCCAACGCTCCCTTGCCTGCTGCGGGCTCTGGTTTCATCCGTTCACAATCTGAAGCGAGTGAACCCGGAAGCCCTTTGCACAGCACGACGCACCTGTGCGTGGCCTTTTGTGACTCAGACTTCCGGATTCACACTGTTTAGACTGCTGGTGATGGTGACACTGGGTCTATTATAGCAGTGCCGCAAATTGAATACCACATTGTGGGTTCTGATGGCTGAGTTTGACATCAGTTCACCAAGGTGCTCTGAAACCACTACCCCTACCTGGTATATGCTGCGCCACAAAAAAGCAGGGTATATATGAAACTTCTTGAGCACATAATGCCAGTTGCTGAGCAGGCGATGATTGCACCTGACAGGTACAGAGTCACATGGCATACAGTGTCACTACATAGGCGTATAAGGCAGCACACAGAGACATATGGCCTCATTAAGAGTTTGGAGGTAGCCATGCCGTTCTTACCGGCATGGCTGCCCCCAAACCGGGTACTGGGTCCGTGTCCCAAAAAGAGGGAATTACTGGGCTATGCCGACTTTTGCAGCCCCGGTAATTCCCATTCTCGGGACCCAGACCTGGTACATCCCCATTCCCATTTGAGCCCCAATGGGAATGGGGAGGATGCTAACAAAGGACCCGTTAATGACGGGTCCGTTGTTAGCATCCTGGTCTGCTTGCGGGTGGCGGTAAGCACGTCTGGTCTGGACCAGACGTCCTTACCGCCACCCGCGAGCGAACCTGTAACATGGCGGCCCGGAATGAACGGTGCCGGTACCTTACCGGCACCGTTCATTCCGCGGCCGCCTTCCTCCTAATGAGGCCCATAGAGTACAGTGGCCAGACGTGGCATTTTAGAATGTAACTGGATTTGTGTGTACTACTGGCATATGATGGCAGTGACTCTAGTCTATAATGGCACAGCTCCCTTGTTTTGTAAATGGCTAGTAACTAAAGTGGCAATTTGTTTATTTTATTGATACTGTACGTATAGTATTTTAATAGTCACTTCAGCGTGATTGCCTGTGATTTATTTAGATTAAAATGCTACCATTTCTTGTGATGCCATGCCATGTAATGCCATTTTCTGTGATTTTAAAGGGGGCCCAAAGAGGGATGATGTAACTTGTGCGAGCTCTGTCCATTTGGTGTCACTGGGTTTTTCTAGAATGATACCATTGAAACCTCAGCAATTGCTTATGTGACGTTGGCAGCACAATGATACATGCATAGAGCACATACATACCCCACGAATCCATATATAACAATAAAACATGACCTTTAGCGAGCACGTGACCAACATAGATGAACTGGAATCTATTTAAGCAGGCAATTGAAGAGAGAGACGCGGCTACTGTACTCTATTTGAAGTAAAACTGCCTACCAAACCAAATTATCACTGTTCTCATCTTACAGGAAACACTGGAACATTGTTATTTCTTCTCTCTAACCTTTCACAGTGAAATACAAATTCATTCATTGAAGAGTAAACGTCTTTCAGTAAATGAGTTTCCACCCATATGAAGCCTCTCGGGCTGGGATTCAGGCAGAAACAAACAGCCGCTGTTCTCTCAGGGAAGACTGTTCCCAGCTCGAGCCTTATCACCGGCCTGCGCATGTGGCCGGCTTCCGCTCATTCTATGGAGTGGCCGTCATCCATCCAGAGGGGGGCAGTGCGTCTGACTGGCGAGAGAGAGAGTGCGCCTGCGTGTGCTCGCCACCTAGTCCCGCAACGCCGTGTCATTCTTTGTTTATTTCCGTTTAAAATATCGATTTTTTTTTTTTAATGAAAAAGTAATTCCAACTGAGAATGATCCTTTGTAAAGTTGCATCAACCAATATTTAAAATTGCAGTGATACCCTCGTTTATTTATTTGCATTACAATTGAAACAACATTTTTTTTAGCAACAACCTAAAACTAAGTACGATACAATTCTCATTACCAACTTGCTCCTTAACAGACGAACTGACATAAGTAAGACAAGAAATGGAAAACAGAAGATACCCTAATATATTTCGTTAATAAAGAGAAAAAAAGTGTGTCTAACCGTGTCTTTTTGGGTATTCCCCACTTTGTTGACTATAAAACTGGTCAAATTACATTGTGCCTATTTTAAACTTTGTTTAATGCAAAAAACCAGAGAAATGGCGGATTGGTGTTAAGTATACAGAAAAGGCCCGGTGGGCGTGAGGTATGGGGTCTCCCTCCCCATTTTGCAGTAAAAAAAAAATCGATGAAAAAGGTGGCAAAATGTGTTTCAACAAGTTAAAGGTCAACAAACTGCATAATTAACGGTTCCTGACTAAAAGGCAGGACTGCATTGACAGAAAGGGAAGTACTCATGTTACTTACTGGAGCGACCGAGTATGCCAAGAGTAAAGGAAAACAATAAAACAAAAGGTTGCACCGTAATAAAAAACAAGTTCTTAAAAATCACAAAGATTTGTTTAAAGTTTCAGTGTTATTTCATTGCAATTTTGATGTGAGCCAAAATAAGGTTCTAGTAGCCTACAAGAAATTATATTTAAATGTATTCAAATGTTTACAAAAGGAAAGAAACATCAGTGTGTATACAAATTGGTACTCACAACGAAAAAAAGAAACATATTATAGCATAATTCAATCAATACATACTGTAAGAAAATGAATAAAATCCCAAGTTGAATGAAGTTAGGGACAGGAAAAAAAGTGTGAGGAAAATATTTGTTAAGAAAAAGAAAATTGTGCGGAAGAAAGGTACAGGGACAGGAAAGAATATATTTTTTCTTCTTTTCAAGCTCGTGAATTTCATAGGTTAGTTGTCTTTCTTCACTCATTATTCATAATTCTCTGGGCATGTCATAAGCAGTAGAGATCCCAAACTTTAAACACTCAGTAAAATTCATTGTCAAGTGTTTGTTCCCCCTACGATCAATCCCAAAAAACAAATATGGAATCACGTTTATGAAATGAATCTGCCAGTTCCAAATAATTACTGACAGAGCTCCCAACATCCAGAGGATGCATCCCTACGCATGATATTAGGTGGATAGGACAAGATCCCGATTGAGATGGAAATCAGACACCACTTTAGGAACAAAGATAGGAGAGGTATGCAGAATCAGGACCAGACCTCTAAGTCTGAATTTTAGGAAAGATACAGACCTCCAATACACCTGTCTCAGGAAATAGCCTCCAGGAACAGCAGCATTGCAGACGATAAATGCAAGGAGACATTAAAGAAAGGCTGGAGTGAAACAGTTTGAATGGTCTGGAGCACCAGAGAGGCAAGGCTGCTGATGAAAGCAGGGTTTGTATTCTGGGCCTGAAGAGATATCTTCTCAGAGAGAGAGATTTTTTAAGTCTCAATGGCGGTTACAGAATTCTGGAGCTCCCTATAAACCATAACACCTGTAAACTAGGTGCCCAGAGAAGAGATCAAAACCTTCCTGAAGAAACTCAAACATCCCAATGGACTCATACAAAGTGGAGGTAACCAATGTTTCCCACACACAGCTGTAAACTTACCCCAGGATCTAGCAGTAGGCTTCAAAATGGGTGTTCTCCTTGATAGCTGAAGAAAAACATTCTGACCAGACATCCATTTTTAATTGCCATCCCCTCATTTAAACATTCAAGTCTTTGGGACTTCATTGAGATAGAGGGCAAATGCAGAGGGTGGAGATACAGTCATGGTCGAATCGGGAAGCCACCATCTGAGGGATGAAAAGAAATTAATAATACTCTGCCAGGTTGAAGCCACCAGACTCATAGTCGTTCCCTCCCACCTCACCTTCTGCAGTACAGTGTGGATCAAGCAGAAGAAGGAACAGCAAGCAGTGGTTTTTTCAGCCATCTGAAAGACAGAGGATCTTGTCCAATCGTTTGATTTAATTTGATTTGATTTGTGTATTTATATTGTGCATAACCAAAGGAACCAAGCAATAAAATTGCATCTGGGCCAGATGATTTGTAAGTACAGAGCAGGGAACCAGATTCATTGAGGAAAATTATTAAAAAAGAAACGTCTTCAGCTTTTTCCTAAATTCACCCAAGGTTTCAATTGTCTGAAGGTCAAGTGGCAGGAAATTCCAGGCACGTAGACCTGTGTAAGAAAAATGTCTATCCCCCCAGGAAACCAACCTTGATGGTAGTATCGCCAAGAGGTGCTGTCCTGCTCATCATAGACGATGGTCTAGGTGGCAAGGTACAATTTTTGAGGAAAGATATATGGGAGCAGTTCCTCTAAGGCACTTAAAGACCAAGCAAAGAACCTTAAACAGATCTCTTTGCTGAACCGGTAACCAGTGAAGATTTCTCCTGAACTGAGGAATGGATGACCGTCTTGGCAGGGAGTAGACCAGCCTGATGGCTGCATTTTGGCCTTTTGGGATGCCCACTAACAGGGCATTACAATAATCTAGTCTGGAGTTCATCAGTGGCCCAACTATCAAGGGGTGATCTTTATTTTGAACAAGTGGCAACAGAGGTTTCAACAATTTAAGGTGGTAGTACACAAATTTTACAATTTCGTGTACCTGTAAATTACAGCCTAGATTTGTCTGCCACGTACAACCAAGGTTTTTTTCCTTGGATGCAAAAGATAATGGAACCAGGACAGGGCGTGAGCTGTAACATTTTGGTCATTAATATCTTAGATCCAAATAATATGATCTCTGTTTTAGCTGGGTTGAGTTGAAGCTTATTGGCCAGCATCTGACTTTTTAGTTCTAGGGATATCAATGATTGGAGCTGTATGACCGCCTGAGGGTAAATCAACTTGATGTAAAGATATCCATGCTTGGACACTGTAAGTGATTGCATGTCTCTAAGAACATCAGTAGTGTCAAGGACATGCAGGTTTGGCTGCTCAGTTGAACTACCTCTGACTTCCCCACCTCTTAAATGTACAATGTTATCAGGGGTAGAGGATTCTTTTCAACCCACCTGAGCACAGACTGTTCCATCCCCCCTATGATTTTTGATCTTGTTCCACCTCCCAATTTACACATGCCTTGGCCACCAGATTGTCTTTCCGGGTGGAAAAAACCTGGATTCCAGAAATGAGTTGCAAAGCCTCACTAATGCAGAGAATAGACGATAACACTCTTCAATTTGACAAATGATACTTTCTGGTATGACCATAGTTGATCCATGTTTACATTAATATTATCAAGTTGGCATCATTGGTAACCACAACTGGGTCTAGTGAAATCCAGTACACAAATGTCTTACGACTAAAGCCCATAGCTACCTCAACAACACCATTAAGAAAAAAAACACCCAGTAGAACCCTTAGATCAAACAACCAGGCACTCCTTGAAATTCCGTGATATAAATGCACGAGAGCAGGAGGAAGTAGTTTCAGAGTCCTCGCCCCCACTCTCTGGAACTCACTACCACTTAGTATAAAAAATGAGGAATCCATATCAGGGTTCAAAAAATCCATTAAAACCTGGCTGTTTAACCAATATTGACAATCCGTGCCATCCTGCCAAGTCCCAACCTATACTGTCATTGGATTGCTTAGACCTGAATATCTGCAAAAATAAGTGAATTTCCTTCTATATATCCTCTATGCATGTTTAACTTTTGTATCATGTATAATTTGAGCCATCAGGTGAAATGTTATATTTTACCATTTGACTGTAACACTGTATAAGAAACTCTTGTCGTCTGTAACCTCGCCATGATACCCAAGGGTCTGGGCATGTTAACAAATGTAATAAATAAATAAATAATATAAAAATAACCACATCCGTCAGCATATGAGTTTCCACTAGCCCAAAGGTAGCTCCTTCCTCAGGGACAATGATAGCAGAACCAATCGGTAGAAATGCCCTGATGCTGGTGATCAATGGTTCATGAGGTGATTATCAGAGGTGCAATATGTATCCTGATTTAAGATACTAGAGGAGGTAATGTGACCAAATCTCCCTGGAACTGAAGACATATGCGTGCTGGTGCAGTGTTCATTACCAAAAACGCTTAAAGGAGAGACTGTAACTTTGACCATTCTTTGCTATGGTAAGAAGACCTTCGGCAGGGATGTGTCTAATTTGGCCCTTATAAATACCAGGTGCTGAGAAGAGGCCAGTGAGGATCTCATAGTGTTGATGATCCAAATGTATTCAAAAGGTGTCAGGAGTCAAAACATTGGCTGGATATCCTTCTTTGCTTCAAACAAGATTGCAGCATGAATCATCCAGTCGCTTAGATACAGATGTACTACAAGCTTCATTCAATAAAGACTAAATATCAGGGGGGCCATAACTATTGTTCATTTTCTTAGTATGGACATCAGTCTGGATGCCAAAGCATAGAGTTGGAATTGACCTTCTGTGGAGGCAAAGTGACATGGGTGCTGTCTCAACACTGAGATGTGGAAATGTGCATCTTCTGAGTCAATAAATGTACGCCCGGTATTGGCATTTTTCATATTCCTTGGGTATGGGAAAGTATTCTTTTCTTTATGCCCTTGCTTAATAAATCACGATTGGAAGTTAACATGTTGCTGTGTCTATCATCCATATTTATGAGACACATTCCGCATTATAGTTTGACCCCAGAAACCTTTTAGCCTTTGTGGGCAAATTCCAGTGTAAGGAAAGGGAGAACTGATTTCGGTATCACCGATCAGTGATTAGATATGGTCATCCTTAATCGAATTTAATGAGCGGAGCAATCAAATGCAGATTTCAGTTTACAAGACTATATTTGAATGCAGCTTCCTCATCAGATGTGGCACTATTGTGGCACTAACTCTGTTAGGCATTTATAAAGAACCTCCTTGATCCAATATCGTAGCACATCAGTTCTAAGTAGCATGGTGATACAGTGGCCAGGTCCAAGGTAGCATAACTTGCGTTCATTGCAGAAGCCAAACAGCTAGAGAAAAAATTGCAAAGGCCTTATTTGACAGTGGGCACTTGCAAAAATTGTAATAAACCACAGTATTTGGCAGGAAAGGACTGAATCTTCTATTAATTTTCTTTTTGTTTGCAGTTGCTTGAATCCTAATTGTGCCAATAACATGGATGCTCATAGTGTAATTACTTTGGTTGCTGGATGTCTCAGTCATTGTGACTCTTTCTCCTTCCTAAATGGTGTTTGGGACCCCTGTGATGTTAAGTGTATTGAACAGAGTGCTTCACATTGTTTTCAAGTTGGTAAAATAAGAGAAGAGAATTTGCGATTTTCCTTCAAATGTGTCAGTGGATGTCTTTCCTCCTGAATCGCTATTGATGTTTGATTATGTTTGTTTCCAAAAGGTGTCAATAAAGAGGAGTTATCATATATTGAGTATTGGTAATGTCATGATCATCCCTGATGCCTTTTTTACATGAAATGAAGCTATGTGCCCTTGCTTACCTCATGTGTCAGGTTTACCATTTGTTTTAAAGGATAGTTCCGGGACTTTTTTTTTATTGTCCCTACGGGTCGGCCATGTGTTTGTAAGCATAAATCGGTAGATCGTAGGAAACTTTCCTATGGACCTTACCGGACTTTTCGCCCATTATCGCACTCGAAATCAGCCTCCATTTTGTGATAATCCTATCATTTCGCCCCATCGACCTGGCTCACCTGCCTTTGCGGCACTAAATCAAATCCCCCGCCCCTGAGCCTGACATCAGCAGACGCGTACTGCCCATTTCAAGCACGTCTCGTGTCAACAATCGCTGCGCCTCAGCTATTGACGTGTTGCCATGGAAATGGCAGGACGCCTCTTTCCCCAATAAGTATAAACAGACCGTTTCACAACACACAGCAGCAGATTTTCGATTCCATTCCTCTCTCTGTGTTACTTTGAGTATTCTGTGACTCGTTTCTGTGCTCTGGTCAGCTACCTTCGCCGCTTGTAGCCCGTGTGAACACCTGTACCATCTCTGTAAATTATTTTACTATCTTTACCGCACAATGGCCACAATAATGCCGTATATGTACGAGCCCGAGTACACCGAGGAGGAACTACTGGAAAGGCAAGCACGCGAAAACGATGGGGATTCGGACGGCAGTTGGGAGGACCAGTCAACGGATGAAGAGCCTGGACCATGTCGCATGGACGGCGTCTCCACCTGGTGCACGTGCAATCGGTGCGAGCTAATGCCAACTGAGGAGGAGAACTGCTGCTGCCGTGAAAATTCCGGGTGCTTGGCCTACATTTCGGAAAGCGAGCAAAGTCTGCAGGAAGGCGAGCAAAGTCCGCAATGCATCACCGAGCTGCCAGAGTTCAGGGAAGCCTGCCTCTCACGGACAGTGTTGAGGATGATGATGGTGCTTATGCACGAACTTCGTGGCACTGTTCGTCCGCGTAATCCGAGTAACGAGTAAGTATACTCTGTTTGTGATGTCAGTGATGCCACCACTATTTCATGGTCGTCTCCCACATATAAAATTACATTTACATATCATTCGAACGCATGTAAATTGGTTCCATATAGTGCATTTTCTAGATAGAATTTTTTTCTAAGAAAAATGACATGTGTTACCTGAATCGACATTGATAAGAAAGTTTGGTCAGTTTAATACAGTTTGCATCTTTTTTTTTCACAGGTGGTACAGGCTGGTGGCCTATCGTTGCTTCACTTGGTGGCTTCACGGGAGGCTCGGACACCGCGTTCGGAGAGTAATACCTGCCTGTGCGGTACTTGCCATTAGACAACATTTCCCCAGTGACAGTGGACAATACCGCGGATTTTCCCTCGATGTGCTGCAACCTCAACTTTACAATGTGTAATGTTTATTATTTATGTTTAATTAAAATCTAAAATAAAGCCCAACATATATTTTAACAATGGTTGTTTTGATTTTTTAAATGAATCTAGTGTGTCTCCGTTGAATAGCCTTCCAGTGCCTTTTCTTGTCACACCACATGTCTCCGGCCAGCATCCTAGATCCTGCAGCCATCCTCTTACATTCAGTTAGATGGCCTCTCCTTGGTGAGGCCCTGCGGCAAACGGGTCTTGTCTGCACGACCACCGCCCCGATCCACCCCCCGCCCTATCAAAGGCAGTTCGCACCAGGGTACTTGCGCTGCTGGCAAGTGGAGCTGTCAGGGAGCGATAAAGGCCAAGAGGTGCCAAAGACCATGTACACTTCAAAGTGGTCTATAGAGCATGGGTTGTTGTTCCCATGTCTACCTCCAGACCCCGTGTCTCCTGCCAAGCATCCCCCTCACGATGGACGCCCCCCTGCAATCCACATAAGTGTGTCTCCATTCACAAGTCTTCCTGTGTCTTGTCTGCACGACCACCGCCCCGATCCACCCCCCGCCCTATCAAAGGCAGTTCGCACCAGGGTACTTGCGCTGCTGGCAAGTGGAGCTGTCATGGAGCGATAAAGGCCAAGAGGTGCCAAAGACCATGTACACTTCAAAGTGGTCTATAGAGCATGGGTTGTTGTTCCCATGTCTACCTCCAGACCCCGTGTCTCCTGCCAAGCATCCCCCTCACGATGGACGCCCCCCTGCAATCCACATAAGTGTGTCTCCATTCACAAGTCTTCCTGTGTCTTGTCTGCACGACCACCGCCCCGATCCACCCCCCGCCCTATCAAAGGCAGTTCGCACCAGGGTACTTGCGCTGCTGGCAAGTGGAGCTGTCAGGGAGCGATAAAGGCCAAGAGGTGCCAAAGACCATGTACACTTCAAAGTGGTCTATAGAGCATGGGTTGTTGTTCCCATGTCTACCTCCAGACCCCGTGTCTCCTGCCAAGCATCCCCCTCACGATGGACGCCCCCCTGCAATCCACATAAGTGTGTCTCCATTCACAAGTCTTCCTGTGTCTTGTCTGCACGACCACCGCCCCGATCCACCCCCCGCCCTATCAAAGGCAGTTCGCACCAGGGTACTTGCGCTGCTGGCAAGTGGAGCTGTCAGGGAGCGATAAAGGCCAAGAGGTGCCAAAGACCATGTACACTTCAAAGTGGTCTATAGAGCATGGGTTGTTGTTCCCATGTCTACCTCCAGACCCCGTGTCTCCTGCCAAGCATCCCCCCTCACGCTGGACGCCCCCCTGCAATCCGCATAATGCCACGACATATACACGTCATTCATTCACAAACACACCCCTGTTTCGAATTCTTTATAACCCACTTCATATTTCTAATGAGAACTTCTTTGCGCTTTGCTAGTCAACCCGTGAAGGTGCTGGTTATCTGCTCTTCGTCTCTGTGAACTTCCGTGACCACTTTGAGCAAACTCGTCAGTTTGCAACCTGTGAACTGCTCCCTGTTCTACGACAAGAAACTACTCTGATCCCTGAATCTAACTGTTTGTTCGTCAAGGTAAGTCCATGTACCATAATCATTTTGCGTCCAATTTTTTAATTTATATCTATTTGCTAGTAGTCATCAAATTGCATCCATGTTTTCTTTTCGTTCACGACAGTACATGCAAGGAACTAGTCACATGTTCTGAGTTTAGTCAAATTACTTTTTCTATTTTTTGAAAGTTATTGAAATACTTATCCGCATGTGAATAACGTGTATAGTTCCAAGAACCAAAACGGACCTTGCATTGAACCTTTTATGTGTCATTTAATGTTTTAACACATTGGTATTCATAGAGAATTGTTGATCTTTACTTTTCAGAACTTTCCATAATGCCTGCCTGTTCCATTGGCGGTTGCCCTTCGAAGACCCATAACAAATCTGAAGATACTATAATGCATGTTTTCCCTAAGACAATAGATCAGATAAGAGAATGGGTCCGATATTGCGGATATCCAGCCTCTGAGCTAGAAAGTAGAGTCCTAGAAGTCTTTGCGGACAAGAGGGGTGATCGATACCGCATCTGCAGCAGGCACTTTAGCCCAGACATGTACTCCACATCATTGCTAATAAAGAAGAAAACACCGCGAGCGAGGCGAAAATTGCTCTCAACCGCTATTCCCACTCTATTCGTCCACATCCCTCCACTGGTGAGTCAAGTTTACGTATTTGTCTCTCGGCCTTGCGGTAGTGTGTAGCATTAGCTAACAATAATTTCCCCATTTATGTATCCACTCAATATGAAGGCGGAAGATTCTCCATCCGTGTCGTTATTGCAGTCATCAGCCACTTCAACCGCCTATCGGGTAATCTTACTTAGCTACTCTGACACTGACTTGTTTTAGGCATGTAAATCAATAGTTTTAATTGATCGTGTAATTATTTTACCTAATGGTACACCACAGTACTCGTCCTCTAGTCTTTGTTTTCAGTTATAATTATTGTTATCCAAAATAATGCAAGTACTGTCTTTCAGGGAGATGCTGAGGAGTCCAACGCATTGACGACAACCGTAGATGTCACTCAGATGCTCGAGGTACGTTTCCGGACAGTTCCATCGATGGAGATCATCAGATCTTGCATTCTTGTAGCGTGATTGTTACACACAATGTTTCTTTCGTTTTTAGTCATTGGTATGTCCTTCTGTCGTCGCCCTCCTATGTGTCTTCTTTTTTCAATATTGTGTTCATTACTAATGAAAGTCCTATGTTTCAGGGAGTCGATGGAGCATTATTCCAAGAAGAAGGGGGAGCATGCAGTTACGGGTCGGCGCAACAGCTTGCAGAAGTGTGCACCGCAGTTACAGCGTCCCTTGATGTTCTTATGCATTTCGAGGTATGGATACTGACAGATCAATCATGCGAGATCAAATGACGTGATTACATCCGCTATACTTCCTTCTTTATTAACGCAAGTACTATGTTTCAGGGAGCTGACGGAGCTTCTTCAACAAGAACATCACCCCTAGTAGTTGATGCAGATCTCTGGGTGGTGACACTTCCAACGATGGAGCAAATCGAATCATATTTAGATATCCATTATTTATTTTAGACAACTGATCATTTGTGCAGGTCTATTTAGATGAGCCGTTGACGCCTGCAGAAAGTTTATGTTCTTTTAAACAAAATAGAAAACCATACTAATGCAATTACTGTGTTTCAGGGAGTTGCTGAAGCGTCATCTTCAATAATATCATCAATGGAAGTCTATGCGGAGCCCGAGGTATGGATCTTGACAGTTCAATCTAACTAGATCAACAATGCGTGAACTATTGTCGTTTGAATGTTCTACACAATGCGTTCATTCGTGTTTTGCTATTGAGATGTACGTATGGGTATTGGTCCCCAAGTACATTTTGTGTTTTCAATATTATTATACATACTAATGAAAGTTCTATGTTTCAGGGAGTCGATGGAGCCTCAGTGAGTGATGGATGTGCTTATCATGAAAATATAGTCGTTGCAGCGCGAGAGGAAGTGGAGACATGCACACACGAGTCGGAGCAACAGCGTCCAGATGTTGAAGTTCGAGGCAAGAAAGTTTCAAAGAAAAGAAAGCAAAAGAAGGTTAGTGTCCTGTTCACTATATTATGTTGTCTTTCACTGTCAATAGTTCAATACTGTAAGTTGTGTTTAAACTGAACATCCCTTTTCTAATCTGTCCTCTAGTTGCGAGTGGGTGTAAGAACTAGATCTACACAGACAGTGAAGCGAACGAGAGATGTTGCTTGTCAAACCTTTTGGCAGGGACTTGAGACTGGAGATGCATCGTGCCAATGGGAAGAATATGAAGTGATTGACAACGGAGCTATACCACCACCAGCCATTGATAGTGAATGTCCTCCTGGTAGTTTGGATGCAGTCGGAGATCAATTCACAGAATCCACACCCGCAAAAAATAAGAGCGCGCGAAAGTTGAAGACATTGTTTTTTTCTCCCATCTCCGGACAAGGAACAGATGTTGCAATGGAAGAGAATGAAGTGGACGACAATGAAACACCATCAATATCACTCAGCATAGCGGAAGACGATATCAGAGATTGTACCTTTCATGCGAGTGACATGTCCTCAACGTTACAGGCCGAACCAGCTGGGATGCAGAGTGACAGTATAAGGAAAGAGGCCAAATTCATTGTATTCGATAGCTGTTTGATGGATATTATTATGATGATGAAATGTGGGCATCGGGTTGGTGGGGAAGTATGTGGGGAGCCATTGATTAATGTGACTCGTGCAATTCGAGGCACTAACCTTAAAATACATGCCACCTGTACACAATATCATCCGTTCGCATGGTCTGCACAACCCATGCTGGGGCAACTGCCAGCAGGCAATCTACTTTGTGCAGCGGCCGCACTTTTTAGTGGTTCAAGTTTTAAAAAGTTACAGTATTTCTTTCAGTTTGTGGGAATCCATTTCATTGCGAAAAGTCAGTTCTACAAATACCAAACCGATTATCTATTTCCAGCCATCAGCGAAGCTTGGAGAATGGAAAAAATGTCAATGGAAAGTACATTCGCGGGCAAACGCTTCAGGCTAGCCGGTGATGGACAGTGCGACAGCCCAGGATTTTCAGCCAAGTACTGCACCTACCACTTTCAGGACATGGAAAGTAAGAAAATTGTGAGTTCGGTGGTCGTGCAGGTGTCACAAAGTACATCCTCAGTGGCCATGGAGAAAGTTGGCTTTGTAGCATCATTGCAAGAACTACAATCGCGGGGAATGGTGATCGACCTGATAGCCACGGACAGACACGTTTCAATTGCCAAGACAATGAGAGAAGAGTACAAAAATATAAATCACCAATTTGACGTTTGGCATCTTGCAAAATCAATCAATAAAAAATTGTCGGCTGCAGGTAAAAAAAAAGAATTGCAAGGTATTTCACAGTGGTCCAAGTCAATCAGCAACCATCTTTGGTGGAGCTCAAAAACATGTGGAGGGTCGTTGGAAATTCTACTGGAAAAATGGCGGTCAGTAATGTTGCACTGTAGCAACGTACATCGATGGTCGACAAATGAACATTTCCACAAATGTGAACATGGCCATTTGTCCACAGAGGAGGCACGGAAGAAGAAGTGGTTGATTCCTTCATCACCCACTCACAAAGCCATTGAAAAGATTGTATTTGATAAAACTATAACAAAAGCTTTGAGGGGACTCACGGAATTCTGCCGCACAGGAGATTTGGAGGTGTTCCACAATATGTGCCTCAAGTACAGGCCCAAAAGATTGCATTTTGGCATGGAAGGCATGATAAATCGGACTCTTTTAGCGGTCTTGGCACATAACCATAATGTTGGCCGTCAACAAAGTAGGACGACCGGAACTTTAGGGATGCTTCGCTACAATAAGGCCTTCACTAAAAGAAGTAAACAATGGGTGATCAAACCAGTGTTTGAGGATATGCAATATGAGTTTATTGAGAGACTTATCGTAGATGTCCTCGATAGGCACATACATGGAGTGGTGAACGAACCTATGCAGGGGACAACTGCATTGCCACCCAACATTGCCTCTGTTCCATGTCCACCTAAAGCAGAGCTCATTGAGAAATACACATCACGGTTTAAATGATTGTAATTTGATTGTCTGTTCTCTCGAGTCTCCTCATGTTGCAGGCCCATTGCAATTAAACCAAACAGTAATATAAATCATTTTTACAAAAATTATAGAATGTTTCCGTATTACAAACACATGGCCGACCCATAGGGACAATAAAAAAAAAGGCACGCAGACAAGATGTCCCTAAAACTAACTGCAGCTAACTAGAAATGTGTGCTCGCTCAAAGTGAAGGTCAGCTGCTTTGATGTTTTGCTCGGGTGGCGGAACGGCCCACGACCCAATATAAGGTTCTATTGTGATTTGACCTTGACAGGCCGGGACCATCCTGAAAGACTAAGAAAAGATAATGAATAAAATTTCAGAAACGAAACGAAGAGCCACGTTCATTAGAAGAAGTAACGTCGGCAAAGAAGGAGTGGTGTTTCGGGTCTGCCCTACACAGAGACACAATGGAAAATGCAAATATAATGTAAGTAACTTTTGATGAGTTTATACCGCAATTTCATTACTATACAGTGGCTTTAAAGACGGGTTCAGTTGTACTTGTTCGTTCTATGTGGCATATTGTTTTCTACCGCGCACTATCTTGAGGAGAAACATCTGCTTTTACTGAAGCACCTCAAAACCTTCCTCTTTGCTTCTGCTTTCTCTCTCCCTCTCCCCTGCTACAACTGGTCCACTGTCTGCGACCTCAGTCCTGGGCCCTTCCACTCTCCACCTGCACTGCCTCCCTGTCAACCCCTGCACTGGGGGACTGTCTCAGTATCCTACAGCCCCCCCTTCCCAGCACTTGTTCTGCACTTACCTTGCACTTGCCACCAGCTGGCCCTATTTATTTATTATTTTATGCTACTTACCTTGTACTCCACTCCCCCCCCCCTCCATGCCTCGCCACGCCTTTAAACACTTGTGTACACCCAGTAGCGCTGTCCTCGCTATGAAATGAATAATTTTAATAAGGATCTGATGGTGAGACTAATTTCATTTTTTATGTTTTTAGGTACATCATTCACTACTGTCTGTGTCACGAGTACCAGACACCGGCGGACGGCTTCTACAGCCGCCAGTTGCTTCTCCGCGTGAACAACGTTACCACCCTGACCATTTTATGGGACGATCGCCAAGTACAAGTATGCCCTTACGCGGTACTAACGGTTAGATGCAACATACCTACCGTTGTGGTGGCCTAGTGCCTCGTTGTTGGAACAGCCATGCGATTATCAGTGCGACCGAAGAGCTTATTTTTATCGTAAACCAACACCCTGTGTACTGCACACGAACATCGCTTCCCTCAAGACGAACTAATTTGGATCGAGAGCAAAGAAAAATGCAAATCGCTGAATATTCTCTAAACATTTGATGTCCAATAAACGTACTTTGCCAAATGTACAATCTTGCCGTTTGCTTTTAAACCACGGTTTCACATTCCGAATTGTGGCGCTGTATTGTGAGATGCTCTAAGACCCTGTGTACAGCAAAGGACCATCGCGTTCCTCAATACGAACTTTTTGGAACGTGAGCAAATAAAAATGCAAATCGCTGAATATTCTCTAAACATTTGATGTCAAATAAATGTACTTTACCACATTTACAATCTTGCGGTTTGATTTCAAAGTACAGTTTCATATTCCGAATTGTGGCGCGCTGTATTGTGAGCTGATCTGTGTTGATTTCCGGGGTCTGTGTGGAGTCGCGTAGAAGACGCCTGGGCGCGTTTGCCTACGCAGCTCAGTCACGTCACGGATAGAGGCGGGGAATATGAATGTTTTGATAAAGTCTGTTTCAGGGGCGGGGGATTTGATTTAGTGCCGCAAAGGCAGGTGAGCCAGGTCGATGGGGCGAAATGATAGGATTATCACAAAATGGAGGCTGATTTCGAGTGCGATAATGGGCGAAAAGTCGGGTAAGGTCCATAGGAAAGTTTCCTACGATCTACCGATTTATGCTTACAAACACATGGCCGACCCGTAGGGACAATAAAAAAAAAGTCCCGGAACTATCCTTTAATAATATGAATTGTGTCTTGATGGTTTATTTGAATGTTTTTAAATTGTATTTATGAAGGTGTTTGCTGGCATTAAAAAGGTGTCTGTGATGGTGATTATGAAGGTGATATTAGGATTTTTGGACTGTTATTTGTGAAGAGGGGAATTATTGTAGCTTTTTCTGTATCTTCGTCGATGTCAACATTTCCACGTATTCATAACCACTAAATGACTTGCAGGGATTCGTTTTCAGCTTCTCCCAGTCCATGAATATTGAAATTGCCTTTAAATGAAAGTGTGGACCAACACATTTAAAGAACATGGCCCACTCAGAATGGCGAGGGATACTCAGAGGGTTTAAAGTACAGATGAAGTTTATATTGAAGAGGCAAGTGTGTTTGAAAATTAAACAGAAGGGGTTTAATGATTATTTGATCTGTTTATGAAAGAAAATATTTTGTTTGTACACCTGCAATGATGAGCTCATTTGGATGAGTACAAGAGTAATCACGTTATGTTATGTTAAACGTTCTTATACCGCTCTATGCCACCACCTGCGTGGCCCCTTGGCTCTCTGGGGGATCTGCTAAGCAAGAGGGGCTGGGGGCGTGGGGGTGTGAGTAGGATTGAGCGGGGCGAAAAGAGCAAGAGAGCAGTTGACACGATTCACTGAGCTTAGGTGTGTTTTTTGGTTGGTAGCCACCATGTGCTGTTTTTTTTTTAAACTTTATTTACACAACATCCATAACAAATCCCAATACATCAGTATACCAGTATACCAGTTTATCAAATAACACATGAAAAAAAAAACACAAGAAAAGCACAACATTTTACACAGTACTATGTACATAGCGAGATATACAATACCCTAAATCCCCAACATCTCAAATACATCTCTCAATTACCCCCCCACCAAACAACTATAATGTCAATTTAAAACAACTGCAAAAATCTACCCCATATTTCCTCAAACAAAGCCAATTTACCAAGTCTCCTATACATCACTCTCTCCATATTTGCCAATTCATGCATCTCAGACAACCACGTCTCCACATTCAATGTCAAAGCATTCTTCCAGTTCCTCAGTATAATTCTTTTACCAGTCATCGCCCCTCTGAACAACCACTTCTTCTCACTTTGAGTGAGATCATCCAAAGACTCATTACTCCCCAATATGATCACACTAAAATCCAAGACCGGGAGACCAACAATCACTTAATCACACACACGTCCAATCTCACCCCAAAACAGTCTCACCAGCCTACAATCCCATAGCAGATGTTCCATCGTACCAATCTCACATGAACATCTCCAACAATCTGCACTCTCCAACAACCCTCTGTTACACATTCTCTCAGGCGTCCAATAAATTTGATTAAGAATTTTAATCCGTCTCGATCTTTCCGTGAGTCCCAGAGAGCACAACTTCACATTCACACACATGTTTTGCCATAAACCCTCTGTGATATCCAATCCGATTCTTTTGCCCCATTCCTCTCTTAAAGTACTGTGCGAGTGGGGTACATGTATTCCTGGGGTGCGCAGGAAGTTTCATACGCGATAGGCCCTGTGCGAGTGGGGTACGTGTATTCCTGGGGTGCGCGGGAAGTTTCACACGCGAAATGCCCTGTGCGAGTGGGGTACATGTATTCCTGGGGTGCGCGGGAAGTTTCACACGCGATAGGCCCTGTGCGAGTGGGGTACGTGTATTCCTGGGGTGCGCGGGCAGTTTCACACGCGAAATGCCCTGTACGAGTGGGGTACATGTATTCCTGGTTTCACACGCGATAGGCCCTGCGCGAGTGGGGTACATGAATAACTGGGCTTCGCGGGAAGTTTCACACGCGATTGGCCCTGTTCGAGTGGGGTACATGTATAACTGGGGTGCGCTGGAAGTTTCACACGCGATTGGTCCTGTACGAGTGGGGTACGTGTATAACTGGGGTTCATTGGAAGTTTCACACGCGATTGGCCCTGTGCGAGTGGGGTATGTGAATAACTGGTCTTCGCGGGAAGTTTCACACACGATTTTGCTGTCAGAGCGGGGTACGTGAATTTCGGGGGTGCGCCGGGAGTCCTACACGTGAATTGGCAGTGTGGGTCCTCCCAGGTGTTCCCTCTACACCCTCCACGGCCACTGCAGGCAGCCCACACCACAGGGGACTACCCTGCACCCCTGGTCCTGTCCCGCAGGCAGCCCATCCACCATGGGCATGCCCCCCAGCCAAGCCACATGTCACCTTGCACTAGTGATCACCAACTCATGTCCCCCAGCACCCCCACCCCCCAGCAGTCAGGGGCACCTGCCAGCAGGCCTCCACTCATGTCCCACACATGTCCCCCATCACCCCCACCCTCCCACCCCCCAGCAGTCAGGGGCACCTGCCAGCAGGCCCCCACTTATGTCCCCCAGCACCCCCACCCCCCAGCAGTCAGGGGCACCTGCCAGCAGGCCCCCACTCATATCTTCCAGCACCCCCACCCCCCAGCAGTCAGGGGCACCTGCCAGCAGGCCTCCACTCATGTCCCACACATGTCCCCCAGCACCCCCACCCCCCAGCAGTCAGGAGCACCTGCCAGCAGGCCTCCACTCATGTCCTCCAGCACCCCCACCCCCCAGCAGTCAGGGGCACCTGCCAGCAGGCCCCCACTCATGTCCTCCAGCACCCCCACCCCCCAGCAGTCAGGGGCACCTGCCAGCAGGCCTCCACTCATGTCCCACGCATGTCCCCCAGCACCCCCACCCCCCAGCAGTCAGGGGCACCTGCCAGCAGGCCCCCACTCATGTCTACCAGCACCCCCAACCCCCAGCACTGAGGGGCACCTGCCAGCAGGCCTCCACTCATGTCCCACATATGTCCCCCAGCACCCCTACCCCCCAGCAGTCAGGGGCACCTGCCAGCAGGCCCCCACTTATGTCCTCCAGCACCCCCACCCCCCAGCAGTCAGGGGCACCTTCCCGCAGGCCTCCACTCATGTCCCACACATGTCCCCCAGCACCCCCACCCCCCAGCAGTCAGGGGCACCTGCCAGCAGGTCCCCACTCATGTCTACCAGCACCCCCAACCCCCAGCAGTGAGGGGCACCTGCCAGCAGGCCTCCACTCATGTCCCACATATGTCCCCCAGCACCCCTACCCCCCAGCAGTCAGGGGCACCTGCCAGCAGGCCCCCACTTATGTCATCCAGCACCCCCACCCCCCAGCAGTCAGGGGCACCTGCCAGCATGCCCCCACTCATGTCCTCCAGCACCCCCACCCCCAGCAGTGAGGGGCACCTGCCAGCAGGCCTCCACTCATGTCCCACACATGTCCCCCAGCACCCCTACCCCCCAGCAGTCAGGGGCACCTGCCAGCAGGTCCCAACTCATGTCCCCCAGCACCCCACACCCCAGCAGTGAGGGGCACCTGCCAGCATGCCTCCACTCATGTCCCACACATGTCTCCCAGCACCCCCACCCCCCAGCAGTGAGGGGCACCTACCAGCAGGCACCCACTCATGTCCCCCAGCACCCCCACCCCCCAGAAGTCAGGGGCACCTGCCAGCAGGTCCCCACTCATGTCCCCCAGCACCCCCACCCCCCAGCAGTCGGGGGCACCTGCCAGCAGGCCCCCACTCATGTCCCACACATGTCCCCCAGCACCCCCACCCCCCAGCAGTCAGGAGCACCTGCCAGCAGGCCTCCACTCATGTCCTCCAGCACCCCCACCCCCCAGCAGTCAGGGGCACATGCCAGCAGGCCCCCACTCATGTCCTCCAGCACCCCCAACCCCCAGCAGTCAGGGGCACCTGCCAGCAGGCCTCCACTCATGTCCCACACATGTCCCCCAGCACCCCCACCCCCCAGCAGTCAGGGGCACCTGCCAGCAGGCCCCCACTTATGTCCTCCAGCACCCCCACCCCCCAGCAGTCAGGGGCACCTTCCCGCAGGCCTCCACTCATGTCCCACACATGTCCCCCAGCACCCCCACCCCCCAGCAGTCAGGGGCACCTGCCAGCAGGTCCCCACTCATGTCTACCAGCACCCCCAACCCCCAGCAGTGAGGGGCACCTGCCAGCAGGCCTCCACTCATGTCCCACATATGTCCCCCAGCACCCCTACCCCCCAGCAGTCAGGGGCACCTGCCAGCAGGCCCCCACTTATGTCATCCAGCACCCCCACCCCCCAGCAGTCAGGGGCACCTGCCAGCATGCCCCCACTCATGTCCTCCAGCACCCCCACCCCCAGCAGTGAGGGGCACCTGCCAGCAGGCCTCCACTCATGTCCCACACATGTCCCCCAGCACCCCTACCCCCCAGCAGTCAGGGGCACCTGCCAGCAGGTCCCAACTCATGTCCCCCAGCACCCCACACCCCAGCAGTGAGGGGCACCTGCCAGCATGCCTCCACTCATGTCCCACACATGTCTCCCAGCACCCCCACCCCCCAGCAGTGAGGGGCACCTACCAGCAGGCACCCACTCATGTCCCCCAGCACCCCCACCCCCCAGAAGTCAGGGGCACCTGCCAGCAGGTCCCCACTCATGTCCCCCAGCACCCCCACCCCCCAGCAGTCGGGGGCACCTGCCAGCAGGCCCCCACTCATGTCCCACACATGTCCCCCAGCACCCCCACCCCCCAGCAGTCAGGAGCACCTGCCAGCAGGCCTCCACTCATGTCCTCCAGCACCCCCACCCCCCAGCAGTCAGGGGCACATGCCAGCAGGCCCCCACTCATGTCCTCCAGCACCCCCAACCCCCAGCAGTCAGGGGCACCTGCCAGCAGGCCTCCACTCATGTCCCACACATGTCCCCCAGCATCCCCACCCCCCAGCAGTCAGGGGCACCTGCCAGCAGGCCCCCACTCATGTCTACCAGCACCCCCAACCCCCAGCAGTGAGGGGCACCTGCCAGCAGGCCTCCACTCATGTCCCACATATGTCCCCCATCACCCCTACCCCCCAGCAGTCAGGGGCACCTGCCAGCAGGCCCCCACTTATGTCCCCCAGCACCTCCACCCCCCAGCAGTCAGGGGCACCTGCCAGCAGGCCCCCACTCATGTCCTCCAGCACTCCCACCCCCCAGCAGTCAGGGGCACCTGCCAGCAGGCCTCCACTCATGTCCCACACATGTCCCCCAGCATCCCCATACCCCAGCAGTCAGGGGCACCTGCCAGCAGGCCCCCACTTATGTCATCCAGCACCCCCACCCCCCAGCAGTCAGGGGCACCTGCCAGCATGCCCCCACTCATGTCCTCCAGCACCCCCACCCCCAGCAGTCAGGGGCACCTGCCAGCAGGCCTCCACTCATGTCCCACACATGTCCCCCAGCACCCCCACCCCCCAGCAGTCAGGGGCACCTGCCAGCAGGCCCCCACTCATGTCTACCAGCACCCCCACCCCCCAGCAGTGAGGGGCACCTGCCAGCAGGCCTCCACTCATGTCCCACACATGTCCCCCAGCACCCCTAACCCCCAGCAGTCAGGGGCACCTGCCAGCAGGCCCCCACTCATGTCCCCCAGCACCCCCACACCCCAGCAGCGAGGGGCACCTGCCAGCATGCCTCCACTCATGTCCCACACATGTCCCCCAGCACCCCTACCCCCCAGCAGTCAGGGGCACCTGCCAGCAGGCCCCCCACTCATGTCCCCCAGCACCCCCACCCCCCAGCAGTCAGGGGCACCTGCCAGCAGGCCCCCACTCATGTCCCACACATGTCCCCCAGCACCCCCTACCCTCCAGCAGTCAGGGGCACCTGCTAGCAGGCCCCCACTCATGTCCCACACATGTCCCCCAGCACCCCCACCCCCCAGCAGACAGGGGCACCTGCCAGCAGGCCTCCACTCATGTCCCACACATGTCCCCCAGCACCCCCACCCCCCAGCAGTCAGGGGCAGCTTCCAGCAGGCCCCCAATCATGTCCCCTAGCACCCCCACCCCCCAGCAGTCAGGGTCACCTGCCAGCAGGCCCCCACTCATGTCCCACACATGTCCCCCAGCGCCCCCACCCCCCAGCAGTCAGGGGCACCTGCCAGCAGGCCCCCATCCATGTCCCACTCATGTCCCCCAGCACCCCCACCCCCCAGCAGTGAGGGGCACCTGCTAGCAGGCCCCCTCTCATGTCCCCCAGCACCCCTACCCCCTAGCAGTGAGGGGCACCGGGCAGCAGGCCCCCATTCATGTCCCACACATGTCCCCCAGCACCCACACCCCCCAGCAGTCAGGGGCACCTGCCAGCAGGCCCCCACTCATGTCCCACACATGTCCCCCAGCACCCCTACCCCCTAGCAGTGAGGGGCACGGGGCAGCAGGCCCCCATTCATGTCTCACACATGTCCCCCAGCACCCTTACCCCCCAGCAGTCAGGGGCACCTGCCAGCAGGCCCCCATTCATGTCCCACACATGTCCCCAGCACCCCCATGCCCCAGCAGTCAGGGGCACCTGCCAGCAGGCCCCCACTCATGTCCCCCAGCACCCCCCCAGCAGTCAGGGGCACCTGCCAGCAGGCCTCCACTCATGTCCCACACATGTCCCCCAGCACCCCCACCCCCAGCAGTCAGAGGCACCTGCCAGCAGGCCTCCACTCATGTCCCACACATGTCCCCCAGCACCCCCACCCGCCAGCAGTGAGGGGCACCTTCCAGCAGGCCCCCACTCATGTCCCCCAGCACCCCCACCCCCAGAAGTCAGGGGCACTTGCCAGCAGGCCTCCACTCATGTCCCACACATGTCCCCCAGCACCCCCACCCCTCAGCAGTCAGGGGCACCTGCCAGCAGGCCCCCACTCATGTCCCCCAGCACCCACGTCATGACGATCCTCAATCATGGGCCTCATGGCCACCCACATCACACCCCACGCCAGCCCAAAGACCCAACCAAGTATTGCATCCACCCACAGACAAATGGCCATTACATGATACAACCCGAATGGCAAGTATGTACATGAACACATGTCCGTCACACACACACAATGGGTGCAAGTGAATGTGAAAACCCATATCATGACATGCATGAAACCAATGAGAGAATACCACACATCGAAGTATGAAACAAAAATGTATTGAACACAACATGAATGTAATAAAAAAAACACTCAATAATGGGAATAAGAAATAAAATGCAGCATGTCCGGAAAAGAATAAAAAATATGAAATCAGAATCCAAAGAAATCCAAATGAAAATTTGTCCAAAGTCTCAGTCCAACAAAGCAAATCCAAGGGAAAAAAAATATATGAAATCCATTGCGCCTTGGTGAAATTAAAATAAAAACGAGAAACATCCACTGTTCAACTATATACAAATCACCAATCCAGGGTCCATGAGCCCAACAAATGAAATGAAACCTACAAAAAACACTACCTAATAAAGAACTGTATACAAAAATGTGGTGCATTGTCCAAGCGGCCCAAAATAAACAAAAACAGAAAGGAAACCTAACACTATCTAACTATTTACAATGGCAGCGGGCTAGTCCGACGGCTCACTTTTTGATGTCCCAGGCCAGGGCATCATCGAACTCCCGCTAAATGTGCTGGAGGCGGTCCCCTTCCATGGCCCCGAGGGTTCACAGGGACGACGACATGTTCACCTCCAACTCCCTGCGAATTGCCTCGAGGCACTCGGCCCGCCTCAGGGCCCCGCATGGAGTTCTCCGCCCTGACCATTGTGAGCCGTGCCTCTTCCGCCCGCTGCCGCTCCGCATCTATGGCGTGGCCCAACTGCTGCCACACGGAAGACACTTGAAATCCGGGGTCTTCCTGCCCTATGGCCGATGCCTGCCCCTCCGATGTTGAAGGCCCCGAGCCATCATTGCTCCCACCATGGTGCTTCTGCTGTGCCTGTGCCTTTGGCTGCGCCCTGGCTCTCTCTGCCTGCACGTCCTCCTCCGGCTGGGGTGCAGTTGTCGTGGTGGCCACCCCTGCTGGATGTCCGACTCCCGACTGTGGCAGGGATGTGTCCTCCACCAGCCTGGCTGCTGGGTCAGGAGCAGCTCCACAGGGTACCCAGGTGATACATGGGTGGGAAGATGGCATGGAGGACGACTGACGCGTAGGGTGTTCAGGTGAGGAGGGGGTCGCAAGAAGGTCCAGCACACGGAGGAATCCAGCACCGGTGACCCGTCCCAGTAGGTCAACGTGGTCAAAGAGGCATGTGAGACAACGTGCAGTCTCTCCACGAAAAGACTGCAGGATACCTTGCATGCCCCGTTGACGCAATGCTATCCCACTCAGGACAGGCTCAACACAGTCCCAGATAGCCACGTCCGCAGGGAGAGGAAGGCCAGTTGTTGTGCACTCATCCCCTCCTTGAAAATGGGTCTTGACGTAGGCATCCCTGCTGGTGCCAGATGATGCAGTGACAGGATCAGGGACAGGATTACACACAGGCACCTCCGCGGCGGCCTGTGCTGCCTCCTGTCCCTGCCCCTGCACTGCACCACTAGTACCAGTGGAATCCCCACCTCCAGACCCCGTGTGTGTCCCTTCCACAGCCTCCTCCTCCACCAAACCCCCCACCAACCTGGACGACTCTGTGCCATCTTCCTCCGTTGGACTCTGTGGGGTCTCAGCTGCCCCTTCTGCTGCTGAGGAGTCCACCTCCAACCTCTGCCTCTTGGACCTACCCTCGGCAGCTGCGGCCTGGGACGCGGCATCAGACTCCTCACTCCCCGACGAGTTGACAAACTGGGAGGGGAGCAGGGCCTTGCGTCTCCGGCTGGTGGTGCGATCCCTGCCACTGTGCTCCACAGCACCCTCTCCGCCCTCTTCATCAGTTGACGCTGCAGACAGGGAGAGATAAAACACAGACATCAGGGCACTGTACAATGGACTGATACACACATGACAGTTCCACATGAGTGGCATTGTCAAACTTCAGACATGGCATCACACTCCACGACACACATGTCATTTCAACTCACACACATGAGCATTTCCACAGCAATATTGCACCAGGCAGCAACATCCATAGACATACAACTGCATGAACAGCCGAAGGTGAGCATGACATCACATGAAACACAGGGAGTGCACTAGACATGCACACACGCCACCACAGTTACATGCATGTCTACATCTCCTCCAACTGTCGCAGTGATGCAATCGTCATACATGTCACATCTGGCATTCAGCCTTCTACATATCAGTGTCACGTGCATCCATGTTGCATCACAGTTGCACACTTGTCAAATACACACACACACACATGTACACAGTGCAGATACATGCAGCAGGAACCACCATCCATGTATGACACCACAACCATGCCAACGTACATACACAGATTTTCAAACATGTGTGCTCCCACACCTGCATTTGCATAGCATGCTTACCAACACATACACCATCGATGTGTCTCACACCTAAGAGGACTCACATGTGGCAGCCTCACGCCCCTGTTCATGCACATCCATACATGGCCCTATAAAAGCACATGTGCAACCTGCACACTACTGGCACACCACCACACGCACAGCGTCCAATCAGTATGCATGTACACTTATCGCTCGACTCCAAACGGGTCTGCCTCTCAAGGACCTGGACGTGGAGTGCTGGGCATATGTGTTTCAGGACCTTTATTTGGTGGTCGGACAGGTGGCCCCGGCGCCCCTTGGCATCCGCTGCCTTCAAGAGGCGCCAGGCCTTGTTGAGGGTCCTGGACCTGAAGTCCTCCCAGCGCTTATTGACATGTTGTAAGTCGCGGACTGCCACCCCCTCCGCGTTGATGGCAGTCACGATGTCCATCCAGATCCTGGTCCGTCCTTCATTGTCGGCGCGCATACTTCCAAAGAGGGCATCATACTGCCCCAGGACTTGCTCCACCAGGACACCAACTTCCCTGGCACTGAAGCTGGTGGCTCTCTGCCTCTCTGGCTGGGGGTTGCCAGTGGTGCCAGATGGTCTTGTGCCCGACATGGCAACCCCAGAGGCAGGAGTGGGTGGGCAACTGGGTCCTGGGGCTGGGCTGTGGAGCGATGGTATCCCAGTCGGGAGTCTTCGGTTCCAGCAGGGGTGGTCACAGCAACTGCACCCCTGGCTGACAGGCAGCAAATTGCAGGGCACGTGGGCAGCAGGCTGTCAGGCAGCAGCAGATGGCAGGTGGGAGCGTGCTCGGGGCTCTGGGGGGTAGTAATTTGGCCTTCTGGGCAGGAGCGTGGTCTTCCATGTGTTGTTGCTTGGCCAGCTTGATACGGAGTGATTTGGCACGTGAAAATCTTGCACATCAGCGTGTAATTCGAGGAAATGCCCTTCGCGTGTATGCGCGTCAGCACACGTAGGCGGTTTCATTGGACCAAAGGCCCTTAGCACGTAAGCGCTTCTGTGACGTGAGTCGCACGGGCGTTTCCCTCGTGACGTGGGATAGTGATTCAGCGTGCGTGAAAAAACTGCATATCCGTGTGTGGATGCGTGTAATCCGAGGAAAGGGCCTACGCGCGTAAGTGACATGAGGCGCGCGGTTGTTTCCATCAACACGGGTGCATGTTCATCGTACATGTCCAAAAACTGCATGTCCGAGTGTCAGCTCGTGTAATTGGAGGAAATGGCCTTAGCGCGTACACGTGTAAGTGACGATGTACGTGTGGGCCGCTTTAAAAGGTATGTGTAGGACCCCATTCCCTTGTACGTGCTTTTAGTGGAGAGCGAGTGTGTGAATTCTGTACTTCTAGTCGGTTCACACACGATTACTTCACAGCGTTTTAAGTTCGTACTCCCTGTTACCTCTGACAGCGTTCTTTATTTTTTTGGGCCTGTTTCCTCAAACAGCATTCACTTCTTCTTTTGTCCTGTCTCCTCAGACAGCGTACAGTTCTTCTTTTGGCGGGGGTGTTGCCTACGTGCACACACGCGTTTTTTTCACGTTCTTTTTCCAGGCAGACGGTGAGTCGCGCACGCATTTACCAACTGTGCTTGCCCCGTGTGTCGCGTACCCCTTCAGAGGTCATTGTAGGCTGCGTGTTACACGCGTAGGCTTGTTTTTGTGTTTCTGGGTGCCACAGCGTAGTGCGGGTTCATTTTGCCACGCACGTGGTCTATGAGGGGTTGCGTGCATGTTACTTTCTGTTTTTGGGGTGCCTGTGCGTTTCGTGACCCATCATCTTTTCCCAGGGGTCACAGACAGTCTTGCTAGAGCACTAGGGTACGAATTCCATCTAGTACCCTACCCCTTTCACCCCCAATTGCTGAGGACAATTGTTTACTGCAACTCCCATATGCACAACAACATCAGTGCCATGGTTGGGAGGCGACCAAGCGGTAAGGGAGGCAAAGGTGGCCGACCTCCAAAAGGTAGGTGTGGTGGGCGCGGTAGGGGACGTGGCCATGATTTGCAGGGTGCCCCTAGACCCCCATGTGTGGAGGACCAGTCAGGGACACTCATGCCCCCCCATGATTGAGGGAAACGTGGCTGACACCATCCCAGCTCAGCCCTTTTTGGACCAGCCCATTGTGGCACCTGACCAGGCACAGGAAGACTCCCAGGCTGACTTCCAGGTCAGCAAGTCTAAGCCATGTGTGCCGGTGCAAGTTGTTGTCACCAAGCCACTTGGATCTAGGGAAGCAATGTCATCTGCTGCCCCAAGTAGGCAAGGTGGGGAGGCTGCAGGGGCAACTGCAGCTCTATCCACCCCAGCTCTGAGTCTCCCAGCCCGGACAGTGTCGGTCCTGGTCCATCAAACTGACGTTGCCCCTGCCAACATCACACTTCAGCCAATTCCTGCACCAAGACCTATGGTCATTGTGCATTCGCACACTTCCAGTACCCAGTCCACCTGCGCTTCTGCCCCTACTGACCAGAGCAGCGCAAGCCACTCAGGCTCTGCTTCATCTTTGAAGAAGAGGAAGAAGGGTGCTCTGGCACTACAGGCTGAGACCCCAGACACAGCTACACAGTCCAGCACGTCACGGAAGCCTAGCTTTAATGACCCCACACCTGGTCAACGTAGGGCACACTGGCAGACCATCGCAAACCACATAAGTGCCCTTGGATTTGGCGCACAGCTGATGATTGCTACAAGCGGTGGAATGACCTGAAACGCACAGCAAAGAACAAGCTGGCCTCAAATCATGCCGCTACTCTGGTGACTGGCGGTGGGTCTCCACAAGAGGACAACAAACTCACTGAACATGAGTCTGTTGCTGGGACCTTGGTCACAGAGGAACAGATCCAAGGTGTGGGAGATCTACCTGATTACGACGCATTGTCCGGTGAGTGCCCATGCGTGTGTGTGTAATACATGTGTATGTTGTTTGGGTGACGGGTTCTGATTGAGTGTCAGTTGAGGGTGTGTACTCCTGAGTGTTATGGGTCACCCATTTGCTTCCTCCCATACATTCACGTGCCTTGGATTTGGGTATGACTGTATCCCTTCTGCCCACAGTTGCCAATTAGGCCCACATTAGTGCACTTTACCTTGAACTGTCATCTTGCAACTACATTGTTCAGATTTTGTAAGTGTTCATTCAGGCTGATTGTTTCCACTCTCCCATTTTTACTACGCATTTTTCTGCCCTATTGCAACATATGTGATATGCTTCGGTCATTGTTTTTGTATTTTTACCTGGTTATGTTAACGATTACACCATTCAGGCCGATGGAGTATTGGGCTGCAGAAATAGTTTGTTAGGGCCTGTTTGCATGTGGAAGATGACAGATATTTCCTGTAATGTTAAAGTGACCAACCATTGATCAGCCCACAATGACTGTATCATTGGACACTGGATGTGTTTCAGTGTGTGGCACATTCATATTTAGCAACAGTTTTCAGCATTAATCTTTGCATCATGTTGATGTGACATGGATGTGTGACAGTACTCATTCACTGACATATTGCTGTAGTTTTGAAATTTAACGTGGCTATGCTACATGACATCTGTGTGGTGGCATGTGTCATGTATGTGTATTGGACATGCCACTCACAGCCTGATGTGTGATGCCAGTGCCACCCAACATGCTGCAAATGTATTGCTTTTCCATCTTGCTCACCCCAGTGTCTGCCTTTTTGACTCCACTTGCAACTCTTTGACAGTGCATGCATGACAGGGTTATAGTCATGTGGGACATGTGTAAATCATGTACTGTATCTCTGGCTTGTCACGGCCTGTTGTGTGCTATGGTGCTCATGCCTGTTTCCATTTGTTATATTTCATGTTTTTGCAGGTGATGACGCACTGGAGGCTGTTGAGGTTGAGGAGATGGTGCAGACCCAGGAGGAATCTCAGGCACGACCGGGCACCAGTGGGGGACATGGTGTGGTGGTGAATGAAAACCCAATGTTACTGCAGACCATACTGTCCAGGGGTGTCTCTGGGTGCACCTCCCCAGACCTCTATTCATGTGCTGATTTGGATGATGAGACTTATGTGCAGTCGCAGGTAAGTGTTTCTGGCAGGGATTCTGTTCTGTCCAACCCACCTGCACCAGGGGTAGAACCCTCTATGGGGATGTCAGTGTTGGTAGGTCCGCCATTGGCGGTTACGGATGCAGGGTCACACTCCACAGCATCTGATCCTGTTCCTGGGCCAGCAGATCAGAGGGGGAATGCAGTCCTGCAGCCTCAGGCACTGCCAGCAAAGCAAGGTGCAGATTGCCTTGCCCCAAACAGGTGTGGTGCCCGTCGACACTGTGGCCGTGCGCCACCAGGCAATACTGTATGGGAAAACTCCATGTACGGTATGGCAACCCAATAGGCAGCATCAGTAGAAATGATGGCTCAGGCAATGGAGAGGGTGGCCACTTCCATTATCCCCCTGAAAGGCAGATGGAGCAACAACAGCAGGCAACAGACTCCATTTGCCAATCACACAGGGAAGACATGTTGGTGTCCAACAGGGACCGACAGGCGGCACTGGAGACTCTGCGCGAATCCATATCAAAAGAGTCCAAGGGCCACAGGGAAGCCCTGAGGGTAGAACTACATAACCTCAAGCAGACTCTGGTCGAACTTGAGGCTTACAGTAATTTAAGGGCAGAACAGCAGCTGGAGCAGCTCACACGTTCGCTCTCAGCTGAGCTGCATGCAACACGTGAGGAGATCTGGGCATCACGCGAGGCCATGCGTGCAGAAATGCAGGCAACCCGTGATGTGCTGCATGGGGATCTCTGCACTTTAATCCTCCAGAATCAGACTTCCCAGACCTGCATGCTTGCTGCCAGGGAGGACCATACCAGGGCTTTGCGTGGGCTGCCTCCCATAGTGCCACCGCCTCCTGATGTAGCAGCAGAGGATGAGCAGAGTGACAGCAGTTCTCCCACAATGGCATAGCCGTGCAGGCCATGAGGCCAAGGTGGTATTTCTTTTTCTCGCAACATCCACGCAGGTGGGTGTTGGTGTGCACCCTGTCCTCGAACCTCCTGGGTGGCCTCCCCCACCCACCCTGGCCCCACATGGCCATTTTTGATTTTTGATTTTTTTTTTACAGTGTGTTGCCTTGTGTGGCTCCCGTGGGCATCCACGGTATTCCGGCTGGGCACATGCAGGCTTGTCCTGAGTTTGGGTTAGATGCTTGGGTTCGTGAGACACACCCCTCCTGCTTCCCATTTCCATGGGCTTGCAAAGGGTGTGACCAAGTGACAGTGAATTACACAGTGACGTTGGGCTCCCATAAACTGTGTGGGAAGTCTGTAGTCAATACTGTGTAGACAACCCTAGTGGATATTGTTGTTGTATTGTACACTGCATGGTATATTGATATGTGCTTGTGCATCCATGTCTTTCTCCTAATTTGCAGGTTCCTTCCTCATGTCTTCACAAGGCCGTCTACTTTGCAGATGCAGTTCATGCGCACCGGAGCAAAGTCCCGGTCAAGTCCCGCTTACCCGCAGCTTCTTGCCGATCTCTCAGGATCCTCGCTGAATTATTTGGACGATTACTTGGAAGATTTACACTACAACGCCCAGAAGGCTTTGCTTACCTTTTGTGTGGGCGGTACTATAAAGCCTGCCGAGCGCGCGCACCGCGCGCGCGCACCGGAGCAAAGTCCCGGTCAAGTCCCGCTTACCCGCAGCTTCTTGCCGATCTCTCAGGATCCTCGCTGAATTATTTGGACGATTACTTGGAAGATTTACACTACAACGCCCAGAAGGCTTTGCTTACCTTTTGTGTGGGCGGTACTATAAAGCCTGCCGAGCGCGCGCACCGCGCGCGCGCACCGGAGCAAAGTCCCGGTCAAGTCCCGCTTACCCGCAGCTTCTTGCCGATCTCTCAGGATCCTCGCTGAATTATTTGGACGATTACTTGGAAGATTTACACTACAACGCCCAGAAGGTGAAAGGAATCGTTGAACTTACCACTCACCATTTTCCAACATATATATTGGACATTAACTAATGCACTTTTCCTTTGTTTAGGCTTTGCTTACCTTTTGTGTGGGCGGTACTATAAAGCCTGCCGAGCGCGCGCACCGCGCGCGCGCACCGGAGCAAAGTCCCGGTCAAGTCCCGCTTACCCGCTTTGCCGCGCTTGTTGCAGCGTGCAGCGATAATATCTAAGGTGATTTGTTGGGACAAGACATCAGTCATCTACCTATCCATCTTTTACTTATTATTATTTATCTATATAATTTTTTTTATTTTGTACTGAATTGTTCAACATGAAACGCAGCATTGTTTCCTTAAAAACAGGCATGCCTCCAGTTTTAACCTCACACTTTTCAAATGATGACATTTCTGCTGAAAAAGCGACAGCTACAAAATCCAAAAAACCACGACTGAGTTCCACCCCTCGTGTGAGCAATGTCACTGGAAAATCCAAAACAAAAACGGACATACTGGCAAGTATGGATATCCGTCCATTTTGTTGTGACTCGTCTATCCCAACTTCCTCACTACATTCTAAATACAACAATGGTCCTCCTTTATTCAGTCCTGTGCTAGCACCCCCTATAGATCACGAAATCGCCTTAGTTGAGCCTGATACAAAGGTAGTAGTAAAAGAAGGCACAACACCAAGGGTTACAGTCGCTGACACTGGTGTAACTGATTCTGTGGTCTTTGCTGAAGAAAACGTGTCTCTCACAGATAGCGTTCTATTAAAGAATGTCTTGACAGGCACTACTGCTCAGCATAGAAAGATATCTGATTCGAAGTCTTCTAGATGAAGCTCACAAGTTAAAAACAGGTCCCAGCCTAAACCCTCTCTCAAATATTGAAACTGTGCCCATCATTGATTTGGACTATAATGCAACGGCCTTCTCTTCATACACTCGCTCTGAAAATTTGTCTAGATCACCAATTTTGTTCACAAACGTCAGTGCAGCCCAGTCGGTTGCCAATCTGTCTTTTACAGCCCCTACACCGCGGAGAATGCCGACCCAAAACACTAAAGAAGCTGGATTCACTGATTCCTCTACTGTAAACACAGGAGTAGCTCTAATGTCTATGAACATGGCCATTATGGCCTTAGCAAAGTTGTTTGAGGCCCTAATAACGAAAGCAGACCTGCACTCCGCCCAATTAAATCAATTACTGGCAGAGCATCTAACACTTGCCAGTAAACTAGAAAACATGTCCAAAACTGACTGCCCAACAAGCAACAAAAGGTCAATAGCATCTCAGACCTACTTTCCAACTGCAGTTCCCCTGCATGTTTACCAGACTATTCCTTGTTTTGCGACTCCCATAATTGACCTCTCGTGCGACCCAATTAACACTGGGGTGGAACATTCCCAAAAAGCCACATATCCCTTGTTTGACTCAAACAACAAACGGGGACTTAAAAAACCTCCACTTGCAAAAAAATCTAAAAATATTAAATCTACAATCAAAGGTTCCTCACAAATTAAAACCTTTGTTAAAAACATCTCCATTCCAGCTGCTAATTCTGTAACTGCGGCCAAAGCGATTGCCAAAAAATATTCTTCTCAAGCAAGAAACCGAAAAATAAACGATCATGTAGCATCGATAACTCCAGCTCCAGATCATAGTCCTTTAAATGATCTGATCCGTGCTGCCACTGATGTTTCCGAAAATGTCCAACAAAAACAGATCCCCAGTACACCTTCACCTAATATGGCTTCATCAAAACCATGCGTGAACAGAGACACACGACTCAAAGAGTTGAGGCACGCCATTGATGAATATATGGCACTTCAGCCAGCCCCCAGAAAGCTAGAATTTAGTACAAACGAGGTAGCAAAACCAAAATTGGCTACATCTGAATTATATTGTACCCAAACAACTACACAGAAAGTCTCGAATATCGCACCTGGAAACTCTGAATCTCAAATGCCGATTCAAGTGTCCCCAACAAAAACATCAAATAAATCCCCTCATGAGCTTGGCATTGCGGGAAATATGGATATGTTGATTCAGTCCTCGTTGGTTAAGTTCTTTGAGAACCATGGTCTTTCTCAGCCTAAAGCCAGTCTGGAAATACCATCGAACCTTAAAACTTTACCATCGATAGGTAACAAAAAGATAACAACTGTAGGATTTAAACGTCCAGCTATTCATGCTCTGACCCTCACTTGTTTACCCGCACCAGCAAAGCAATACAATCTTAATCGAGCTTCTGTCCTTGCAATTTTTGGGGAAATTCCAGAGTTAGATGATATTGGAACAATTGATATTGAACTAGTTGAATTTGTGAATCAATCAAACTGTACATCTGTTAATTTATGGTTCAACTCGAGAGTAGTGGTAAACACCATATGGGCTGTAAAAACTCAATTGCTCGAGTTGGGTTTCAAGCTCCAGACAATGATAGAACCCACAAACTCCGTATCAAGTTATATCCCGACATCTAATTCAATATATACTTTAAAACAAGACCAACCCCCAACTGCAAAAACATGTAAGTGCAACACCAAAGCAAGTGATTGTTAGGATAAGGATTTGCGAAGTGTGACAGTGTCATTTATTAGCTGGAACTCCAGAGGCCATAATCATTTGTTAAACAATAAGAATGTATGCTTGGTTGATCATGATGTCATCATACTACAAGAAACATGGCTCACAGAGATGCCTTCATGGAACAACTTTGATATCCTCTTAACCCCAGCAGTAAAAAGTCGGTGGGGTCGGCCTACATCGGGCTTGCTGACGGCAGTGAAGCAGTCGGCAGGCCTAAAAATCAAACCATGGTACTCTCCTAACCCGTTTCTACAAATGACAAGAGTCGGGATGGGGATGTTTACATGTGCTATTGTAAATGTTTATTGGAACCCGGCGGGTATCCAGGATGACTGTTTTCTGGACTGTATGGCTAAGGCACTTGACATTGTTTTACTTGAAGGTTTAACAGAACATATACTTGTGGTTGGCGATCTAAATCTTCATTGTTTGGGTCCTCCACGTACCTCTGAAAGAGAACGACTTGATAAGTGGTCGTCTTTTGTGAGGTCCAGGAGTCTGCTTGTGCTGAATGGAACTTTGCCACAGGATGTCCCTCCGAGACCCACTTGGCATCGGAATGGGTCCACGGGAATTATAGATTTCATGTATACCACGACCCGTATGCTAAATAAGATCACAGCTTTCCAAATCCTTCAAACAGATGCTAGTGATCATAACATGTTAAATATGATTTGGTCTTCTACTCTAAATACAAACCAATCATTGCCTGCATATATTCCGGGCATCTGTAACATAAATTCCACAAGGAATAAATTGACGTGGTCTGAGTCGTCCCTGACAGCATTTAGAAATTGTTATCAAGCCGAGTTAAAAGCTAGAAATGGAGTCTCTGGATATAGTGACTTAATATATTATGATCTGATGCAACTCTTTCAGCGAGGTTCAACTATACATAAGCACAAGCAGACTCCTCACCTTCACATTCATGATCATGAAATAAGAATGAGAAAAGCCAAATTCAGAGCTGATAAAAGAAGCATTGCTAAGCTTCCCCCGTCATTGCGCAACCATGCCCTAACTACAATTAAAACTAAATATACAAATTGGATAAGAGGTAAAAGAGCCAAACTTTACCAAAGCGATGGGTTTAACATGCTAAAAGCTTTGGCCACTAAAAACTCCGCGCAAACTTGGAACATCATAAACCAAGCTACATCTGGGCACCAAGTGGCCATTCAAATGAATGATGTCATGGAGGATGAGTGGATCCAATATTACTCCACTGCTTTTGCTGCTCCATCGGATCAATCGGGCATAGCTAGCCCGGGTCCGCTTTCACCTTTTCATATCATGTTCGATAGAGATGATATCCTTCTATGCATATCGCAAGCGAGTAACTCGGGAGCTCCTGGCCCAGATGGCCTTTCGAATAAACAACTCAAATGTTTCCCGGAAATCTGGGCCGACATTCTGTACATGGTATTTGAAACCATTAATGCAACACAGAATATTCCCTTGTCCTGGAAACAGTCAATTGTTGTTCCGATTTATAAAAAGGGCGAGCGGACTAAACCAGCAAGCTACCGCCCTATCTCGCTCCTTGATGTGCCTGGGAAGATATTTTCTCGAATTATTTTGAAGCAGTTGAAGGAGTGGGCATTTCGAGATTCCAAAATTGATCCCCTGCAATCGGGTTTTGTTAGCGGTTTGGGTACACTTCCAAACATTATAATGCTAAACATGCTCAAATCTAAATATGCAATTAGGAAACAAACCTTATATTTTGCTTTTATTGATTTTAAATCAGCGTTTGATTCTATAAGTCGTAAATTGCTGTTTCATAAATTAAAGACTCTGGGATGTCCTACCTCCTTGTTAGCAATAATCATTCAGCTACATACTGACACCTCCATGCGTGTAAGACTCTCCATTGGGGGTCTTCTTTCTGCAGCTTTTGCCACTTCGCTTGGACTAAAACAAGGTTGCATCTTGGCATCGTTTCTATTTAATTTGTTTATTCTTGATATGGGTAACTCCTTTCGTCAAATACTTTCAGATGCACCCGAGATAGGTGGACAGCGCATCCCGTGGTTACTTTACGCTGATGATTTAGTGCTAATTTCTCAAACTCCTGTGGGTTTACAGAATTTGCTATCTGCGCTATCCAAATATGCTCTGGAGAATCATCTATCAATAAATACTGAGAAATCGCAAATTATGATCTGCAGGTCCCTGGGAAAACGCAAACTACAAAACTTTGCATGGTACTTGCAGCAAAAACTGATGGACACAGTTGTAGAATATAAGTACCTGGGTATCTTCGTTCAAAATAGCGTGAATGATCAATTCCACTCAAAAAAATTACAAACCAAACTCATATCTCTTGTATCTCAGGCAAAAATTTTAGTTTATAAGTATGGTAAATTTTCTTTAAATCATTTATTGTTATTTTATGAACAAAAAGTATGTCCTATACTTACATACGGTGCTGAATCCAAGTTATATACCAATGATCAGATGTGGAATAAAATGGAGGCGACCTTTTGGAGAAAGGTGCTCCATTTGCCAAATTGCGTCCCTATGCCGCTCCTTCGACTCGAACTAGGTATCAAATCAATAAACAGTAGGGTCAAATGGAGCATGTGTGCTTTTTTTCGCAAATGCCTACTTGGAGTGTCTAATAATAACATATTAAGCACAGTTGCTAACTATCTAATCTCATCAAATCAGTACTTCCCCGATAAATGGCGTAATCTAGTTTTGAACACTCTATTGGAAGCTAACATCTCTCTACAGAATCTAATAGAGAACCCAACTAGAGCCAAAACAAGATACTACCAATGGGCGTGGATTCATAACTACGAAAATTGTGCAAGGTATAAAGATTTCAATATAAACATCTTTCGCTCTAACTGTCTGGGACAAATGACTAGCTATCTTCGGAGGTGTCCTTCGGCTAAAATTAGAAATCAGTTCTTACGTGTAAGACTGAACTTATGGCCAACAAGAGAAGTTCTGGCGAGACGAAAAATGATAGATGTTGAACAGATTTATTGTCGTTATTGTAAATCTGGTACCACCATAGAAACACTGCAACATCTGATAGTGACATGTCCTCACTTAAAATCTTTACGATCAAAACAATTTACCGAACTTATAAATCTGTATGTGGACCGAGATGAAAAGGAGATATGGAGTATCCTAGTAAACAGTCCTAGATTTTCAATCATGAAATCAATGGTACATTTCCTGGAAACCATTTTACAAACAGAAATACATCTCTAAACTGGTATGACTAAATTTTACACAATGTATCTAATTCTATTTTGCCATAACATGGGAGAATGAAATCATTATGGGTTCGCATCGAGAAGATTTTATATAAACATGTGATTATTTGAAATTCAATGTATATATGTGATTTTAAATCGCTCGCATGTTCTTTTTTATATTTTGTACCAATGCGAATTTTGTATCAAATAATGAACCATGTATTTATTTATTTGCAACATTTCATTTTATTAATTGTATAAATATGTAAATTTGAAAAGTTGATTGAATTCAGCTAAATCAAATCAAATAAAAAAAAAAAAAAAAAAAAAGTTCATGTTGTATCCAGTACACTGAGACATTTGCGTGGCAGCAAATCTCTATAGTTGGAAGGGGTCGATGTGCTGGCATATTCAGGTTGTAAGACTACCACTACTTGAACTTAGTACTGTCATGTTTTTGCATTTTTCCATGGTGTGTTGCAGCATTGTTTTGGTGGTAAGTATTTGGTAATGTGTGCTGTTAGTTATACATTACTGGGAGCATATTGTGTGTTGGCAGTTTTATTAGGGATAGTGTTCTTTGTGACACTTGTGTCAGGTCTTGTGCATTGCTTTGTTTGCTTTCACATTGCATGACATGCCATGGTGTGTTTGGTGGTGGAGCTGGGGAGGGGTTGGGTGACATGGCGCTGTTCTCATGTTGTATTTAGCAAGGGGGTAATGAATTTAGCAGCATAGATGTATGCCTTTTGATGACACAGCATTGGTGGTGTTTGGGTAGGTAGGGATGCACACAATGTAACACTTCCAGGTGACCAATCTCAGGCTGGTATGGTTGTGACAGTTGACTGTCCCTTATGTCATCATCATTTATTGTCAGCTGGTATGTGCCAGGGCTGTGTGCACTCCACAGGGGTGTGATTTTATGTGAAGTTATAAGCCACCAGCTGCGTACGGGCTGCCTCACCACGTGCCCTTTCCCCTCCCATGCGCAGCGGGCGTGCATGTGGTTGGGGATGTGGGGGCACCACCATGTCCACCAGCAGGCCCCGGCGTGTTGCAACGTTGTGCAGGACACATGCTGCCACTATGATCCTGCACACTACTGGGGAGCTTATAACAGCTGCCCACCAGAACGGTCAATGGAGCAAAAGCGTGACTTGAGCACTCTGAATGTGCGCTCCACTATGCCCCGGGTTGCAATATGGGCTGTGCTGTATCTTACCTCGGGTGGCGTGGTGGGGTTCAGAATTTGCGTCATCATGTGGGTGCTCAGAGGGTAGGCACTGTCCCCTGGGGAGCTGGTGATGGGTATCATTAGTGGGGTTGTGACATTACTCAGTATCTGACATTCATGCATGTGCAGTGGCATTTATACTCACCAAGCAGCCATGTATTGCCATGCTGCCCAGCTTCTAGGTTCCGGTTTAGGGTTGACATTCTGTAAATGAAACTGTCGTGGGTGGACCCTGGATAGTTGGCATATACTGAGGTGATGATTCCCTTGGCATCACATACTACCTGCACGTTGATGAAATGCCAGTGCTTGCGGTTTCTATAGATGTGCTCAGATGCCCTTGGGGGACGTAGAGCCACATGGGTGCAATCAATGGCGCCTAGCACTTTGGGGAATTGTGCCACCCCATAGAAATCCTGGATGGCAGCCTGCCTTTCTGCAGGTGTTCTGGGCAGGTATATGTGCCTGTGGACTGATGGGCATGCAGTCATGATGGCCAACACCTGGTGTAGGCAGCGTGGCTGCGTGGCCTGTGACACCCCCCCCCCCACTATAGCACTTGTCCGCTGAAATGATCCAGTGGCCAAGAAGTGCAGTACATTGAGGAGCTTCTCCAGGGGGCTGAGTGCTTGGGAGCACAGGGTGGGTGTTGTGAGGTCATCCTCCCACTCACTCACCAGGTCGAGTATTATGTGAGGTGGAAACCTGTACCTCCCATACACCTGGTCATCAGGCATCCCAAAAAGGCTGGTTCTGGGTGTAAAAATTCTGGGCCTGACTATCCTCCTCCTCCTCCTGCGGTATCCCATGACCACTGCTGCTAGGAACGGTATGTTCATCTTGGCATCTGAGCTTGTTTGTTGTTTGTGCGCACTTTTATGCTGTGCGGGTCCACGTACGCCTGCTTCCTGCTGGTGTACGTGTTTCCGGATTAGCGCATCTTTTTTGGCGCACGCATTAGCTCCGTTCTATTCCATGAATACGTGTTGTAGATGTGCGTGTGGCCGTTCCGTGCATTTGCCTCCTGTACATCCCCCGTGACGCCCACATTTTCACGCGTTGTTCCCCATTCCGCGTGTTACGCCCCCTGTTCCGCCTACTTTTGTTGTGTGCACTGCGCTATGTGCGCTTTCACTGTGCGCTTAGCGCACGCTGTTTGGAGACGTGTGCGCCACACAGAATTTTAGCGCACATCCAGGGATTTACACGCGCACGGACTTACATGAATCGCTGCACGCGGGTTTCGCTGCGATTTTCGCACTTGCGCTGCGGATTCGCATGCTTTCGCCGAAAATTTCAGCGCACCTTAATTCCATGAATCGGCCTGCAAGTTTCAACGCAGCACTCTACCTGTTCACCTGTTAACCCATTAGCCACTGTGTGTCTGCTGCATGGCCTGGGATCTCAGAGGCCTAAGCCAGCATTTAACATTAATAATGACTACACATGGTATAGGCAATGCACACCTTTTAAAAAGAAATGGCAATAGTTGTATTAATTTACATGGCACCAAAATAAAATCTTATTATAACTCATAACTTCTGTCTGCTTTGCTTGATTTAAAAACTGAAAACATAATTGAATTCAGATAAGCATTCCCCATTGCACACTTATAAAAACAATATATCTATATATGCAAATTATTACGTTTTAACTATGTGCCTTGGTTATTAGAAAAACACTTTTAAATTACATTAATACATACATTTCTCATTATATAAACATCACATTCATTACATAAAAATTAGTTTATACCTCAAATTTTTCAATACAAAATATTTGTAAAATAACAATCATTAAAAAATTATCCTAAATTTGATTTGCATTCTAAAAACAGTTGTGTCCACATTCATTAAAAGACAGTTGCAACTTACAATTACCATCAGTTCATCGTAGACATTATGAAGTAGATCCGTTTAATAATACTGATTTATGCAGATAACCTATTATCAGTTATACCAACAAGACCACTCTTTCCAGATATGGTAGGCTCCCCCTGTTATCACCAATGAAATGGCAGGGTATATTGCAGCCCTGATCTGATCTTGGGAGATAAATGTTAAATCTCTTACCAGAGTTGTGTAACCTTATATATATTATTGCTTCAGCTCGAGGCAGCCCGTCATTATATGTCTTGTGGTTTCCAAGCTAGTTTTACAGAAACATCTTTTTCTATCTTCTACTGGGATAACTTCCCTGGCTCCAGTGTATTCAAAACAAGGTAGTATGTTGAATTATTATTATTATGAAGAATTTGAAGTCATAATTTCTGTATTTCTGGAGATAATCACATGCACTACTTGTACAAAACCCCTGGCTAGCATACTCTTTGTATCACATTTTAGTACTCAGTGAGTCCACATTCAGTGATATATCCCAATATCTGGCTCTTGTTCTTAGTTTAGTGTAAACGTTGCCCAATTATTCTGGGTTCTCAAATGGGGGTTCCAAACAGAGGGACTCTAACAGTGTGTCTGATGCTGTAGATATGTTTTTCATTAATGGGTTGTTATCTTTTATTTTATTATCTCTTTATATCGGACCCATCATTGTATCCTGTGTTGGGTTCTGCATTTTAAGCTTAATATATAATTTGCACAGTTGGACTTGCCAGAGAACCCTTAATGATGTGATGCCTAAGTCCATCTAATGGCCTATATGGGTACCAATCTAGGTAGTCTCAAAATCAGCAGCCATAGCTGTTCCTCTAGTCTATTGAACCACTGAGTGTGATCTTCTCTGAGCACCTCAAGCCCACATCAAATGTTTGGAATTATACCCGTCCTGTATATCTGTAGATAACCTTCTATCGTGTGATCCTACTAGCAAACAAATTCTTTGCAAATAAACAATTTCCTTATTATCATTTTTGCACATACATCTTCATGTTGTTTTATAGTTGGGTTTGCAAAAATGGTCAAACCAATATATACATATGATGGAACATCCTCAAGTTCTGTCCCGTTTAGTTCCCACTTAAACTGCTCCATTTACCATCACCTTTATTTTTGTCAAGTTTATCTCCATATTGTTTTCTAAAGCGTAGGTGTGCAATGCTTTAATTGATCTCTGCAAACCTATCAGAGTGCTGCATAAGGAAGCCATGTTATTTCTTCCTTTCCTATCACAGGGGGGAAAGCCTTGTATTTCTTTAAGGGCTTTAGCAGTATGTGCTAGGTATAAATTAAACAGTACTGGTGCAAATACGCAGCCTTGTCTGAGGCCTATGTTTGTCTTAATGGCTCTAGTTTGACTCCCCTCTGTATCCAGTCGGACTGTCACCATGGTCCTACTGTGCATTGCCATGACAAAGTGTAGTAATAGTGGGCACATTCCATAGTTCCTTAGTTTCGACCATGATCGTGATCTGTCTACTCTATCGAATGCACATGAGTAATCCATGTAACATAGGTATACATTCTTCCCCTTGCTAGCTTTATGTCACACATCCGGGGGGCTGGAAGCTGTGGAGCTGGCGGAAGCCATTAGCTTTGCCGTCACGTTTTGTTACGTTCCCTGTATGCGATCTAGTTATTGCACCTAACATGGCCGCCGCCGAGACCTCTTTACTGGGAGTTTCTCTGCGTTCCGGCGCATTGCAACTTGTTTAGGTTTCCTCTGCTTTGTTGTACACGCTAGCTATATTTTCTCTTGGTGGTGCTCCGCCCGCTCCTTTACTTTCCTCACCTGTTTCCTTTCGGCCTTATTTTTCTTCCCTGTTTTCGCAAGTTTTGCACTCTGCATGCCCCGGGTCGGGTTTATCTTCCCGGCTTGGCTCTCTCTCACCCCTGTGCAACATTTCTCTTTCTCCCTTCTTTTTCCCTTTTCTTACCTTCATCTCCCGGTTTGCGGTCTTTTTTCAGTATTTTCCATTCCATCTTCTTCCTCTCCCATCTGCTTTCTCAGATCCTCTCTCGATCTGTTTATTTCCTGCTCTCGGCTGTTCCGGAGATTTCTCCCTGTGACTCTGCAGTAGTTGTCTGGTCCACGCAGAGTCTCCAGCCACTCCACTCGTGTTTCCTGGTTCTTACACTACTCCGATAAATTACCTGCCATTGATACACACTCACAGGGATTTTTTATGCCGCAAGGCTTTTTCCCCCTTATTGGCGGCTCCGGAGGTAAAGTCCCTTTTTTCTGTTGCTTACACAGTCAAGGTGGCTTCCTTTCATAACCGACCTTATTTGCAAAAGAAAAGAAGAGAATTACCACCTATAAGAAGGAAGAATACAACCTCTTCAGAGTTCAACACTTAAGGGGAGGAGGAGGAGGAAATTCAAAGTGAAGCCAACACTTCAGGGCAGTCAGACCATTGTGACACTTTAACAACAGATATTAAGTAGTGAAATACTAATATGTTGTCCAGTATCCCCATGCCGGTTCTAAAACCTGTTTGTAGCCTCAAGAGTAGTCCGTTTTGTGCTGCCCAACCTTTTATCTTTCTTAAAGCAATGTCGCAAATAGTTTCAGTAGACATCTGTCATGGCCAGCATTCAATAGTTTTTGCAGGGTCAGTCCGAGATTCCTTTTTATGTATTGGGATAAATATAGCTTCACGCCATCTTTCAAGAACATCACCATCCCGCCATATTGTAGTAAACATTCTAAGTAGTATTGGGCCCAGCTGCTTGGGTCTTGTTTTATTGCCTCAAAGGATAGGCCATCTGGGCTAGGGACCCCTGAGGCCTTTAGACTGGTAATGACGTTCTGTATATTGTCCAGATCTAATGGGAATTTATGTTGAAAATTAAGCCCAATGTGCTCTTCAATCACATTTAACATTGTTTCACAGTGGTATACTTTACTGATATAACTATCCCATACAGTCAACGTTATGGCGTTCAACATCTTAAGATCTTTTTCTGACACATGTTAGCGAAATAGGAGCCAAAATGCCTTATGGTCCTTAAATCTAAACATGCTAAACAGTAGCTTCCAATTACCATTGTGGTCTAGCACATTGAAGCGTCTCTTATGCTAGATGGAATTACCAATAGAGATCTCAGACCAAATAACCACACAGGCTCAAGGAATATGGCAAAGTAGTACTTTATTCTCAGGTTAAATAAAGCAGGGGCAACTGACAAACATCAGACAGATGCTTGCACATTCATACATAAACACGATTACACTGAGGTCTTATACCCCAATATGCGTAATCTATGATGTCATCCTCCATGGCAAACCAAAAACCGTACTAGCGGGAGGGATTGGATTAGGGGAACATATCCACATATAGAATATATACGGGTTAGTTCTTCATTGGCTGTCTCTTAACTATAAAGCAACCATTGAACTACCTCTAAATACGTATAATACTGATTATAGCAAACAAAATGGCAGCAGATTGGTCTATGCAACATAGTATAGAAGGTTGCCCCATAAACCCACTGATTGGTTGGCATTCTCACCCAAACTTGGATGTTTTTGACACAGCTAGCAGCATGTAAGGAAACCGAAACCCAGGTGCTTGGATCACGTCAGATTACTCACTTTCCGAATTAGTCCATCATCTCTCATCAGACGGGACATGAGCCAAAGTTTCCCATCTGTAGTTAACCTTATAGCCTGTTCTCTGTTCTGGGACATTCAAGGGATTGAAAGCACATCACTATCTTCATTTGAGGCTTAATGAATAGCCCTTCTTTTCGACTTCTGAGTCACAGGTGAAGAAACCACAAATGTGTCTATTTCAACCTCTTTCCTTTCTTACTGCTACTTGATTTATTTATACTTGGTGCCATTGCTCCTCTTGGCCTCTAGAGACTTGCTCACTCTATCTTGCATAGACTTTAAACATTTTGAATTGTCCAATACTTGATTCTTACAAATGTTTCTTCTCTTTTAATCTAAGAAAAATATGTCTTGTCCATGGCTTATCCATCTGCCTCCCTTTGTGCTTTGCAGCTATTCTTTAAAAATAGCATCCTTGATCCTCAGCGAACATTGACTCCATTTTGCTTTGCACACAAAGCTGTTCTTCCAGCGCTTACTGGCTCTGCAAACATGATCGGCTTCTCAGGTAGTCAAATTGAATATTTACATGAGTTGGCTTCCATTTTCCAATAATGGCGGTCCTTGCCACGTTATATATTCCTCTATATCAAGCTTCTATGCATCTCTTCTACCTTGCGTTACTGCATATTTACACTTATTGGTTAGTAAGTTACCTTATTTTCTTTTACATTCATGATTACTTTATCATTTTGTACAAGTTTCTCTTATTGCTTCAGTTATATCGCCACTTTTCAGTATTCTCATATAGTTTCAGCATGGCTTCCTACATCTTCTCCATGACATCACTCGACCTCGTCATATTTCACTGAGTGCTCCATGATGAGTGTTTGATTATGGACTTTGCATTTCAACATTTAGACTCAGCATTTCAGCATTCACATTTTAGTGAGGGTTTGAACTTTAGCTAGGGACAAGGGTGTAATATTCATTGCTGGACTCAAGAGTGTGAGTCTCAGGCAGAATTAAATAGATGCCAAAGCACAGAGCACAAGCTTGAAATTGCACTTTGCTTCAGGATACTTTTTCAATGAATTGAACAGCACTACATATAATACTAACTTAAATCTAACATACTCATTAACCCAACCCCATTTAACATGTAACAGATTGGCATAATAGAATTAAGTACAAATTAGCTCATGAAATAAGCTGGATGCAGACTGATGGAAACGCATAATGGTCAGTAAATGTGAAAGAAAAATGAACTCTAAACGTGCAGGCTGTCTGTGCTGTGTGGGAGCTGAAAAATGTGAAGATTCATTTTGCTAAAAACATGGCTTTGTTTTGGAGCAGGAAGTGCAAGAGAAACATGAAAATTCTTCAGCATGCAGTTAGCACAATGAAAATAATTGCTTTATATGGGTAGGTATGGACATGGGGAAGTGCTTGTGATTGACAGGGGGTGTCATAAAAAAGGGTTTTGAGGCAGAGTACAGAGGCATTCCTCTTCTGGCACTGACGGACGAAGGAGGCAGGAGGGCTGGTTGCTGAGCAGACTGAGTCCGGTGCTTGCAAGCTGACTCTCTCCACGGTTGACGATCCTTAGAAAAACTACAGTCTCCAGAATCCTTATCTCGGTTGACCCTGTGCAAGGCAGGCAGAAAGGCTGGGGAAGATTTCACAGCCAAGCTGAATCAAGAATATCGCCAACGGGTTTAAGTAAATATGAGGTTGATTGAGGTGCTGGTGATTTGAATGATACTATGTAGTGCAGGTTAAATAGTTCAGTTCCTTTTAGGTGCTCCATTAGAGATTTTAATATTAACATGCATGTACTACTGTGTTCATATTTCTGAAAGCCTTGCTGTTTTTTTAAAAAGGGTATTTTCCTTTCCAGGTTTTACAAACCCAAGGTCAAAAATGTACCTGCACTGTGAAGCACAATGTGGGCATAAGTGTCACTCTGTGTAACTTGCATAATTCTATTTTATGATAAAGAACAAATTAAAAAGTAATTTAGTCTCATATTTATTCTGCATTCAGTCCCTTTGATTTGACATGTATAGAGACATGTAGATGTACGGTAAGAAATATCTCAAAGCAAAGTAGCCGCAGTGAATTGTTTTATTTAGAGAGGCTGAATAAATGTGTTGTATTTCAATTGCATGCCTTACATTTGTTGAAACTTAGCCAAAAGGGCCTAGTGTGTTATTGTACATAAGATACCCCAGGAGGGCATGAACCATCTATTCAGAGTGTATTAAGTCCAGTATTTATTTGTTGTTAGTGACCCTGGTAAAAAATAATTATTAGGCAGCATTCTGAAATCAGTCTCACCACTATAAAAATATCCCAACAAGTTTACCACAATATATTGCCAAGGACTATAAAAATACCACCAAATGCCACCATAACAAAAAATACCACAAAGTAATAGATATAACCCCAAAATATATCTAACATGTCCAATGGGGAGTGCTGACATCCTTCCATAGGGCATCCTTCTGCACTCTCAGTGTGAGGGTACATTTGATATGGTTGTCTGAGTGCATGTCGTCTCTCATAAACTCAATGGGGTCTCACACAGGGCCCTTCTTCTGCTGTTCCAGTATGATGGTGATGAGAGGGCAGGAGCTACGGAAAATTCTTCCACCAACTCCTCTACACCCTTCTTAACATCCTGCTTATTTTGATCACAACCAGTTTTTGTATTTTGTTTTAGAGACGTCATCATCTGGGTTTTTACGGTCACATTCAAGTCTACGGTTCTTTTTGGTCTACGGAGCTCTCCTCTATAAAGTTTCTTCTTTATAGTTACATCGTATATGTTCAGGTCAGTTTTCCCATTTCTCATTACTACAGAGGATTTCATGACCTGTGCCAGGACGTCTCCCAGTGCTGTCCCTATATCAATGGTACCCATTTGGTCTACGTCATTAATGACCATAGGGCACATGGTCAGTAATTGATTATACTTGGTTATGTTAGGATCAGATCATCGTAGCGTATCCCCCCTGTTGTTATTTATACATTTCCATAACTTGCTCATATTACCAGCTTTTTCAACATGAAGAATTTATGGGGATTTGGACTATTCTTGCTATTTCAACTATATTGGCCTTAATTCGGGTGCAGGTCCACCACAGAAGTTATGGAGACAATACACGTTAGTCCCAATGATCATAATTCCAGATGAGAGGAGGGAAAACCTCCCATTGTCACATGTAAAAATACATTCGACCAATCAAATGTATTAGAGGATAATTGGGAATGTGAGTATCAGGAGAGAACCTATCCTAGGCCAAGTCCAGTGGAGAAATGTTGCATTTATGGTGCTGCATGGATGGAGTTTAGCAAGTATTCAAGGTCACACACAAAGGAAAAAGGGGTATTCTTGGGATATCTTCAGACAAAGGGAGCTTGTCCACCAGGAGAAGTGCTGATTTGGGGTACCACCATGAAAGTAGCTGATACTAATCGAAATCACTCTTACAAAGGCCTCTTCCAAAAAGAGCCTGATGCAGAATCCTTTCCCAAGACAAAAGCATATTGCCATACAGGAAGCAGAGGTTACTTGGCAGACCTGTCCACAGCTGTGATGTTCCTACATGTGTTGTTCCCTTAAAAGAAAAATGAGAAATTGGTATAGCAATCCCTGTCCATTTAGATATATGTCACAAGAATTAGTTAAAACCCTAATAACAATTGAAAGTCTTTTAGGTGAATCCTTTACACGCTATGCCGCTGAATGTGGATAGGGCTGTAAAGGAACATTTGTGGAGGTACATTTTAAAAAGCACCAGAATGTATGATTGCCCAGTGCACATTATATACTCTGACAGAAACAAAATAATAAAATCCTGGGTTTTCACAGGGGGAATGTATTCCTGGATGTGTGGCATGGTGCACAGTGTGTGCCACAAATGTGCTTCATCTTCACCGATGGAAACCATAGTTAAGATACAGAGAAATCCTAGGTAGTGCTATACCCCTTAATGTAGAATAGGAAATTGGTTAGTGTGTCCACTACATCCCAAAGGAAATAATGTCAATTTAAATGAGCAATATAATTTCTTGCTTTATAATAACACATTATTTGTATGAAGAGTGAAAGGGTGTGGTAATGTGCAGAGTGGGTTCAACGGCGCCGGCACCATTACTGGCGCCGTTAAACCCATTCCGCACTAGTTGTAATGAGGCCCAAGGTATCCACTGAAAAAACCCTATATGATGTATCCCCAAAGAGATGACGGTCTCCTGAGGGAGATCCCCGAAGAAGTGTGAAGATGTGAAGAGGAGAGGCTGGTGATGTCACAAGAAATTAGCATGATGCACTGAGAAGGATGACCAAAGAAGAGAATGCATAGATCTTATAGAATCTGATGGCGAGGTAAAGAATACAGAAGACTTTCATGTGCGGAATGAAGATTGCACGTGTGAAGAAGCACTGCAGAAAATGCAAGCCGTTTTATAACTGTACAGATGCTGTAACACAAGTAGACTAAGTAATCATAAAGACTGGCTATACGTAGTGAGTAGACTGCAGGCAGTGACGTTATATATATATATATATATATATATATATATATATATATATATATATATATGTATATATATATATATATATATATATTACACAGCCACGTTAGTGGCTGTGTAGTTATGGTTAAGTTGCAAATCCTGTAGGAAGAGCACTTTTTGGGCGGCTTATAACTTTGCTCCCCCTGGACGAATCCTCACCAAACTTTGCAAGAACAGTATATGGCCCACTCTGAATTTTGCAAAGTTTGGTGAGGTTTGGTCCAGGGGGGGCAAAGTTATAGGGGGGGGTCCCAAAATTTATTTTTTTCCCATAGACATAATGGGAAAAAACTTTGCTCACGCCTACAGCCCAAACCGCTGGACAGATTTACACCAAATTTGCGGCAGGAGCGGCGGCTTGGTCCCAAAAGCGTGCTTTTGTTAATTTGGTGTAAATCCGTCCAGTAGTTCTTTTTTAAATGACCAAAAAGTAAGGCATAAAAATTAGTGATATCTATGTCTGCTCCGCGGACTCACTTCCCTGGTCGATCCGCGGACTGGCCTCTTATTGGCTGCACTGTCCGTGGACTGGCCTCCGATTGGCCAGAAATGTGCGGCTTTTGCGTGGTCCGTGGACACCGGGAGGCCCGCCATCTTGGATTCACAGACTTTTAAGGCCTGTGAACGGCGCGGTGAAACCTTTTTTTGAAAAAGCAGCATTTCACTTGTCAAACTCGACAAACAATCTCTGGGGATGTGGGAGGGGGGATGAGGATTGGATTGGACATGGCCATAAGAAGCCAAAAAACAGGTTGTTTCACCCCCCCGAAAGTCTGCGAACACTCTGGATGTCCTGGGACAGTCCTGTGGTGTTCGCGGACACTTCAGATGTCCTAGGACATCTGTACCTATTTTTGCATTACAGAGTTGGGGAAAAGCAGTTTTTGGATGGCTTATAACTTTTGCGCCACTCAATGAAACTGCATGTAATTTTGCAATTTTGTTCTAGAACTAATCCTGAATGGTTTTGAAAATTTTGGGGGATTCTGTCAAGTGGGGGCAAAATTAGAGGGGGGGTCCCAAAATATTGTAAAGGCATATAAATGTGGTGTCATTTGACGAATCTGCACAACATTTGGCAAAACGATTTTGAATCTAGATATAAATGGTTTTCTAAAGTTTGGTGTGATTTTCTCAAGAGGTGGCGAAATTAGAGGGGGGGTCTCAAAAATGTTTGATGGCTTCTAACTTTGCTGCTATTTGATGAATGTGGACAAAGGTTTTGAGAAAGATTATAGACCAAACCTTCAATGTCTGTGTGAAGACTGAATGGATTTTGTTGAGTGGGGGCTAGGTTATATGACTATTGTATGTACATACATTTTGACACTTTTAAAAAAATAAAACATGGGCGGATTTCGATCAAACTCTTGAGGAGCATTGGCAAGGACATTGAAGCATGGTTTTGCAAATTGTGCCTGTGTTTTATTTCATGACAAGTGTAATAATATAGGTACAAAAAATGGTCATATACCTTTGGTGACTGAGGTATAGACTGTGGCCGTGGGCAGTAGCCAGATTGTCTGGGTCATGGCATAAGGTTATGACACAGACAATCTGACTATTGGCCATGACGGCTAGAGAAGAAAAATGGTGTTAAAGTGGCTATGTCTGCCTGAGACCGGTTATGTGGTAAAGTTATTCGAAGGTAGGATAGGTTTCAAAGGGAAAAAAGTGGTTCTCGCTTTGGGAACCAGGGGTGCAAATGGCCTTTATCCGCCATTTCAGGGGCTGCAATGGACAATAATGGTCCGTAGCCTTCCTTATTTATTTATTTATAATGCACCAATGCCCGTAGACATCAGGCTGTGTGGTTACAGTATTTGTTGAGGAAGATGAGGTGGAGGAAGACAGTTTACCACTTGCTGAGAAAGGAATAACGTTTCTGAGAGCATTGCGGTCATTGGATCTGGGGTGGCGGCGCATGGAGGTGGTCCCGTAGGAGTACTCTCCAGGTAGTCTGCGACTGAGTACAAAATTGCACTCAGTGCATTTCACCTTGGTAGCTTTAGCCTTTGGTACACTCCCAACAGTAGCAAAGAACTGGCACACCCATGATTCGATCTTGGTGCTAGAAGTAGGCACTTCCTCTACCTCATCTTCTTGGTCCTCTTCCATGTCTTTGAAAGTACTGCGCTATTTTTGTTGTGAGATCCTCCAGCTGGTGGTGGTGGTGGCTCTTGGGGAGGATGGATGGCAATAACTGATACCATTTTTAAGATAAATAGCAGTTTTGATAAATTTCTTCCAAGTATGTACTGTGTAATAGATTGGTAATGGATAATGAGTACGAAAAGGTGTAAGGGGTGTGCTAGGGAAATTTTGAAGTTGAAAGTTCCTAGATCAGTAGAAAATGCAGTTCCGAACTGTCCGCGAAAGACGGATCTTATCGTGCAGTGCGGACAGGTTCTCTGACACATCATCATGCCGCACGCCAGCGTATGGTCATGTGGCACTGTCCGGGAAGGTCCGCAATGAAGTCAGATGTTTGTAGAGGTCTACGGATGCAAAACTAGTTGAAATAGTTGCAAAAAGTGTATAGAAGTGTTAAAAATGATTCTAGAAGGTGGGAAATGGCAGGCAGAGTTTTAAGGTGACACTTTGACAAATGACAAATTACTATTATTATTATTATTATTATTATTATTATTTGTAAATTGGACACACATAGTGTTATATTTGGTAAGTATGATATTAGTAAGTTGTAGGAAAATAGCATGCACTGGTAAAAACCCATGAAATTCACTGAAAAAACTTGGTAAAAACTTTGTTAAGGGGACGTTATGGTTAAGTTCCACTAATAAAAATCTATGAAATTCAATGAAAAACCTTTGTTAAGGGGATGTTATGGTTAAGTTGCACTAATAAAAACCTATGAAATTCACTGAAAAAACTTTGTTAAAGGGACGTTATGGTTAAGTTGGACTAATAAAAACCTATGCAATTCAATGAAAAAACTTTATTAAAGGGACGTAATGGTTAAGTTGCACTAATAAAAACCTATGAAATTCAGTAAAAAAACGTTGTTAAAAGGACATTTTGGTTACAAGTAATATCGAAAAACCCCTGAAATTTGCCAGTTATGGTAAGCTATGGTAAGCTAAGCAACCATAACTCGCACCACCACCGTGCACTGCTAAGACTAACACCCAGGACATCAAAGGTGACATCACAAATATCATTTATGTTCATTTTTCCTTGCCATGCTGACTTTAAAATAAAGGATTCTCAGTCTGGACGAACTTTGGTGTTTTTGCCTCAGTGTAGAGAGTCACTTTGGCTTTCTCTATTGTTCTTGGGAGTGCATCACCTCAACTTCTTCCCGTTTCTATCACGGATCGGGTAATTGGTTTTTTTGAATATTTTCATGCCGCAGGAAAAACAGTGTTAGTGTTTGCACCCGCCTAGCACTGGAAGCGCGGCACGGTGTACATCTTTTTTTCTTTTGTGTCACTACGCACAGCGCTCCGGAGTTTCCCTGACCACATGGTGTGGTGAAGCAACAGACTGGCGTAAGGTGAGACATTGCAGCGTGCGTTTGTCCACTCCTGCCATTATCTGATTTCTATTTTGAAGCTACACGACATTTGGGAACTCCGCCTCAGGCAGCTGCATGTACCTGTGAGATCCAAGGTCTACAGCGACAAGAACGGAAACTGTTTTCCAGGAGAGGCATATACCATAGCCAGACTACCCTTATAAGAAATCAATATGATGTCAGAGATGGACAAGGAAACTGCCAGAAGGGAACAAGCAGCTTCCCTGTTCTGCGAGAAGCAAGCAACCACCAGTGTGGGGAAACCGAAAGGACCACAGGCAGAGGCACTGCCTAATACAGAAGTGAAACTGTTAAGTGAATTGGAAAAATTGCAGCGACAGGAAATTTCGAAGTGGTGGGAGGAGTCTTCGTTGCAAAATTATATAGATGTAGGGAGAGTCCCTAGAGGTCTGCGCATCCTCACCACACCTACTTTTGCCAAGCAATACCCCGAAATGCTGCATGAGTGGGGAGAGTCAAGTGGTTTGTGTTCCGTTACTTTCCTGAAGATTCTCATCAGGTATGCAGGAATTGACAGAAAGAAGATCCTGTCAAAAATACAGGAAGTGGAAGACCAGCTAAAATCCATTGATCCCAGTGAGAAGGGTAAAGCCATAAGAATCAGTATGGAAAAAGGTTGCAAAACATTTGAGGACGACATCAAGTTGCGCAAACAATGTAAATTCATACGCGACAAGGAAGATTATGAAAAAGGAAGAGTATTTACCTTCGCCAAACGTTTGATACCCTGAGGGTTAAATTACCCACTGGTCCACAACCAGCAGTGACAGAACTTCCTGCCGCCTGCTCATCCTCTGAAGTAGACACTACAAAAAGTGAAAGTGAGCAACCTACATGTAAACTGAATTTTTTAGAAGAAATGCAGTTGCTGGGGATGAACGTGCGGAACAGCAACAAAAAACCAAGAGGCAGAGGCCGTGGAAAATCAACGGCACAAAGAGGAGGAAGAAAACAAGGAGGGTCAACAGGCTCGGAATCCGGAGGCAAGGATCAGACAGCAAGGAAGACCCGCTTCAGAGGGGTACACTCCAGTTACCATTGAGGATATGGCAACATTTGGTAATCTCATAAGCCTGGGATCAGATTGTGCAGCATCTGATGACAACAGTGATATAGACTGGAACTCCATGAATATATATGCAGATTGGGCAGGGACCAGTCAACTCAGGTGCAAATCCAGATTTAATCCAATGTTTAATCCGGGAGGACACATTGAAGCATTCCAAGCCTTAGTGATAAATGATCTGAGAAAAATCAGGAAGACCAAATGGAGCCATAAAGGTAACCTTACCCGTCACAAACAAAGTGTTCTGAAAGATCTCAGTACTTTATCTAACTGTATCATCAAACCCTCAGACAAGGGTATGAATATTGTTGTGATGAACCGTGTGGATTACATCAAGGAGGCCGCAAGACAACTTAATGATCATTCCTGCTATGCCAAATTGGAAGAAGATCCTACTGCAGGTATGACTATGAAACGTTTTGACTTGCTCAACACATACAAAGATAAGGGGCTACTAGAGGATGATATGTGCAAGTACTTACACCCGAGATTCCCTGTTATGCTGTCACAACTCAGAGGTTGTTTTCTGGTCGTTGCAGATAATCCTTCCCCTAGGGAAGTTCCTTTCACTCAAGGAACCTTGGGTCTTTATGGTGATGTGCCAAAGACTTCCCTCCCAAGAGCTCAGCCTACAGGGATCAATACACCTGGCAGGCCGGGGGCTTGAGCGAAAAGGCCGGAGCAGAATCGTCAGAGCTAGAGGGACAAAGAACAATACAGTTGTTCAGGAAATGCAGCCAAGTTGTGCCGGAGAATAAACAGCCAACACCGCCCACAATTACCCACTCTTACCTGCTCCGTAGGAACTATATACCAGTAACCTACTAGTATCGAAATGCAGAAAACAAGGAGGATGAAGGGTGAAGGGAAGGTGTGCCAGTATCCTAGGAACACCACGGTGAAAGCAGCAGGGCGTTCCAAAAAATGTTCAACGTAATCCAGTGTCAATGCAGCAGAGCGTCCCATAAAAGATTCAAAGCAATCCAAAGTGTAAACAGCAGAGCGTCCCAAAAAAGGTTCAAAGCAATCCAAAGTGTAAATAGCAGAGCGTCCCAAAAAAGGTTCGAAGTAATCCAAAGTGTAAACAGCAGAGCGTCCCAAAAAAGGTTCGAAGTAATCCAAAGTGTAAACAGCAGAGCGTCCCAAAAAGGTTCAAAGCAACAGGAGTGGGCCAGGAAAGAAATGAAAAGATCAGGGAAGCGAGCATTCACCTCACGCTATTTCCCTTATGGAAATGTTCGGGTTATCGGGTCACCAAAACTTTAAGGATTTAGAAGTGGGAGGTCAATAATGGGTAAGCCGGGTTCATATAATACAAGGGGAACAATCGAAGGAGGCAGGCGTCGGGAGGCAGACAAGGACAAGGCAAAGACAATAACTTGATTCAAGCGCCAGGTAGTCAAGGATTCAAACAGGTATCCGGGAACAGAGCTCGTAACTAACAGCAGTTTAGGAGCACTCGATCTCCGGATAGATGGGAGTTAAATGTAGTTCCCAACAAATGAAAACACAGCAACGTCATGCGTGTATGTCACGTGGCTATAATAGCAAGAGTTGTGGGAGTTGTAGTTTCAAGGAGTTTTACGTGCCGGATAGCGCTCAGACAATCGCCAAGGCAGTTTCCAATTTAGCCGACACGTGACATATGCCTACCATCTACTTTTTGCCCAAAGTGCACAAGAGCATGAGGAAACCCCCAGGACGTCCCATTGTGACACTCTGTGGGGCATTGTATGAGAACACCTCTAAATTTGTAGATGAGACTTTGATGTCCTTTGTGACCACACTTCCATTTTATTTGAGAGACACCAAAGATTTTCTGAATAAAATTGACGGCATTACTTGGGAACCCACATACTTGCTCACTACCCTAGATGTGGTATCCCTGTATACCTCCATAAGGCATAATGATGGCCTGCGGGGGTGTGAATATTTTCTTCACACAAGGTCTATGAACTTTTTATCACATAGTCGAATGATATTGGACATGATTCATAATTGTCTGACAAACAATTGCTTCTTATTCAACAGAGAATTTTATGTGCAGCTTCAGGGCACAGCCACGGGGACCACATTTTCTCCTACTTACGCCAACTTGTTCATGGGATGGTCGGAAAAGTTTGTTGTTTGGGGTACAGAGAACAATTTCTATACAGCCAAAATAATACTCTGGTTGCGGTTTATAGACGATGTATTCATTATCTGGGATGGCACAAGCTCAAAGTGCTTAGAATTTGTTAAGAAACTGAATACCAATGAATTAAATCTCCAGTTTACAGAGAGCCACAACAAGACTGCTATCATGTACCTGGATATTATTGTTAAGGTGGCTCAGGAAGAACTTGTCACAGAACTTTATAGAAAACCGACAAGCTCAAATATACAATTACATGCCAAAAGCAATCATTCCACCTCCCTAAAATGGTCCATACCGTATGGCGAACTTATTCGTATTATAAGGAACTGTTCTAAGCTGGAGACATTTGATGCAGAATGTGCATATATGGCCCTTAAATTTAAACAGCCTGGATACCCAACAAGAATACTTGAACGAGCCTACCATAAAGCTAGAGACCAGGATCACTCCTCACTTTTAACAACTAAAGTGTTGTTACCATCAGATGAGTGCAATAGTGAGACTCGACTCATTCTCATTTATGGCACTAATTCCCAGCATATACAACAGATCATGCGCAAACATTGGCATGTCCTACAGCTGGATGAACATTTGGGGACTATTTTGGGAGACAAGATGAACATTACATTTAGACGCTCTGTCTCCCTCAAGGATAATCTTGTCTCCAGCTTCATGAGTCCATCTACTCCATCCACAGGCTCAACTTGGCTCCACACACCGACTGCAGGCTTCCACAAGTGCAGGAAATGCAAGGCCTTTCAGTATGCCAGAGATGTCTCCAACTATGAACACCATATTTTGGCCAAGAGTATTTCCATCGCATCACAAATCACCTGTGACACTGAATACGTGGTTTACGTGCTCACGTGTCCCTGTGACAAGTGGCACATTGGCAGTACCATAGGAAGACTCAAGCTGCGTATGCTCCAGCACATTCGGGCCATTAAGAATGTGGATGCAACCTACCCTATGGCTGTACATTTTAAAGAAGTACACAATGAAAAACTGGATGGCTTTACATTTTTCGGAATTTACACCATAGCCAAATACCCAAGGGGTGGAAACAGAGAATTGGCATTGAGACAATTGGAAACGAAATGCATCCTAGATCTAGAAACAAAAAAACCAAGAGGTCACAACTTAGATGAAGAACTCTATACCTTTTTAGGAACTTAATTACGATGAACTTTTTTTGTGATAAGATCATTTTTAATAATATAAATGTTCTTCCTTCCATGAGATGCAATTTTGTCCATGCCTTATCTCTTGTGATATTATGAATTAATTTCTTTTCCCCCCTTCTTGCTTTTTTTAGGTGTTTTTTCAGGTGTTTTTCCAGCCCACTAGATTCAGTGTATAGTTTGATGTTTAGCTGCACATATTAACTCTGGCTGAAGCATTTGTTTAGAGGCTTTGAGGTCACATCATTAGGTTACATTTACAGCTTGTATTTCTTCACTTACACTTTCTCTTCCACTTACGTTCTCTTTTTCCAATTTGTTTCCTTTTCCTATGGCCGAGTCTTTAATTGCCTTGGGTCATATAGGTTTCCTCTGTTTATGGGTCTGCTTACGATCACACTGTTTATGAATAGGGGTAACCTTTTTCATTCTCATATCAGGGGAAAGTATCATGCTTAGCTTTTAGAATTTGGGCATATTGTTTAGTGTCTGATTTTATTTTCTATTTTTGTTCCTTTGGAAGTGCATAAAGGCTCGAAACATACTGGGACATTCACTACAGGTATTCCCCTTTCTCCTTTGTTTTTAACAAGTACTCTTTTAGATTCCATAACATTGACTGGCTTTCTTTGAACATATCAGTGATTAACGCTGTTGAATTATGCTGCTCTTTTTAACATGCTGCTCTATGTTAACATTTTTTAAGGACTGGAATTAATGTGCAATAGGTAGACAGGCATCACCTTTTTGCTGTTTTGCACAAGTTTATTGTTTACTACCAGCTAGATGTTTACATGCACTAAGCACTTTATAGTTCAGATGCACTAAGCACTTTATAGGCTCCTATAAACTCGGAGTATTATATCCGGGTAAATGCTGCTTTGCATATTTGCACAAGGTAGTTTGTTTACAGTGCATTCCAGCACTGCACTAGGCACTTTATCTTTCGATGTCAGTAAAGAGTCCTTTTTTACTCTAATATGTGAATGGTCAGCAACATTGCTGTGAGGATAAATATCATGGCTAATAAAGCCCATACATTTCATATATTGCAGCAGTTTTATGGGCAACACTGCATTACGTGTTTAACTGCTTAGATGGCATTTTTCCATCTTTCTCATTAGCAGTAATTCTGGACAGCAGATTAAAGCGTTCCACTGCCCCTATATTTTTGGGTAACAATTGTAGACAGGCAATCACGTTGATATTAAAGGCATGCACAGACTATTAAAGCATGGTAAATGCATAGCAGTTACTAATTTTGGGAAATGTTTTGCATTATGTATTAACTTTTTCTGGTAATTAAATTGCTCACACAAGCTTTTTATCTACCCTGTGAAAATGCAAACTGTAATGCAATTAAGTTGTGTGATCACAATATAATTTACATGTTTTCACTAGCCTGTAGCAACTGTGCAGTCTTTTGCATGTGTAAAGATGTCTGCCATTGAGGAATCGCATTAGCATTTAACTTCCATGGAGACACTCCATCCGGAGTGCAGGAGATAGAGATGTATGAGCCTTTTTAAAGTCACCTTGTCTATGTTTGCACCTTTCTACGTGACCAAGCGGTTTGTGTACCGCAAAACGCGTTGTTTTCTGTTCCTTTTTCCTTGCCATGCTGACTTTAAAATAAAGGATTTTCAGTCTGGACGAACTTTGGTGTTTTTGCCTCAGTGTAGAGTCACCTTGGCTTTCTCTATTGTTCTTGGGAGTGCATCCGTCAAATTCTTCCCGTTTCTATCACGGATCGGGTAATTGGTTTTTTGAATATATATATATATATATATATATATATATATATATATATATATATATATATATATATATATATATATATATAAATCTGGATATTCAATGTCACAACCTTAGTAAGCTCAACCCGTGGAGAAAGGAGGATTGATAGCTATGCGTGTGTCGCAGCAAAGAAGTAAGCTGAGGCTCGAAGATGGACCAAAGGAAGGCTATTTGACCCGGTGTCAAAGGCTAAAGCACCCAAAACTGATTAGCAGAGGCATCCCTTGATAAGTTGCAAAGAGAGAACACCGTGAGTGCCAAGTTCTTTATTCAAGACAATTAAATGCTATAAAAAGGGCCGATTCACTGTCTCCTGTCACGTGAGTCCAGGATGAAAATAGAAGTGGACATGCAGACCTGAACCTTGATAAGAACATGCTCACACTTCATTATATTTCCACGGGAGAAAAGCTACTACAAGGACAAGTTCAAAGACAATCTGAATGGCAGACGGCAATAGTGATGACATACAAGGGGCTAATTGTGTTGGGAGGTACGGTCAAGTCCACCCTCCAGCACCTGAGGTACCAGCTTACGTGCTGCTAGTGAATTGAATGTTGCAGAAGGGCACAAGCGTGCCAACCAATTGTAGGAGGCCATATAAACAAAGGGCCTTATAGTTTGAGAGCCAATAATATGCTGTGTACTTAATAATGGTTGAAGATGACTTCCATTAAAGGAGGGCATAAGTTGGCCACTTGACTGTAGAGACCAAATCACAATCCAATTGCTTATAGAACGTATACTCAGATGTTCCCCTTGAATCAAGCACAACCCCAACTAGGTTTTCTTAGTTTGCCACGTAGTATGATGTCACGTATGACAAATTTTTGTTATATAAGAATGTTTATTTATGAAATGCGTTGAGACTATGCTGTGCAACGTCTGTTGATACCGTTGTAACTCCCTGTTTTAGATAATTAAAAATAAAACAGAGACATTTTGCCAACTTCCTGAGTCGGTCTCACTATTTGGTGTAAGAGTTATTCTGCATCCCATCCATCGTAGGATGTGTTACCTCAATTAAAAGGACCATAAGGGTTCAGTGGTATCAGTTAATACCATTATGCCTAACCCTGAACGTGAATTGCTCTGTACTCTTAGAAAAAAAGCCTTACTCATAGTTTAATTTTACTGTTGCATCCTATGTACATATATAATATTGTCTAGTCACCCTAGAGATGGGTGAATAACACTTACCCATCACAACTTGCCCAGTTGAAGCACTCAAAAGCCATCACATCGTACACTGCATCTCGGTCTATCTATGAGTGGTAAGGCCGGCCATTAGTGACACTTTGCGCTGTTCTTCGAGGCACACAAAATTTCATTACTTTACTCCTATGATTTGGATGTAAGCTAAGAAAAGGGCCAGGGTAGGGTTATAGTGATGGAGTCATATAGTGTGTGCCTGCATACTTTATACAAGTGGGGAAACATGTTTTGCCATATTTATTTATTTATTATTTTTATTTATTTGCATTTGTAAAGCGCACAGCTTCCCTCCGGCATCGTGGCGCTATTAAGAATACTTGCTTGGTTACATAAGTGCATGCGGTCAAAATCAGTAGCATAAAACAAGAGAGCCACCCCATCTTGAGGGGTGGCAACAACAGGTAATGCAAGGGACAAAATTGGTAGCATAAAACATGAAAGCCAACCCCATTTTCAAGGGTGGCAACAACAGGTAAAGCAAGGGACAAGATCGGTAGCATAACACATGAGAGCCAACACCATCTTGTAGGGTGGCAACAACAAGTAATGCAAGGGACAAAATTGGTAGCATAAAACATGAGAGCGAACACCATTTTGAAAGGTGGCAACAGTAGTTAATGAAAGGGACAAAATTGGCATAAAACAAGAGAGCCAACCCCATCTTGAAGGGTGGCAACAACAGGTAATGCAAGGGACAAGATCAGTAGCATAAAACATGAGGGCCAACCCCATCTTGAAGGGTGGCGACAACGTGTAATGCAAGGGACAGAGTAAGTGGTGGAGTATGCGTGTAGGCCCCTAGTTACAGGCGGCAGTGGCAAAATAATACGTTAAGTCCGAATAGGTTGAATAGACATCAGGGCTGCCAACATCACAAGCGACCAAGGAGGCCTGGGGGGAGTCATATATTACACGGGCGACCAAGGGGGGCTATACTATTTACTTATTTATTATTTGCTTGTTAGATGCTTAGACAGGAAATACATTCTGTTTCAAAGCGCAACCTAAGAAGATTCTGATGATGCAACCTAAGAAGCCTGTTTTCTTCAGTTGCTTTTGATGAGTCACCTCTGCCACTAGAATGCAGGTAAGTCCATCAGAGCACCCATCCACAAGCCGGTTCAGCATGGGTCGCTAGCAAGGACTTAGCCACCTTTGTACTGGCTAAAACTCACACACACATTCTCAAATCCTCTTACCAATCGCTATACCTCGGACTTCGGTCCTTCAAATGCACTCACCAACAGCGCTAATACCGATGGCACTAGGTGCTATACAAATGCCATATTGCATTAGATTGCAAATACAGAACTGTGGACTAAATTTAATAAACATGTTTTTTAGTGTGGCATGGGAAGTTGCTTCGGGCAGAGGATAGGAAATGTCAGCTGAACTGTGTAACATGAAACCTGCTTGTGAAGCCTGTGAAGAAACACCTCTTGCCTTGCTGTGCTTTGTACAAAAGGGGTGCGTGCTCGGTTTGTTACGCGATATCATTCAAAAGGGCCACTGCAGCGTGTGCTGTCAGAAACCCTTAAATCTTACATCCCATTTTTCTTATCAACGCGCAGGCGCCTTGAATGAATCCCAGCCACCATGACACAATGCTCCACACCACAGCAAAGGACATTCTCCAGTCAACACTTACAATCAGAAAGGTCACTGTGCAGCTTTGGGTTTCCAGTGATTCAATCTCTAGCTTGTTCGAAAAGTAAACACAATTTCCTCGTTGGTCTTAAAGCCATTTTTGGGACTAAAATATAAGGAGAAAGTTTAGGTGAAAAGTTGAGCACTTAATCAGCCTGCATTCAAAATCAAGCAATCTGCAAAATATGGGGTTTAAAAGAATGTAGCTGAATTTTTTAAATAACATGGTACACTGAAAAGGAGTGGCGTAATAGAAGCACTTCTAAAAATGTATTTGTTTGCTTTTGATGCTGACTTTTGGGCACTGACAAAATCAGTTATGGGCACAAAGAACACGTTGGAAAAAGATCAAGAAGCATGTACTGTTAAAATCTCATTGCAAACATTTATTGAAGATGGACATGTCTGGAAGTATGAATATTTCAACACAATTGTGAGTATGTGAGCTCCTCGTGGAAGTCTTCGAGACACTATTTCCATTTGGCAGAACGGGACAAAATCTTGCATTATCAGATTCCCTTGCTGGCCTTATGTGATGAACTCAGCATCCTGAGCCCCATCCGAGAGTTGTCCTTCGTCTCTGACTAGTGAGAACGTGGGCGGGGGTAGAGGGGCATTGAAGGTAGAGATCTATAGGATCCACAAAACACCTTCCATTTCAATAAGACCAAGTCAGACCACAGGAGATCCACATCCCTGCAATCCCATCACTCAAAGGGCCACTCCCTTTCCCTTTCAATGGGACCATCTTTCCTGTTCCCTGGGGACCAGAATAATCCCATACCAAGACCCAGCCAGAGTCCCAGGAGAGCCATTTACCTGCACCCCCCCATTCCAGAGCAGTATCTGCAAAGAGAATAACACCACTCCTCTACACAGCATGAAAAACGAATTTGACAACAGCCTCACACATCCAGAAGCATGAATGGAACACATAAACACTTATACAGATCACTAAAGCTCTTGAGAAACAGAAAACAAAGATCCACAGGAAGATAGATAACAAAGAGGTAGTAGAAACCCCCCACAACCCACATCATTTCAGCCTCATACCTACGAACAGCCGGGCAAACCATAGAGGCAGAAAAGAAAGCTGCCAGTCAAACACTCATAGGTCATGGAATGAATCTAAAAGGCCACCATACTTCCCCAGTCAGGGGACTATCCAACAAATCCTAGAAAGGCGCTGGAGGAAGTCACACTAAAAGAACCCTTAGCAGGCTTTGAGACCACTAAGAAATCTGAACAAGAGGGTGGGAAGAATTACAACGTCCCTGCAAATCACCATGCCCTCAATATCCCTCCTCAACAAGCATAATTGTGCTTCATTAAACCCACGGTGACACTCGTGCAAAAACAAAAGGTGGCCCATGAGTGCCAGCTACCCCTACTACCTCTAACCATGCAAGCACAGAGGAGAGTGACCCCCTTTAAGAGATTGTAATAATTTCCCCACGCATAACACTATGGAATAGATTTCAAATCTTAGAAGGGATTAATGAAGTGGCATCAAAAACTCTTAGCACTAATGGCCTTGGTGTCCGGGTGGGACTAAAATACAAAGGCCAATACGGTATCAAATAAAATTAAGCAGAAAACCTTTGATATGGTTGTTACAAGTCGTATGGGGACTTGTAACAATGTTGACCACTCTGAGGAATCTGAGGGCGTCCTCACTTCCTTCCCCAATATATCCTCCTCCCAGGTGGCCAGGGAAATGCTAACACTATCGGATCCTGACCCTGGGGTGGATATGCAATGGAGGATCGGCTGGGTGGGGGAGACGTAGGGAGAGGGGATGAGGCACCCTGGAGTGAGACACAGTATCCCCCATTTCCCTTTTTCTAACAAGTCCAATATCTCCCCAGGCCTTTGTAGGTTATTACCAGTCCCTTCCTGATCTTTCCAGTGCAATAGTTCTCAGTAAACACCAGTCAGGTACTGGGATGAGAAAAAGACAAACCAGACATCCTCTTTTTACTGACTCTTACACACACAGATATCACTTTCGTACTGGGACGAGGACAGACATCAAACACTGAAAAAAGACTGTTTGACAAGGAATGGTCTATTCTTTCTAAAAACTTAATTGATGCCGGCAACTTTAAAATCGAGACACAATGGCAAGAAGGGGACTTCTTCCTCTTTGGAACATGGCGGGACACAGGGTCCAGGAGAAGCTGCAGCAGTAGAGGAGCGGGGACCGGAGAGAAGCCAGGTGGATACTCGCAAGTAAGCCAGGTGAAGCAGAACTAGCGTTGTGTAATGCTGCAGAGATGCTGGGAGCAGAGGGAAGCTTCCCGGGCATTCACAGCTGAAGATCAGCTAGGGCAGTGCTTACCAGTACTCCAAGAAAGGCAGCACGGCAAAGCGAAGTCCTTTGGAAAGGAGCCCGAGGCCGCGGAAAGGTGACGCGAAGCCGTGAGAACCAAAGGAGCTTTTCCAGCGCTGTACCAGAGCTGACAGACACACTACTGGAAACAGGTGAGTCTGCCCAGAAGGCATGGGCACACGGCGAGTGTTGATTGCACAAAGAGAGCTAAGAAAATGTGAATGCATTAAAGGCCAAAGGAAAGCGGACCAGGAACTGATAAAGAGACACATTTAAAGAAGACATTAAATTGAATCAAGAAAGAGTTTACTAAGCATTGTCTAGAGCTAAATTAACATTGTCAAGTCGGAAACAAGCAGTGCCAAGAGTCAAGCAAGCATTGGCAAGAGTCAAGCAAGCATGGCCAAAGATCAAGCAGCTATTAAGTATTACTGAAATAAATGAATGGTTGTGAAAAGAAACCTGTATGCAAGAATAGAATATGATGTTCCCTGGCAAAGGGTGCCAGACGCTTTGGTCAAGAGAACTGAAGCAGTGAATACGGCTCCTAGCAGGAAAGTGTACTGGGAAGCTTATGTTGGTCTTTGCAAGCGAAAGCTACTAAAGAAGTGAATGGTGGCAAATTAAGCAGTGATGAAACATCAAGAGGGTGTGAAATGAAAATAAGTCAAGCATCACTGTGAAGTTGAAACCATGGTAGGGTGCTAATGAAGCAGACACAAGTAAGGTGTGTCGATTGCGTGACCAGTAATGGGTGGACCATGTGATCTGACAATTGCGCCCAGACCGAGTACACCCACCTAAGGAAAAGCCACTTCAGTCACCCACAAGCTTGGGATTGAATAAAGGAAAACTTGCGTGAACTGAAATTAAGGAACTGATGAAATTGGTGAAAGGTAACCAAGCCAAAAGAGCTTGGAAGTAGCTCAAGGAATTGTGTTGATTTGAAAGGTTGAGAGACTTGAAAGCTTGGGGAAGGGAACCCCTCTTTTTTGGTGACGTGGACTATTTTGAATCATGGGGAAGGGAAACCCCCTTTTCCAAACATGAGCTGGAAGAAGCTCTGCATTTTTATTTGAACACTTCTCATTTTGAGGCTGTCATTCCTACACATCGTATATAATTAGACGTGAGGACAAGAATAGGTTTTGGACACAGACATTTGCTTTGGACTTCCTGACACAGACTATCATCAGTTTTATTTAGGTAGGGAAATCCCACCTTAGCATAGGGGAATTTAGGACTTTTTCCAACCCTCTTTTTGAATTAATGAACGTTTATTGCCCAAACTTTATTCATTTGTATGTGCCTAATTCATGGTGCCTTCCCATCACATAGACAAAGAACTTATGACCGAGATGCTGTCTGAATTGATATGGCTCAAGGATGTTATGGGTTCTTTGGTTGCTTGAGTGAACCAACTTACTAACTCAAAGCGTTTGATCTGTTGTTGTTTAGTTAATAATAGATCAGACACAGATATCTGCCAGCGACCCCAACACCTGCCAGTATTAGCCCAGGCAAGAGCTGTGCAAATGGATAAGGGGAATTCGAATATCAAGGCTGAAACATTCCCTTCAATTGTACCCAAAGTATTTAATGACCCGAGACCAAAAGGGCCTGCATCAATTGAAGAAGCTATGAAAAGGCAGATAAGTAGGAACCCTTGACTATACTCACGTTGTGACCCAATGCAGAATTGTCCCTTCCTTAAATGCTACAGTGACGGATAGGTCTAGACCTCTCAGAGGGAGCCCAAAAGAGAGAACTCATTTAGTAGTAATGTGCAATGTCCCCAGACTAGCACATGACTCCTATGATAACCAAGATACATTAATTAACAAGTGCATACATTGGATGTGTTTAGTAAAAGGATATACCTCAGTCATTCTTGAGGATATAACATGGTGCACACGGTGCAAGAATTTAAACAATAACAGACTTCAAATCTTTTTTAAGAACTGTGTTTTGGCTGAAGGGCTCTTATCAATTGATTTTAGAACATATCCCCCAGTGGGTTGTAAGATCAACTTAAGACTATTCTTCCCCTCCCAAAGCCATTAACGAGAGAAATCCTAGCTCTAATGCAGTGGGGCCAATAGTAGGAGCTAATGGTTATTTTTTATTTTTTATTTTATTTTTTTTTATTACACACTGAAAAACCAAGCTGGCATCAGGGCGTGGGAACACAAAAAATAGGTCACACAAGACATTACAATTACATCAGACATTTCCCTGATAACGTCACCTAGAAAAAGACCATGTACAGACTACTCAAATAGATAGGTTTTCAAGCGTTTTCAAAAACATAGCAAATTCCCTTCCAACCGTAAATTGGAAAGGGGTGTGTTCCAAGCAGATGATGCTATAAAAGAGAACGATTTTGCATTGGCTTTCAGTTTTTTAGGGCGTGGCGAGAGTAGAAGCATAGAGCGTAAGGTTTTTTCCAGTTGGTAAGTAATTAATCTTTTCTTTAAATATTCAGAGGCTGTCCCATAGACTGCCTTGTGAACAAAAATAGCCATTTTGAATTGAATTCTGGCTCTTATGGGAAGCCAGTGAAGAGACTTGCGAAATGGCGTGATATGCCCACCACGTGGTACTTGTTTTTTAATCCAAACTGCATTATTTTGTTCCACTTGGAGGGCATGTAAATTATTTTTTTTGAGGCACCCCCCAAAAGGGCATTACAATAGTCTATCCTTGATAAGACAGTGGCCCTGGCAAAAGTTTCACAATTCTTCTCTGAGATCAATGGTCTGATTTTTCTCAGGATTTTCAAATGATATTGTGTGCTATGTATGATGTTATTTACTTGTGCATCAGGACTGACATTACAGTCCAGACAAGTACCTAAGGTTTTGATCTCAATCTCGGTATTAAACACACATCCAATTGTATCTAGGGTCTAATTTAGCTCTTTGCACCGTGGGGCCAAAGAGTAACATTTCCAGTGCTCCACCATTCATTGTTTTACAATTTTAAAAGTGTCATTTAATCTAATAGTCTTGTTCGTAGTTACCTTGCAATTTCAGCAACAGCTAAGTATCATCAGCATAGTTGGTGAAACAGATATTTATCTCCTCCAACAAATCACACAGAGGTTTCATGTACAAATTAATTTGAAAAGGTCGAATGACAAAATCTCGAACAAAAAAATCTCGAAAAAAAAGTCGAATTTTTTGTTTAATACGTTTTTTATTCGAAATGGACCCCAAAATAAATATATAATTTTAAAAAAAAGGAATTAGACTTTTTTTTTCGACCTTATTTTTTCGAGATTTTTGTCTTTCGACCTTTTGTATTCGAGATTTTGACTGACCACCCGATATACCAGAGTGAGCTGTGCACTCTATCCTTAAATAAGTTAGATGCGCAATATTTCCCTAAGAGTGTGGTTGGGAGTCCATGGAACATTAAACGTTTTCTATAGTACTGGAAAGATTACAATTAGTAATCTCTGTACTATATCCCCGAGCCTGTGTTTTTGGAGTCAAGATGGGAGCTTGGCACTATATACCCAATCCTGTGTTTTGGGAGGCAAGATGTAAGCAAGGCGCTATATCCCTGGGAGTGCACCCTATATCTCTCATACTTTATACTCCACTTGGGACCTTTGTAGGTTTGAACAATTTTCTTTGTCACTGTGCTCTAGGAAAACCATGTTTTCTTCAGACAGTAATATTGTGTCAATTACTTTGGCCAGCATGTCTTTTAATGATTGAAACAAAGTCTTTCAACTACATGTGCCTCTATGTAGTGATAGATGAGAACTGATGGAGCTTTAGCGGATGCGTTAAGTGTTTCATCAGTTTGGAAAGACACATAAATTAGAGCATCTTAATTATGCTGTATAATACGGTGTCTTGCTACATCCAGCATGCTGTCCAGAAGCTCATTCGGATATTTGTTGAGGTCACCCGTAAAACATGGGTGCAGTTTTAAAATGTACTTCCATTGCACTGTTGATGCAGGAAAATCCACTAGGTTCCTAAATTATCCTAGATTGAAGGCTCCTCAGTTTCGTCATGGCCACATAAAGCCAATTCAAATACACCACAAAGACACACAGTCAATTAATTTGATAAAATGTACTGGGTTTCATCTACTGCCCTGTTGTTCTTTTTTACTCTCACACGATAGCACAGAACTACAAGCAACCACAGACATATTCCAGTCTCATTGGGTATTGTCAAAGTGGCCCAGCTTGGGTCTCTGTGCAGCATGCCAAGCTTGGGAGCCATGTCTGGACATTCCTGTGCCACTCGAGATGACCTTAGCATGCAGTCTGAAAAACGATGGTCTGCAGGTTTGCCCAGCGATTATGATGGCCAAGCTGCACGCTCTTTGCAGCTCGGCTACGAGTGAACCAGCTTCAGATCACATCATTAGCTGATCCGATGGCCGGAATGCAACAGGAGCGCACCAGCAACATGAAGGCAGTACCAGCAGTACCAGAGACTCAACTGATGTCCGCGGTGAGTGCCCCCACCGTTACCGTTGCATGGGAGTGCCCCAGAAATAAGCCTGCAGTCCCTACAACCAGCGTTTGCCACGAGATACCGCTGAAATCTAAGATGGCCACCGCCGTGGTTCCTCTGGCAACTACATACAAACAAGCCCTATTGGGCTACAGTCATTCGCTCACTCGCCTGCCCCGCCCCTCACCTCCTCCCTTTTATGGAGGGGGGGAGAGACGACAGGTGAAGCCGGAGAGGAGCGAAGGCCAGGACAAAAGGCCAAGCTCCCCGCTCTCTGCAGCTCTGCTGCGAGTGGACCAGCCTTGGATCACATCATCAGCTGATCTGAGGGCCGGAATGCAACAGGAACGCACCAGGATCATGAAGGCAGTACCAGCAGTACCAGCAACTCAACTGATGTCTGCTGTGAGTGCCCCCACCGTTACCGTTGCACAGGAGTGCCCCAGAAATGAGCCTGCAGTCCCTACAACCAGCATTTGCCACGAGATACCGCCAAAATCTAAGATGGCCGCTGCCGTGGTTCCTATGGCAACGACATACAAACAAGCCCAATTGGGCTACAGCCATTCGCTCACTCGCTCACCCCGCCCCTCCCCCCCTCCCTTTTATGGAGGGGAGGCGAGCCGACAGGCGAAGCCGCAGAGGAGCAAAGGCCAGGAGAAAAGGCCAAGCTGCACTCTCCGCTGCTTGATGGCGCGGACCGTGACCGTGATTGCTGCATCCAATGATACTAAACAAAGTAAGGGTAATAACCATGTCAACATACCTCTGCACAATAGCCTCGTCGCAATCAGGAATCTGTGACTCGGCTCGCGCATGCCCGCCCGTTTGCACACCACAACCAATCCAGGTTTGAGCAGCAGACTTGCGCACCTGGGATCGAGGTTTTTACCGGCAATACTCTCCTAGACCCCGGGCCTCCACAACGCTATCTCCCATGTCTGCTCACGGCCCTTCAGAGCTGCCGGTCTCCTCTAACTGGGCCATAGAAAGGGCGCACGCCCGTTCACCCTCCCCCTTCAAGGACCTCCGCGCACCACGTGGGTTACTAACCAGTCCCATTACCACTGTATCCAGACATATGAGGCTATTACCTTAAACATTAGCAGCAGCGCACGTGTAAACTTGCCTGCTTTTCCCTCAGCACACTTAGGCAACCACACCAGCTACTACCAGCATTACCAATGTACACAATGCCCCCTATACTGTCAATAATTTGTCCTACACAAATGTGATTTCCATGCCTACCACTGCTACTGGGCCATGTAGTGCCAATGTGACTTCTATGCCTACCACTGCTAGCAGGCCATGTAGTGCCAATGTGACTTCTATGCCTACCACTGCTACTGGGCCATGTAGTGCCAATGTGATTTCTATACCCACCACTGCTACTGGGCCATGTAGTGCCAATGTGATTTCTATGCCTACCACTGATACAGGGCCATGTAGTGCCAATGTGATTTCTATGCCTACCACTGCTACTGGGCCATGTAGTGCCAAGGTGACTTCTATGCCTACCTCTGCTACTGGGCCATGTAGTGCCAATGTGATTTCTATGCCCACCACTGCTACTGGGCCATGTAGTGCCAATGTGATTTCTATGCCCACCACTGATACTGGGCCATGTAGTGTCAATGTGATGTCTATGCCTACCACTGCTATTGGGCCATGTCTTGCCAATGTGATTTATATGCCTACCACTGTTATTTGGCCCTGTATTGCAAATATTGATACTGTACCTAGCACCCTCACCAATACCACTAAATCCCGTAGTACCACTACCACCACCCTGCCTAGCAGTCCCATTACTGATACCTCCAACGCCCCCTTGCTATGTGCCTTGAACAACGCTCGCTCCATACCGGCACACGCCTTAGATGTGCACGACCTAATCATGAGCAACAACCTTGACCTTCTCTTCCTCAGTGAGACCTGGCTCAATGTCATATCAGGCCCATCCCTTAAACTTGCCATCCCAGACAGCTACTTGATTTACAGACAAGACCGCTCCTCTCAGAGAGGTGGCGGGGTAGCTGTCATCACCAAAGAGAACCTCTCTATCAGAGAAATGCAAGCGGACCTTGGCCATCTTTCTGACTACCTTCTGCTCAAGCTAAAGCTCTCCCCTAACTGCACTATGGCCTTCCACGTGGTATACCCCTCCCGGCCCTGCCACTGACTTTTAAGAAGCCCTGACTCATTCGCTCTCGGACAACCTAAATAAATCTCCGAAAGTCCTACTCCTAGGTGATCTCAATTTGGGGCTCAATGACCCTAATGACTCCGACGCCACTGCCCTCAGGAAAGCACTCGCCACCCTTGTTCTCTCAAGCCATTTCAGGGCCCACCCACTCAAAAGGCTGTATGCTAGATTGGATCTCCCACCATGACCGTCCGTGTAAAAGAGATCACGCCGGTTCCATGATCCGACCACCTATGCATCCGATTTGACATCACCACCTCTAATGGGCCCCCTAAACCGACTGTCCCTCTCCCTGCTGTATTTACCAGAAGCTCTCGCCATCTCACGAAGGAGAACCTCACCCAACACCTCCAGGTTCCTGCATTGCTGCCCCCCTTTTCCAATGACCCAGAGGTACTTGCCAACACCTTTAAAGCAACCATCACTGTGGCGATTGACGCTGTAGCTCCCCTCACCCTTAAAAAAGCTAAAAAAGTGAAACACGCCAACGCCTGGTATAACCAAGATCTATCTCAGCTAAGATCCAAAAAAAGGGTTGCACTAAAACCTGGAAAAACAACCCCAATGACACCACCAAAGCTGCCTTCAAGGCCATGTCCACTGAATATAAAACCGCCATCATCAAGGCCAAAGCCTCTTCATTTAACTCCAGAATAACAAATGCCAAATCTGGCACCAAAGACATTTTCTCCATTTTCAGAGAGCTGGAGACTCCTGCTTCACCACCCCACACCCTATTAAAAGACGCAACCTGATGCAGCTCTATTCAATCTGCCATGCTGGCGAAGCTGGGCACCCTACATGGGAAGATCCTTGCACACCAACAGGCCCTATCTAACCTGATAGCTAAGAGCCATCAATGCTCTTTTCCTGCCACCGACACCACACCTTCCCCCAATTTTGAATTCAAAGACATTACTATAGCAGAAGTCACCACCCTCCTTTATTCCATTAAACCCTCCAATTGCAAAGGGGATGCCTGCCCAGCTCAGGTCATCAAGGCCTGTGCTCCCTCCCTTTCCCCCCTCATCACTACCTTCATTAACGCCTCTTTCTAATCTGGCCATGTCCTTACCGGACTCAAGGAAGCCTGGGTCCGCCCGCTCCTAAAAAATCCTTGCCTACACCCTCTGATCCCAGGTAACTACAGGTCCATTACCACTGTCCCCTTTCTTCAAAAAGTACTGGACAAGGCAGCCTACGTATAAGTACAAACATTTCTGGAGGACAACCACCTTCTTGGTCTCCAGCAATCAGGGTTCCGGCCGAGGCATGGTACCTAAATGGCCCTCCTTGATCTTAAAAACCAGGTGGTACTTCTCCTTCTGGACCTTGCCGCTGCCTTTGATTTGGTGGACCATAAGACCCTCTGCCACCATCTCTCCACCGCAGCAAATTTCTCCCCCAGTGCATGTAAATGGATCACCTCCTTTCTGCAAGGAAGAGCAATGAAGGTTTTCCCCGACCTTGCACCAGCCGACCCAAGCATCATCCAATGCGGGGTCCCACACAGGTCTTGCATTGCACCTACCCTCTACAATCTCTTCACAAGGCCCCTGTTCGAAATACTGGGCGCACTGGGCATCGCATACACGAACTATGGAGATGACACCCAGGTGCTTATCCCCCTCTCGGGCGATTACCTGTCTGACCTGAACACCCTCGACATTATTTACTCGATGATCCAATCATGGATGGCGGAAAACTGGCTATGTCTCAACAGTGAGAAAACCGAACATCTGCTGATCGGATCCCCCTCTGCCATTGCATCAACCTCAGCCTATCACTTCAAACTTCTTAAGGCAGTAAGAACATTCTTGTCCCAACATAATTGCCTAAACATCGCCAGAGAAATAATAGGATTACTGCAATGCCCTTCTTATAGGGACCTCCAGCAAAAATCTTGCTAAACTACCATTGGTCCAAAACAACGCCCTCATCGCAGCCACGGGCCTATCTCGCAGGGACCACTTTTCAGGGCTCAGAAGACACATCCACTGGCTCCCCGTTAAAGAAAGAATTATCTTCAAAACTCTTGCTCTGACCCACAAGTGCCTCCACGACCTAGCCCCCCTCACCTTGCCAACAGGTTCTCCAAACCCGCTGCCTCCAGACCTTCTAGATCTGCATATTCCAACACGTTAATCATACCCAGAACACGCAGAGTGCGCGCTGGTCGTTCTAGCTTCCCTACTGTAGCTGCCACCACCTGGAATGCCCTTCCACCCCACATCAGGCAAATTGACTCCCATGCTTCCTTTCGCAAGGCCATCAAAACCAGCCTGTTTGTGTAACCTACCTGTACCTGTAGTCACACTCTGGGTGACCAAGTATCTATCTGTGTAATCATGTACCGTATCTATGAATGTCTTTGTTGGGCGGCTTCACTGTAACCCTTAAGTAAGCCCTCTTATTCTCCATGTTCTCAGCGCCTCGATGCCCGTGGGCTGCAGTGCGCTCTACAAATACAAATTAATAAATAAAATAAATGATTCATCCAGAAACTTCCAGCAATCACTCCTCAGTTTTGCTAAGGGCCTAAGTGGGTCGGGTACTCCCAGACCTTGTCCAGAGCTTTCCATATCTAGAATCCCAACCTCCACCTCACTGACAGTGCCCAATGAGGCTAAGACATGTATTGGTCACTTGCGGTCTCATGCAGAAGGGACAAGACCAAGCAGTTGAGTCTGGACTGCTCCTTTTGGGTGGGAGAAGCCTGATATGCATATGGTCTTTCATCTTTTATAATTACATGGCAGGCTGAAGAACGATGGCCTAGAGAGTTCCAGAGAAACTCCAGAATCTATGGTTCAATCACAGCCGTCCATCCATTGCTCTTGTATTTTGCTAGAACGAAGACGGATGCCGGAGGAGAGGGAGATAACAATAGGTATCTCAATTATCTGTTTATCTTGTGTCATTCGTAAGATTATCTAACAATATAATAAAAGGCCAGATGTATGTTTATGCAATGCAATAGCTTTGCATGTTATCACCGCTAGAGGGAGCTGTTGCCTTAGGATACATAGAGACAATGTCAATTTGCATAGCTTTGCCTGCTGTCACCACTAGATGGCGCAGCAGGCTTAGAATTGATAGTGGTCCTACTTTGTCAATGAAAACCTGCAGTTTGGCCTGTGTAAACGGGCACATAAACTAGTTTGAATAATAAAGCCCTTTAGTGAATAGTAACAATGTGAACCTTCAATTGTCATGGGAGTTCAGCACAACAGCAGTGTCCATTTAGAGCAGAGTCAGTACTGCCGGTGCAGGCTTCAGCCCTTGCATTAGTTGGCTTCCCGCTGCCATGCTGTGGAAAAGATTGGTTGAACCGACATATGGAAGGAGCCAGTGTTAGCCCATGTTCTTGCATGCATGAATACATCTGGCTGCCATCCTAAATGCTATAGGGCACACCTGCCTACCCATCACCAAAACATCCTGAGCAAGCGGAAAGAATGGCAAGTGTTCCATATGTTTGCATGCACTATCTCCCCCCGTACCCGCTGATATCGCTTGCCACTCTCCTCCTGGCACCTTGTGATATAGTACAAGTATGTTTGTTTCAAATTACTCCCTTACATCCAAATAGAAATTCACCTCCAATTTCGAAAGAGGAAAAAGATACATGGGTGTCAGGGGAAGTTAGTGAGGAATGGAGGTGGGTATGAGGTTTTGAGGGAACCCCTCACACAAAAGCATGGGGTGGAGGAGAAAGAGGAAGGTGCAAAATTGAAAAGATTAAAGTAAATTAAACCATAATTTGAAAAAACAGAAACAGCTCCCAATCAAACATACCGCCCAATCTCTAAGTCCCTAATTGACCCCACGCATCCCCTCACTTCTGCTCATTCACCTCCCTTGGACCTGCCCAACCACTGGAATTCCCCTGACATGGAAAAAACATCAGCTTATTTGCTTTCCATCTGGCTCTTCAGCTCCATCTCTGACTTGGAAGGGGCTTCCACACTTCCACACACATTCTTGCTTCCTGTGATTTCCATGCACAGACTTCCACTATCTATACTGTAATACTCATCTTTCTTCTCCTGTTGCTATTCTCACTGTCTCCAGTTCATGTTCTTCTCTTCACCCACCCTCACGAGGAGCACTCTGGGAAATGTTTCTGCCTAGGTGCCTCTTGTGGACTCATGGAGGGCCCAAAACATTCTTACTTGGTTCTCATGTAGCAGGGAGAACACACATAATTCTCAAGTTGGTGGGTCTCAGATAGCAAGGAGGACCCCAAAGATTCTCCTTTTAGTAGCTACTGGCCTTGTTCAAATGTAGCCCTCTCATGTGGTTTTAAAACAGCAATAGCAGGATTGAAGAGCACAATAGAAGTAGCAAATCAATGGGATATCGCGATGACACAATAGCCACACCTCACCCACACCACCAGTCACACACTGGAATTATCCATGGCACTACCACAAGCCTCTCTAAAACAACACACTCCCTTTTTCGATGTGTGACATCAATCGTACTGCATGCCTTCCGCAATGTACGGCTTATACATTTTATGAATTTTAATTACTCAACATGGGGCACTGCCAGGCCTCTCATCCAGTTAGATATAACAGTCCCAAGCATTGCTGAGATTGTCCAATGGCATGAGGTAGTTTAGGGATTCTGTGGATAGACCACGTACTGAACTAGTACTGTAGAGAATCATCAACTCTTCTTGTGTGAGAAGCTTCAAGTACATAGGAATCCAGCATCTCTGATGCCAAAGGTCAGCATTATGATTGTTTATTTCCTTCCTCATTGAGAATCCCTGATGGAGTGAGGAGTGCATCTGAGAGACTCTCCATCTCCAGCCTATTACTATCCTTAGTGCTCACAGAAGGTTGGTCATGTTTGGTAGACATCAGAGCAATGTTCTTCCTGATAATGAAGAAGGCAAAGTGGTAGACATTTCTGATGGAGATGTGTTAACCACAAGGGAATGATGAATTGTATTTCTGTCTCTGTTCTTCATCCACTTTCATTTCAACCTGCTGCATCAGTGCATATGGGCCCATCTAAAATGTATACATTTTTCTGGATTCCCAAAGTCTTCACACCCCTGTGCCCTTGAGAAGTTTGTAGAGAAACAAGATTATTTACTGTTTCATTTTATTGAGGCTATTGAATGATTTGCATGCAAAGTTGAGAGCACATCCTCACCACCTGCATTGTATCCACCTTTCCAGCCAAATCACGGACCCTTATCATGTTGAAGTTCTAGCAGGCACACCAGTGACAGTATCACATTGAGCAATGTAGGGTGCTGGCTAACATGCTTGGTGGCCTAACATGCTTGGTGGCCTCAAAGGATGAAGCACACTGAGACATCATACAGCAGCTGCCACCCTCCTTACATAAAGAATGCCCCTGCTAAAGCTTTACATTGTTTACTTGGCTAGTCCAACATTTGTAAACAAGAAAAATAATGGGGGGGCATTTGAAGTCTTCAAGTGGTGCTGTAGTGCTTTGTGGCACACCTGCAATTCATGGGGCAAATTAGCTTTGTCTTTCATCACCATCCCCATAACTGAGATATTGTCGCCCCCTTCCTTCTCAGCATTAGTGGTGGAGTGAAAGTAAAATAGTGACCATGGAGTCGAAGTGGTCCTGCGGTGGTCTGTAAGAAAAGCCACGCACATTCGAAAGACTTCGACATCCGAAAGGGGTCAGAGCAGACCCAAAGTATATTAAGCTTGGGAAGGGAGCCCCCCTTTGCAACTTTGTGTTGAACTTTATCGTGAGAGGTCTGATCCCGGCAGAGGGGACCTACGAGAACTGTGGGGGAAGGGTCTGAGCCCGGCAAAGGGGGACCTTTGTGAACATTTTGGTTGAAACATTATTTTTGTAGTCAGGGAAAGAGACATTAACGTGGAAGGGCAGGCGAGCGTCGATCCATGGTTTTGAACATTGTACTGTGTTGGAAATCGAGCCAGAGTGTGTCATCCAAGCTACAAGCAAAGCCTTACTCCATGAGGCCTAACGTGGGGAGGAGAGCTGCTTCAGCCACATTATCATTTGAACACAGATTTTTCATTTTGCATACATTTCTCCTTTTTACACTTCTGTACAAGAGATAGGGCATGCCTTAGGTTTTGTTAGCATAGGCCATTTTGATTTGACAGACTTTACTAGGAATGTTTTGTTTATCGTTCGATGGTCAAGACTACTCCCATCTCAGTTATAGAGAGAAATAGGAGTTTCTCCAACCCCAACATTTTCAATAAAGGGTTTACAAATTGTATGTAACGCTCACCTGATTCTCGCAGAGGCGCCGGTCTTGACTGGGCGACTACCGTATCTTCAAAGGTGATGTGTAGCACCCGGTTGGCTGCTTGGGCTGGACCTCTGTGCACTGTATGCCTGACTTGAAGAGTAAGATGTCTGCAGATAGAAAATATGGGATTAATGAACTGGGGTTATTGGGGTGTCCCTATCTCTTTCCTTTTCTCCTCTCCTGTAGAACCCCAAAGGTTAACGCTCTCACCTTAGGTAAGTGAATGCCGAGCTCTCCATCTGCCTCGGGGCAGGGTGCTGTAACCAGTTTCTTCACTGGATAGGTAGCGCAGGCCTCTTGACTTCAGAGGACTGCTGTCCGTCGTTTACTGCACGAACGGTAAGTTTCGAGTAATTCTAATGTCTTTAAAGTCTTTAGTAATGATGTCTCTTGTTTTGCAGGGTTCCGGCGATGGCGGATGACGGGCTGAAGTGAGTTGAAGATGGAGCCCGTGTGATGAATAGAAGCGCCTGGAAGCACGTAAGTAAGCGCTTGTTGCCTGCTTCACGATGCGCTCTAACTGTCTTTTTATTTTGCAGGTACAAGTTCGGAGCGGCTGCAGGGTGCCGGAATACCCACTGGGTTAGACGTGGAAAGGAGTAATGGCACGTGAGTATTAAAGTTCCCCAATGTCTTTAAACGCACCTTGTTTTGTCTTTCAGATGCGGGATGCAGCGCCGAAGGCCTCCGGAGCGTGCGAAGAGTTGGTAAGCTTTTGTCTTTCAGATGCCAGAATGCAGTGTGAAGACCTCCGGAGCGCACGAAGAGTAGGTAAGCCTTTGTCTTTCAGATGCCGGAATGCAGCGCGAGGCGTTGGTGACAGCCGATGGACCAGGTAAGTGAAGAGCTGTCACTGAAGACCGTAATACTAACCTGTTCTTTCTTGTCTTTATAGGTGCTGCTGAAGACTGGATTCAGGATGGTAAGCCTTTTTCCTTAGGCCCAGGATCAGATGCAGAAGACACGATGAGCGTTCTGCTGCAGAGGATGCAGAATAACGCAAAGCAAGATTCATCCACCGGGTGTGGTTTAAATAGCCTCCTGTAGTGCTTAGGTGTCTCCTTCCACAGCCACGCATAGGTTAGAAAAGAGTTCCTGCTTTCCAGAAGAGTTCCAGTGTTCTGAATCTAGGGAGTGGCTCCTGCCCCACCCAACAGGAAAAGTAGTTCCAAACAGAAGAGGATCAGAGGCTCAACTGGCAGGCAAGTAAGCAGCATGGTCTGCTGCAGGTAAGTCCACCCAAGCATTATGAGCCCGGCGCTCCAGTGCTGGGACTGGGCATATTTATGAGCCTGGTGCCACTGGCGCCAGGACTGGGTCCAAAAGGTCCCAATTGGGACTGGTTGGCACTCGGAACCTGGGTTATGGATCTGCTTCCAAGGGAGTTGGGAAAACCCTGACCTTTTGGAAGCAGAGATCATGACAGTACCCCCCCTCAAGGCCCCTCCCAAACCGGGCTTCTCCGGGGGTTTTGGCTTGTCAGGAAATGTTCGGTGAAATCTTTTGATTAGGCGAGGAGCGTGGACATATTCAGCAGGTTCCCAGGATCTCTCTTGGGGGCCGTAGCCTTTCCAGTCAAGTAGGTAAAATAGTTTAGATTTGGAGATCTTGGAGTCCAGAATGCTTTTGACTTCAAACTCGAGTTCTCCATCAACTAGGATAGGTTTTGGAGAGTTAGTTAGTCGGGTTTGAGGTTGCACGGGTTTTAATAGAGAGATGTGGAAGACCGGATGTATCTTCATGTGCGGGGGTAAGTCCAACTTGACCGCTACTGGGTTTACCATGGTGATGGAATAGGGACCAAGGTATCTTGGGTTGAATGTGCGTGGCCCTTTTAGAGGTAGATATTTGGTGGATAACCAGACTTGATCCCCTACTTGATATTGAGGGGCTTCCTTCCGATGTTGATCTGCTCCTTTCTTGTATTGTTCTTTAGCCCTTTGAAGGTGAGAAACAGCTTCCTTAAAGGCTTGGGTGATTGTAGAATGCAGGTAGTCTACTGCTGGTGTTTCAAGATCTTGGAGGGGATCCAACTCCGAGGTTCGAGGGTGACTGCCGTACTGTTAAAACGGATTTCTGAACTCTGTCCTGGTGGCGCAGAAGTTCAGAAGGCCAACCTAATTACTTGGAACAGGGTAACCTCTGGACAAGCCAGACCAATCAAGGTAGCGATCGCGGCGGTCAAGACTAGGTCTCAAGAGGGGTGAGGGTGACTGAAAGCCCGCAGTGAGCACACAAAGCAAGAGCGCTGACAAACTACTCCAAACAGTTGTTATATCAAAAATAGATACACATTTATTTTAAGGCCTTTAAAACAACGACCGTAGCGAGAAAATCACAATAACACAGTATTAAGCCAACACATACCAAATCAACACAATATATATACAAATACACAGTCGCAAGCGTTTAAAGCACGAAATATGTAGTCCACCTGCCAGGGAAGGAAAACAGGCAGTGCGATAACGCTTTAGACTCAGTTCGCCTTTAGAGGCACCTAACTAGATGGAAGTCCGAGCCCTGCGAAGAGTGGAGCCTTGTGCTCAAAGTACCTGCCACGCCGGTGCCAACGGGCAAAAGGGGGAGCTCTTCGGAGGAAGTCAGGCAGTTCGGGTTAGTGCACAGCAGAAGGAGAACAGGTTCCGCAACTCAAGCGCAGCCTCCACAGCGGGCAGAAGCAGAGCGCGAGTACGGCCAAAAGGGTGCTGGTTTTACACAGCAGGGAAAAGCAATGGGATACTGCAGGAGGGCGACCAGATCCTAGCTAAACTACTCACCGGTCCCCGAAGCAAGCAGACCCAGGCTTCTCCACGTTTGTTTCAGCAGCTGGCAGGTTCAGAAGAGCAGGGAACGCCTTGTAGTCGTGTAGAGCAAAAAGACGTCCCAATCGACGAAACCAGCACAGTTTTGTTGCCGCAGCAGGACAACGGAGCGGCCGTGTGTATTCAAGCCAAATGTACACTCCTCCCTTCAGACTTGGGAACGCCAAGTGTACCAAGCGTGGGAGAGTGACAAGGACTCGAAATACAACACAACCTGGCGGCAGTTACAGAGCAGGACTCCCTTGTAAGCTGGTCAGTCAACTGGATGGCCCAGAGACACTTCCGAAGGCTTACTTGGCAGGAGATGATGAAGTCGCCGGGAATAGCTGTTCCTGCTATTCCAAAGGTCGAAGCACCAGTACAGGCCTTCTGGTTCGATCCAAGGAGGAAAGGGTTTCACAGGACGACAGCAGTGCAAAGGAGGATTCCTTCAGCGGGTCACCAGCGATTCCTCGGTCCAGCCTCTGGGTTGCAGGATACTTGGCTCCTGTATTCCTTCGTTCGTGAGAACTCAGGAGATCGACATGGCAGTGGTGTTTCCAGCTCCCTCTTATCCACGGTTCCCTTCGCGCCAAAACGGAGGGGAGCCAATGGGAGATCCGCTCATCAACACACATACCATACGTGGACCAATCACGGACCACGGTGGTCCCAGGCATTCACACCACCCCAGACTCTCTGGCACCCAGGATGTGTATTGGGACCAGACATCCCAGCCCACACCCTGGAGGCACACAAACGACATGTAGAAGCCCGCGAAAGCAACCACGTTTCGCGGGAAAGTACATGCCCAAATAAGGAAGGCCCCGGGTCGTCTGACCTGGGGAAGGTGAAGGGAGCAAGACGGTCAGTGGACAAGACAAAGGAGCCTCGCGGCCTGGCCATTTTGGGAGCCAGGCCACCATTTTGGGTTCAGTGCAAAAACGTGCTCAGAATGCCAAAAGGAGCTCAAAATAAACAAAACGATCGCTGCCACCATTCGAGTCCCTGAATGACTTGCACCGATCAAATACCATCCTAAAAGAGTATCTAGGGCCTGTAGAAGGCTAGAGACCCAAGAGAGCTGTAACTTAGCTTACAGTGCCCTCTTGTGTCGTGTTGCACTAAAGCTGCGACACGATAAAAGAAACTACGGGAAACCACGTTCCCCGGTACTGACTGTCTTAAGGGCATGTCAGTTTCCCCGTAAGAAAGGAGCGAAAGCCCAGAGAAGTGCGGCAGAAGGCTGTACTTCTCTGGCAAAGTCAACAACAAGGTTAAAAACAATAGCAAAAAGTTTAGGGGTTGCCACATTGAAGGAAAATTCCCTACAATTATGAAATCTTTCCTAACACTCGCCCCTCCCAGACTATGGACAGGGGGAACTAATCCACCCCTGGATGAGTCTCTTGTTCAGGTCGGTTAAACATTCTGGACAACCCATCAGCATTGCTATGTTGGACACCTGGCCTATGCTCAATAGTGAAGTCGAAGCCTTGTAGACTTATGGACCACCTAAGCAACTTTGGATTCTCCCCCTTCATGTTCATTAGCCACTTTAACGGCTTATGGTCAGTCTGCACAGTGAAGTGGGTCCCATAGAGGTAGGGCCTCAGCTTCCTTAGGGCCCACACAACAGAGAAACATTCTTTCTCTACCGTGGACCATCTGAGCTCTCTGTCCTTAAGCTGGCGACTAATAAAACCGATAGGGTGTTCCTTACCCTTCTCATCTACTTGTGATAGTACAGCTCCTATCCCAGTGTCAGAGGCATCCGTCTGCACGATAAAAGGTCTTTGATAATCAGGGGCCCTGAGCACAGGGGCCTGGCACAAGGAGTCTTTTAAGCCATTGAAGGCCTTCTCACACTCGTCGGTCCAAGTTACCTTCTTGGGTTTCTTCGGAGTTGTGAGGGCAGTCAGAGGAGCAGCTATGGTGCCATAGTCTGCCACAAAATTGCGGTAATACCCCGTGAGTCCTAAAAAGGCTCTCACTTGGGTTTGCGTAGTGGGGGTAGGCCAGTCTTGTACTGCTTGTACTTTACTGGGTAGAGGCTGTATCCTCCCTCCACCTACTTCATGTCCAAGGTAAACCACTGAGCCTTGTCCAATCTGGCATTTACTAGCCTTTATGGTCAAGTGGGCTTTCTGAAGAGCCTGGAGCACAATCCTGAGGTGTTTCACATGGTCTTCCCAGGTGGCACTGAAAACTGCTATATCGTCTAGATATGCAAGACAGAATTCGTCCAACCCATTCAACACATGATTCACAAGCCTCTGGAAAGTGGCAGGTGCATTCTTCAACCCGAACGGCATTACCCGGAATTGGTAAAGGCCGTCTGGAGTAGAAAATGCTGTCTTCTCCTTGGCATGTTCTGCTAAAGCTATTTGCCAATAGCCAGCAGTGAGGTCAAACGTGCTGAGGTACTTGGAGGCACCCAAAGTATCCACCAGCTCATCTGTTCGAGGCAAGGGGTGTGCATCTGTCTTGGTGACAGCATTCAGAGCCCTGTAATCCACGCAGAACCTCAATCCAGAAGTGCCTGCTTTTGGAACCAACACCACTGGGCTGGACCAAGGACTACTAGAGGGTTCAATCACCCCAAGGTCTAACATCTTGTTGACCTCGGTCTTAATATAAGACCGTACTTTATCCGACATCCTGTATCCCCTACTTTTGGTAGGTACACTGTCTCCTGTGTCAATGTTATGTTTGCACCAAGGTGTCAAACCAGGGGACTGTGAAAACAGGGGGGAAAACTGCCTAAGCAAACTTTTCACCTCAGCCTGCTGATCAGAAGTCAGGTGAGGGGCCACTCGGACACCCTCAACGGAGCTATCTGAAGGACCGCTTTGGAACAGGTCGGGGAGAGGTTCTGACTCCTCTTCCTCAACATCTGAAGCCAGTAGCAGTGCTGCGATTTCGACTCTTGGGACGAAAGCCTTCAGCCTATTCACGTGGAACACTTTTGGAGCCTGTCCAGGCCTTCCAAGGTCCACTAAATAGTTCACCTCACCCAGGGGCTCCACCACTGTGTAAGGGCCTGACCATTTGTCCTGTAAAGCGCGAGGCCTTATTGGATTCATGATCAGGACTTGCTGACCAGGTGTAAAGTTGATGAGGGAAGCTTTCTGGTCGTACCAATGTTTCACCAGCGCTTGCCCTGCCTTCAATTTATCACTAGCCAAGCCCATCAGAAGTACCATCCGTTTTCTGAGCCCTAGCACATAGTCAACTACATTGGTAGTAACAGGGGGAGTGGGCATCTCCCATCCCTCCTTGACAATGGCTAAGGGTCCCCGTACGGGATGACCGAACAGAAGTTCGAAGGGGCTGAAGCCAACACCCTCCTGTGGTACCTCTCGGTAGGCAAACAGTAGGCATGGTAAAAGAAGATCCCATTTTCTTCTCTGGGGCTCCTCCAGAGCCCCAATCATGCTCTTTAACGTTCTGTTGAAACGTTCCACCAGACCATTGGTCTGGGGGTGGTATGCAGAAGAGAACTTGTAGGTGACCCCACATTCTTTCCACATAGCCTGCATATACTTCGACATAAAGTTGCTGCCACGATCTGACACAACTTCTTTAGGGAAGCCAACCCTAGTAAATATGCCGAGTAAAGCTTTTGCAACTGACTTGGCAGTTACAGTTTTCAATGGGATGGCCTCAGGATACCTGGTTGCATGGTCGACCAGCACCAGGATAAACCTATTGCCCGAGGATGTTTGCGGGTCAAGGGGACCAACGATGTCGATCCCTACCCTTTCAAATGGTACCCCCACAACTGGGAGCGGTACCAACGGAGCTTGGATTGTCGCGCCAACCTTACCAGACAACTGGCAGGAGGCGCAACTCCTGCAGTGACTTTCTACTTGCACCCCCATCTTGGGCCAGTAGAAGTGCATGGATAACCTTTGCTTGGTCCTCTTCATACCAAGGTGACCAGCAAGGGGAACTTCATGCGCCAACTGCAGGAGGAAGGGTCTAACAGCAAGGGGAACCACCAACCTCCTATGGTCTCCTTCTGTAGACTCTGTGGGCTCACTATACAGGAGTCCACCTTCCCAATAAATCCTATGCTTCCCAGGAGGTTCACCCTCAAGCTGGGAGCAGGCCTGTCTCCTTAGGCCTTCCAGAGATGGGCACTCACGTTGGCCTTTACTGAATTCGTCCCTATCAGGACCTCCTTCAACTAACAAGTCTTTTAGTTCAGGATGATCGTTGGGGTCGAATACTTCAGGCATCGCCACCTCCTCGTCAGGCTCGGGCGATTGACCAACTTCCTCCACCGCAGTGGTAGGCGAGCTCGGGGGAATATTCTCTCTCCCTCGTCTTGACTTGTAGGCTCCTTTCGCCTTGGGTTTCCCCTTCGGCTGGGGCGGCGTATTGGACTTGGCCAATGCTGCCCGTGCTTGAGACCGTGTGTAGGGTCTTTCGGCAGTGTCTCCTACGAGCCCTAAAGCTCTGAGATCATTGCCCACCAAGACCTTTCCCGGGACGTTTCTCTGAATGCTCACTGGAATCCTGACTGCTGTACCATTTAAAGTTAGATTAACAGGGATCACGGGAAACATACGGAGGGGGCCGCCAGCCAACTTAGTGGGCATCAGAGTAGCTCTGGCAACTTCCTCTGAGTCTACCAAGGTAGAATCCACTACAGTTCGACTGCACCCACTATCCCTAAGAGCTGGAGTATCCACTCCATTGATCAGCACACTGTCTTTAAAGTAGTGCTTGGTATTATCCGGAATCCTAGCATAAGCCTCTGCGACTTTAGGCTCCCAGGAACCCAGGGACACTAAAACTACCTCAGCCTCTATTCCGCTGGGAAATGAGTCTGAGGAGAAGGATGCTCCTGTAATCTCTTCTTCCTCGTAGGAGGAGAAGGCTAGATTAGCGGAGTGGACCCCCAAAGGTCTAACCTTACAACGGGGATCCCCCTTCACATGGTCAGTTGCTCCACAAGAAAAACAAGCCCCAGTGGGTCTGTTTACGTAGGGAGGCTTATTGTAACCAGAGTTCTGTTTTGGAGGCGAACCTCCACTACCCTGTGAGTTCTCTTGTGTCTTACCCTTGTTTTTCTTTTTGTGGCCCTTATGGGAAGAAGATTTAGCAGATTCCCCACCCTCCATATCTTTGGACTTTTTCCCTTCCTCCTGCTTACCAGGATGAGTTTTGTCCTTATGGGACACTCGATGTGACACCCATAAGTCTGCTGCAATGGCCAGCTTCTTAGGATCTATCTCCTTCGAATCGGCCAAATGCTGCTTAAGCTCCGGGGAAGAAGAAGCAAAAATGTGTTCCAGCATGACCAGATTGATCATGCCTTCGAAGGTAGAAACCTTATAACCTTCGACCCAGCCAGTTAAGTTTTTCAAAGATTCAGCGACATAAGATACCCAAGTACCACCTTCCTTTTTCTTATACTCTCGAAAACGCTTTAAATATTGGGCCGGAGTCTTCCCAAACTTTAAAATGAGAGTTTGCTTTAACATTGCGAAATCAGCCCGCTCAGCCTTCGACATTTCCATAATGGCACTGCAGCCAGAATGGGGCAGTCTACTGAGCAACCACGCAATCTTATCAGCATTGTCAACTTCCTGGACCTCGCATGCATACTCAAACGCATTCAGCCAGTCCATAATGTCATTCCTTTCTTCATACACACTGAGCAGATCTTTCGGAAACCGTGGATGAGAGGAAGCCCCAGACCCATGTCTAGGACCCTTGGATCCATTTGCAACCTGAAGCTTGGCCAGTTCCAACTGGTGATCCCTGTCTTTCTGTTTTTCTGCCTGTTCGATTTTTAGTTTGGCTATGCTGAATTCAAGCTCCTGCTGCCTAAACCGCAGCTCTTGCTTCTTGAATTCAAGCATAGCCTCCCCATCAACACTGGCAGAGGAAACATTAGACATTACATCCTCCCTGTCCTCGTGGTCGCGATGGATCAGTGCAGCGGCAGAACCGTCGGTTCTGCCAGTGAGAGCAGCCCCACCACCTTCTGCACTGTCCTCGGAAGTTATAGCGTCAAGCTGCGCTTCTTGCCACGCCACGATTCTCTGGATCATTTCCAATTTTGTGCCTTGAGAGGAAACACCTCTCTCCGCACACATCTTTTTCAGCGTTTCTGATTTGGAAGCATTTAAAGTTAACAACGTATTTGTTTCCATACTGTTTGATAGGACTATGGCCTTTTTAAAGTTATATTACAACAATTCACTATGTGTACTGTTTGGAATAACCTGAAATGCCTTAGTTCGAGCGCAACACTGGATACCTTCAGTCGTATCCCACCGCTGTACACCAATTTGTTAAGACGGAGTCTGAACTCTGTCCTGGTGGCGCAGAAGTTCAGAAGGCCAACCTAATTACTTGGAACAGGGTAACCTCTGGACAAGCCAGACCAATCAAGGTAGCGATCGCGGCGGTCAAGACTAGGTCTCAAGAGGGGTGAGGGTGACTGAAAGCCCGCAGTGAGCACACAAAGCAAGAGCGCTGACAAACTACTCCAAACAGTTGTTATATCAAAAATAGATACACATTTATTTTAAGGCCTTTAAAACAACGACCGTAGCGAGAAAATCACAATAACACAGTATTAAGCCAACACATACCAAATCAACACAATATATATACAAATACACAGTCGCAAGCGTTTAAAGCACGAAATATGTAGTCCACCTGCCAGGGAAGGAAAACAGGCAGTGCGATAACGCTTTAGACTCAGTTCGCCTTTAGAGGCACCTAACTAGATGGAAGTCCGAGCCCTGCAAAGAGTGGAGCCTTGTGCTCAAAGTACCTGCCACGCCGGTGCCAACGGGCAAAAGGGGGAGCTCTTCGGAGGAAGTCAGGCAGTTCGGGTTAGTGCACAGCAGAAGGAGAACAGGTTCCGCAACTCAAGCGCAGCCTCCACAGCGGGCAGAAGCAGAGCGCGAGTACGGCCAAAAGGGTGCTGGTTTTACACAGCAGGGAAAAGCAATGGGATACTGCAGGAGGGCGACCAGATCCTAGCTAAACTACTCACCGGTCCCCGAAGCAAGCAGACCCAGGCTTCTCCACGTTTGTTTCAGCAGCTGGCAGGTTCAGAAGAGCAGGGAACGCCTTGTAGTTGTGTAGAGCAAAAAGACGTCCCAATCGACGAAACCAGCACAGTTTTGTTGCCGCAGCAGGACAACGGAGCGGCCGTGTGTATTCAAGCCAAATGTACACTCCTCCCTTCAGACTTGGGAACGCCAAGTGTACCAAGCGTGGGAGAGTGACAAGGACTCGAAATACAACACAACCTGGCGGCAGTTACAGAGCAGGACTCCCTTGTAAGCTGGTCAGTCAACTGGATGGCCCAGAGACACTTCCGAAGGCTTACTTGGCAGGAGATGATGAAGTCGCCGGGAATAGCTGTTCCTGCTATTCCAAAGGTCGAAGCACCAGTACAGGCCTTCTGGTTCGATCCAAGGAGGAAAGGGTTTCACAGGACGACAGCAGTGCAAAGGAGGATTCCTTCAGCGGGTCACCAGCGATTCCTCGGTCCAGCCTCTGGGTTGCAGGATACTTGGCTCCTGTATTCCTTCGTTCGTGAGAACTCAGGAGATCGACATGGCAGTGGTGTTTCCAGCTCCCTCTTATCCACGGTTCCCTTTGCGCCAAAACGGAGGGGAGCCAATGGGAGATCCGCTCATCAACACACATACCATACGTGGACCAATCACGGACCACGGTGGTCCCAGGCATTCACACCACCCCAGACTCTCTGGCACCCAGGATGTGTATTGGGACCAGACATCCCAGCCCACACCCTGGAGGCACACAAACGACATGTAGAAGCCCGCGAAAGCAACCACGTTTCGCGGGAAAGTACATGCCCAAATAAGGAAGGCCCCGGGTCGTCTGACCTGGGGAAGGTGAAGGGAGCAAGACGGTCAGTGGACAAGACAAAGGAGCCTCGCGGCCTGGCCATTTTGGGAGCCAGGCCACCATTTTGGGTTCAGTGCAAAAACGTGCTCAGAATGCCAAAAGGAGCTCAAAATAAACAAAACGATCGCTGCCACCATTCGAGTCCCTGAATGACTTGCACCGATCAAATACCATCCTAAAAGAGTATCTAGGGCCTGTAGAAGGCTAGAGACCCAAGAGAGCTGTAACTTAGCTTACAGTGCCCTCTTGTGTCGTGTTGCACTAAAGCTGCGACACGATAAAAGAAACTACGGGAAACCACGTTCCCCGGTACTGACTGTCTTAAGGGCATGTCAGTTTCCCCGTAAGAAAGGAGCGAAAGCCCAGAGAAGTGCGGCAGAAGGCTGTACTTCTCTGGCAAAGTCAACAACAAGGTTAAAAACAATAGCAAAAAGTTTAGGGGTTGCCACATTGAAGGAAAATTCCCTACAATTATGAAATCTTTCCTAACACGTACAAAAGAAAAAACGGGGTTTTCCCAGTTCCCGAATGGACAGAGTTATTGTAGGCATATTCGGCTATCCAAAGGATGTATTTCCAAGTTTTTTCAGTTTGTTGCAGCATGCAGCGTAAATACTGTTCCAGAGTTTGATTGGTCCTCTCGGTTTGTCCGTCGGTCTGAGGATGGTGACTGGTCGATAGTCTCACATCAATTTGAGCCGACCGACAGCAACTTCGCCAAAAATGAGAAATAAATTGACTACCTCGATCCGAAATTAGAACCGAAGGAAAACCGTGCAGGCGGACGATGTTTTCGAGAAATTCTCGGGCCAGAGTTGCTGCTGTTGGCAAGCCTTTGAGCGGAATGAAATGCGCCATCTTGGAGAATAAGTCCACGATTACTAGAATCGTATTGTATCCGGAGCATGGAGGTAGATCGTTGATGAAGTCCATAGAAAGCGTATGCCAAGGGCGAGGTGGGATGTCAATAGGGCGTAAGAGGCCTGCTGGTCTTTCCTTTTGACTCTTGTTTTGGGCGCATACTCCACAGGACATTATAAAGTCTCTGATATCGTTTTTCCAAGACGGCCACCAGAAGTAGCGCTTGATCTTTTCTGAGGTCTTGGCTATACCGGGATGTCCTTCCATTAAAGAATCGTGATAACAAGAGATTACTTTTTTCTGTAAATCTGTGCTGGGTAGGTATAATCGTTCTTGGAAATACAATAAGTTGTCCTTTACTGCAAAGTCCCTTCCCTGCAGATGCCAATTCTGTATGTCTGCTGGAGTTACAAGTTGCCTGGCTTTATCCTTAACTTCCTCTATGGATTGTGTGGCGATTACACCCAGAATTCTTTGTTCGGGAATGATTGGTACAGGTTTAGGGTTGATCAAGTGTTCTTCCACTCCCATCCGAGAAAGGGCATCAGCTTTACCGTTTTTTGTACCAGGTCGATAGGTAATTATGAAGTCAAACTCGGCAAAGAATAATGCCCAACGGAGTTGTCTAGAGGATTGGGCCTTTGCGGTTTTCAAATATTGCAGGTTTCGGTGATCCGTAATCACAGTAACGGTGTGTCGGGCCCCCAGCAGATAATGCCGCCAAGCCTTAAAGGCAGACTTGATAGCCAGAAGTTCCTTGTCAGTAATCGTGTAATTGATTTCAGGAGGCAAGAATTTGCGGGACCAAAATGCCACGGGATGCAACTGATTGGTTACCGGGTCATTTTGTGATAGAACTGCCCCCATGGCAAGGCTTGAAGCATCAGTTTCCACGATGTAGGGGAGTTCGGGGCGAGGGTGTTTTAAGATTGGTGCAGAGATAAATTTAGTCTTCAAATCCTGGAAAGCTTGTTCCGCCTCGGTAGACCATTCAAAACGTTTGTTTTTCTTTAACAAGGCAGTGATGGGCTGGACTATTCGAGAGAATTCGGGGATAAACCTGCGGTAAAAGTTAGCGAAGCCTAACATGCTTTGCACACCTTTTACGGAGGATGGTGATGGCCATTTGAGAACTGCATCGACCTTCTTTGAATCCATACGCACTCCGCCAGGTGATAATATGAATCCCAAGAATTCAACTTCAGTCACGTTGAAAACACATTTTTCCAACTTAGCGAAAAGTTTGTGTTGACGCAATCTTTCGAGGACCATTTTCACGTGTTTCCGATGTTCAGATTCCGATGAAGAATAAACGAGGATGTCGTCAATGTAAACAACAACACACACATCTATGAGCTCTCTGAGGACATCGTTCATAAAATATTGAAAGGCGGCCGGGGCATTGCAAAGTCCGAAGGGCATGACCTGATATTCAAATAGCCCATACTTGGTGCGGAAGGCCGTCGTCCATTCATCGCCCTCTTTTACTCGTACCAAGTGGTAAGCTCCTCTAAGATCCAGCTTTGTATATATGCATGCTTTTCTGACTTGGTCCAGGAGTTCAGGGATCAAAGGTAACGGATATCTATTCTTAACGGTGATCTGGTTCAGGGAGCCATAATCTATACAAGTTCTAAGGTCTCCTTCCTTTTTTGGAACGAAGAACAAAGCTGAAGAAGCAGGGGACTTGGAAGGACGAATAAACCCATTTGCCAGGTATTGATCCAGGTATTGTCGAAGGTGAAGGTTCTCAGGCTCGGTGAGGGCATAAATTCTACTACAAGGAGGAGTAGATCCAGGTATCAGGTCTATCTGGCAGTCATAAGACCTATGAGGAGGTAGAGAGTTAGCCTGGTCCTTCCGGAAAACATCTTGGTATTCTAGGTATTCGGGAGGTAACTGGGGAGTCTCTGAAGAAATTGCTGCCAGTGCAACACCAGGTGGAGGGTGACAAGTAGAGACACATTCTGGAAACTGGACCGTTCTTGCTCGCCAATCGATCAGAGGATTGTGTTTCTCTAACCAAGGTATTCCTAGAATAATCTGAAACTGAGGAGTCTTGATCACATCGAACACGATCTTCTCATGGTGTCCATCTTGACTTACTAGCGTCACTTCTTGAGTGGTATGCGTTACTGGTCCGGAGGCTATCTCCATTCCATCCACCGTAGTAATGACGTCCTTTACAGCCTTGGGACAAAGAGTTAGATTCATCCTCAAAACCATTTCATGATCCACATAATTGCCGATGGCACCGCTGTCGACGTAAGCTTCAATTGCATGTAATTGATCCGGATTATCAGGGCTAATGAGGACCATAGGTATGACGAAATGCGAGGTCACAGAACTGGTTTTCACGCTCGGCAAGAGGACCTCTATTCTTGTCGGACGAGGTTGTTTCCCTGCTCAGAGTTTGTAACTTTGGTAACTGCAGCTCCTACTGCCTTCTTGGCAGGTTTCACCGGACAGTCTCGAAGAAAGTGCCCTGAGTTTCCGCAATAGAGGCATAATTGCAACTGTTTTCTCCTTTCCCGCTCCTTTTGTGTTAGAGGACCTTTCAGGCCCCCTATTTGCATGGGTTCCCCGGAGTCTACTCCTTTGGAAGGAGTTGGCGGTTTGGAAAATACTCGAGCATCAAACTTGGAACTATCGGCCTTCCTGTTCTGCAGTCTGTGATCTATTTGAACGACTAAGTCTATATAGTCCGAACAATCTTGTGGGGGATTCACTACTTGGGCTAACACATCTTTGAGCTCTCCACGTAGACCTCTATAAAACAGCGTAATCCTTTTGTCCTCAGGCCATTGAGTTTCCACTATCAGTCTGTTGAAAGACGCAATATAAGCCAAAAGGTCTTGATTACCTTGTCGCAACGAAAGAAGCTCATTGTCCAAGGCCTGCCCCTGTGAATGTCTTGCGAACAGTTTTTCCATACTGAGCTGAAAAGCTTGAAAATCATGGAGGACCGGATCATCTTGATTTACTAGAGGGATCGACCAGTCTGCCGCATTGCCACTAAGGTACGAAAGCACGAAAGCTACTTTAGCTTGATCAGTTGGAAAGGCTGCTGGCCGGCATAAGAAATGCAACCGGCACTGATTGATAAATACTGCAAACCTCTTTGGGTCACCAGAAAATCGTTCGGGCGGAGCCAGAGGTACATTCCCAGGTAGGTTGATCTGCACTGGATTCATTGAGGATGTTGAAGGAAGATTTGCCCCTGATGCGGGTAACGGGGTCTGTCCGGCTTGTGACTGTAGCAATTGTCTAGCAAGATCGTCTGTTCTCTCCTTGGAAATAATTAGTTCCCTTCTTAGAGCATTCGTTTCCTGACGAGCTGCATGCACTTCTGCCCTTAGTTCCCCAAGTAACCGGGCTAGGTGGTCAGTATCCGAGGTTTCCATAGCGCCTGGGCGAGAGTTTTGCGGTAGGCTTTGCGTTCTGTAACGCTCACCTGATTCTCGCAGAGGCGCCGGTCTTGACTGGGCGACTACCGTATCTTCAAAGGTGATGTGTAGCACCCGGTTGGCTCCTTGGGCTGGACCTCTGTGCACTGTATGCCTGACTTGAAGAGTAAGATGTCTGCAGATAGAAAATATGGGATTAATGAACTGGGGTTATTTGGGTGTCCCTATCTCTTTCCTTTTCTCCTCTCCTGTAGAACCCCAAAGGTTAACGCTCTCACCTTAGGTAAGTGAATGCCGAGCTCTCCATCTGCCTCGGGGCAGGGTGCTGTAACCAGTTTCTTCACTGGATAGGTAGCGCAGGCCTCTTGACTTCAGAGGACTGCTGTCCGTCGTTTACTGCACGAACGGTAAGTTTCGAGTAATTCTAATGTCTTTAAAGTCTTTAGTAATGATGTCTCTTGTTTTGCAGGGTTCCGGCGGCGGATGACGGGCTGAAGTGAGTTGAAGATGGAGCCCGTGTGATGAATAGAAGCGCCTGGAAGCACGTAAGTAAGCGCTTGTTGCCTGCTTCACGATGCGCTCTAACTGTCTTTTTATTTTGCAGGTACAAGTTCGGAGCGGCTGCAGGGTGCCGGAATACCCACTGGGTTAGATGTGGAAAGGAGTAATGGCACGTGAGTATTAAAGTTCCCCAATGTCTTTAAACGCACCTTGTTTTGTCTTTCAGATGCGGGATGCAGCGCCGAAGGCCTCCGGAGCGTGCGAAGAGTAGGTAAGCTTTTGTCTTTCAGATGCCGGAATGCAGTGTGAAGACCTCCGGAGCGCACGAAGAGTAGGTAAGCCTTTGTCTTTCAGATGCCGGAATGCAGCGCGAGGCGTTGGTGACAGCCGATGGACCAGGTAAGTGAAGAGCTGTCACTGAAGACCGTAATGCTAACCTGTTCTTTCTTGTCTTTATAGGTGCTGCTGAAGACTGGATTCAGGATGGTAAGCCTTTTTCCTTAGGCCCAGGATCAGATGCAGAAGACACGATGAGCGTTCTGCTGCAGAGGATGCAGAATAACGCAAAGCAAGATTCATCCACCGGGTGTGGTTTAAATAGCCTCCTGTAGTGCTTAGGTGTCTCCTTCCACAGCCACGCCTAGGTAAGAAAAGAGTTCCTGCTTTCCAGAAGAGTTCCAGTGTTCTGAATCTAGGGAGTGGCTCCTGCCCCACCCAACAGGAAAAGTAGTTCCAAACAGAAGAGGATCAGAGGCTCAACTGGCAGGCAAGTAAGCAGCATGGTCTGCTGCAGGTAAGTCCACCCAAGCATTATGAGCCCGGCGCTTCCAGCGCTGGGACTGGGCATATTTATGAGCCTGGTGCCACTGGCGCCAGGACTGGGTCCAAAAGGTCCCAATTGGGACTGGTTAGCACTCGGAACCTGGGTTATGGATCTGCTTCCAAGGGAGTTGGGAAAACCCTGACCTTTTGGAAGCAGAGATCATGACAGTGTATCCATTGTGTCAGTGTCAATACTGGTGATACCATGCCTTCCCTGCCTTCCCTACACCAATAAGAAGATCAGTTCACCAGGTCAAAAAAGTGCAAGGACAATTTGGTCCATTGATAGAGATTGTTGCCCTGCTTGTCCTGGCGCATTACCCGCCACATAAGATTAAGCAAAGCGCAATGGGGATCCTTCCAAGACTTTAACAATAGGATACCGCTTCTCAGTTTAATCTGAGATTCGAGGGAAACCAACCCCAATTCTAATCGAATTCTCTCAATGGTGATCGAGGTGGAGAGACCAAGAAGAGAACGCCAGAACTTTCCTTCAATACATTTTAACCATTTAAGGTCATTCATATAAATTGTCTCTACTCCATGTAATAGGGCTGGGCAGAAGCTCTGTTGGTATAATTCAGGGATCCCAGTGTAACTAAAGCCATTTGTATTGGTTGGACATTTCTTGACAAGCATTGTTTGTATCAGGGCCTTGCTTTCATTATAACATACTGCCCCTTGTCTATTTCTGGACCTAGATATTTATACAACATTAACTGATGAACTGCACATTCAGATGATCTTAATTGGTCAGTTCTGCAACCATAAACTGTGTGTTTTCAAAATTAATTACCAGGCCATTTATTTCAGTACAACTTGTTAAGCTATTTGCAACCCTACGGAGACAGACATAGGTGTGATCAAATATCACAATGTCGTCTGCATAGGTGAGCCACTGGAAATGCTCACCTCCTATTCTAGTTGGACACAGGATAATCTTGCCAAATAACCTGGTAAATCTGCCAAGTACAATTTGAAATGTAGAGACGCAAACACACAGCCCTGCTTGACCCCAAAGAAGGTCGGTATTGCGCTGGTGCTCGTGCTGCCCCCATCCATCTGCATGTGTACACAGGTATGTTTGTGTAGTTGTCTAATAGCAGCTAACAGCCATGGAAGTATCGACATACTCTCAAGTTTCCTGCATAGCCAGCTGTTATCCACTGTGTCAAAGGCGGCGCCCAGATCAACAAATAGCACATATCTGAGCAATGCATCCTTATTCAAGGCACGTTTTACAAGGGAGTCTATGAGCAATGTATTATGTGTTGTCGAGGAACCAGCCCTGAAACCTGTTTGAAATGTTGCCAAGATCCTGGCCCGTTCAGTCCAGTCCTGTAATGCTTTAAAAGTAATAACAGGGTAAACATTTTGCCAGTAACATCTAACATAGATAAAAGGTGATAGTTAGCTGGAATATTCTTACCACCTTTTTTGTCGACTGGTATTAGTAAAGGGCAGCGCCAAGATCCAGGAATAACTCGAGAGTCACATACCTTATTAAACAAAATCATAAAGATTGGTACACAGTGCTCAGGCCTATCTTTAAGAGCGATGTTAGCCAGGCTGTCAGAGCCCAGTGCACAGGATCATTTAGTTTTTGTAAAAGGATTACCAAGTCATCAATGTCATATTTTAATTCAAATGGGATTACCGGATTAACCAGTAAAGCTGCACTAGGGTCTCCCCCTTTTATAGGTTTCTTGGATATAGGTGACCCATTTATTTGCAGGTATGCGATTCAAAATTCTCTTTTTAGAGCTACCCTTATGCACCGCTAGGACCTCCCATCAAATAACACATGTCATGATGCCTACCCCCGGGCATCTGGACCTAGCCCATAAGCCCCGGAAGCAGGCATCCAGACATTTGTTAAAACCTCAGCAGCCCCGGCTAGGGGCTATTTGGGTTCAGTCCTTGCGCCTTAGGCGCCAGGCTCATAATAGAAATCAGTCCTGGCGCCTAAGGCACCAGGCTCATAGTCATTACTTACCTCAGGCAGACCATGCTGCAAATGACTCCAGGCCAACGTGAAGCCTGGAGGGGACTATTTTACTACAGGGACTATTTTTTACTCGGGTGTGGTTCCAGGGACTTCTTACCTGGGACTACTTTTTGAGGCTATTTAAACCACGCCCGACCAGCAACACACGCTTCGCGTTATTCTGCATTTCAGCAGCGTAACGCTCACCGTGCCTGCAGCATCCTGTCTTCTGCCACGCCCTCCTCGAACCTAGACATCATCCTAGAAGAAAGGAAGATAAGAACAAGAACTTACCTTCGAATCTTCATCTGTTCCCGAACTCGCCGCACTTCCGAACTGGGAAAAAGACTTCAGAAATAAAAGCATCGCATCACTAGCTGTAGCGCCCCGCCATACTTACCAGTCTTCATCTCCACAGTCCAGCGCTGCTGCCATCATTTCGTCGCTGCATCCGTGGAACCTGGGAGAGACAAAGGATAACAAGGTGAGCTGGGTGCCAACAAAGACAATCAAAATAACCATATTATACTCACCAGAGTTACCGCCATAGTCATCTTTCATCGGCATGCAACATCTTTAACGCCGCACATGTGGGAGGAAAAGACACTTGTTAAAGACATTTTATTTATTTTTTACCGGACAGTGCTGGGTAATACAGACTCCTACCTGCGCGCAACCTGCAGCACTTCAGGTGAACTCCTCTCGGTTCAAGCTGCAAGACAAAAGGGGGAAAACAAGTGAATAGCAGACAATTGAACTCTATAGACATTATACTTACGGCTCCTTGCCACTTGCCACGGAGTCCAACACGTCTGGAACTCGCCCAAAATCTTCGAACCAGTGAAGCAACTGGAATTCTACATGCCCCTGCGTTCGGTGCAGGATGGAGAGTTCATCATTACCAACAATAAGGTGAGGCAGCAAAAGGGAATATCAGAGGTGCTTAGAGGGAACGAATTAAGCTAGTGTTTCCTTGCATCCACTGGGTGGCTAATTCCCTTCTCCTGCTTTTAGGAAACTCCTTTTACGAATCAAGCAAACGAAGTTAGGAGGGTCGGTCCAGTCAGCCGTCTCAGCACTACGAATCACGCTGGTGGAGACCGTAGCAGTCCAGTTCCGATCGACGCCCCCGTGGCAACCAGGTGAGCGTAACACACATCAAATAACACATCAAATAACACATCATTATATCAATTTAGTTTTACCTCCATCCAGAGTTCTTAACATATTTTGCCATTGGATATTTTGTATAGATTGCTTATACAGCCTAAACCAGTTGGTGTATTTCTTTTTGACATTTCTAATGAACCTTTGGTGTTCCTCTGGTTTCTCCACCTATTTCAGTATACATCTGATTTTTTATCTTAGCTCACGCTTGTAGTTTCTGTTTATTATGTCGAATTGTTTGCTAGTTTTTCGAGTTCTTAGTATGGAAAGCTATGGCTGTATGTACGGTCACTAATCTGGATGTCAATTCTCCCATCCATGTCTCAATTTCATCCAGGGATTTATCTAAACTTGCATTCATATTCAAATCTCCATTTCTTTCCATATATCTGCCCATTTTGAACAAATTACGTTTCAAACAACTACTGCTTTAAAGATGGCATTGGTGGTTTTGGAAGGTAGATGCAGTTGTAAAAATAGTGGTGCATGGTCACTATTTTTATTAGCTTTTGTATTGATATTTCTTACCTGTGCAACTAACTCTGAGGAGCAACATACATAGTCAATTGTCGCCATTTTCTGGCCGGTCTGACAAGTATAGCCCGCAGGAATATCTCCCACTGTGTGACCGTTAAGCATAATATGGTCCCACTCGTGCATAAATTAGGACCAGCGTAACCCAGCTTGATTTGTCATAGGATGCAACAGGACCGAGCTGGCTTTAACCCACTCACTTTCTTCCAGCTTGAACACATCCTTACAGTAAGCCTTCAGGTCCCCAGCTAGAATAATTGCATCCCTTTCACCCCTCCACCAGGTAATAATAACTTCTGTAATGCAAGCAAAAATATCTTCGGTATATTCGCCACCAAGCAGGTCGTACATATTCAGCAATAGGATTCTTCAAGTGTAGTTCTCTCTACCTAATCCTATTTCACAGCCAGTACATATTTTTGAGCAATAGGTATAATAATCATTCTCGAAGAGAGACCGTGTCTGATACCCGTAACCAGCCCCATGAGTTCTTCCCAGGGTTCCTTTCAGAGCCTTATGTTGGAAAACTATGAAGCCTTCAATTACCGAATCCCCCATGACCCAACTTTACTGTAACATGAAACGTTTTACAGATTGTAACAGAACTAGTGAGCCTGTCTGGTCAAGTAAGTGTTTATACCCACGGGTATTCCAGGATAACAAGTCAGTTCAATCATTGTTCAAGATGGCTGTGGGCATGAATGTAAGCAACCACTTCCACTGCTGTAGGTCTTCTATTTGTCCACCCTGTATATCGCCACCCACAGGTTTTTTGGTGCTCTTCTTTTTTACTGGGTCTCTCTTCGAACTTGATGTCATCACCTGTTTGAGCTATGCATCCTTCACTAAAAAGCCCAGCTTTATAAATTGATTCTCATGTGATTTTATGAGATCTGCAATTTCTTGTGAAGTACAGTTGATTTGAGTTGTGTTGGTCTTAGTTCCTTCCAGAATTTCAACAAAATCGATGTCTGCGATGCTTAACACTCGAAGAGTAAGGATTTGTTGCAATTTGATAAGCAATAACGACCTGTTGATTAGTTAATCCACACTGGTCGAATATAAGCTAGAAATAGCTAAAATAGCCATCTCAGTTCCTTTTGCCTGTTGGTCAATATCGCTACCAAATGTTTGTGCCAGAGAGTTCTTCCTAACCAGCTGTATCTATAGCATCATCCTTGGTTCCGGGTTCAAGCATCTTTCAATAACAGATTCAGAACTAATTTCTGAAGGCAATGAGTCAGTTTCTCCATCATCTCTGACCATTTTATGGACCTGCTTGGGCAGCCATTGTTCTTGAAGTAGCAAGCTAGTTCGAGTGCCTGCTTTCTTATCTGCTTCCCTCCTGTGTTTTCGGTTCATTTTTCTCCTAGCCTTACGTCCCAATTCCCGGAGTTGTATTTGTGTCGTTGGTTAGGCTTTTTTGACCCTCTTATTGTTAACATTTACGGATTGTCTCTGTTTTGCCTTCAATTGCAGGTGCTGTTTGTGAGCCATGAATTCCTCCTCCTCTTCTGTCAATTGTTTTGTGGATTCTCTGCAGCCTCTTCTGATACCACCAGAGGGGCACAGTGGCATACCATGTGCACCTCATGCATTTCGACCATATTAAGTTCACTTTCTCTCTGTGGCATTAATGCTTCACTTTTTTGCAACGTTGATGATTGTTGGAGGCTCATTTCCTCATTCAATCGGCCTCCAAACTTCAAGAGAATTCTTAGTGCAAATTGCATTGTGGAAATGGACGCCAATAACTCCATAGAAGGATCTAAACTCTGGTTCAATTGGTCATCCTTTGCAGAGTCTGCATACAACAATGGTGTGGTGCTCAGCATCTTATTCTCGCTTGAGTCCCATTGGGTTCTGCCTCAATATTTGCTGTGAGCAAATTGATTAATGGTGGTGGTATCACCTGTGCCACAATGGCAGAGATTGAGTAGTGAATTGTTATCAATCTCAAATAATTGACCGGAGTCATGCACACTTGTTATTCCCTCACTTCCCGTCTTCTCGTTCAGAGAATTATTAGTTGTTTGCTTGCCACAAAGTATGAAGTAATGTTTGCTTCCCCCTTGGGCGCTTGCAGTGTCTCCATCGCCTCCCCAACTTTCGAGGTACTTGCTGCAAGTACTTCAATCACATCTGCGTGCATCCTTAGGCTATTCACTTTATTATTATTTTGTCTTTTTTTTCTTTATTGTGCATTTGGCTAAATGCACAATAAAGAACATTAAGAACAGTTAAAAACATTACAAATTACATAAACAAGATCATCAATAAGTAAACTTAAGAATATTAAGAACAAGTTTAAGAATAGAATCAAATTCATATAGAACTCATTAAACTAAATGTATTCAAATCAATGGGACATAGAATCAGTTCACCTCGTGCCATTTTTTTCCGTGCTGCATTCCATACATTAAATGCAGCCCCGGTGATAACCAGGGAAGTTGCACTGTATAAAGTATTCCAAAATTGATCAGTTATGTTGGAGTCTATTTTATGTATGAGCTTTCATAACTCCTTAAATACACTTGTGCTAGGGCGTGGCACATAGTCGAAATATGGTGGTCCATTTCAATTTCCCCTTCACAAATTTGACAATGGGCCTCATTACACGGATGGCAGTAAGGATTTACCAGTACCGGTAAAATACTGGTACCGGTAAATCCTTACCGCCTTAATATGAGGTCCCTTTGCGGGTTGGGGGATTAAACGCCCGCTTTTTGCAGGTGTTAAAAACCAACCCACAAAGGGACCCAGGGAGCTAATTACGGTACTGAAATTTGCGGTACCGTAATTAGCGCCTTCCCCATTCCCATTATGCCCTATGGGGCAAAACTGGGAATGGGGAAGGCGAATGGTGGAAGGGGGAATTACCGCCCCGCCAACCTTGGAATGGGACGGTAATTCCCCTTTCCGCCAAGGCGGTGCCGGTATTTTACCGGCATGAGCCATGGCGCTAATAGCACCATGGTTCTCCGCCATCCGTGTAATGAGGCCCAATGTCTTTAATCTCTTAGAATCTTCTGCCAAGCGTCACAAAATTCCAATGTGGGTAATACATGAAAACGTAAATAGATTATAAATCTTACTACGCTCGGATCACAGGGCTTTGTGAGGAAAATGGCCGCTGAGTCAAGGTTAAAACCTTGCGTAGAATATTGTCTGTAACGTGTCTTCAGTGCAAGCCTTTTCACGCTGCATGCTCTATCCCAGGCTCTTGTCTTTATTTTGTGGACTTGTTCTGCATTTGGCAGATCACGAACAAAATCCAATGACATAGCCAATGAGAATAATTTACTGAGAGTACCAATTCTTCGAATATAAATGGTGCTCTTATGGTCTGCTGTAGATGAGCCCAAAATGTTGCATCATAGAGCACAATATTTTGGCTTCAAACCCATCAAGCCATTTCATCAGGCTCCAGTGCAGTACCTACAGGCCGTAGAGTATAGAGGGAACAAAACTAGTACGATAAATGATCAGAAGGCCCTCCGGGTTATTTCTCCCTTTGTAACTGACGTATGGCTTGATGGCTAAACATTTCTTCCATGTCTTGGTACTTACGTGGGCCTTTATATATGAGAGCGATGGGTTCAGCTTCAGGGGAAATCCCAAGTACACATATCCATCTACAACTTCAAGCGGCTCATTCCCCAAATCTCAGATTTTTTGGTAGGGGACCACCCAGGCACATAACTTTGTTTTGTTTATGTTAATAGTCGTACAATTGTCATGCGCAAAGGAGGTCAGCGCATCTATAGAGAGCACTGGAGACCAGTAGGAGTCTGGTCAAAGAGTATAATGTCGTCAGCGAAACCAAGCTAAGTGACATGGACACTGTTAATTTTGCGCACAAAATGGCTCACCTTTCCCAAATAAGTAGGTATATCAGCAATGTAGATATTGAAAGATTGACAAGCAGAAGAGCAAAAACGCACCCCTGCTTCAACCCTACATTTGTCTGCACTGAGCTAGTTGTTTTTCCCTCAAGGTTTAATCGAATTGAAACAATCATGTTGGAATGCAAAAGCTTTAGAAAATACAGAAGATGGGGGTCAATCACCCAAGAGGCAAGCTTTTCCCAAAGAAGGGGACCGGACACCAAGTTGAATACCTTGCTAAAATCTATTAGGCAACAATAAAGGTTGGAACCACGGTGGGAGATCGTATCAACCATCGTTGTTGTCTGTATTGTGCAAATATTATCCCGAGTTCAATGTGATTTCTTGAAGCCTGTTTGAAAAGGCTACTGGAGAGTGCTTTTTGTAACCCACTGATTACGTTTTTTAAGAAGGGTGGTAGAGAATATTTTCATGCTGTTGTCGAGCATGGCCAAAAGCCTGTAGTTTGATGGGTCTTGCCTTCTACTTTTTTTATATACTGGAATAGGTATTGATTTTAGCCAACTTCCTGGAACCTGGCCAATGTGCTCTATGTATCGGAAAAATGTCAGCAATACCTTTGCCCAAAAAATTTGATCTGACTTCAAGGTTACATTGGCCATACCATCGGGGCCTGGCGGTCGAGAAGATTTTAGCTTACTAATAAGGAGGATTATGTCCTCAAAGTCGTAATTTCCCCCAAAAAAGTGAGTGGAGGGAACATAATTAGGAATATCAGGCAAGACTTCCTTATCTGAGTAGTGTATCTTCGAAAATATGCTCCGTCCACTGGAGTTCTGGTATGGGGGTTCAGTTCAATTGTAGCATCCTCGGCCAGATGTTCTCTAAACAATTACCAAAATTGGCGGTTATCATTGAGCTTAAGTGTACAAAACATAGAGAGTCACTAGACTCTATTTAATGAAGATTTGTGTTGTCTTAGCCAATTTTTGTGGTGAGTTGCAATAGAGTGAAGGATAGACTGTTTTTCTTATTTGCACATAGGTTATAGATCGTTTTCTTAGCTTTTGCCTTATTTACCATTGCACCAGTTCAGATTAGATATTTTCTTGTGTCTGAGATGACCCCGCCCCCCCAGGCTCTGAGTTTATACCCAGCACCGACGTTTAGAAAACTGATGATATTATTGTTCATGCAATTCCACGTACCTTGTAATGATCTTAGCCGACTTCCGTACTGCTGACACACCGAACCGCCAAACCGCCTTTTCACTTTCAGTTCACTTACTAGTGAGCGCACAGGTGTGAGTGCGCAGAGGCCAGTGAAATACTCCTTCAGTGAAAGTGGGAGGATCCCAATATGCTGCAGGTGTAATCCTTGGAAATCGAATTCACCCGGAGCTCACCACCAAACCGCCTTTTCACTTTCAGTTCCCTTACAAGGGAGCGTGTGCGTGTGAGCATGGAAGTGCTCAAGGGCCAGTGAAATACTCCTTCAGTGAAAGTGGGAGGAGCCCAATATGCTGCACGTGTAATCCTTGGAAAACGAATTCACCCAGAGCTCACTGCCAAACCACCTTTTCACTTTCAGTTCACTTAGTAGTGAGCGTGCAGGGGCTAGTGAAATACTCCTTCGGTGAAAGTGGAAGGAGCCCAAAATGCTGCAGGTGTAAACCTTACTGCCAAACCACCTTTTCACTTTCAGTTCACTCACTAGTGAGCATGCGTCCGTGAGCATGCAGTGGCCAGTGAAATACTCCTTCTGTGAAAGTGGGAGGAGCCCAATATGCTGCAGGTGTAATGCTTGGAAAACGAATTCGCTCAGTGCTCACTGCCAAACAGCTTTTTCACTTTCAGTTCACTTAGTAGTGAGCGCTTTAAAAAACCATAATCAATTGTCAGTGCCCCTATTGGTAACAAAATAGTAACACAATCGTATTACATCAGTATGTTCCCTGGCTGTGGGAATCTCGAAACCGGAGCATAATAGAACACAAAGCTGATTCAATGATGTTTCATTTTTAGTTTTTGGTGTATTCACCAGTGAAAAAGGCCGTCGCCTTAAGCAATACATGCTATCTCTATCACTATCACATACTTTTCACTACCGTCCAGAGAGTCCCCATCCATCACAACAAGTTCCATGACATCATAACATTCTTTGAATTACTCAACATTCTACCAATAGGATTGCAACCTGGTAAACATCAGTGGGCTATGGAGGATTGCCCCCAAAGCACTCCTACGGGGGGGTTCACAAAGTGTTCTGGATTAAGTAGATCTGCAGCTATAGCACTGTGGCTGCACTGTAAAGCAATACATGCAGAGAAAAGAGTGTCATGCTCATTCACTAGTCCTTCATGTATACAGGCAGGCCCAACTCCCTTTAGAGATGTTTAGCGTTGCCACGATGCTGCATACTGTGTTGCGCGCCTTCAATGGATGGTGGACAACAGGATACTGGCACTATCTTACCCCTTGCTCAAAATTCCTACCGGAAGACTGAGGGGCCTCATTATGAGGTCAGTGAGGCATAAAATAATGGTGGTAAAATTGCCGTAACAGATTTACTGCCACTTTACGGCCAGTTTGCGCACCATCAATGTAAAAGCTCGGTGGTGAATTGGAGGATTTACCTCCAGCATACAGCTGCAGTAAATCCTCCACATTACTTCCAAAAATCATCGAATTTACCTCCGCAGAATCGCTGCTCGTGGTAAATCTGATAAAATCCCCATGTACTCAAAAAATGGGTTTAGGTGATGTTATGTTATTTGAATTTGTACAGCGCATGGTCACCCGAGGGTATCTTGGCTCTAGAGAGGAAAGACAGGGACAGCCATCCATCAACCACCAACCACTAGAACAAAAATGTCTTTAAGGCCCTTCTAAATGCCAAATGACTTGGCAAAGTCTTTAGTGACAGTGGCAAGTCGTTCCACATTATGGCAGTGGCCACCGAAAAAGCCCTGCCACCAATGCGCGAATGGTGAAAGGTAGGCACAACCAACAGACCAGCCGAAGCAGAACGCAGAGAGCGGGTGGGACAATAGTGAGTAAATTTGGTCTGGAGGTATTCAGCAACCCCTAGTCCATGGAGCACCCGGTGAACAATGCAGAGTACCTTAAACTTGATACACTGCACCACTGGGAGCCAGTGCAGGGCCCACAACACGGGGAGATGTGCGACACATAGGGTGAACCCGTTGCAGATTTTGGAGGCGCTGAAGCCATTGGATTACAGCCTTAGGCTAGGCGAGATATAGAGAATTACATTAATCCAACCAATTTAGCACCATGGCCGCAACCAACGGTGGACGAAGAGTAGCCTGTAGCAAAAGAAGCACCTTTTTTAGTGTCTTCAGTTGAAAATGACCCACTTTACAGACAGCAGAAACTTGATCGTTCATAGAAAGGGAGGCCGAGAGCTTCACTACCAGGTTCTTCACCTTCGTCACTGGTACAGGAAGAGACCCAAGAGAAGAAGGCCAAAAGAAAGACACCCAAAGGGCAGGATTAGGGGGGGCGCCTACCACCATCACCTCTGTCTTGCCCCCCATTCAACTTCAGCCAGTTACGGCTCATCCACTCATCATCCACTGCTTTACACTGTGCTCTGAGATTAGGGTCATACGTAATGCGCCATTTGCGCTCCATCTGTCTAAATTGAAGACGAGTAGTTTTAAGCTGTATGGAGAACCATGGTTGTGAAGGAATCCTACGTGGTTGGATAAGCCGCTGAGGAACCAATGTGTCAGCTGCTTTCTGAAAAAAGCAGTAGAGAGTAGAGGGTGAGGCGGCAGAGACCGCCTGACACTTCATTTTAACTAATGAAACATAACTCAGCATGTCAGCAGAACGCCAACCACGCTGCCACACAGGAGGCAGGAAGGACTTAGACTGGACCTGGCCCATTTTAAAAGTACAGGTCACTAGATAATGGTCGGACCAGAGTACCGACTCTATGGATTGAACGGGGAACACAGTTTTGTTTGCCAGAACTAAATCCAGAGTGTTACCCATTTTATGAGTAGGTCCCAATACCAATTGTTGGAGATCATGGTCAGTTAAGCTGGAGAAAAACAGATTGATCGCAGGTAACCTAGGCCAGTTGAATTTTAAATTAAAATCACCCAGAAGAACCACCTCCTTACGACCAAGTGGTAATAACAGTTAAAACGCCTGGCTGTAATTGCAACCGAATTACATTCAAAGGCATAATGAGGCCCACCTGTGAACACTATCTCTCAGGCGCGTAGGCATGGAATCCCTGCTCCGCTTGCCGTGCAGACTATGCATATCAGGTCACTACCCATTTTAAATGTTTGGGCAGTGAAGCAGCTCCTGCAAAATCATTCAGAAATGGTCCTGCAGTCCCGTTATAATACTAAGGGGGTCCTTTTTTAATTGATGCAAATAGCATGGACGGATGTGTGCCACTTGCTTGCACCGGGGTCTTCTCGTAGTGCAATGACGCATTAATGCCTTGCGTCATGTACGAATGACAGGAGGATTGTCATTCGTGTCTACCTTCGGCTACCGTCGGGTCTGGTTCACCTCCAATTTCGAAAGAGGAAAAAGATACATGGGTGTCAGGGGAAGTTAGTGAGGAATGGAGGTGGGTATGAGGTTTTGAGGGAACCCCTCACACAAAAGCATGGGGTGGAGGAGAAAGAGGAAGGTGCAAAATTGAAAAAATTAAAGTAAATTAAACCATAATTTGAAAAAACAGAAACAGCTCCCAATCAAACATACCGCCCAATCTCTAAGTCCCTAATTGACCCCACGCATCCCCTCACTTCTGCTCATTCACCTCCCTTGGAACTGCCCAACCACTGGAATTCCCCTGATATGGAAAAAACATCAGCTTATTTGCTTTCCATCTGGCTCTTCAGCTCCATCTCTGACTTGGAAGGGGCTTCCACACTTCCGCACACATTCTTGCTTCCTGTGATTTCCATGCACAGACTTCCACTATCTATACTGTAATACTCATCTTTCTTCTCCTGTTGCTATTCTCACTGTCTCCAGTTCATGTTCTTCTCTTCACCCACCCTCACGAGGAGCACTCTGGGAAATGTTTCTGCCTAGGTGCCTCTTGTGGACTCATGGAGGGCCCAAAACATTCTTACTTGGTTCTCATGTAGCAGGGAGAACACACATAATTCTCATGTTGGTGGGTCTCAGATAGCAAGGAGGACCCCAAAGATTCTCCTTTTAGTAGCTACTGGCCTTGTTCAAATGTAGCCCTCTCATGTGGTTTTAAAACAGCAATAGCAGGATTGAAGAGCACAATAGAAGTAGCAAATCAATGGGATATCGCGATGACACAATAGCCACACCTCACCCACACCACCAGTCACACACTGGAATTATCCATGGCACTACCACAAGCCTCTCTAAAACAACACACTCCCTTTTTCGATGTGTGACATCAATCGTACTGCATGCCTTCCGCAATGTACGGCTTATGCATTTTATGAATTTTAATTACTCAACATGGGGCACTGCCAGGGCTCTCATCCAGTCAGATATAACAGTCCCAAGCATTGCTGAGATTGTCCAATGGCATGAGGTAGTTTAGGGATTCTGTGGATAGACCACGTACTGAACTAGTACTGTTGAGAATCATCAACTCTTCTTGTGTGAGACGCTTCAAGTACATAGGAATCCAGCATCTCTGATGCCAAAGGTCAGCATTATGATTGTTTATTTCCTTCCTCATTGAGAATCCCTGATGGAGTGAGGAGTGCATCTGAGAGGTTCTCCATCTCCAGTCTATTACTATCCTTAGTGCTCACAGAAGGTTGGTCATGTTTGGTAGACATCAGAGCAATGTTCTTCCTGATAATGAAGAAGGCAAAGTGGTAGACATTTCTGATGGAGATGTGTTAACCACAAGGGAATGATGAATTGTATTTCTGTCTCTGTTCTTCATCCACTTTCATTTCAACCTGCTGCATCAGTGCATATGGGCCCATCTAAAATGTATACATTTTTCTGGATTCCCAAAGTCTTCACACCCCTGTGCCCTTGAGAAGTTTGTAGAGAAACAAGAGTATTTACTGTTTCATTTTATTGAGGCTATTGAATGATTTGCATGCAAAGTTGAGAGCACATCCTCACCACCTGCACTGTATCCACCTTTCCAGCCAAATCACGGACCCTTATCATGTTGAAGTTCTAGCAGGCACACCAGTGACAGTATCACATTGAGCAATGTAGAGTGCTGGCTAACATGCTTGGTGGCCTCAAAGGATGAAGCACACTGAGACATCATACAGCAGCTGCCACCCTCCTGACATAAAGAATGCCCCTGCTAAAGCTTTACATTGTTTACTTGGCTAGTCCAACATTTGTAAACAAGAAAAATAATGGGGGGGCATTTGAAGTCTTCAAGTGGTGCTGTAGTGCCTTGTGGCACACCTGCAATTCATGGGGCAAATTAGCTTTGTCTTTCATCACCATCCCCATAACTGAGATATTGTCGCCCCCTTCCTTCTCAGCATTAGTGGTGGAGTGAAAGTAAAATAGTGACAATGGAGTCGAAGTGGTCCTGCGGTGGTCTGTAAGAAAAGCCACGCACATTCGAAAGACTTCGACATCCGAAAGGGGTCAGAGCAGACCCAAAGTATATTAAGCTTGGGAAGGGAGCCCCCCTTTGCAACTTTGTGTTGAACTTTATCGTGAGAGGTCTGATCCCGGCAGAGGGGACCTACGAGAACTGTGGGGGAAGGGTCTGAGCCCGGCAAAGGGGGACCTTTGTGAACATTTTGGTTGAAACATTATTTTTGAAGTCAGGGAAAGAGACATTAACGTGGAAGGGCAGGCGAGCGTCGATCCATGGTTTTGAACATTGTACTGTGTTGGAAATCGAGCCAGAGTGTGTCATCCAAGCTACAGGCAAAGCCTTACTCCATGAGGCCTAACGTGGGGAGGAGAGCTGCTTCAGCCACATTATCATTTGAACACAGATTTTTCCTTTTGCATACATTTCTCCTTTTTACACTTCTGTACAAGAGATAGGGCATGCCTTAGGTTTTGTTAGCATAGGCCATTTTGATTTGACAGGCTTTACTAGGACTGTTTTGTTTATCGTTCGATGGTCAAGACTACTCCCATCTCAGTTATAGAGAGAAATAGGAGTTTCTCCAACCCCAACATTTTCAATAAAGGGTTTACAAATTGTATCCATTGTGTCAGTGTCAATACTGGTGATACCATGCTTTCCTGCCTTCCCTACACCAATAAGAAGATCAGTTCACCAGGTCAAAAAAGTGCAAGGACAATTTGGTCCATTGATAGAGATCGTTGCCCTGCTTGTCCTGGCGCATTACCCGCCACATAAGATTAAGCAAAGCGCAATGGGGATCCTTCCAAGACTTTAACAATAGGATACCGCTTCTCAGTTTAATCTGAGATTCGAGGGAAACCAACCCCATTTCTAATCGAATTCTCTCAATGGTGATCGAGGTGGAGAGACCAAGAAGAGAACGCCAGAACTTTCCTTCAATACATTTTAACCATTTAAGGTCATTCATAAAAGTTGTCTCTACTCCATGTAATAGGGCTGGGCAGAAGCTCTGTTGGTATAATTCAGGGATCCCAGTGTAACTAAAGCCATTTGTATTGGTTGGACATTTCTTGACAAGTATTGTTTTTATCAGGGCCTTGCTTTCATTATAACATACTGCCCCTTGTCTATTTCTGGACCTAGATATTTATACAACATTAACTGATGAACTGCACATTCAGATGATCTTAATTGGTCAATTCTGCAACCATAAACTGTGTGTTTTCAAAATTAATTACCAGGCCATTCATTTCAGTACAACTTGTTAAGCTATTTGCAACCCTACGGAGACAGACATAGGTGTGATCAAATATCACAATGTCGTCTGCATAGGTGAGCCACTGGAAATGCTCACCTCCTATTCTAGTTGGACACAGGATAATCTGTGCCAAATAACCTGGTAAATCTGCCAAGTACAATTTGAAATGTAGAGACGCAAACACACAGCCCTGCTTGACCCCAAAGAAGGTTGGTATTGCGCTGGTGCTCGTGCCGCCCCCATCCATCTGCATGTGTACACAGGTATGTTTGTGTAGTTGTCTAATAGCAGCTAACAGCCATGGAAGTATCGACATACTCTCAAGTTTCCTGCATAGCCAGCTGTTATCCACTGTGTCAAAGGCGGCGCCCAGATCAACAAATAGCACATATCTGAGCAATGCATCCTTATTCAAGGCACGTCTTACAAGGGAGTCTATGAGCAATGTATTATGTGTTGTCGAGGAACCAGCCCTGAAACCTGTTTGAAATGTTGCCAAGATCCTGGCCCGTTCAGTCCAGTCCTGAAATGCTTTAAAAGCAATAACAGGGTAAACATTTTGCCAGTAACATCTAACATAGATAAAAGGTGATAGTTAGCTGGAATATTCCTACCACCTTTTTTGTCGACTGGTATTAGTAAAGGGCAGCGCCAAGATCCAGGAATAACTCGAGAGTCACATACCTTATTAAACAAAATCATAAAGATTGGTACACAGTGCTCAGGCCTATCTTTAAGAGCGATGTTAGCCAGGCTGTTAGAGCCCAGTGCACAGGATCATTTAGTTTTTGTAAAACGATTACTAAGTCATCAATGTCATATTTTAATTCAAATGGGATTACCGGATTAACCAGTAAAGCTGCACTAGGGTCTCCCCCTTTTTTAGGTTTCTTGGATATAGGTGACCCATTTATTTGCAGGTATGCGATTCAAAATTCTCTTTTTAGAGCTACCCTTATGCACCGCTAGGACCTCCCATCAAATAACACATGTCATGATGCCTACCCCCGGGCATCTGGACCTAGCCCATAAGCCCTGTAAGCAGGCATCCAGACATTTGTTAAAACCTCAGCAGCCCCGGCTAGGGGCTATTTGGGTTCAGTCCTGGCGCCTTAGGCGCCAGGCTCATAATAGAAATCAGTCCTGGCGCCTAAGGCACCAGGCTCATAGTCATTACTTACCTCAGGCAGACCATGCTGCAAATGACTCCAGGCCAACGTGAAGCCTGGAGGGGACTATTTTACTACAGGGACTATTTTTTACTCGGGTGTGGTTCCAGGGACTTCTCACCTGGGACTTCTTTTTGAGGCTATTTAAACCACGCCCGACCAGCAACACATGTTTCGCGTTATTCTGCATTTCAACAGTGTAACGCTCACCGTGCCTGCAGCATCCTGTCTTCTGCCACGCCCTCCTTGAACCTAGACATCATCCTAGAAGAAAAGAAGATAAGAACAAGAACTTACCTTCGAATCTTCATCTGTTCCCAAACTCGTCGCACTTCCGATCTGGGAAAAAGACTTCAGAAATAAAAGCATCGCATCACTAGCTGTAGCGCCCCGCCATACTTACCAGTCTTCATCTCCACGGTCCAGCGCTGCTGCCATCATTTTGTCGCTGCATCCGTGGCACCTGGGAGAGACAAAGGATAACAAGGTGAGCTGGGTGCCAACAAAGACAATCAAAATAACCATATTATACTCACCAGAGTTACCGCCCTAGTCATCTTTCATTGGCATGCAACATCTTTAACGCCGCACCTGTGGGAGGAAAAGACACTTGTTAAAGACATTTTATTTATTTTTTACCGGACAGTGCTGGGTAATACAGACTCTTACCTGCGCGCAACCTGCAGCACTTCAGGTGAACTCCTCTCGGTTCAAGCTGCAAGACAAAAGGGGGAAAACAAGTGAATAGCAGACAATTGAACTCTATAGACATTATACTTACGGCTCCTTGCCACTTGCCACGGAGTCCAACACGTCTGGAACTCGCCCAAAATCTTCGAACCAGTGAAGCAACTGGAATTCTACATGCCCCTGCGTTCGGTGCAGGATGGAGAGTTCATCATTACCAACAATAAGGTGAGGCAGCAAAAGGGAATATCAGAGGTGCTTAGAGGGAACAAATTAAGCTAGTGTTTCCTTGCATCCACTGGGTGGCTAATTCCCTTCTCCTGCTTTTAGGAAACTCCTTTTACGAATCAAGCAAACGAAGTTAGGAGGGTCGGTCCAGTCAGCCCTCTCAGCACTACGAATCACGCTGGTGGAGACCGTAGCAGTCCAGTTCCGATCGACGCCCCCGTGGGAACCAGGTGAGCGTAACACACATCAAATAACACATCAAATAACACATCATTATATCAATTTAGTTTTACCTCCATCCAGACTTCTTAACATATTTTGCCATTGGATATTTTGTATAGATTGCTTATACAGCCTTAACCAGTTGGTGTATTTCTTTTTGACATTTCTAATGAACCTTTGGTGTTCCTCTGGTTTCTCCACCTATCTCAGTATACATCTGATTTTTTATCTTAGCTCACGCTTGTAGTTTCTGTTTATTATGTCGAATTGTTTGCTAGTTTTTCGAGTTCTTAGTATGGAAAGCTATGGCTGTATGTACGGTCACTAATCTGGATGTCAATTCTGCCATCCATGTCTCAATTTCATCCAGGGATTTATCTAAACTTGCATTCATATTCAAATCTCCATTTCTTTCCATATATCTGCCCATTTTGAACAAATTACGTTTCAAACAACTACTGCTTTAAAGATGGCATTGGTGGTTTTGGAAGGTAGATGCAGTTGTAATAATAGTGGTGCATGGTCACTATTTTTATTAGCTTTTGTATTGATATTTCTTACCTGTGCAACTAACTCTGAGGAGCAACATACATAGTCAATTGTCGCCATTTTCTGGCCGATCTGACAAGTATAGCCCGCAGGAATATCTCCCACTGTGTGACCGTTAAGCATAATATGGTCCCACTCGTGCATAAATTAGGACCAGTGTAACCCAGCTTGATTTGTCGTAGGATGCAACAAGACCGAGCTAGCTTTAACCCACTCACTTTCTTCCAGCTTGAACACATCCTTACAGTAAGCCTTCAGGTCCCCAGCTAGAATAATTGCATCCCTTTCACCCCTCCACCAGGTAATAATAACTTCTGTAATGCAAGCAAAAATATCTTCGGTATATTCGCCACCAAGCAGGTCGTACATATTCAGCAATAGGATTCTTCAAGTGTAGTTCTCTCTACCTAATCCTATTTCACAGCCAGTACATACTTTTGAGCAATAGGTATAATAATCATTCTCGAAGAGAGACCGTGTCTGATACCCGTAACCAGCCCCATGAGTTCTTCCCAGGGTTCCTTTCAGAGCCTTATTTTGGAAAACTATGAAGCCTTCAAAGACCGAATCCCCCATGACCCAACTTTACTGTAACATGAAACGTTTTACAGATTGTAACAGAACTAGTGAGCCCGTCTGGTCAAGTAAGTGTTTATACCCACGGGTATTCCAGGATAACACGTCAGTTCAATCATTATTCATGATGGCTGTGGGCAGGAATTTAAGCAACCACTTCCACTGCTGTAGGTCTTCTATTTGTCCACTCTGTATATCGCCACCCACAGGTGTTTTGGTGCTCTTCTTTTTTACTGGGTCTCTCTTCGAACTTGATGTCATCACCTGTTTGAGCTATGCATCCTTCACTAAAAAGCCTAGCTTTATAAATTGATTCTCATGTGATTTTATGAGATCTGCAATTTCTTGTGAAGTACAGTTGATTTGAGTTGTGTTGGTCTTAGTTCCTTCCAGAATTTCAACAAAATCGATGTCTGCGATGCTTAACACTCGAAGAGTAAGGATTTGTTGCAATTTGATAAGCAATAACGACCTGTTGATTAGTTAATCCACACTGGTCGAATATAAGCTAGAAATAGCTAAAATAGCCATCTCACTTCCTTTTGCCTGTTGGTCAATATCGCTACCAAATGTTTGTGCCAGAGAGTTCTTCCTAACCAGCTGTATCTATAGCATCATCCTTGGTTCCGGGTTCAAGAATCTTTCAATAACAGATTCAGAACTAATTTCTGAAGGCAATGAGTCAGTTTCTCCATCATCTCTGACCATTTTATGGACCTGCTTGGGCAGCCATTGTTCTTGAAGTAGCAAGCTAGTTCGAGTGCCTGCTTTCTTATCTGCTTCCCTCCTGTGTTTTCGGTTCATTTTTCTCCTAGCCTTACGTCCCAATTCCCGGAATTGTATTTGTGTCGTTGGTTAGGCTTTTTTGACCCTCTTATTGTTAACATTTACGGATTGTCTCTGTTTTGCCTTCAATTGCAGGTGCTGTTTGTGAGCCATGAATTCCTCCTCCTCTTCTGTCAATTGTTTTGTGGATTCTCTGCAGCCTCTTCTGATACCACCAGAGGGGCACAGTGGCATACCATGTGCACCTCATGCATTTCGACCATATTAAGTTCACTTTCTCTCTGTGGCATTAATGCTTCACTTTTTTTGCAACGTTGATGATTGTTGGAGGCTCATTTCCTCATTCAATCGGCCTCCAAGCTTCAAGAGAATTCTTAGTGCAAATTGCATTGTGGAAATGGACGCCAATAACTCCATAGAAGGATCTAAACTCTGGTTCAATTGGTCATCCTTTGCAGAGTCTGCATACAACAATGGTGTGGTGCTCAGCATCTTATTCTCGCTTGAGTCCCATTGGGTTCTGCCTCAATATTTGCTGTGAGCAAATTGATTAATGGTGGTGGTATCACCTGTGCCACAATGGCAGAGATTGAGTAGTGAATTGTTATCAATCTCAAATAATTGACCGGAGTCATGCACACTTGTTATTCCCTCACTTCCCGTCTTCTCGTTCAGAGAATTATTAGTTGTTTGCTTGCCACAAAGTATGAAGTAATGTTTGCTTCCCCCTTGGGCGCTTGCAGTGTCTCCATCGCCTCCCCAACTTTCGAGGTACTTGCTGCAAGTACTTCAATCACATCTGCGTGCATCCTTAGGCTATTCACTTTATTATTATTTTGTCTTTTTTTTTCTTTATTGTGCATTTGGCTAAATGCACAATAAAGAACATTAAGAACAGTTAAAACATTACAAATTACATAAACAAGATCATCAATAAGTAAACTTAAGAATATTAAGAACAAGTTTAAGAATAGAATCAAATTCATATAGAACTCATTAAACTAAATGTATTCAAATCAATGGGACATAGAATCAGTTCACCTCGTGCCATTTTTTTCCGTGCTGCATTCCATACATTAAATGCAGCCCCGGTGATAACCAGGGAAGTTGCACTGTATAAAGTATTCCAAAATTGATCAGTTATGTTGGAGTCTATTTTATGTATGAGCTTTCATAACTCCTTAAATACACTTGTGCTAGGGCGTGGCACATAGTCGAAAAATGGTTGTCCATTTCAATTTCCCCTTCACAAATTTGACAATGGGCCTCATTACACGGATGGCGGTAAGGATTTACCGGTACCGGTAAAAAACTGGTACCGGTAAATCCTTACCGCCTTAATACGAGGTCCCTTTGCGGGTTGGGGGATTTAACGCCCGCTTTTTGCAGGCGTTAAAAACCAACCCACAAAGGGACCCAGGGAGCTAATTACGGTACCGAAATTTGCGGTACCGTAATTAGCGCCTTCCCCATTCCCATTATGCCCTATGGGGCAAAAATGGGAATGGGGAAGGCGAATGGTGGAAGGGGGAATTACCGCCCCGCCAACCTTGGAATGGGGCGGTAATTCCCCTTTCCGCCAAGGCGGTGCCGGTATTTTACCGGCATGAACCATGGCGCTAATAGCGCCATGGTTCTCCGCCATCCGTGTAATGAGGCCCAATGTCTTTAATCTCTTAAAATCTTCTGCCAAGCGTCACAACATTCCAATGTGGGTAATACATGAAAACGTAAATAGATTATAAATCTTACTACGCTCGGATCACAGGGCTTTGTAAGGAAAATGGCCGCTCTGTCAAGGTTAAAACCTTGCGTAGAATATTGTCTGTAACGTGTCTTCAGTGCAAGCCTTTTCACGCTGCATGCTCTATCCCAGGCTCTTGTCTTTATTTTGTGGACTTGTTCTGCATTTGGCAGATCACGAACAAAATCCAATGACATAGCCAATGAGAATAATTTACTGAGAGTACCAGTTCTTCGAATATAAATGGTGCTCTTATGGTCTGCTGTAGATGAGCCCAAAATGTTGCATCATAGAGCGCAATATTTTGGCTTCAAACCCATCAAGCTATTTCATCAGGCTCCAGTGGAGTACCTACAGGCCGTAGAGTATAGAGGGAACAAAACTAGTACGATAAATGATCAGAAGGCCCTCCGGGTTATTTCTCCCTTTGTAACTGACGTATGGCTTGATGGCTAAACATTTCTTCCATGTCTTGGTACTTACGTGGGCCTTTATATATGAGAGCGATGGGTTCAGCTTCAGGGGAAATCCCAAGTACACATATCCATCTACAACTTCAAGCGGCTCATTCCCCAAATCTCAGATTTTTTGGTAGGGGACCACCCAGGCACATAACTTTGTTTTGTTTATGTTAATAGTCGTACAATTGTCATGCGCAAAAGAGGTCAGCGCATCTATAGAGAGCACTGGAGACCAGTAGGAGTCTGGTCAAAGAGTATAATGTCGTCAGCGGAACCAAGCTAAGTGACATGGACACTGTTAATTTTGTGCACAAAATGGCTCACCTTTCCCAAATAAGTAGGTATATCAGCAATGTAGATATTGAAAGATTGACAAGCAGAAGAGCAAAAACGCACCCCTGCTTCAACCCTACATTTGTCTGCACTGAGCTAGTTGTTTTTCCCTCAAGGTTTAATCGAATTGAAACAATCATGTTGGAATGCAAAAGCTTTAGAAAATACAGAAGATGGGGGTCAATCACCCAAGAGGCAAGCTTTGCCCAAAGAAGGGGACCGGACACCAAGTTGAATACCTTGCTAAAATCTATTAGGCAACAATAAAGGTTGGAACCACGGTGGGAGATCGTATCAACCATCGTTGTTGTCTGTATTGTGCAAATATTATCCCGAGTTCCATGTGATTTCTTGAAGCCTGTTTGAAAAGGCTACTGGAGAGTGCTTTTTGTAACCCACTGATTACGTTTTTTAAGAAGGGTGGTAGAGAATATTTTCATGCTGTTGTCGAGCATGGCCAAAAGCCTGTAGTTTGATGGGTCTTGCCTTCTACTTTTTTTATACACTGGAATAGGTATTGATTTTAGCCAACTTCCTGGAACCTGGCCAATGTGCCCTATGTATCGGAAAAATGTCAGCAATACCTTTGCCCAAAAAATTTTATCTGACTTCAAGGTTACATTGTCCATACCATCGGGGCCTGGCGGTCGAGAAGATTTTAGCTTACTAATAAGGAGGATTATGTCCTCAAAGTCGTAATTTCCCCCAAAAAAGTGAGTGGAGGGAACATAATTAGGAATATCAGGCAAGACTTCCTTATCTGAGTAGTGTATCTTCGAAAATATGCTCCGTCCACTGGAGTTCTGGTATGGGGGTTCAGTTCAATTGTAGCATCCTCGGCCAGATGTTCTCTAAACAATTACCAAAATTGGCGGTTATCATTGAGCTTAAGTGTACAAAACATAGAGAGTCACTAGACTCTATTTAATGAAGATTTGTGTTGTCTTAGCCAATTTTTGTGGTGAGTTGCAATAGAGTGAAGGATAGACTGTTTTTCTTATTTGCACATAGGTTATAGATCGTTTTCTTAGCTTTTGCCTTATTTACCATTGCACTAGTTCAGATTAGATATTTTCTTGTGTCTGAGATGACCCCGCCCCCCCAGGCTCTGAGTTTATACCCAGCACCGACGTTTAGAAAACTGATGATATTATTGTTTATGCAATTCCACGTACCTTGTAATGATCTTAGCCGGCTTCCGTACTGCTGACACACCGAACCGCCAAACCGCCTTTTCACTTTCAGTTCACTTACTAGTGAGCGCACAGGTGTGAGTGCGCAGAGGCCAGTGAAATACTCCTTCAGTGAAAGTGGGAGGATCCCAATATGCTGCAGGTGTAATCCTTGGAAATCGAATTCACCCGGAGCTCACCACCAAACCGCCTTTTCACTTTCAGTTCCCTTACAAGGGAGCGTGTGCGTGTGAGCATGGAAGTGCTCAAGGGCCAGTGAAATACTCCTTCAGTGAAAGTGGGAGGAGCCCAATATGCTGCACGTGTAATCCTTGGAAAACGAATTCACCCAGAGCTCACTGCCAAACCACCTTTTCACTTTCAGTTCACTTAGTAGTGAGCGTGCAGGGGCTAGTGAAATACTCCTTCGGTGAAAGTGGAAGGAGCCCAAAATGCTGCAGGTGTAAACCTTACTGCCAAACCACCTTTTCACTTTCAGTTCACTCACTAGTGAACATGCGTCCGTGAGCATGCAGTGGCCAGTGAAATACTCCTTCTGTGAAAGTGGGAGGAGCCCAATATGCTGCAGGTGTAATGCTTGGAAAACGAATTCGCTCAGTGCTCACTGCCAAACAGCTTTTTCACTTTCAGTTCACTTAGTAGTGAGCGCTTTAAATAACCATAATCAATTGTCAGTGCACCTATTGGTAACAAAATAGTAACACAATCGTATTACATCAGTATGTTCCCTGGCTGTGGGAATCTCGAAACCGGAGCATAATAGAACACAAAGCTGATTCAATGATGTTTCATTTTTAGTTTTTGGTGTATTCACCAGTGAAAAAGGCCGTCGCCTTAAGCAATACATGCTATCTCTATCACTATCACATACTTTTCACTACCGTCCAGAGAGTCCCCATCCATCACAACATGTTCCATGACATCATAACATTCTCTGAATTACTCAACATTCTACCAATAGGATTGCAACCTGGTAAACATCAGTGGGCTATGGAGGATTGCCCCCAAAGCACTCCTACGGGGGGGGGGGGTTCACAAAGTGTTCTGGATTAAGTAGATCTGCAGCTATAGCACTGTGAAGCAATACATGCAGAGAAAAGAGTGTCATGCTCATTCACTAGTCCTTCATGTATACAGGCAGGCCCAACTCTCTTTAGAGATGTTTAGCGTTGCCACAATGCTGCATACTGTGTTGCGCGCCTTCAATGGATGGTGGACAACAGGATACTGGCACTATCTTACCCCTTGCTCAAAATTCCTACCGGAAGACTGAGGGGCCTCATTATGAGGTCAGTGAGGCATAAAATAATGGTGGTAAAATTGCCGTAACAGATTTACTGCCACTTTACGGCCAGTTTGCGCACCATCAATGTAAAAGCTCGGTGGTGAATTGGAGGATTTACCTCCAGCATACAGCTGCAGTAAATCCTCCACATTACTTCCAAAAATCATCAAATTTACCGCCGCAGAATCGCTGCTCGTGGTAAATCTGATAAAATCCCCATGTACTCTAAAAATGGGTTTAGGTGATGTTATGTTATTTGAATTTGTACAGCGCATAGTCACCCGAGGGTATCTTGGCTCTAGAGAGGAAAGACAGCGACAGCCATTCATCAACCACCAACCACTAGAACAAAAATGTCTTTAAGGCCCTTCTAAATGCCAAATGACTTGGCAAAGTCTTTAGTGACAGTGGCAAGTCGTTCCACATTATGGCAGTGGCCACCGAAAAAGCCCTGCCACCAATGCGCGAATGGTGAAAGGTAGGCACAACCAACAGACCAGCCGAAGCAGAACGCAGAGAGCGGGTGGGACAATAGTGAGTAAATTTGGTCTGGAGGTATTCAGCAACCCCTAGTCCATGGAGCACCCGGTGAACAATGCAGAGTACATTAAACTTGATACACTGCACCACTGGGAGCCAGTGCAGGGCCCACAACACGGGGAGATGTGCGACACATAGGGTGAACCCGTTGCAGATTTTGGAGGCGCTGAAGCCATTGGATTACAGCCTTAGGCTAGGCGAGATATAGAGAATTACAGTAATCCAACCAATTTAGCACCATGGCCGCAACCAACGGTGGACGAAGAGTAGCCGGTAGCAAAAGAAGCACCTTTTTTAGTGTCTTCAGTTGAAAATGACCCACTTTACAGACAGCAGAAACTTGATCGTTCATAGAAAGGGAGGCCGAGAGCTTCACTACCAGGTTCTTCACCTTCGTCACTGGTACAGGAAGAGACCCAAGAGAAGAAGGCCAAAAGAAAGACACCCAAAGGGCAGGATTAGGGGGGGCGCCTACCACCATCACCTCTGTCTTGCCCCCCATTCAACTTCAGCCAGTTACGGCTCATCCACTCATCATCCACTGCTTTACACTGTGCTCTGAGATTAGGGTCATACGTAATGCGCCATTTGCGCTCCATCTGTCTAACTTGAAGACGAGTAGTTTTAAGCTGTATGGAGAACCATGGTTGTGAAGGAATCCTACGTGGTTGGATAAGCCGCTGAGGAACCAATGTGTCAGCTGCTTTCTGAAAAAAGCAGTAGAGAGTAGAGGGTGAGGCGGCAGAGACCGCTGACACTTCATTTTAACTAATGAAACATAACTCAGCATGTCAGCAGAACGCCAACCACGCTGCCACACAGGAGGCAGGAAGGACTTAGACTGGACCTGGCCCATTTTAAAAGTACAGGTCACTAGATAATGGTCGGACCAGAGTACCGACTCTATGGATTGAATGGGGAACACAGTTTCGTTTGCCAGAACTAAATCCAGAGTGTTACCCATTTTATGAGTAGGTCCCAATACCAATTGTTGGAGATCATGGTCAGTTAAGCTGGAGAAAAACAGATTGATCGCAGGTAACCTAGGCCAGTTGAATTTTAAATTAAAATCACCCAGAACAACCACCTCCTTACGACCAAGTGGTAATAACAGTTAAAACGCCTGGCTGTAATTGCAACCGAATTACATTCAAAGGCATAATGAGGCCCACCTGTGAACACTATCTCTCAGGCGCGTAGGCATGGAATCCCTGCTCTGCTTGCCGTGCAGACTATGCATATCAGGTCACTACCCATTTTAAATGTTTGGGCAGTGAAGCAGCTCCTGCAAAATCATTCAGAAATGGTCCTGCAGTCCCGTTATAATACTAAGGGGGTCCTTTTTTAATTGATGCAAATAGCATGGACGGATGTGTGCCACTTGCTTGCCCCGGGGTCCTCTCGTAGTGCAATGACGCATTAATGCCTTGCGTCATGTACGAATGACAGGAGGATTGTCATTCGTGTCTACCTTCGGCTACCGTCGGGTCTGGTGCGCATTATAAGTGAATAAAACAAACAAACAAACAATCATGATTGCATGGGAATCCAATGCATCGAAGTCAGCATCAAAATCACAGGTGTGAGTAAATTATTGTTTTCTGGCAGGTGGGTAAGGTGGGGGAGGCGGAAAACAATAATTTCATCATGTGTCCCCACTCTGCCTTTCAAAACGAGGCAAACCCTACTTTTTACGGTGTGTAGTCATTGCATCGAATGCCAAAGCATCGAGTGCCTTACCATAGAAAAAAAGCATCGAAAAAAAAATCAAATGCTTTTTTTTTTAATGCGGGGGTCCCCCCTCAGCCCTCCTTTTTTTAACCTCAAAAAACCATTATAATTAAAATAAAGCCTTTACCATTGAAAAAAATGCATTCGATACATTTTTTTTCTATGGTAAGGCATTCGATGCTTTGGCATTCGATGCAAAGACTAGATACCCTTTTTGCACTCCAGGGATTTGCAAGATAACCCCGTATGTGTCACTTGTGTGAGGAATACTTGTCTACAGTGTGTGGTGCCAATGAGAATCTGTGCAATAGGCCCAAGTGTCACATGTTGCTCTTGGCCAACTTGGACTTCCAACTAAGTGGGAGCCAAAAAACAATGTTATTAGAGAAACGAAATGAAAGATATATTAGGAAAACTTCGGGATAAACAAGCACAGTGTGACAACGAGATCCATATGTCCTTGCTTTTTTTCTTGCAGTGAATGTCTCACAGTTGGTACTGCATTTCACGGGGCCATCTGTCGAAGGGGTGTGTTGAGTAGATTGAGTACTTCACCTTATAACGAACCTCCAGCTTACAAAGGGTGTGACGTGTAAGTGGGCACTTCCCTCATCTTGTGCCCCCTACTGCCCTGCAAGCACAGGGCTGCCAACCTGCCGCACAACCAAACCCTGCCTGGACGCTCAGCGCCCGATTCATGGAATTTTTTGCACGGTTCAAAGTGACTTTGCACTGCTGAAAAGTGACGCTGCACTGCCCACACAAACCCTGATTCGTGGAACTGTGCAAAGTGTATGATTTTGCACTGCAAAAATACACTTTGCACAGTTCCATAAATCAGGGTTTGGGTCGGCAGTGCAAGGTCACTTTTCAACAGTGCAAATTCACACTGAATGAACGTGCAACGAATTCCATGAATCGGGCCCTCAGACTGTAATGCATGGGTCTTACTCTAAGGGTGTGCAGCACATCTGTGGAAGGTGAGGGGTAATGAGGGTCGGAGTGGCCTAGGGCAATACGCCCATGGCCGAACCAAAAACACAAAATACTGGTGTGAGCTAGTTGTCTGGTCAAAGTAGGCCACTTTTTTTGGCCAATACGGGCCAATTGGATGAGTTACTTCGCTATGTGGCTAGTAGTTTTGACCAGTGTTACTGCATACATATTCTTTGACATGCACAATTTGCATCACATTTTAAAGGGCCTGATTCATGGAAGCATTTTATAATGGCGCAAATTGCAATCCCATAGGAAAATGCTCCATGAATCAAAACCTCCCCCTTGGGTACTACTCAAGCAATGTGTCACAAAAGGAATGAATTGTCGTTTGCAACTGTGGGCCACTTTTTCATTGGTGCCCGAGACAATGTTATGGCCCAGTCCGTCCCTGGGGGTGAGGACACCATAGCCCCCCCCCCTCGGCTCTGAAGCAGTTAAATGTTTTTGAATCCTCCAAGGATAGCAAAACAGGCCGAGCGTTGCCTTGCGCTGGCAGGAGGTTAGGCAAGGCGGGCTGTTGCTGTTGTTTTCATTGCGCGCGCTCTAATCAGGGAAGAGTCGGAACAATAATGCTTGTAATGCTGATTTTGGAACGCGTCCACGCAGCTTTTCCCAGGCCGGCCAGCCTTGGGAACCGCTGATAGTGTGCCACACCAGGGGCACGGCCCCAATCACCCGGCGCAGGGCAGGGCAGCCTTTTCGGCGGATAAGGCATGTTAGGGATGACAAGAATCCGCCAAGCATGGGAAGTGCGAACAGGCGCAGTAGCAAATGCGCTACGTTGGCGGCTAAGATTTTACCATAACCCTTTCACTGCGTGTAGGGGTTCTACGTAGCCGTAATCTCCATGGCAACGCTGCCAAGTCAAAGGGAGTTGGTTCTAGTTAACTACGCTTCCCCCCACACACTCGTGCAAATACACAAGTCCCGTGCACATAGAAAGGCACTTGCATCGTACTTATTTATTGTATTTGTTATTATTTTATAGCGCCGACATGCTATGTGGGGGCCGGTTCAGAGCATCTAGTTCCGGTACAGCACATGTCTAGAATCTGCTCGTACAGCGAGAAGGAGCATTGGGGTAATTGAAGGGGAACATCGTAAAGGCGGAAAAATGGATGCATGGTAGGACATTTTATTTTTAAAAAATCAAATTGCCTGCAGGGGATCACCAACCTTAGGATTTATGTGCTGCTGGTTCCCCTGCATCGATTTTTAACTTTTGTAAAATGGAGAGCAAGAGTGAAGAGTAAAATTCCCCTTTACTGTACAGTTTTACTGTTTGTCTTGCCAAAAAGTGAATGTTGCCGGCGAATTGTGGTTTGAGACGGCATTTACCAAAGGATTCTTATGGAGCCTGTCTGCGTTTAGCTGGTGCCGCATCAGAGGTCTGCAACCTTTGGCTCTTCTAATGTTTAGTACTCCATCTCCCATCAGCCCAATCCAGCATGGCAAACGGTGAGGGTCTTGTGGGAGTCGTAGTCCAAAACATGTTGGAGTCCCGCCGGTTGCATAACCATGTGCTAAATGAAGGCAGATTTCGTAGAAATCCATGCATGGAAATCTTATCCACATGTGAAATTAATTTACTTTCATGACAGAGGAGGAAAGCAGGACATCGATCTTAACTCCACTTTGTACCCCTTCTCTGCCTTGAAAGCAAATAAAAATGGGCTGGTGCAGTAAAAGAAGCGAGAAAGCAGTATGCCTAGCTTGTAATGCCTTTATTTTTCCACTCCACCCATTATAAAATGACACTGATGCAATTTTGAAGCTAACTTTTTTTTAACGTTGGTCTGTTAGTTGTTGCTTGCGACTCCTATAAGCCGAAACTATATTGCATTGAAGTACAGACAGGGAGGAATGGCATATGAGGAGGGACACATAATCTCTAGGTGTTGTTTGGTTTTGTGCCCACCCATTGCCTGCCCATGGCCATGCTAATCCATATGGCCATTGCCACCCATTCCTGCCTGTGCCCGCCCAAAATACCTCCTCATGGGAACTCTTTGATCTTGCTTTAAGGATTTGATTTGTGTATTTATAATGCGCATAGTCCAAAGGAGCCTGGCAAATCTGCATCTGGACGCAGATGTACTTTTCTGATTTAGCAAGAACGTAAACAGCTTTCTTTACTATAACCAGGAATTGTTCATTTAAACAAGTAGGTTTTTAACAGTTTTCGAAAGCTGGATAGAGATTGAGTTTCACGCAAACATTGCGGGAAAGAGTTCCAAATGCGGGGGCCCAAAAAAGAGAACCGTCGATCTCCCCACGTAGATGTTCTAGAGGAAGGAACTATTAATAGTGCCTGTCCTTTAGATTGTAAAGTACGGGTAAGATGGTAGTGTAGAATCTTTGAGGTACGGTACACAGGGGCCAACCCATAAATAAATTTAAAAACAAGACTCCGAATCTTAAACTCTACTCGCTGCTGTACCTACCGGCAGCCAATGTAGACTTCTTCGAAACTCTCAGATAGAGGCGTTCCGTGTAAAAGAAAAAATCATACGGACAGCCGAGTTCTGGGCCACCTAAATATTTTGAACTTGCCAGATATAAGCCATTTCATTAGTCCAACTTCGAGTTAGTAAGTACGCCTACCACTATGGGGAGATCTTTTACAGACATGAGGGGCAGTGGAGGTTTTTGAAGCTTAAGTTGGAAATACATGGACTTTATGATTTGATTCACATGTAGATGACAACCTAAACTAGCCTCCCATACACAGCCTAGATTTTATTACAGTACAAAAAAGAAGGTGGGTGAGGCGCGCACTCCCGGTCCTGGTCAATTAAACCTGTTGCAAAAAATAAGTAGCTGGGTCACATCCCAAAAAGGACAAATATTCACAGGGTTAGATCCCTTGCTGCAAATCAGGTACTCAGTATTAACAGGGTTAGATCCCTTGCTGCAAATCAGGTACTCAGTATTAACAGGGTTAGATCCCTCAGCTGCAGTTCTGTGGTCTGTAGTTGTTCTCCTCCTAGCGCTTTCTTATCTCAAATAATCATCAGGGAGGCTGTTAAGCAGGTGTGTCTAATTAGACTCAAAGGATTCTGGTAGCTGTAGTGAAAAAGTTTTTTTCTGTTCAGAAGGGATCTAACCCTGCTTTTGGGATGTGACCCAGCTACTTATTTTTTGCAACAGGTTCAATTGACCAGGACCGGGAGTGCGCGCCTCACCCACCTTCTTTTTTGTACTAGATTTTATTACAGCCTGGGTGTATCTGGTAGGCAGCCCAAACAGAGCGGGGCGGGGGATCAGAGATGTAACATTAGACCATTTCTTTTTTGGGCCTAAAATGATAACCTGCGTTTTTGAGGGATTCAGTTGGAGTTTATTTTATAGCCACCAACAGTGGATTGTTTCAGTGCACTTTACTAATCACTCCACTGCCTCTGCTGGTTGGTTTAAGCAAACATAAATCTGGGTATCGTCTGCATATGAGTGATACTGTAGGTTAAAATGCCTAAACATATTAAGCAGGGGACGAACATAGATATTACAAAGCAGAGGTGACAGAGATGAACCCTGTGGAACACCACAGGTGACTGCTAGTGCATTGGACAAATAAGGACCAAACTTAACTTTTTGCCAGTGATCAGTTAAAAATGATTCAAACCACTTAATGGCTTCCTTAGATATGTGTGCCAGTGATAGAAGTCTGGTTTTAAGTATTTCAAAATCAACTGTGTCGAATGCTGCAGATAAGTCAAGCAAGACAAGCATGCAAAACTCGCCCTTGTCTGCAGCTTCAAGAAGGTTATCGCAGACTCCCACTAGGGCCGTCTCAGTGTCATGACCTTGACTAAATCCAGATTGATAAACATCCAGGATATTGTTGTTATCCAGGAAAGCTTGCAACTGAGAGGTGACGACCTTCTCCAGCATTTTTGCTGGCCAAAGAAGGCCAGCAATTGGGTGATAATTTAAAAGGGTGTTATGGTCCAAGGTGGGCTTCTTTAACAGTGGGGTAAGATATGATTTTTTTTAGGGCTGATGGTAGACTCCCTTGAGTTACCAAGGCATCCACAAACCACTGTAAAGGCTTACTAAGCACCTTTGCATGTTGTTTGGCCAAACAGTCCGGAATAGGGCTGTAGGGATGATTTGTTGGCATAAGCTTTTTTATCAGTTTCTCAACGGTTTCTTCGGTCACTGTTGAGAAATGTAATCAAGCCTTACATTCAAAGTGCCTGCCAGTGTTTGTTCAAAGCAGTCTTCTGAGAGTTAACAACTTAATTGGAGTTGTAAACACGCTACATGCAAACAATTTCTTACCAGGCCTTCCTTCCACCACTGGATTTATAAACACTCTGCATGTCCTTTACTGAAGTTGTATTAAAAACAAGCATTGGAAAAGGCACTGAAATCGTGTTTCAAGCAAGCATTGGCAAAGCCAACATGTTTGGCTTCTGTATACGTTTTAAGCTTTTGCCAGGCACTGCTATTACATGCCCAGGTACTCGCACCATTTTGCACCTGCTACCAACAATGTATAGTTCATACCAATACAGCTGTTCCTGGCAAGTGCCTTTCGAATGCCTACACAAAAGTCCAATATGTTGGCTTTGCCAATGCTTGTTTTACATATGGTGGAAGACCATTTAGGAACTCTTTTTGGAGAGCGGTCTGAAAGCTGAGAGGAGACACTAAGATCGAAAAATCTGCTGTTTGAAGAAATGATTAACATAGAGGGTAGTTTTCAAACCAACTCTGTTTTAGGTGTAGATTTGGAGTTGGAACTCAGTCAAAATGAATGGTGATAGCTTGAGAGTATGCCAATGGGTCCATGAGGAACAGGTACTTTCTGCGCCAGCCATTTGGCCTGCAGGTGATGAGCCAATATATAGACCTCTTTGCCACACCATCATTAGCCACTTCGACCAAGACTCGCAGTGAAATGGTCCATCCATCCCTAGGATGCAGGATCAGACGTGGATCTGGGGGACGAGGGGCTTCAGTTGAGCGAGGGTCCGTTGGGGTAGATATATTTTGAATATGATATTGGATGTTGCTGGGGTCGTCAGATTACCAGAGAAGTGCTCTATTGTTCACAAGTCGATGTTTCAATTGGGCGTGCTTTGTTGTGACAGTTGGATATATCTAAACAAAGACTCTGGGCCTCATTAGGACCCAGGCGGAGTGGGTTTCCGCCAGCGCTAATCGCGGCGGACCCGTCCGCCGTACTACGAGTTCCCTTAGCGCCATGGAGGTTTTCTCCGCCTGGTTTTACCAGGCGGAGAAAACCATGGCGCTACGGGACCTCGTTGTTAATTACGCCACCGTATTTTACGGTGGCGTAATTAACTCCTTCCCCACTCCCATTATACCCTATGGGGCAAGAATGGGAATGGGGAAGGGCAGAATGGGGATTGGGGATTTACCGCTCCGCCGAGGTCGGAATGGGGCGGTAAATCCGCCAACCCCCATGGCGCTATCGACGGCTTTCCGCCGTGCTTCGCGGTGCATTTAGCACCGCGAAATCCGCCTGGGTCCTAATGAGGCCCTCTGTGTGTAGAGCAGAGAGGGGAACGTGCAGAGGAGCAGAAAGGAAGGACACAAGGAGCCTGAGGAAGTTGGCTTCAGGGGGCCAAAAGGTGACTGGGAAGGCTGGTGGACCAGCCATGCAGGTGGGTGGGACATGTAGCCAAATAAAGGGGGTTAGTGCTTGGGGGAGGGTGGATGAAAAGAAAATCATGTGTAATGACAAACATGTTAGCCTGTCAGGAAATGATGCAGGAATGTTTCACACTGGAAACGTGTAGCAGTCTTAACTAAAAGAAGCCTTTCATTCCACTTAAAACTGTGCTAGTGTGCATTTCTCTCTGTGTCATGACGATTCACTGCGTCACACGTGCTCTTTCTCCATTGGGTGCTGGATCCCTGCATCTCTTCTAAAATGGCTTCCATAGTCCACAAGGTCGTGATTTGGGATGAAAAAAGGCTTACATATTGGTCAAACTGGTTATCTCTGGGGGCCTTTGTGACACCCAAAACCACTTGTGACCCCAAAACGTAGGAAACCATTTTTTCGTCTGTGAATCTACCCTTTCTAAGGAACTCTCTAACGTGGAGCTGGAGGCGGGGGGACTGAAAACTGCACTTTTTAATTGCACTTTAATGACAAAATCCTACCTGCAACTGCCTCGTGTGTTATATTGATTTACACAGGTTTTCACTGTTTATGTTATTTTAAAATGCTTTGCCCGCTCACCACCATCATAGTAGCTTCAAAGCACCTATTCCTGTCCATAACGTAGCATATTGTGTGCCCACGTGTCGCGATTTTATACTTTAGGCACTGCACTTCCTGGCTGGATCTGCAAATCCAGCAAACAAGTGCAGTGCCCAAACTATGGAAATAGTATCATTAGACGTGGGCACGATAAGCGACGCACGTCTTGGGAGGATAGCTCAGGGGCAATGTGCTCGCCTTGGAAGCAAGACGACATGGAGCAACACAGGTTCGATCCCGGATCCGTGCTCAGGAAACCTCTGGTTGTTAAGCGCGTTATAAATAACCTATCATATCATAAACAATTTCGTTGCCTGGCAGCGCTACCCCACTGGTCACTAAAGGCCAGTCTTATGAGACCAACCCTCTCCGGAACCTTTGGGGTGGTTGTGATAGCAGAACTACAATGACAACTGTGCTTCTATCATTACCACCTAATACTTGACCCTCCATACCAAAAACACTCGGAGGTAAACGGTTTGAGTGAGGTTGAGAGGAATGCTGAACGCCCAGCCTTCACATCACCCACTGGTTCCCATCTTTTCTGCGCTCCAGCGGGTGGAGGAACGGCCACGGATCCCACAGCAATGGGAAGCAGGCGGGGGATTATTGTGGTTACAATTCGTAGAATGCTAACTGAAGCCAGGCACCAGCATGCCGAATGCTTGCCTTTTTGAATCATGCTCTGTTGGTTTCAGTTATCGCTCCACATTAATGTTTTGCATGATACATATTTCACTCGCGTTCATTGTTTCTGGGGGAGGGGGTCCTCGCGCACCCTTTGAAGCAGTGACGTGCTGTGACGTGTGTTGCATATGTGCCACTGTTGCCAACTGGCCCTCTTCATCTGGACCCGCATTTGGCCCAGTGCCTTTTCAGCACGTTTGTAGTATGAGTTCATTATAATTAACGAATGTGTTTAACGCATAACGACACATGAAGATATATTCTAGGAACCGACATTTTACAGATGATGAGGGCAGGGAGATAACTAGTATAGCACAAGGTCACACAACTATTAATGGACAGACCTTTGTACCTATTTCTCCTGGATACAGAATTATTCTAGAAAAAGCTTTTTGGGTATAGTGCCTTATACTCTGCGACACGGAAATGATCAATAGTAGGGCACACCAGACTTGAGTACTCTAAGGAATACCACTCCTTAGAAATCAAAATTATAGACTGAAATAGGTACTGTTAAGCTGCGCCAGGCTCCTCAAAGATTGTTTCAAATAGATATTCAAATTCCAACGGCAGGGTTTTAAAGAAAGAAGTTTTGTTCAAGGTCTTTTAAGACCTATAGTTATTCAAAAGCGTATGCGCGTTGGGGTTGACATGTGTTTCGGCCATCAAGGCCTTTCTCAAAATCGGGCCTTCAAAACGAAACGAGTGGTATCTCTCCACAATTATTGAGAATTATTTGTGTCCAAAGTTACTGGCTGAAATCTTGTCTTAGGCCCTCTGCGCCTGGATAGAAAGGAGGGACACGCCGAGGAGGTTTTAACATCCGTTTATTATGGCTTGCAAACATTAACTGCCAAAACCTTTTCCCTCCCCCTTTCCTCATGAGTCACGTGGTGTCAACCACGTGACCCTGTGTCTCTCTCTTAAAGGGACACTAGCACTGCAACAACACCCCCGGACAAATGTCCTTGCATCGTTATCAGCATTCTTCAACTAAGCGTCCTGGTTTCTTCACGATTCTTTGGGGTCGGCTGCTGGTGGCTTCTTCTGGGTTATCTTCTGGTTGATCCATTCTCTTCATTTCTGGTCGAGGTGGGAACCTTGGGGGAGTCCATAGTCTGTCTCAAACATCCTGTGGTTCCGGGTCTGGATCTGGAGGCTGGAACTTCTCACTTTCATTTGCCACAGCGAGTTTGAATAACAAACTGTTTCGAGTTATTTCCTTCTCTTCATTTTCGGCTGTCACCATGGTTCTTTTTACCGCCGTAACTTGGAGAGGTTGTGGGGCAAACCGAGAGTCAGTTTTCTTGACTATCGTTTGTTGCACTAGCACTTCATCTCCGACCTGAAACTCCTTCAGGCGTGCCCCTCTTCTTTCATCTGTCTGTATACGAGCTTGTTCTTTACACTCTGTTTCTCTCCTTAGGATCTCAGGATCTGCTTCTGGCTGGTTCGTTGGATGTCGTATTATTCATGTGCGAACTTGGTATTTCACTATGAGTTCCGGTGGGGTCTTGTTTGTGGCTTAGTGCGGCGTGTTGCGGTAATCGCGAAGCATTCGGCATAGTGCTTGATGCGGATCGACATTTTCGATCCGTGCTCACTGTAAAGTCTTTTTGATGGAAGCCATAAATCTTTCAGCCATCCCATTCGCTTGGGGCCAGCGAGGTGTTACTTTCTCGTGTCTGAACCCTAGGTGCTTGGTGAATATTGCGAATTCATGCCTGCAGAACGGCGGACCATTGTCTGATTTGATGACTTTTGGTATTCCCCATTCGCTCACTACTTCGTCGAAGACAGCTGCTACTTGGGCGAATGCCATGGACGTGGAACGCTTTACAATCGGGAACCTGGAGTGTTCATCGATGAATAGTAGTAGGTATTCACCTGATTCAAGTGGTCCATGAAAGTCTACTGCAACTTTTTCCCATGGATGTTCTGGAATCTGTGTTGGCTGCAGAGGTATGGGGGTTTCTGCTCTGGCTGTGCATGGTGTCTAGGAAGGGGAACCATACATGGCATCGTAGCTGCCGTTTGGTATTGTCTGCGCCACGATGCTCCTCGTGAGCTGTCTTAATTACTTCTGAACGTAGGGTGGCTGGAACCACCAGCCTGCATCCCCGTACGAGTATGGCTTTGTCTTTCACGGCTAGTTCTGTGTGCACTTTTGCCAGCCTCTCGCGCTCATCTCTGCATGCCCCAGGATGTGTTGTTAGTGCTCTCCGGTAGTCCTTCCACCTGTTGTTTTCGGTGAGGCTCATCGCCAGGGCCAATTAATGGATCAGCCGCTGATGCTGGGGCAATGGCTTCCAGTGATATTGCTGTGGAAGCGCATTCGTGGTGATGTAGCTTATGTATTCAGCATCACCAGGTCATGGCACTGACTTTCCTGTGGGGTGTCTGGATAAATAGTCAGCTAGGTTGTTCTCAACCCCTGGACAATGGATGATCTGGTAATCATATTCTTGTAGGCGTATGCCCCAACGTTCAATTCTGGGGGGCATCTTTCTTCTGGGGTTCCCGAAAACTGATAGTAAGGCCTGCTGATTGGTGTTGAAGGTGAACTTTTTGCCTATTAAAAAGTTCACCCATACCGCTGCCAAACTCTCTTGTTCCGCTTGGGAATATGCGGACACGGGGGGCGCCAGTGCCCTGCTGGTGTATGCCACAACATGTCTCTGGTGGGTGTCAACTCTGTTGGTTTCGGCAAGTATGGCCCCTAGTCCTACTGGACTTGCGTCTACTACAATTTCGGTGTGCCAGTCTGGGTCAAAGTAGGCAAGTTTTCTGGCTTCAGCTAGGGACTGTTTGATGGTATCAAACGCCTCCTGGCATTTCGCTGACCAGGCAAAAAGGATGTCTTTTTGGAGCAACTTCCTGAGGGGTTCTGTGATCGTGGCATAGTGCGGTATGTACCTGGCGCAATATCCTGCCATGCCGAGGAACGATCTGACATCCGCAATTTGTCTGGGCTCTTGCAGGTTGGAAATTGTGGAGTCTTTCTCAGGATCTGGGGCCATGCCGCCTGCGGAAAAGATATGGCTGAAGAATTTTAACTTGGACTTGCTGAAACAGCACTTGTTGATATTGAGGGTGAGACCTGCCTCTTGGATGGCTTTGCAGGTAGCTCGAAGAGCTATGTCATGTTCTTCATGCGATCGTCCATACACGAGGATGTTGTCACTGTAGTTCAGTGCTCCTCTTATTGGCGGAATGATTTGCCTGATGGCCTCGTGAAAAATGTCCACGGCTGATGATATGCCAAATTTTAAGCGTTTGTAGCTGAAAAGACCATCGTGGGTGGCGAAGGTGGTAATGCCTCTCGATTCCGGGTGGAGTACCATCTGGTGGTACCCTTGATTTAGGTCAAGTTTGGAGAAGACAATGGATTTATTCAGTTGGACTATCATGTCCTCAATTCTCGGGCCTGGGTGTCGCTCTCTCTGGATGGCAGTGTTGGCCATTCGCCTGTCTACGCAGAGTCTGAGACGCCCTCCTTCTTTTCGTACTATCACTAATGGTGAGACCCAAGGGGTCGGGCATGTTGCTGGCTCAATGATCCTATCTTCTAAGAGTTGTCTGAGTTCGGCCGACACTGCAGCTTGCAAGTGAAATCCAACTCTCCTTGGGTGTTGTGGAATGGGTCGGACTGTTGGGTCGATATGTAGTTTCACGGGCGTGCCCTTCATTTTTCCTAGGCCCTTGCATATGAGTGGAAATTCGCTCATGATGGTCTCCTTTGTCATGGTATCTGTTTGAGCAGGCCAGTTTTGAATGTTGAACACATGGTCTCTTGTGTCAGGTGTTGGTGCTGTTGAGCCGATTTTGTCGGCTTCCTGGACATGTATGTCTATGAGCCCTAGGCAGGAGGCAGTCCTATAGTTTAGTAGGCATCTCCCTTTGGTCGGACTACGAATGACATGAATGATGGTTGTCGTGGAGTGGTTGTCATGGATGAGTCGACGCCCAAACGAGCCAATGGCTTCTAGGGGGACTGCTGCGCCCCACTGGACTATCTTGGAGGCTGATGGTGTAAGAGCTGGTTTTTCAGGGATTTGGTGAAACTCCTTTTCACCCATTATGTTTACGGTAGCTCCTGAGTCGACTAGGAAGCAGAATTGTCTACCACCTATTTCCACGGGTATCTTGGGCGCTTCTCGGGATTCCCTTTCATCCATGATGAGATTGACGTATTCGTCCTGCGAATATTGGTCATATTGGTCAGTTTCGTAGTCGAAACCTTGTCGTTCTGCGCCGTAGTAGTTCTGTTATGATGGGGGTCCATCATATTCGTCTCTTATGTGGGAGACCTGGTCATGTCTCTCGTCGTCCTGGGTTTCAGCGTCTTGGTAGACGTCTTCGACTACTCTGACGTATCGTCTTGGATTTTGCTGATACGGGCGCATTTGGCTGAGTTTTTGGATTTCTGTTGGGTGTTTTGTATTGAGGGGCCATAGGCATTTGTGGCGTTGGAAACGGTCTGCCTTCTCTGCAGACTGACTGAAAATGTCCTTCTCTGCCGCAGTTGCCACATCTCTGGGATAGTGCGGGACAGGTCCCTGCATGGGAAAAAGCCATCCCACAGCGGTAGCACTGTTGTTGTGTTCTTGGGGTAGCTGGGTAACTGGAGTTGGAGGGCCTCTCTGTTGTTCTGGTTGTGTTTGGTTGTATTGCCGCTATCATTTTATTCTTGTTATGTCTTGTTGAGGTGCTGCCTGCTATCTGTGTTACTTGCTTCTCGACCTTTTCTAGAATTCTGGTCATTTCACTGACCTCATCTATGGTGAGTGGCTTCTTGAGAAGTTGTTTTTTAAGGGTTTGGGAAACACATCCTTCAACGACTCTTAGGTGGATGGCCTCATCTAGTGAGAAGGCATGAAACTGGCAGTGCGCACCTTTTATTCGTAGGCGGGTGATGAACTTGTCGACTGTTTCATCGATTCTTTGGGTGCACTGATTAAATATGTATCTTTCGTAATCCCTGTAGGGCTCAATTACCAGCCTCTTGTTCAGAGCCGTGATTAGTGCTGGGAAGTCAGTTTGTTCGGCGGTTGGAATGGTCTTTATAAGACTTTTAACATAATTCCCTGCTAGATTCAGGAACATACTGCATAGTCTAGGTGAGTTCTCTTCGCCTGCAGCTTCAATGAACGTATTAAAGTCTTCTAACCACTCTACCCACCGTGGGCCCTTGTCAGCTTGTGGTGTCATGGAGAAGGGGGGGGCATGCGCCATGCAGTGGCAGCCGTGTTCCCAGTGGGGGCCGGAGGAGTTGGAGCTTGTTGGTCTGCTGGAGAGCTCATGATGGTGGTGGTGGTAATGGTCTTGGTGCTGGGGCGGCGGTTGTCCTCCTATAGGCCTTGATGTGGTGTTGTAGCCGTGTGCGTGTCGTATGAGTACCAGGCTGGTTGCTATGTGGCTTTCGCTTGTGTGTGGCACGTGGTCACAGTAGGTTACACACGTGTGGATCCTTCTTGGTTTTGTCCCTCTGTTTGTTGTCATGGAAAGTCAATGAGGGAAATTGGGGGTTACCGCCCACCTGAGGTCTTGTCGCTTGTGCTGGCTGGACTGTAGGCCTCTGGAGCGACCGCTGGCCGATTGCCGCGCAGTAGTGGTGTGGTGTGCACTCCCTGTGCACACTTCCAGGGCTTGGCTCCCTGCTGTGGTGTGCAATCCTTGTGTACACTGACAGGGCTTAGTTCTGTGCTTTGACCGCTGGTGGATTGCCACACGGTGTGTTGGTGTGGAGGGAGGGGGCAGGCAGCGTTCTGTGGAGCCTTCCTGCTGGTGCGCGTTTCTTCTTTGCGGCCGCGGGGAAACTGAGGAGGAGGAGACAGGGACCGGGATCGGGCAGTCCAGCTGAGGAAGAGTAGGCAGGCAGGCAGCGTGTCGCTGGGATCCCCACCGGCGCACGTGTAGTCAGCGTGGCAGCGGGGGAAGGAGGAGGAGGACAGGCCCGGGATCAGGCAGTCACTGTGGCTAGCCGGGATCGTCTAGCAGGACGCACTAGAGCGGGATCGCTCGTGCGATAAGGAGGTCTCGGACTCGGCGGTCCTGGACAGACCTCATCGCCAGTTGTTAGGCCCTCTGGGCCTGGATAGAAAGGAGGGACACACCGAGGAGGTTTTAACATCCGTTTATTACGGCTTGCAAACATTAACTGCCAAAACCTTTTCCCTCCACCTTTCGTCATGAGTCACGTGGTGTCAACCACGTGATCCTGTGTCTCTCTCTTAAAGGGACACTAGCCGTGCAACATCTTGGTTCATGTTACATTGTTTTTCATCCGAAACCTTTATGAGGGATTGTTACCTTGAACCTTCCTGGATGAACTTTACCCCATGTGGCACCCCGCGATTTCAGTGTACAAAATTATCCTTACAAGTCTAGAGGAAGTCCTGTGGCCCTGCTGCCTTCAATGCGCTCAATCTAGGACCGTTAGTTGCAGTGAATGGAGGCACAACAGTTGCAGCTCTTTGCACACACATTCGTTTAACACCATTGGGGGATACAGGCTGTGGCCCATAGGGAAACGCAGTGTTCTCTGTCACAAGTGGAGAAGAAACGTTCCAGAATAAAGTGGGGTATAGTGGGAGAGTAACATAGTCCTGCATGAAGTTCCAAATTAGAAACATGGCTGTCACGCAGGCCACCACGTGTGAGTAAACTTCTTAGAAACTTTCATGTATAAATCTGAATGAAGCCCTCTTTCCTACACAGCTCCTCCAACAGTCCTGGCAGGAGCACCAGAGGATTACTTACATCGCCATGGAGAGAGCTTAGAAGCATGGAACTTATCTCTTAAGCAACAACAATAACAAGTCCCCCAACAGAACATGGCCCTGCTAGTCCAGCACCAGAGGAAAGTAAATAAATAATCTGGAAAGTAAAAAGCAATGCTAAATCACAACATAAACATGACTCCTGCATGTGTATGTATGTGTATATTCATGCTTGTGTGTGCGGTTGCGGTTGAGCCGCTCCTTTTAGGATAGGGGTGGTCAACCTATGGCCAGAGGGTTTGGCCTATGACTCCCATGATCCCGCACCATGGACTAAGGCTAATGGGAATTGAAGGCCAAAACTTCAGGAGAGACACAGGTTGCAGACCCCTACAGAGGCTGAGTCAAGACTGTTTTGCATATGGCGGGTCCCTTTAGCATGTATAAGATAAGAAGTAATGTAATGGATTGATGAAAGCTTCTTTTTGCTTTTGTAACATGGAGGCTGTTTGTGAATAACATGGCTAAATGAAAACCAAAGAAAATGTGTCGGATATGAGTCTATAACCATTGGCTCGCCAGATGTTTTGGACTATGACTACACTGATTCCTCATTCAAGTAAAGTAAAATCCTACTTGGCAACCCTTATTTGAAAGTGATATGAGGACTCCTGGATGTCCAGGCAGTCCGCATTTTCACTTGCAGAGAAGATATCTTCCAACAGGGAACCAAGTTCACTTAATGCAAGGCAAGGTCAGAGGCGTTATCATTCGTTGCAAAATGGCAAGCAAATCCTGCTTTTTTAAAATCTTAATTCAATAGGCAATTAACATATGTTGCTTAATTAGTTCTCTTATTCATTAATATAGTATGGCACTTGTTCCCCACTGACCAGAAGCTGGTATTCGCCGATGCATGATCACAGAGGGAATACGTTTGATTGTTCTAAAGAAGATAATTTAGCCCTACAAGATGGCGGACAGTACATGCTTTCCATTCTATTAAAAGATCTGACAGTTTGGCAGATTTAAATGTGTCCTTTTTCCATTTCAATATGTATAATACATTGGCAAGTGGGCAGATCATCAAAGTCCCGGCCCCTGTGCATGAGACCAATGATGCGATTTGCCTACCTGAGACTTCTGATATTATTCTGTAATGCAAAATGCGCTCCTGCAGTTGTTGCATGCATGCAAAGGAAAGGGGGTATGGCCTCTTTCAAAATAGGGCATGCTCACATGTAAATGAGGCTATCTGTATGGCCCATTGGCATCTCTGCATTAACAAAGCATGTAATGGGACATTATGTATGAGGACATTATTACCTGATACCGTTTAGTGCAACCAGTAGACGAGAATCTAAGGCCCCACTTGGCTTATTCTAGCAATATTCGTCCTGGCTCTACCATCAGCCTAATTCAAACATATATTTACCCTGCTGGTGATATGGGGCAGGCTTCATTTGCATTGACATGCACCGGGCATTTGTGGGCTGTACCATTCATTGGAGCAGTGCAGTGGGTCAATGAGCCAGATGCTCCACTGTGTACTCCTTAGTAGGTAGACTGTACTGCTGGGTGTTAGTTTTAGTCGGTTTGTTGTCATCCAAGCAAGCCCTGTTTTTAGGTCCAGTGACGCTGTTGCAAGGTTGTTTTGGAGCTTGTAAATAATCTGCGCGTCATTGACGTAATTGTGCCAGATGAGACCAGCCCGGCTGATGAGATCCAGTAGGCAACTGTGGCGTGTCAGAATACGTGCCCGGACAACAAGATATGTTTTTAGAAGGGCTTAGTCTGATTAAATTCAAAAGAAACAAGGTTTCCCTAATGCTGTAGATCCAATCCAGAAGCTATAAAGAAAGTCTAAGGAGGGCATGTTGTGTCAACTGTAACATAGTACTGCAGTCCTCTATCCAGAATCCTATTCTGACCTGCACACTTTCCCTAATTCAAAAGAAAACCACCCTAAAACAAAACTATGGGAAGGATATTTTGGCATGGATGGCTGCTGGCTTTCCCTTAGTATAAACTTTTGCCCTTGGCCCAACTTTCAAACAAAAAGCAGTCCTTCTTGTTTCTGAAGGTGATCCCGGAATTCCAAACCCGGTTTCTCACTGTCCATTCCCACTCCAGAGTTCTACGGTCCTTCTCCTCACTTCCCAACTTTGGGATTTCAATCTCTCTGTTTCCCCCCTGGCTCTGAGGTTCTGTTTCTTCTTATTCCCCACTCTGGGGCTCGGGCTCTTATCTCCCCCCATTATGGGGGTTGGGTTCCGCTCTGTCTCCCCAGTTTGGTGCTCTGTTTCCCTTCTCTCGCCACTATGGGGTCCGGTTTACCCTCTTTCCCCACTCTGGGGTTTGCTTTCTCCCAGTTTCCCACTCTGGATTGGTTTTCTTTTACCTCCCTATTCAGGGGTTTGGGTTCTTCTCTCTCCCTACTCTGAGGTTTTCTTTCTCCTCTTTCCCCACTCTGCAGTTTACTTTCTTCTCTCTCACCACTGTGGGGTTTGTTTTCTTCTCTATATCCCCACTCTGGGATTCGGGTTCTCCTCTCTCCCAACTCTGAAGTTTGCTTTCTCCTGTTTCCCCACTTAGGGCCAGGTAGCTCTTTTGCTCGCTTTGTTTCCTACCCCCTTCTATTGTTGAGGAACTGCGTACGTGCTCTCCGGTGTCAGTGCTCCTCAGGAGGGCTGGTGAGCTTTTCCTCGATCGGTGTGGACCTGCTTCCACTACTCTCCACCTGGGTGTCGTGCCGTTCTTCTGTGGCATCTCTCTTGCTTCGTGGCAGTCACTCAGGGCTACTTTCACTCAGCATCTGCTGGATGACAGTGAGCAACTGTGGGCTGGACTTCAGGCAGCGGTGCCCTTCCGGAGAACTCTCAGACTTCTTCTCCCATCCCGCCAATGTGCCGCAGCTTGTGAGACTCTTCAACAGGACTCCACTTCTTTCTCCCTTTTCTGTACTGCTGCACTTTCCGTCAGCGTCTCGCCTCTTGGCACAATGGTGCTGGTGTGTCTTCTCTATTTTGGGACACACCTCCTTAGTGCTTTATCCCTTGGTTAATGTCTGCGGCCCATTGAAGCTATTCATGGATTGTTTGTATCTGGACACTCCTCGAAGCGGCTGGTTGATTTGTCTCTCATTCTTTGTGAGCGATTGGGCACATCGAGGATCAGAAGCCAAGTCAGCCATGTCAAAAGGTTGTATATTGATATTACAACTGGCAGCCCCTATGTGTCCCAGAAAGGTATTAACAAGAGGGGGAGAGGGAGGATGACTGGTGTCCTGGTCAGTGTGTCCATCTCCAAAGGGGGAGTCACTTCCAGATGGATCCCGCTTACCCTGTCCCCTAGGAGTTGTTAAGCAGAGTGTGCTCACCTGCAAATTCCCAAAGGTGGTGGTTCCCCCTTGGGGAAAGTTGACAATTTACTTGAACGTGTTAAATTTGTGAATGGGCACCGCTTTTCTCATTCAAAATATGGAAGTCTTCTTCAAAGTTTTAGGTTTTGTTTCCAAATTGTACATGGGGTGTAGCCCACTAAGTAGTGCCACCGTGTCAGGGACCATGGGTAGTGCAAAGAAAAAGAGACAAAGGCTCAGCACTTTAAAAGAGACAAAGGCGAAGCGCTTTGAAACACATTGGGCCTCATTACGAGTTTGAAGGTAGCCATGCCGTTTCTACCGGCATGGCTACCTCCAAACTTGAGTCCGGCTACGGGTCCCATGAAAGGGGTATAACCGGGCCATTCCGATCTCGGCAGGCCCGGTAATTCCCCTTTCCCGGGACCCAGAGCCGGTACGTCCCCATTCCCATTCGAGCCCCCATAGGGCTCAATGGGAATGGTGAGGGTGGTAGCAGCGGTACTGTTCATAATGGTACTGCTGCTACCATCCTGTTCTGCTTGCGGGTGTCACTCTGCACGCCTGGTCTGACCAGAGCGGCACCCACGAGCAGAACTCGTAATGTGGCAGTACTGCCCTAACAGTGCCGTTATCACTACCGGCGCCATTATCACTGTACCGCCACAGTGAGGCCCATTGTGTATAGGCATTATACAAATAAACTATTATATCATATCATGTCATTAGCCTTTGGTGTGGCCCGCACACCCTATTACACACCAAGGGTTTGTTTTCGTAATCATCGAGATAGTCTAGGCTTGTAGCATCTGTTGTTATTCTTCAAATACACTGTTGTTCTAGTTGAAAAGGATAAAGGTTTTATTTAGTGAAACATGCAATCAGAAGAAAATGTGACTATTGGCCTATGCATTTCAGACACTGGGTCCTTTGTCAGGGCCTTTTGCTCTTGCCTGATCCAAATTATCCATAAGGTAGTCCACACATTTGAAATCATCAAAGTTGACAAAATTGCACACGTAAAACAATATGCACAGTAAATCCCATTAAAAAAAAACAACAATTTCAGTGAAATGTACAAAATGAAATAAAATTACATTCGAACGGTTAACAACATTTGCATAATCAGGTACATGTAAAGCACATATTTGCATAGTTTATAACCATGAGTAGGGCGCCCACAAGGCGTACATACACATGAAACATGTAGGAGAGAAACATGAACATAAGGGTATTTGTTAGTTACTTAATTCAAGGTAGGCACTTAATACCATTTGTACTCTTGCTTTTTGCTCAGCCCACGTTTTTATATGTAGCCGTACACGTGTGTATCTAAAACATGGCTAATCATGTGCTCTTGTATGTTGATGTGTGCCATATTGCTGTTATCATACACAGTATGTGGTCCTTAAAGTTAGTACATGCGCGCATCTTAACTATGACCCTTCACCGTGATCTCCTATTTAGGTGAGTACTCCTATTTATATATATATATATATATATTCAGTGAAAAAAACTTTGTTAAAGGGACGTTATGGTTAAGTTGCGCTACTAAAAACCTATGAAATTCAGTGAAAAAACTTTGTTAAAGGGACGTTATGGTTCCAAGTAAAACCGAAAAACCCTTGAAATTCGCCAGTTATGGTAAGGTAAGCAACCATAACTCGCGCCACCACCGTGCACTGCTAAGACTAACACCCAGGACATCAAAGATGACATCACAAATGTCATTGATGACATCACTGATGACATCACATGTGTATGTACTTCTCATGAAATATGTGTAGAAGGGATTCTTATTATGTTGCGAAAAAAGTGTCAAGAATCATTGCAAGAAATATACCCTAATAAGTGCATTGAACGATGCATTGATATAAATAGCATCCTATTATGGGGTTCTATCTAGTATACTAAGCTACTCATACAGAACATTGTGTGCAGCGTACAAGATGAAGGTATGATATTCGTAATGTTAATATGTTGAATAATGAAATGATAATTGTTTTCTTAATAGATTTTTGTGTACTGTGAAATATGTAATAAGTAGCTAATAAAACCCATGTATTACATAATTGCATTACTATAGACAAAACACAAAGACACAAGAACACATACCAATATGGGTATATACAGGGAAAGTGAAGTTACCAAAAAAGCACAAGTAGTAGCAGAAACAATTCATAACTTAACTGATTAGTTTCATGCAAATAAATGATTGCTCTGTTTCAAAGCTGCTATTTACCCTATGTATATGTATCACTTGATGTGATTGGACCCTAAGGAAAGTAGTGTGAGTACAATGTATACAAATATGACAATATACAGGGAAAGTACAGCCATAAAAAAAACAAGAGAACTATCAGAAAGTGCTCCTAAGTCTTGTGATTATCTTTATGCACAAAAAGGATTGCTGTCTTTCAAGCTTGTGTTTTCCCATATGTATATGTTTCATATGATGTGACTGTACTCATGTGGCCTAGATATGTCAGCAAAAGAACAAATAGTGAGCCAGATATGTGATGTCATCAGTGATGTCATCAATGACATTTGTGATGTCATCTTTGATGTCCTGGGTGTTAGTCTTAGCAGTGCACGGTGGTGGCGCGAGTTGTGGTTGCTTAGCTTACCATAACTGGCGAATTTCAAGGGTTTTTCGGTTTTACTTGGAACCATAACGTCCCTTTAACAAAGTTTTTTCACTGAATTTCATAGGTTTTTAGTAGCGCAACTTAACCATAACGTCCCTTTAACAAAGTTTTTTTCACTGAATTTCATAGGTTTTTAGTAGTGCAACTTAACCATAACGTCCCTTTAACAAAGTTTTTTCACTGAATTTCATAGTTTTTTAGTAGCACAACTTAACAATAATGACTTTGACTTTACATACATGTCATATGAAACTGACTAGATCTCTTCTTATGAACTTGATGTCCGCGAACTTATTTAATGTTCGCGGACATGTTCGGAGAACAGTACCACTACCTAAAAACTGTGGGGGGGGGTGGTGGGGTATGTTTGATTGTTATATCATAATATAGGAACATTTAACAAATTCAAAAAGCAGCACACAAACACATTATATATAGTAATACATAAGAAATGTAACCCATATATGTAACACACTAACCATTCATTTAAATACAATATGTTCTGAAATGGAATATACCACAAGAAGATAAATTGGCTTCCAACATAATTACCTCACAGACACAACAGAACTGAAAACAAGACCAGACCCACTGAATACATAGGACTTATCTTACCAGAAATACTTCATTTTACTCATATATTTATAAACTTTCTGTATTAGATTAAAAAATATATTATCTTTTTTTTTTTTTCTCACAGAAATGTCTAGTACTCTGGATTGGCTAGAGGACAATTTTCCACATGAAGAAATGTCACAAGATAGTGAAACTAATGGTAAACACTTTATCATATAAACCATTTATTTATTATTTTTTTATATACATTTAACATATATATTATTTTTTTGTACAGAGCATACCAAAATAGAAAAAACTTCAGAAAACCCTGTTATGGATAACAGTCTTCACAATATAGAAGAAAAAATGGATGTATTGTTGGTTAATTTTAATAATTTAAAAACTTTTGTAGAAAATCATTTCAAACCAAAAACCTCGTACCATTGTCCCACATGTACTTGTCCCTCCTCACCATATCCCAGTCAATTATCCCCAAACCCTCTCCATAATCCAAAACGTTTTGATGAGATTTCCATCCCTTCTTCACCTAATACCAATCATGTTGAAACCCCAAATTCTCCTGTTTTTGTTTCTGTTTCTGCCTCATCTTCTCTGTCATAAATTATTAATATATGTTAAATAAAGTTTAATTTTTATATTGTATTGTGAATAGTTTCCGTTTTTTTTTAAAAAAAACAATAAAAGTGTCCGCGGACAGTGCGAGTGTTCTGAAATGTTCGTACATAAATGAAAATGGAGGTGTCCTGAAGAACACCACACCTCTTCGTACTGTTCGCTAGCAAGTTGAAACTGTTCTAAGAACACATGTGGTGTCCTGAAATGTTCGTAAAGAAACAAAAATTAAGTGTTCTAAAGAACACTATATCTGTCCGTAATGTTCGCTATCAACTTAAAACTGTCCTAAGAACACAATTGGTGTCCTGAAATGTTCGTAAATAAACGAAAATGATGTGTCCTGAACAACAGTACAACTGTTCGTAGTGTTCGCTAGCAACATGAAACTGTACTAAGAACACACGAGGTGTCCTGAATTGTTCGTAAACAAACAAAAATTAAAGTGTCCTAAAGAACACTATACCTGTCCAGTACTGTTCGCTAGCAAGTTCAAACTGTTCTAAGAACGCTATTGGTGTCCTGAAATGTTCGTACGTAAACGAAAATGGAGGTGTCCTGAAGAACTCTATTCCTGTTCGTAGTGTTCGCTACCCAATTGAAACTGTTCTAAGAACACAATTGGTTTCCTGAAATGTTCATACATAAACTAAATTACATGTGTCCTGAAGAACACTATATCTGTCCTTACTGTTCGCTACCAAGTTTAAACTGTTCTAAGAACACACGCGGTGTAATGAAATGTTCGTTTCACGTGTGATGCACTTTTAATTACTTCAGAACCCGAACAGTGTCCATAGGACATCAATGCGCATGCGCTAACCAATCTCCGTGCACTTGGTGTCCTGCGGACAGGCGCTTCCTTCGCGGACTAGTTCGCGAACGGATCATATGACCGCGCACACGCTCATCGTGTGTCCTGAAATACGGACACTGTTCGTGTCCCCAAACAATTTAAAAGTACATTTTCAGTTAATCCATAATATTTTTCAATAAAATCTCACCATGGCACAAGTCCCACATAGCAATCTTGAGTTTCTATATACCTTTTGAAACTTTCCGATCCTTTTTTTGTGTTCGATCTGTCCGCGGACAGTGCGCATGTCCGCGAACCGCGCACAAGCACCCCTATAAAAGACCACGCCCAAGAGCTTATTCCCATTGTGTTTCTGGCTATTCTTCACAACACAGTGATTTTTGCTGCCACCTGCAGACTACACCATCATCGAGATGGCATCCTTGGCTGCTGAACTGCTACTTGGTGCTGCACCTGCTTCAGCACCACCCCCACCCCCTCCACCACCACCACCTCCCCAAGGGCCTGAAGAGGGGAACAGGAGTGAGGATGCGGAGGAGGAATAAGAGGATGATGAGAATGAGGTAGAGGAAAATCCTACTACCCGCACTAGGCGTGAGTCTTGGGTGTGGCGGTTATTTACCATTCATGGTAATGTTCCTAAGGCTCGTGCGAACCGTGTTACCTGCAATGAGTGCAAAATGATACTCAGTCGCGGGAAGCACGGTAAGTACAGCTTTGGGACCACTACTATGAAGCGACACCTGAGGTCATTTCACTCTGGGGCTATTCACAGGGTTTTACCTTGCGAAGAACGTAGCAGGTTGATTTCCTCTACTTCATCCTCTGTTTCTGATCCTGTCACCACAAGGACCACCTCTGTGGGACAGCGTCTTCCTCAAGCTGCCTCACAGGCCATGCAGAATGCTGATGACCCTTACCTTTCGAGGGTCACAGTTGTATGTATCTACTGTGACACAGTACTCTGCAGGGGTGAGCGACTTCGGAGTGCTTTTGAGACTATCGTCTCAGAGCACGAGAAGACCTGCTCACTACCCAAATAAAACCCACTCTACATCTTCCTCTCTCAGCTCGCCCTTTCTTATCCCGGTGGTTGGTGTCCCCCCCTTTACCCTCCTTTACCCTCCTCTCCTAGTGTGTCGTGTCTGAAAAACCAAAAAAAATACAAAATTACAAAAATAAAAAAAATAAAGCTCTTTTCAGAGCCGCCTTTCCCAGTTAAAAAATAGAAGTGAAAATAAATGAAGCAGGGCTCTTTGTATTTTTTAGAAGTCCGCGGACAGTTCGCGAACATTAAAAAAATTGGGTTGCTAATCCATCACAAACATTGTAATTTTCTCTGGAAAGAAGTGGTGGCTCTGAAAAGAGCCTTTGGGTGGTGTTTGTAAGTCAAAAATTGTAAATGCTAAACATCTACTTCAAAATCGTTGTTGTAATTCCAAAAAAGGTCGCAATGCATTTTGTACATTTCTCAGAAAAATCTGATTGCCAGCATAAGTAAGATGGACTCCATCTCTGCGAAAAATGTATGTACTACAAAACATAATATTTTCATTGTGAAAAGAAGACATGCCAAAATCTCTTAGAAAGGCACAAACAGCCTTATTAACATTGCGCCTTGCTTTTTCCATTTGTGGACCAAATGAAGAAGAACGAAGCCACATTAGTCTCTGCGCAATCCGTGAAAATATCACTTGAGAATTAGGAAACATTTCCATAACCTTCCTAAGTCCTTCTTTCATAGCAAATTGCAAAAAAATTTAGTCACATGTCCTAAACTGTTCCCTCCACAATGAATTACAATTATGTCTGGATGTTGCTCTGTCTCCAAAGTAGCACAGAGAGGTAGCAAGTCCAACCACTTAATTTCACGTACTCCATGCCAGTGTACTTCCACATGTGGGAATCCAAGATCTACAGCTACTCCACAGCTTTCTGCATGCACCTTCAACCAATGTATCCACGAATCTCCTAAAATCCAAACAATCTGTTTTCTGAAACACACAGCCATAGCTATCTTTTGTTCTCTCAGCAAAAAGAGTATCTGAGAAAATCTCTCCTGGCACAACACACCCACCAAACTTTCCTGACCAATCCCTTTCAGTGCTTATTCTCATTTGCATGACTTCTGAACCCAAAAATCCCCGGATGTAACTCCCGATGTCCGCGAACTACCGCCATGTCAGCGGACATATCGTAACATGAACAGCCCTTCTACCATTTCCATTACACTCTCTCTGCCATTCCCTCATTGGATGTACCTCAAAAATCACATGACCATGCACCAATCACATTCAAGACCTCTACATCTAACTGCATCATCATAGATCAGCACTGCAAATGTACTCTGAATCTCTCTGAGTACAAGTGTCATATCATTGGCAAGCACCATCTACCAGAAATACTGTACAAGTCTTCAAGATTTCTACTTGCAGCTCCATGCATATCCATATGCATGAACACAAACTTCAGGTATGCATATTTTCTGTATAGTAGATGAACACATTTTCAAACAGACTTTTACCTTGTAAAATCTGTCAAATGAATTTACTGTACTTTTTTCAATTTCCTAAAATCAACTATCACTTATAGACCTTTATACTATTTATTTTCTTTATACACACACACTCAAATCATGTTAAACTAACATTTTTTAAATGAAATATATAGACTACATATATTCAAACAAAATTGCATGCAAACACAATCTATGTTTAAACCTTTATAAAAATACTTATACAATTTCATATTTTTTGTTTTTATTTATTTATTTACTTAATTACTTTAAATTAGACATGACATTGAGGCGCTATTACCTAGAACAGTTTATTTACAGAAATAGTGGTATTCACTAATATATTATAAATTTCACAAGACATAGTAAAGGTATTTTTTTTTGCTACAGTTAGTCATTCAATACAATTTGTTCATTAAGAACATATCATATGTACTGAACTGATGCAATGTATCTTATGTAAATAAATTAGTTTAATGGTTTTACAGAAGGCACTGAGGATTTCAATTAAAAAAATCAATATCTAAATTAAAAACAGTGCTATATACAAACAAAGTTACTAATTTGAAGCTTTTACAATTGCAGTGAAGACCAGTTTCCTGAAAAGAAGCAGCCGAATTCGAAGAAGAAAGAAAAACTAAGAAGTTACCTGTTAATTAAAAAAAAAAAGTAAGTAAAATATCACCATAATATTTGTATTATTAATCAAATATACTATAACATTAATACGAGCTATTTTGGTTTCTAAAAATAGAGATTTTGTACCATTTTGTCCAAAAATGTCCATGTCTTAAACAGCGATTTACAGCCAGAATGGCCCACAAATTTCTATTTTTGGACACACAAATTACCCAACTGAACCACTCCAATTTTCATATTATAGAACAAACAATTGTTTTAATTGTATACATTAGATTTACTATTTGTACTTTTCCACACCACTAGCTTACTTTTTTTTGTCATCTGAACCCCAGTTTAGTAACACATAAATTCAAGAATACCTATCCCTACTAGTTTTAGTTCCCAATGCACAATCACACACCATTACATACATCTTTATCATCTTACTCAAACACTCATGCACACAGCACACATACATTCCAGAACACCCCAACCCATATCTTCTTTATTTTTTTCAACAGACCCTAAAGAATGCCTACCAAAAGTCAAGCCCGTAGAAAGCAACGCAAAAGTAGAGCAAATGAAAATAAAGGTGTCCAACATAAGCATCCATCTCTAGCAGAATTTGTAAAAAAAAGTTGAAACAAAACAGCTAATACAATCATTTAGTGAAACACAAGAAGTTTCAAGTACAACAACGTCGCTTCCTCTATCAAAATGTAAAACAAGCCAAAAAACAATTAACAGAAAATCAGCTATCAGTACAGATAAAACTACTTCTTCAAATTTTAATATAGTGCAAAGTAAGCATACCAAGAAAAGTATTTTAGCCAACATATACCGTCACAAAGTCCTTCAAAATCTTATAAAAACAGGAGAGAAATCAGGTTCAAAGCTTAAAACCTATCGTAGGAAATTAATCTTAGAAGCATTGATGGACAGTGCAATTCTTCTCAAAAGAAATGTATTTATTTTACTGTTAAACAAAATGAAACCTCTAACAAAACTAATAACTAAATTACAAAAAAGACTTCTCAATAAGCGAAATGTCAACAGAAAGAACTTCTTAAGTATCTGCGGAGGTGAATGGAATCACACTACGAGCACAGAACCATATTTTAATTAAGAAGCGTACAAACAAAAGCAAACAAATACAATTGCCATAAATAGCAGTGGTCGAGGTTATGAAAAAGTGAATAATACCATAATGGAACAAGAAGTACTCCTTACAAAAATATGCCCTAAAAACTTAGAATTACCCCTCCATTCAACTGAATCAGAACGTCTAGTGTACAAATGGCCATCCACGTCAATGTGTAACATTCCCAAACAATGTTTCAAATCTTTACGCCAATTCCCCAATAAATATGTAAAAAGCAAAGACAAAATCAAAATAAAATTACTGCAAAATATAGATACCTGTCCAGTGCGCAAGTACACAGGACTACAAGGACATTCATTGGCCTGCATTACAGGACCTACTTGTAAAACCACTTTCCATGATATCAAAAGGATATCAACACATCATTCAACTATAAGAAATCTAGTCTATAAACTGTACTATGCTAAAAGTCCTGCTTTAGCACTAGCAAAGTTAAATAACATCCTTCTACATGGTACAGCAAAAGACCTACTTGAAGAAATTCACTATATCCAGGAAAAATATTTTGGAAGTGAAAGCCATTTACAGAATGAAATAGCTTTAAACCAATTAAGCAACAATTCTACACATGGCAACCTTTTGCTAAACACATACAAAAAAGAAATACTAAAATTTAAAAGTACATCAGCTGAAGTACCAAACCATGTATGTGTATGTTGCCGTAGAATTTTTTATAAAAGTAACACAAAAACTGTGGACCTATCAAACAAAATAGAAGACAATGAAGATTCTAAATGGTTTGAATTAGCTCTCTACCTTGTAGCAGAAAACAAATATGAAATAACTGAGCCCTTAATACTTTGCAGTTATTGCACTACAAAACTTGACAACAACCAAACTCCTTCATGTTCTATCACAAATAATTTGGAATTATACCCAGTACCAAAACCTCTAAAACAACTTAATTTATATAAGAGCATCATAATTCAAACAGTACACCCATTTCAAGCAATAATACGCCTTCAACCAAAAACAGCAAAATTACCTCCGTCTGAATTGGTAAAAGGCATTTGTGGAAAAGTAGTTTATTTACCATTAAATCTAAAAGAAAATGTGCATACTCTAGGAGTGCAACGTCCAATGCAGCAATCTTTAATTATATTAGTAAATGGAGTACCTACAAAAGACAAAAAAATATGGCAACAGCTGGTAGATTTATATAAAGTTAGACAAGCCTTCCAATATCTTAAAGAGAATAATGAATATTACAAAGAAATTAATATTGAAGAAAACTTGAAAGATACAACTGAAATAATTCAAGAAACACAAGAAGCTGGTCAATTTGAGCTACTAGATCCTGCTACAATATCAAATACTTTAGACCATTATACAATTCATCCTTTGCACTGTAATGACACCGTACAAGATGTACTGGAAACTTACCAAATGCGTCAAACAAAAGGATCGCAATCAGTATATGGGAAAAAAGTATAGAAGCACGTGCTTTTCCTCTACTCTTTCCTACTGGCAAATTGAGGAAGGTATGATGATAGACCTATTCAAATATCAGCTTCAGAATACCGTTCATTACGGATGTATTCTGAAGATCCCAGATTTAGACAAAATGTGGAATACATATTCCACCTACTCTTTGAAAGTGAACTAGCAACTTTATGTTACGGAGTTGCACACATATTAAAATCAGGATCACACTTTCAAAATATGACAGCTACACAATTATTAGAGAAAGTGCAACAAAAGGATGAGGTTTTACAATCAAATATTACAAATCTATTCGCAAATATGCGTGGTACTAAAGAGTACTGGTTTCGATGTCATGGAGATGTACGTTGTATGATCAGAAACCTTGGCCGACCCACTTGGTTTGTTACATTAAGTTGTGCAGAATATGCATGGGAAGATGTACATGATTTCCTACGCATATCAAATAAAAACAAAACAAACATAGATATTCTAACACCTGGATAACTTTGTTCTTTGGATCCTGTTAATGTTTCAAGATATTTTCACCATCGCTTCATTGCTATGCTACATTTTATTTGTAATAAAACTGTTCCTCCCCTTGGAGAAGTACAACACTTCTTTTGGAGAAAAGAATACCAAGCCAGAGGAGCTCCACATATCCACATGCTTTTATGGATTAAAGATGCTCCTAAATTTGGTCAAGACAGTGATGCCACTGTTTTACAGTTTATTGAAAAATATGTCACTCGTGAAATTCCATCAGAAGCCACAAATAGTCATCTTCATGCACAAATTTTACAATTTCAAAGACACAAATGTGGAAACTATTGTCGTCACAAATACAAAAACAAAGGCAAATACTACACCAAATGCCGATTTGGTTTCCCTAGACCAGTTACAAATACAGGTCAAGTAAACAACCTCATGTCTTCAGTTAGACATAGTGTTAAAGGTAAGTCACCTAAAAATACATATTACATAAAAAGAAAAGAAGAAGAAAAATATATCAATGATTATAATGCAATCATTGCCCACTTATGGAATGCAAACATAGATGTGCAGTACATTGCAGACAATTCCACTGCAGTTGCACGATATGTCACAGTATACTTAACTAAAGCAGAAAAGACAGAGCTCCAAGACCTCTGGAATGACCAGTCATCAGATAAAACAGTATCTCAGAAATTATAAAGCTTGGGCATAAAAATGCTCACCCATAGAGAATGTGGATCTTATGAAGCAGCTGATCATTTAACTGGTACTTCATTGTATGGTAAATCTGAAAATATAGTATGGCTAAGTCTTGGTCCAGCTAAATCTAGAAAAAGAGTTCTAAAATCATATGAAGATATAGAAACAATAGCCAAACATGATCCCAACAGCCAAGACATTTTAAAAAACAATTTATTGGACACATACTACCCAAACAGAAGTAATACTTTGGAAAACATGTGTCTATACCAAATAGCCCAAAACTACACATACAAAAATAATATGAAACCTGATGAAAAAAAGGTAAATATAGCGTGACAGACTGTAAAGGCAGCTTAGTTAAACTCACTAAACCAAATTTAATTAATCATATCAAATTGTCATTGAAGACTCCTCAACATAAAGAAGTATATTACATGTCCCTGCTACAACTCTTCAAACCATGGAGAAAAGAAGAACAATTACTAGATAACTATGACTCATATGAGGATGCTTTCAAAGCAAATGAAAGCACTATAACTGATGTAAACTTTACACAGTACAAAACAATGTTGCACAATGAACAGCAACATGAAGAAGAACTCCAAGCCCAACTAGTTAAGGATACTCCTGACAGTAGTCAACCTTCTGTAACAGGAAGCCAAGAACCACTGTGAGAACCACTAATAACAAATGAGGCAGAATTAGCTATGATAGAAGTAGAAAACACCATGTGTCAGTATGAAGATAAGGAAGACTTAACTATACTACAATCAAATCTAAACAATGAGCAAAGTAGCATTTTTCAAAAAGTAACAAAACAAATTGCACATGGTGTAAAACATGAAAATAAAGAATGTTCCTGCCATAATTATAAACCTATACTACTGTACGTCAGTGGTGAAGCTGTTTCTGGCAAAACATTCCTAATCAAAATCATTAGTAAGTTCCTTCAACAATTGACAAACAACAAACTGTCAGCTGTTGTCACTGCCCCCACAGGTTTAGCTGCCTACAACATAGGTGGTGTTACATTACACCGATTACTACTATTACCAGTTGTTCTGAATTGAGTGTCGTGTAGACCGATGAGACCTCCGTCCCCAAGTGACGCACAGGGGAACAAAATAGAAACCCGCTGTGCGACCCTTGAGGACACAGGTGAGCGATGTCTTCCCAGATCCACGGAGCCTCTGGAACACCGATGCTGCTGTCAAGAAGGAAGGAGGTTAAGCACCAGGCAATCACAATACAGGCAGGTAAACAAAAGAATCTGTAGTGTCTTACCTATCTGGTGTAAGGGAGACCCAGGTAACCTAGTAGGGAGGTTCGAGGCTCAACAAGATACAGCGGTCCCTGGAGAGGTAGAACCGCAGGTAAGCGTGGATACTGGTAGGCCACCTGTAAGATAGGGCTTGACTTGGACGTAGAAGTACAGCAAGGATTCCAGGGATGATCCAAAGACAAGTCGAGATGCAGTCCAAAAATCCGGCAACAGGTAAACAGTTCCGAGCAAAGGTACAAAGGGGTGTCCAAGAGAGTCCAAGATAGAGTTCCGTGGTCGAGGTAACAAGAAGCAAGTAGAAACGCCAAACAGGGTCCGAAGCCAGCTGAGAAGCAATGATCGTCCTGCCTCTCAGTACTTTATACTGCGTGTCCCTGGGTCATGTGACGTCTCTGGGCCATGTGACGTCCACCAGGATCACGTGAGGAACGCCACACTGTATCACGTGACCGACGTGATGATGTATCGCCGTCCCTTCTGCGATACATCCTCCAAGGCAGTTGCCAATGCAGGAAAGGTTGTAAGCGAGCCCGTAAACCAAAGAAGGAACGGTGTTTTCGGTTCTGTGGGTTCACCGAATCCCTTGAGCCTCGAAGCTGGGGTGGAGGTGTTTGGGGCAGGTGAGCAGTGTTCTGATGTGGGGAGGCCTGATGTGCTAAGGATCGCCTAACATAGCCCCTCCCCAACGGCCCACGACCCCGTGGGCAGGATGGATGGTCTAAATGGAAACGGGCTACCAAGCGAGGGGCATTCAGGTCAGAGGAGGAAACCCATGAACGTTCCTCCGGGCCGTAACCCTTCCAATCCACCAGATACTGGATCCCTCCCCTAAACCATCTGGAGCCCAAAATGGCCGACACCTCGAAAACATCAGGAGAGGACAAGGACACCGGCGCAACAGGGGTACGAAGACGGACAGAGTCGGGACAAGGTTTGAGGAGGGAGACATGAAACACAGGATGGATACGCCAAGAGCTGGGAAGCACTAGACGGAAAGCCACCGGATTAACAACCTTCGAAATCACATAGGGGCCGACAAAGCGAGGCAGCAACTTCCGACAACCCACTAGGCGAAGATGACGGGAAGACAACCAGACCCTGGAACCCACCCCCAGAGGGGGAGCAGCCCGACGTTTGCCATCCACACGGGCCTTCATAGCAGCCTTTGCCTCAGTGAGATGAACCACTGTACTAGCGTGTAAGGCGGAAAGATCCCTAAGACATGTTGTGGCCGCAGGGTTCTCAGAATCAGAAGCATCAGGGACCGGCAAGACTTTGGGATGTTGGCCATAGAGGGCGTAAAAGGGAGAATAACCAGTGGCTGAATGAGCCGCATTATTATATGTGAACTCCGCAAGCCGCAAAGCGGCCAACCAAGAAGTCTGATGTTGCAATATAAGGCAACGAAGGTATTGTTCCATAGACTGGTTCGTCCTTTCGGTCTGTCCATCGGTCTCAGGATGGTAGGCCGAGGAATACCTGGTATCAATGCCCAATAGCTTCGTCAGGGATCTCCAAAACCGAGAGGTGAACTGTGACCCTCGATCAGATATAATGACCGAAGGAAGGCCGAATAGCATGAACACATGTTCAAAAAACAAATCCGCTAATACAGGAGCCGAAGGGATGCCTTTGCAGGGAACAAAACGGGCCATTTTAGTGAACGTGTCCACCACCACCCAGATGGAGTCGAAGCCCTTCGACTTGGGGAGATCAGTAACGAAATCCATCGTCAACGTATGCCAGGGCCTGGGAGGTACCGGAAGCGGGAGCAACAACCCAATTGGTCGACCCCTTTGATGTTTAGCCTGAGCACATACTGCGCATGATCTAACATAACATTCTACATCGCGCTTCATAGAAGGCCACCAACACCAACGCTTGAGAAGATCTAAAGTGCGCTCCTGTCCGGGGTGAGCGTTAAAGGGAGCGTCATGAGACCACTCAAGGGCCAGATTACGTGTGTGAGGTGTGGGAAGGAACAGGCGTTCATGTACGAACGGTAATCCATCCGAGAACACTGGGTCCCATTCTCGCAACTGGTCAGAATGATCGCTAGTCCAGGATCGAACCGAGTCTATCAGTGACAATGAGGGAGTACAGAGACAAATCACATGACTCTTTTCGAGAACAGTGTCGGGGAATGTAGGCAATTGGACCCCCCCCGGGGAACGTGACAAGGCATCCGCCTTCCCATGTGCCGTTCCAGGACGGTGCATAATACGGAAGTCAAAGGAGGAAAAGAAAAGATGCCAACGGACCTGTCTGCTATTAATGCATTTCAGGGAGGCCAAATCCTGTAGGTTCCGATGATCGGAGTATACTGTGACAGGATACTTAGCCCCCAGAAGATGATGACGCCAAACACGGAACGCGTCCATGACCGCCAAGAGTTCTTTTTCCGTAACGGTATAATGAGACTCAGTACTGGAAAACTTACGGGAGTGGTATGCCACTGGATGTAATTTGCCGGTATTAGGACACGTTTGTGACAGTACCGCCCCGAGGGCAAAGGAAGAGGCATCTGCCTCGACTATGAACGGAAGATCCGGATTGGGATGTTGGAGTACCGGTGCGGTAGTAAAGGCGGTTTTCAAAGTCTCAAAAGCCTCCTGCTGTTCTCTCTGCCACTGATATGGTACCCGAGGACTAGTCAGGGCCGTGAGTGGGGCTACAATCGTGGAAAAGGAAGAGATGAAACGCCTATAGAAGTTGGCGAATCCTAAAAAGGCCTGCAAGGACTTGAGTGTTTGAGGTACTGGCCAATCTAAGACTGCTTTGACCTTAGACTCGTTCATGGATAACGCCCCAGGGGTGATGTGGAAACCCAAAAACTCAACAGAGGTCTTATGGAACTGACATTTCTCAGGTTTGGCAAATAAGGAATGTTTGCTTAAACGGGTTAATACTTCTCGGACGTGTTTTACATGGTCATCCAGATCACGAGAGAAGATCAGGATGTCGTCCAAATACACAACCATGTACACATCCAGAATATCCCTGAAAATGTCATTCATGAATCGTTGGAACGTGGCCGGGGCGTTACATAAGCCAAAGGGCATGACAAGATATTCGTACAATCCGTAACGAGTACAGAAAGCAGTTTTCCACTCGTCTCCCTCGCGAACGCGTACCAAATTGTATGCGCCGCGTAGATCAAGTTTGGTAAAAATGGAAGCATGTGTTAAATGATCTAAGAGTGGAGTGATTAACGGGATGGGATATCTATCCTTCTTGGTGATCGCGTTAAGACGCCGATAATCCACACAAGGACGTAAATCCCCCTCCTTCTTGGGTACAAAAAAGATAGGACTTGCCGCTGGTGAAGTGGAGGGGCGGATGTGTCCTAAACGCAGGGCGTTCTGTACATATTCTTTTAACACCAGTTCCTCCGAAGGAGACAGAGAGTAGATCCTGCCCGAAGGAACGGTGGAATTAGGGAGCAATTCGATTGGGCAGTCATAAGGTCTATGTTGAGGAAGTACCTCAGACGAGCCTCGATCGAAAACTGATTCGAAAGCCAGATATTCTGGCGGAATCCCAGACACCAACCCCCCAACAGTATGGGACTGTATGACTTCTGGCTCGTCAACCGTCAGTGTGAGTTGTGCTAGGGCTCCCAAGACCCGAGAGGGTGTGTCAGGGGCTTGATGGATCGGGAGACAATAATTCTGACAAATATCGGACTCAAAGAGTACAGTGCCTGCTTGCCAATTGATCAATGGATTATGTTCACGTAACCAGGGAATCCCTAGTATGATACCGAATTGAGGTGCGGTGATCAAATCAAAACTTAAGGTTTCTGTGTGTATGTCCTGTATGTTCAACAAGAGGGGTGCAGTTTGATGTCTAACAGGACCAGAAACCAATGCGGAGCCGTCTACGGCTTGGACATGTTCCGGTCGTGTTTTTACCACTAAAGGTAGATTGAGGGAATGGGCCAAATCAATATCTATGTAATTACCAGTGGCACCAGAATCAATAATGATATTGACTGCATGTAGAAGGCCAGTAGAGGGACATAGAGTAGCCTTTACGGAGATGGGTTGAACACGAGCAAAGGCAAGAGGGGTTCCCGGAGAAGATGATGGGACACTCGACCTGGTCTCCGGTTCTAAGGTCGAGCCATCCGAAAAACCTGACTCTTCTTGGGACGTCGAGGACACTCTTTCACGAAATGTCCAGTGGTGCCACAGTAAAAGCATGCATTATCAACCCTTCTACGTTCCCTCTCAGATGTTGTAATAGGACTGCGTACCCCTCCCACTTGCATAGGTTCTTCAGTACCGGAAACGGGAGTATTAACAAGAGTAGGAGAGGAGGAGGCCCCCGATTCAGCTCTACGCTCCGCTCGGCGTGCATCTACCTGCAGGACGAGATCAACCAATTCCTGGTACTGAGTAGGCATAGAAGGGATCACTGCTAAAGCGTCTTTCATGGTGTTACTCAACCCCCTATAAAAGACCACCGCCTGCTTGTTTTCTGGCCATGATGTTTCCGCAACTAGCTGATTAAACCTGGTGATGTAATCTATCAGAGTTCTTTTGCCCTGAGTCAATTCCAACAACTCCAAATCCCTAGACTGTGCCTTGTGTCGAGTATCGAATACTCGGGACATTTCTAGGACCAACAAATCAAAGTCATAAAGAACCGGGCTATTGTTTTCTAACAGGGGATTAGCCCAAGTGGCAGCTGTTCCAGCTAAATGGGAAAGGGCGAAGGCGGCCTTAGCAGTGGACGTGGGAAAAGCCAAAGGCCTGCATAAGAAATGTAACTTGCACTGGTTAACAAAGGTTCTGAATGTCTTGGGATCACCCTGGTAACGTTCAGGAGCAGCCAGGGGGGAAGGAGTTGGGAGGACTATTGGAGTCGGGACTGGCGGTGTAGTGGAGGAGCTGCCATCTCCGAACTCCGGGTCTGCAGGAAGGGAGTGCTGAACGCTCTGTATGGTATCCAACCTTTGGTGGATCACTGTGTTCGCGGCGGCCATATCTGCCCTTAGTATTGTAATTGCCTGAACTAAAGCAGTTATGGGTTCGTCCGTGGATCCCTGCATCGTCTAACACGACTATACGGCTTCTCAGTCTGTTCTGACTTGAGTGTCGTGTAGACCGATGAGACCTCCGTCCCCAAGTGACGCACAGGGGAACAAAATAGAAACCCGCTGTGCGACCCTTGAGGCCACAGGTGAGAGATGTCTTCCCAGATCCACGGAGCCTCGGAACACCGATGCTGCTGTCAAGAAGGAAGGAGGTTAAGCACCAGGCAATCACAATACAGGCAGGTAAACAAAAGAATCTGTAGTGTCTTACCTATCTGGTGTAAGGGAGACCCAGGTAACCTAGTAGGGAGGTTCGAGGCTCAACAAGATACAGCGGTCCCTGGAGAGGTAGAACCGCAGGTAAGCGTGGATACTGGTAGGCCACCTGTAAGATAGGGCTTGACTTGGACGTAGAAGTACAGCAAGGATTCCAGGGATGATCCAAAGACAAGTCGAGATGCAGTCCAAAAATCCGGCAACAGGTAAACAGTTCCGAGCAAAGGTACAAAGGGGTGTCCAAGAGAGTCCAAGATAGAGTTCCGTGGTCGAGGTAACAAGAAGCAAGTAGAAACGCCAAACAGGGTCCGAAGCCAGCTGAGAAGCAATGATCGTCCTGCCTCTGAGTACTTTATACTGCGTGTCCCTGGGTCATGTGACGTCTCTGGGCCATGTGACGTCCACCAGGATCACGTGAGGAACGCCACACTGTATCACGTGACCGACGTGATGACGTATCGCCGTCCCTTCTGCGATACATCCTCCAAGGCAGTTGCCAATGCAGGAAAGGTTGTAAGCGAGCCCGTAAACCAAAGAAGGAATGGTGTTTTCGGTTCTGTGGGTTCACCGAATCCCTTGAGCCTCGAAGCTGGGGTGGAGGTGTTTGGGGCAGGTGAGCAGTGTTCTGATGTGGGGAGGCCTGATGTGCTAAGGATCGCCTAACACCAGTAGAACACCAGAACAAATTAGACTATTACAAACTTTCTGCAGAAGCTGCAATGGAATTACGCAGAGTATTGAAACAAATGATAATGCTACTAATAGATGAAGTGAGCATGGTCTCCAACCTGATGTTAGCTTTGATTCACCTCAGATTACAAGAAGTACTCAAAACAGACTATGAAGAGCTCTTTGTAGGAAAACACATTATTGTTTTTGGAGATCTGCTTCAATTAACACCAGTAAAAGGTGAACCTATTTTTAAAACATTAGGGCACAAACTCTGCCGTAAAACTGTTGGCAGCATTGGAAATGTCAACATTTGGCAACATTTCCAATACAGAGAATTAACAGAAAACATGCGCCAATCTGCAGATCTAACTTATGCCAACATTTTAAAAAGTTTGAGAGTTGGTATACTTTCTAAAGAAGCAGAAGCAACATTGAAAACCCGGCACATTAATGCACTTTATGGCGATAATGCATGTGCTACAGATGTTATGGAACAATTAGCCCACAAAAATTTCAATTGTATGGCCTTAATGCCAACTCTTGCAAGCTGTCTCACATTCAATGAAATAATGTTAAGTAAAGAAATCCAACCAATAATGGAAATTAGCGCCACAGACAAACTAGATGTACATGGTATGACACTACCCATGTGTGACCAAGCCACAACAAGACTAAATAATTTAGAAAAATCAATCTCAAACACAGCAGGCTTAGAAAAGATGTTAAAATTATCCTTAAATTGCAGAGTAATGCTTAAACGTAACCTTGACGTGGACCAAGGACTAGTTAATGGAGCACTGGGTACAGTTGTTGGCTTTCAAACATACCCACGTGACAACAAAATTCAGTTTGTCAATATACTCTTTGACAAACTTTCAGAAGTAAAACGGATAGGACGCTCAACAGCTAGATTCCTTCTCTTCTCTTCAAAGATATGTATGTACGCAGAGAACAATTTTTTCTAACTCTTGCATACGCAGTCACGATTCATAAATCACAAGGTCTTACCCTAGACAAAGCAATGATAGATATTGGTAACACAGTCTTTAAAGAAGGCATGAGCTACGTAGCATGATCACGCTTACGTACACTTGACGGTCTATTTCTAATCAACTTTGATGCAAGTAAAGTAAACGCTGATATTCCTTGCATTTTAGAATATAATAGACTTCGCTCACTATACACTCCCCATCTAAACACATATTCTGTTCCACAAAAACTAAAACGTTGTAAAAGAAAACTAAATCAAACAGAAATGCAACAGGACGTCACTGCAAATCCTCCAAAGAGAGTAAAAGAAACTAATACTTCATCAAGTACCACAAACACAAAAGAATCAATTAGAGAAAGTAAACCAGGTACTTCTTTAAAGAAGGAAGACAAACTCCAAAAAAAGCAGTTAGATACAGAACTACCTGGACCATTTAAATTCTCAAATATAGTTGGTGTAAGTTGCTATGCAAATGTAGCAATGAATATTCTATTCCAATTACCACCAATTGTTGACAACATTTACTTACACAGTACAGACCCTTTGTGTTTGCAAATGTTAGTACTTCATAGAAATGCAGCAAACAATCCTGACAACACATATAGTGTTTTTGGAATAAGACAACAATTGGACTACTGTGCTGGAATGGTGAAATTCACTATAAACTCACAGGAAGAACCACAAGAATTTCTAATATACTTACTATTAGTACTGGAAAACAAAAACATACCTATAAATGAAATCTTCCAGATTTCATACATGTGGAAACATATATGCACTCTGTGCAACAATGTGACACAAGAAGAAATTCCCAATGAACGCTTCATATATATATCAATACCAAATTGTGAATCCATTCCATTTCAGCAACTTGTACAAAATGCAAACCATGGTAGATTATGCTCTACCTGCAATTCAGATAATCTCTCCACGTTAGTAATACAAACACATAGTAAATACGTAATACTAATGCTTCTACGTTACAATGCAGATGGTACCAAAAACAACTGCAAGCTGACTGGATTCACACATAGTCAAATATCACTTGGTAAGAAAACCTTCACAACAATAGGTATAATCTACCACGCAGGAGCCACAACCAATTCAGGGCACTACACGGCATATATAAAAAAGAAATGTGGATGGTTTGAATGTACCATTACTCTAAAGCAGAGATTACCAGCAAATCTTACAAACGCTTATTTGATGTTCTTAAAACCAAAATTTGATAAATAAACTGTATTTAAACCTTTAAGTAAATTTGTGTTAAAAAATATAAACTGTTAGAATACTCCAAAAGCTATCTAACAGCTCAAAGATTCTACAACAACTAATCAGATAAATGAATACCACTAAATTAGACCAAAAAATACACAGTTAGAATACGCCAATTGGTATCTAACTGTCCCAAAATTATAAATTTGTGTTAAAATAATATAAACTATTAGAATACTCCAAAAGCTATCTAACAGCTCAAAGATTCTACAACAACTAATCAGATAAATGAATACCACTAAATTAGGCCAAAAAATACACAGTTAGAATATGCCAATTGGTATCTAACTGCTCCAAAATTTTATAATATCAAAACAAATGAAGAATCTGTTACTGCTCCAAAAAAAATACAACAAAGCAAAGTATAAAGCATTAGCCAGAAACAAAAAGTGAACACTGAAAACAAACAAACAAATAAACTGTAGCATAACAGAAAAAGGTTTTTTTTTAATCCAACATGGATTTTTTTTTCTCCCACAGACCCAATGATTTTAGCAACAAATACAGAAACTGAGCAAATTGCACAGTACTCTGATTTGTACTCTACTAAATATAAGGGTTGAAAAAAAATAAAAGTATATTGCTTATACAATGTAATAAGTCATTACAAAATACTAATACTAACATGCTATTTTCTTTTATCACAGAAATGAAGAAGAAAAACATGGACTCCCATCACTAGACCAAACAGTAAGTATACAATAATAAGGACAACCATAGCAGCATATCACATCCATAGTATCTAATACCTTTGTTCCTTATACATTTGTTTTTCACCCAAAGTTATAAGCAAATATGAATGTGATATGCTGCGGTGGTTGTTGCCAGGGCATAGAGTCTTGGGTGCATGGCCAAATGGACATGCACCCAGGACTCTATGCCCTGGCAACAACCACTGCAGCATATCACATCCATAGAGTCAAACATTTCAACTATGATCTATGGGAAACTTTTAATGTCCGCGAACAATGTGAGTGTTCTTAGAACACTTTGAACTTGCCAGCGAACAATATGGACACCGTTTTCAGGACACCCCCTACGAACATTTCAGAACAACGCGATAGTTCTTAGAACACCTTCAACTTAACAACGAACAATACGGACAGCGTCCTAAGGACACCCCCTACGAACATTCCTGGACACCGGGATTGTTCTTAGAAGCGTCTTCAGAACACCACCATCTTGCTTATTTGCGAACATTTCAGGACACCGCGAGTGTTCTTAGGACACATTCAACTTGACAGAGAACAATACGGACAGCGTCCTCAGGACACCCCCTACGAACATTCCAGGACACCGGGAGTGTTCTTAGAAGCTTCTTCAGAACACCACCATCTTGTTTATTTGCGAACATTTCAGGACACCGCGAGTGTTCTTAGGACACATTCAACTTGATAGAGAACAATACGGACAGCGTCCTCAGGACACCCCCTACGAACACTCCCCGGACACCCCGAGTGTTCTTAGAAGCGTCTTCAGAACACCACCATCTTGCTTATTTGCAAACATTTCAGGACACCGCAAGTGTTCTTAGGACACATTCAACTTGACAGAGAACAATACGGACAGTGAGGATTCGTCCAGGGGGAGCGGAGTTATAGACCGCCCAAAAAGTGCTCTTCCTATGGAAACAGCAACTTAACCTAATATATATATGTAATATGTATATATATATATATATATATATATATATATATATATATATATATATATATATATATATATTACATGGCCACGGTAGTGGCCATGTAGTTATGGTTAAGTTGCTGTTTCCATAGGAAGAGCACTTTTTGGGTGGGTGGCTTATAACTTCGCTCTCCCTGGACGGATCCTCACCAAACTTTGCAAAAAAAGTGTTTGGGTCACTCTGAATTTTTGTGCAAAGTTTGGTGAGGATTCGTCCAGGGGGGGCAAAGTTATAGGGGGGTGCCAAAACTTTTTTTTTTCCCATAGACTGAATAGGAAATTGTTTTTGCTCGCGCCTACAGCCCAAACCGCTGGACGGATTTCCACCAAATTTGGACCAGGAGCAGCGGCTTGGTCCCGAAAGCGTGCTTTTGCGAATTTGGTGAAAATCCGTCCAGTAGTTTTTTTTAAAATGACCAAAAAGTAGGTAAAAAAAAATTAGTGATATCTGTGTTCGGTTCGCGGACACACTTCCCTGTTCGCTTCGCGGACAGTGTCCTGATTGGCCAATCGTCTTGCGTGATGTTCGCAGACATGCAACGTGTTCGCTGATTGGACGGCGTGGAGCGTGAAGCGCGTCAGATTTTTCGGTAGTGCCCGCCATCTTGGATTCGCGGACGGACAGCGCAGTGAAACTTTGTTCAAAATGTGTATTTTGTAGAGTGTGTTGGTGTGTAGGAGTGTTTGGGGAGGGTGGGAGTGTATGAGATAGGATGAAAGTTGTGTTAGACATTCTTTTTGTGTTCGATTTGTTTGCGGACATCACGGGTGTTCTGAAATGTTCTGAATAAACTGACTGGGGGGTGTTCTAAGGACTCAATATGTGTCCGTTTTGTTCGCAAGCAAAGTGAAACTGTTCTAAGAACACTTGCGGTGTCCGGGGAGTGTTCGTAGGGGGTGTCCTGAGGACGCTGTCCGTATTGTTCTCTGTCAAGTTGAATGTGTTCTAAGAACACCCAAGGTGTCCTGAAATGTTTGCAAATAAACAAAATGGGGGTGTTCTGAAGATGTTTTTGAGAACACTCCCGGTGTCCTGAAATGTTCGTAGGGGGTGTCCTGAGGACGCTGTCCGTATTGTTCTCTGTCAAGTTGAATGTGTTCTAAGAACACTCGCGGTGTCCTGAAATTTTCGCAAATAAACAAAATGGGGGTGTTCTGAAGACGCTTCTAAGAACACTCGCGGTGTCCGGGGAGTGTTCGTAGGGGGTGTCCTGAGGACGCTGTCCGTATTGTTCTCTGTCAAGTTGAATGTGTCCTAAGAACACTCGCGGTGTCCTGAAATGTTCGCAAATAAACAAGATGGTGGTGTTCTGAAGACGCTTCTAAGAACACTCCCGGTGTCCTGGAATGTTCGTAGGGGGTGTCCTGAGGACGCTGTCCGTATTGTTCTCTGTCAAGTTGAATGTGTTCTAAGAACACCCGCGATGTACTGAAATGTTCGCAAATAAACAAAATGGGGGTGTTCTGAAGACGCTTCTAAGAACACTCGCGGTGTCCGGGGAGTGTTCGTAGGGGGTGTCCTGAGGACGCTGTCCGTATTGTTCTCTGTCAAGTTGAATGTGTCCTAAGAACACTCGCGGTGTCCTGAAATGTTCGCAAATAAACAAAATGGGGGTGTTCTGAAGACGCTTCTAAGAACACTCGCGGTGTCCGGGGAGTGTTCGTAGGGGGTGTCCTGAGGACGCTGTCCGTATTGTTCTCTGTCAAGTTAAATGTGTCCTAAGAACACTCGCGGTGTCCTGAAATGTTCGCAAATAAACAAGATGGTGGTGTTCTGAAGACGCTTCTAAGAACACTCGCGGTGTCCGGGGAGTGTTCGTAGGGGGTGTCCTGAGGACGCTGTCCGTATTGTTCTCTGTCAAGTTGAATGTGTCCTAAGAACACTCGCGGTGTCCTGAAATGTTTGCAAATAAACAAGATGGTGGTGTTCTGAAGAAGCTTCTAAGAACACTCGCGGTGTCTGGGGAGTGTTCGTAGGGGGTGTCCTGAGGACGCTGTCCGTATTGTTCTCTGTCAAGTTAAATGTGTCCTAAGAACACTCGCGGTGTCCTGAAATGTTCGCAAATAAACAAGATGGTGGTGTTCTGAAGACGCTTCTAAGAACAATCGCGGTGTCCGGGGAGTGTTCGTAGGGGCTGTCCTGAGGACGCTGTCCGTATTGTTCTCTGTCAAGTTGAATGTGTCCTAAGAACACTCGCGGTGTCCTGAAATGTTCGCAAATAAACAAGATGGTGGTGTTCTGAATAAGCTTCTAAGAACACTCCCGGTGTCCTGGAATACAAAAAGAGTATATGGGGCACTCTGAATTTCTTTTGCAAAGTTTGGTGATGTTTGGTGCAGGGAGGCAAAAGTTATGCGGGGGTCCCAAAACATCTTTTTTCCCCATAGACTGAATGGGGGAAAAACTTTGCACACGCCTACAGGTCAAACCGTTGGATGGATTTTTACCAAATTTGCAGCAGGGGCTTGGTCCCAAAAGCTTGCTTTTGTAAATTTGGTGACAATCCGTCCAGTAGTTTCCTTTAAATGTGTGATATCTATGTCTTCTCTGCGGTCATATTTCCTTGTTCGCTCCACGGACAAGATACCGATTGGCCAGGGGGGTGGCGTCATGACCGCGGACACGCAATGTCTTCGCCGATTGGCTGCAGCGAGCTGTGATGTGTGTGAGAATGTGTGGATGCGCCCGACATCTTGGATCCGAACACAGCGCGGTCGCCACCAGAGGCGAAATGTTGTTTCGGAAACTGTTTTGCTCTCCTACAGTGCGTGGGACGTTCACAGAGAAAGAGATGGGTTAAATAATGTACTTGTTTGCGCGGCAGGTGTTAATGATGGATTCCCCATGCAAAATGCTTTTCAGGAAACTATTTTCATCTCCTACAGTGCTTGGGGAGGTTCACAGAGTAAGAGATGGGTGAAATACTGTACTTGTTTGGGCGGCAGGTGTTATTGATGTATTGTCTATGTCCACCTTGTTCGGGATGTTTGTACGTGCAGAAACTGAGGGGTCTAATAAGGGTACTATTTCAGTGCGTGCTGTGTACAGGCACCTTGAAACTGTTCTAAGGGCACGCGTGGTGTTAGCGACCATTGTAATTGAGTACATGTCGTTATTACATTATTTTTTACTATGGGTGTGCTATTGATTAGTACGCCCCCATGGGTGTGATGTACTGCGGTGGTTGTGGCCAGGGCCTAGAGTCTTGGATGCATGGCCGTAGGCCGTAGGCCGAAGGCCATACTTCCAAGACTCTAGGCCCTGGCCACAACCACCACAGCATTTTAAAGCAATGGATACACCTGTAGTATTGATTACCGATTACATGGTTGTGGGTAGTGTGTACAGTCTTGGGTGCATGCTTAAGTTATAAGCACTGCAGATATAAGACACTGCACACCCACACATTGTAATATCTATGGATATACAGCTAGGAGTTTAGCCTCTGGCCAGAACAAGAGAAGCATACCACACCGATCAATACAACCGTAGTTCTTCACATCACTCAGGTGGTTGTGGGCAGGATGTAGAGTTTTGGGTGCATGGCTGCAGGCCTTAGGCCGTATGCCATACTCCTAAAACTCTAGGCCCTGTCCAAAACCACCACATCATACTACAGCAATGCATACACCCGTACTATAGCTTAGCAGTCAGATGGTTCTGGGGAGGGTGTACAGTTTTGGGTGCATAGCCACAGGCCATGCACCCAGGAACGATGTTATAAGCAGTGCAGTTATAAGGAAATGTACACCCAAACATTCAAAAATATCTGGACATATATCAAAATCTCTACGTCCTGCCTTCAAGCATGCAGCATATTAGACAGGCACGTTAGTGGCTGTGTTGTTATGGTGAAGTTGCAGTTTCCATAGGAAGAGCACTTTTTGGGTGCCTTATACCTGTGCTCCCCTTAGACGATTCCTCAACAAGGTTTGCAAAAAAAACATATCCAACACTCTCAATTTCTTTGGAAGGTTTGGTGATGTTTGGTGCAGGGGGAGGAAAGTTATAAGGGAGTGGGTTCTCAAAACGTCTCTTTTCCCCTTAGACTGAATGGGGGGAAAAGTTTGTGCCCGCGACCATGTGGCACTTTCCCTGAATGGTTGTGGAACAGCATAAAGTACGTTAGCTTTCTTTGGTGCCCCTGCTATCTTTTATTCATGTTTTGGTGTACGCGGACATCGCCAGAAACACATACAAAACAAGACAGCATTGCATGTGTCACACTTATGTAATACTATTTCAGAAGGTGACCTTTCAGGGGGGTAGGATGGGATGTGAAAGCACAAACTGAAAAAGTGGAGTTTTCTTGTCACCAAAGTCATACATTTAAATGCCAGTTCATGCTCGCTATACCACTAGCAATTACTGCATGTGGGTTAGAATGTTTTGGGAATAATATTGCCGTCATACTGGTGTCCTAAGTTTTGAAAACTAAGGCCACCATCTGCACTCTTTGCTGGAAACAGCGAATCTGGAGTTGTATGGGAGTAGCGGTTCTCATAATTGGATTTCAATATGTTGATGCAAAGTAAGAATGTATTTGGCTTCTGAGTGAAGCTCACATGAGTTGCTTTTTTGGTTGGACGTTCAATATACCCGTGCATCCGAGTGAATGTATAAGGGACAATTGTTTTTTTACCTTGAGCGAACGGAAAACCTTTGAAGACATTCATGGAATGAAAGGGTTGAAAAAAATAGTAATTGATAAGGTTATGTTTTAAAAAGTTTGTCAGGGACATGCAATATCAGTCCTCGAAGATTCTTCTATGCAAATACATTGGTGTCTGACTTGCAGAATAAGAATGGAGGCAGTAAATATTATGTAAGTTTACTTTTTCCCACTCTACAGCGAACCGCGCTTTATTTTTACATTACTGAAAATCTAATTGTGCCAATATAACTGACGTATTATCTTTCTGTGCTGATACATTTTTCCGGTAATATTGCAGAATCTCAGCGTTTGTAGCCTGTTACTATAGTTACTCATGGTCATTAGTAACATTTCGGTAAAATGTCATGTTTATTACTTTGCACATTTTTTGTATCTTTTTTGACATTTTTTGGTAGAGATTGGTTATTGATGCGTATTTTCTGTTATGTTTCCCACCCAGGTACATCTTGCCGTATTGTCCGTGCCACGGATTCCAGATACCGAGTGAGGGCTTTTTCGGCCGGCAAATGCAACTGCTCGTGAGCGGTTGCCGTCCGTAACAATTATGTGGAATGACACCCTAAGCCCGCTTTGTCCATACGCTGAACTCGCTATTCGGAGCAACATGACATCTTTTATAGTGCTGTGGCCTGAAGGTCATGGCGCCTTCTTGGAAATCACTGTGTAAACAAAGCGGCTGCTTCAACCAAGAACCCAAAATTTTTGTACGGGAAAAAAGCAACGTGTTCCTCTTCATTAACATTTTCAATGTCGCCCTTAGAACCATTGTTATCATTGCATAGAAAATGGGATTACTCCGATGGTCTCTGACAGTTTGTTGTTAAATAAACCTACTTTATGAACTCTAAAATGTTCACGTTTTCTTTTACAGTCCAGTCTATTATTTCGAAATGTAACTTATTAGGTTGTACGTCGCTGTATGTTTATTTACAGGATCTGCGTCACATCACATACTTGTGCTTTTTGCAGCCTACCATGGAAAGGGAAGAGGGACTATGTATGAAATAACCGCCTTCCCTTTCTATGGTCGCCATCTTGAAAAAGGATTTTCTTTTGTAATCTGACCTGCCAAAGCCACCCCGGTTTATAACAAGTAATGCTCCCTTTTTAGTAGCACACGTTACTGTTTGGCAAATTTAAACTATTACTGGCAAAGATTATTGCATCTATGTATTTTACTGAGAAATATGCAGTAATTGGAGTGTATGCACTATTTATTTTAATGATTTTTACACTGTGAAAGGTCGTTAATAATGCATTATTAACTTTGTTTATGGGTGGCTTTATTTTTTGGTATGGCAGGTAAAAAGGCAATTTGCAAACGGCAATGAGCAAAGAGGCAAAAAACAGTCATATGGGTCGGTAGATGTACAACAGTTTGTTATTTGCAAGGTAGCGGCACTGTTTCTTATGCTTCTTCATCACAGCAATGCTGCTGTTTCTTAGGGAGGAAGGATGCCTTTAGCTGATGTCATTTTCAGATAAGTACAACTTTTGCTAACAATACCTAATGTGTAGTGTATTGGTAATAGCTGATTACCAAATGGTGTTGGCGTTTTATAAGGGAAATGTTGAAGGTGGACGTTCCTACATCAATATAAAATCTATTTCCACACTGTCCACGAGGCATAGATGTTACTGTTAAGTGTGTACTGATTCTGGGACATCGCTGCACACCAATGCGTGTTGGCGTTGTGTAAGGAAAATGTTGAAGATGTACGTTACTACATCAATATGAAATCTATTTCCACACTGTCCATGAGGCATAGATCTTACTGTTAAGTGTGCACTGATTCTGGGACATATCACTGTGCTGTACGCCGTCATATTGTCATGTGGCATTCTACACAAGGTCTATACTGTTTAGCAAAAGACCCTTGCTAAAGGGACGTTTTGGTTATGTTGCCCAACTGAAAATCTGTGACATTCAGTACCACATTATTTTATTAACAAGACGTTATACTTAAATTGACCTACTAAAAACCCATACAATTCACTCACAAAAAACTTTGTTAAGGGGACGTTATGGTTAAGTTGCACTACTGAAAACCTATGCAATTCACTAAAAACACTTTACAAACGTGCCATTATGGTTCAAAGTAAAACCAAAAAAAACATGAAATTCGCCAGTTATGGTCGGCTAAGCACCCATACCTGCCCACACCACTGTGCTCTGCTAACACTAACACCCAGGACATGAAAGATGTCATCACAAATGTCATTGATGACATCACTGATGATGTCACATGTGTAGCCCCTTTGTTTTTGTTCACTGCCATATATATATATTTCAGTAAAAAAAACTTTGTAGAAGGGATGTTATGGATCAAAGTAAAACCGAAAAACCCTTGACATTGCCTAGTTATGATTCCGCTTGGGTCGTAATGAGGCCCTATGAATATTGCACGTCCATTATGTATGCCGCACACAATGCTTATGTTTATACATGAGTACATTATTATTCTGTAAAGAACTTCATAATAGAATGCAATTTATATCAACGCATTGCTTAATGCACCACATAGCTCATGTCATCTATTCCAATGATCCTTGACAGTTTTTTTTAACTTTTCATGAAAAGTACATGCACATGTGATGTCATCAGTGATGTCATCAATGACATTTGTGATGTCATCTTTGATGTCCTGGGTGTTAGTCTTAGCAATGCATGTAGGTGGCGCTAGTTATGGTTGCTTAGCTTACCATAACTAACAAATGTCAAGGGTTTTTCAGTTTTACTTTGAACCATAACGTCCCTTTAACAAAGTTTTTTTTACTGAATATAAATATATATATAAATATATGTCAGTGAACAAAAACAAAGGGGCTACACATGTGATATCATCAGTGATGTCATCAATGACATTTGTGATGCCATGTTTCATGTCCTGGGTGTTAGTGTTATCAGTGCACAGTGGTGCGGGCAGGTATGGTTGCTTAGCCTACCATAACTGGCGAATTTCAGGGGGTTTTCGGTTTTACTTTGAACCATAATGTCACGTTTGTAAAGTTTTTCTAGTTAATTTCACAAGTTTTTTTTAGTGAATATATAAAATATATTAGCCACTGTGAACAAGCCACTGGGTTGTGGCGAAACGCGTCAGGCTGCCGTCTGGCAAGAAACTCTCACTCGGTGAATTTAATGGATTTTTTAACTGCTGCAAATGAAAAATAAAGGTTTTTTCATAACATACAACCGGTGTTGCAGTGTTTGCTGTTGGCTGCCCGTGATTACCATCTGCTATTTGGAACACTTTTGTGTGTGAAGTGCTGCTCGCCTGAACAGTGTCTTTTGATGCCGTTTACATTTGAAGTATATATATATTTATATACATATATATATATATATATATATATATATATATATATATATATATATATATATATATATATATATATATATATATATATATATATGGCTTTTGTAAGTGAAGGTCATATTGATATTGCATCGGAGACTGATGTTGAAGGACTGAGCTGCTGTTGTACGAGGTTTATAGTGAATATGTCGAATGACATTTTTTCGAATGACATTTTTTCTAGAGAAAAAAAACGCCCAAAAAAATGATTTTGAAATGTTTTTTATAATTTTGTTTTATGGGGGGGTTCCCCATCCCCGTTTTATTTTTACTTACACTTTTTTTTTACTAGCTAAACCAAAAAAAAACATACAAATGAAAAAAAACACATTCAAATTTTATTTTTTCGACATAATTTTTTTCGACGAAATGGCGTTCGAAATAATGTTTTTGACATTTTAACTGGATACCGTTGTGTACGAACATAGTTCTTAATTCTTGATGCGATTGTGCGCTCTGTATAAAAGAGGTCCTGTGTATTGGTTAGATACAGTTCTACAAAACATTATGTGATCTTAATATCTTGAGTGCGCTGAAATTGTACTTACACCTCGTGTTAGAGTCTGGAGTAGAGGGCGAGCGGGGCAGCAGTCAAGCCTGACTGCTGTGCCTACTCGATTTGTCTGCTTGGGTTACCATGGTAATCCTGATGCCGAATGCCTGTCAAGATGGCCGTCCTGATGGGGCATGGGTGGCCATCTTAAGTCAGTGTTCTTAATCTTTCTAAATTGTGACTACACAAAACCTACGTAAGAAAATGCCATGATGAGATATAGCTCCATGATTAAAGAATTGTTGTGTATGAGGTACAGTACAAATAGCTAAAATGCACAATGATTTAAAATACGTAACCTCATGTGGATGTGAGTGTTCAAAGCAAATTGGTGTTAGTGCCTGTTTTGTATAAAATGGGGACATGCTGATAGCTCAAGTATACTATACAAGCTAAACTTCATATTTGATCTAATCTTAAAACTGTGCTCAGAATAGTTGGGGGTCATTTCTCGTGTGGCCCTCTTTGATCGGGTCCATCCCTCATACATATTATATGTGAGCAAGCCAGCAATAACGTATAAGTGAGCTTAAATTGTATCTAAACACCATACTGGCCTCGATTGTATGGCACGATGCTGATTGTTCATAATAGCCATAATCGTTGACAGTCCGTTTTCGTGAAAGATCATTATCATTATTGATCACAGGTAGTAGTCTACTGGCCTCTACTGTATGGGACTATGCTGAATGTTCATAAAAGCCATAATCGTTGACAGTGCATCCCTGTGAAAGATCATTGGTAGTTGTCAATTAACATATTCTTAGAAGTCATCTGGTCGTTTCAGCTATGTCAAGGTGTGAAAATGGCCTTTTGACTAAGTCGTTATGAAAAACGTTATATCAATGTTGCCACTGGCCAACGCTCGATCCAGTATGCCCCTTGTTGCTCTTCTTTCTTTTTTATATCTTGATTATGATCCTGTTTCTCGATTACTTCTAACACTTGAAATTTTAGTTGTGCCACGCTGTAGTTCTTTTCCGTGAAATGTCTTGCTACTGATGAGGTCACATTTTTGTTTCTAACGAATGACTTGTGCTCATTCATACATATCTGGATTTTCCTTCCTGTTTCCCCAAAGAAGTATGTGCCACACAGGCATCTTATGCAGTACACAGTGTTTTCAGTGTTGCATGTGGTGAAGTGCCGAAGCCTGATTTTTTCTCCTGTACGTGGGTGCGAAACAATGTCGCCTTTAATGATATTATTGCAACTGCTGCAAATGAGGCAAGGAAAGGTACCTTGCATTCTGTTCTTCTTAATAGTTCCTCATTCTTCCCTTGTGTTGACCAACAAGTCCCTCAGGTGGCTGCTTCTGTGATATTAAAAAACTGGTTGTGCTGAAAAAAGTTCCTTAGTTCTGCTGTCGCTTGTTAATATTCTCCAGTGTTTTGTAATACATCTCTTAATTTGAGTACTTTGTGTAGAACATTTTGAAACATACACCACCGTGGGTGCTTCTAGTTAGTCTTGGTTTGTAGCAGATTTTTGTGATCTTATGGTCACCTTATCAGTTGGTCTTTGAAATCTTCATCTGAATATTCTCTGTCTTGTAATTTTTCTGTGCAATTTGTCGAGTTCAATTTTGCACTCATCTGGGTTCGCTGATTATTATTTTCAATCTTTGCATTTGTCCGTAAGGCAAATTCCTCAGAGTGTTCTGTGGGTGAAAGCTCATTCTGTGCAGCAAATTATTGCGGTCTGTTAGTTTAGTGAATGAGGATGTTAGCATCTGTAAATTGGTGACTTTGACATTGATGTCAAGGTAGTGGATTCCAGGCTTGCCTACTTCTGCTGTGAATTGGAATCTCTGATCGATGGTATTTATATATGTCAAAAATTGCATCAGCATTTCCTTACTCCCATGCCATATGCCAAACATTCCATCAGTGTATCTCACCCATGTTTTAATGCTGTCCTTCCATTGTGGGTTATCTAGGATATGTTTTTTCTCAAATTGGTGCATGAAGCAGTTGGCATAGACTGGTGCCATATTGGCTCCCATTGCCGTTCCTGATGTTTGTAAGTACAATTCTTTTTCATATTTGAAGTAAGAGATGACAGAGATAAATGCCAGTAGTGGCAAAATTAACTCTTTCGCTGCTCCGATTTCTCCTCCCTGAAGAAGAAGCCATCCCACGGCTTCTTGTCCTAAGTCATGTGGAATGCTGGTGTGAAGACTGCTTATGTCTATGGTGAACAGGATGTCATTGCTCGTCAGGCTTATCTTATCCAAAATGTTGAGAAAGTGACTGCTACCTTTAGCCATGTTTTAAATACACACATGTATGGCTACATGTAAAAATTTGGGCTGAGCAAAAAGCAAGAGTACAAATGGTTTTAGGGGCCTCGCAAGAGCACAAATGGTTTTAAGTGCCTACCTTGAACGAAGTAACTAACAAATAACCTTATGTTTATGTTTATGTTGCTCTCCTACACGTTTCATGTGTATGTACATCTTGTGAGAGCCCTACCCATAGTTATAAACTATGCAAATATGTGCTTTACATGTACCTGACTATGCAAATGTTGTTAACTGTTCGAATGTAATTTTATTTCATTTTGTACATTTCACTGAAATGTTTTTTTTAATGATGTTTAATGCGCATATTGTTTGACGTGTGCTATTTTGACAACTTTGATGATTTCAAATGTGTGGATTACTTTATGGATCATTTAATCAGGCGAGAGCAAAAGGCCCTGACAAAGAACCCAGTGTCCGAAATGCATAGGCCAATATTCGCTTTTGCTTCTAATCTCATGTTTCACTAAATAAAACCTTTATTCTTGTTAATTGGAACAACAATTTATTGAAACAATAACAACAGATGCTACTAGCCTAGAATATATTGATGATCAAGAAAACAAACCCTTGGTGGGTAATAGGGTGTGCGGCCCACACCGAAGGATAATGAGCCTTGGTCTCTTTTTCTTTACTCTCCCTGAACTTGCCACTGAAGTCATGTACATATTGACCAGGAGAAGCGAGAAGCTGGATCCTTCTGGTGCTCAACAGGTTTGTAAGCATGGTTGAGATCTGTAGGAAGCAATGATGGTGGCTTTGGTTCTCCCTGTGAAAAAATAAGTGATCCAGACTAGCATTGCTCATTTTATTCCAATGTCTTTGAGTCTCCACAGAAGACTTTTGTGGCTGATGGTGTGAAATGCTGCTGAGATGTCCGGTAGAATTAGAGCACTCTGGGAGTTGTCATCTGAGTTGTTCTTTAGCATATTCCAGAACAAGCAGAGGGCCGATTCTATACCTCCCAACAGCCCAAAAACAGGCTTGGGCTCATGAAGTAGGCTATGTTTTTCTGCGCAGTCCCACAGCTGGTGGAATATGACATTTTCCAGAGCTTTTCCAACGAAAACAGTGTTTGAGATGGGGCATTAGCTTGTTGGGTTATTTAGGGGGGGCTACAGGTTTTTTGAGTAGTGGCTGGACAAAATCTGTTTTCAAAGCTTGTGGAAAACATGCAGTAGAGACCAAGCCATTGAGTAGGGATACAAAAACAGCTGTCAGTTTTTGATGTTTATGATCATTTTGTATAATTTGGGGACTGGCGATCCACAGGACCTCGTCACTTCTTCGCAGGGGGGAGTACTTCCCTACGAGGTTAGGGAGGTGAGGCCGCTACCCAATAGTCCCCCCAGGGGTGATGAAAAGTGGGACCTCACAGGGAGAGACTCCCTTTAATGGAATAAGGATTCCCTTTCCATGAACAAACTCCCTAACCCCTTTTCCCTTGGGACCAAGTCCCTGTCAGAAATCCCTGATAACACTACTTTCTGTTATGGTAATGTCTCTTCTGTATTCGATCCACAAATTAATATAACTCAGATGAAGAAGAGCCAAAGAAACCTGCAGAGTAATAGCAAGTTGACTTACCAGAGTACTGAGAAGAGTGGCCCCAAGGAGGCATGAATATTCTCTCAACAACAGTAAAGAAGGACTTTGACTTTACGCTTGGGAGGACCCAGCTATGGGAAATAAAGAGGGAGAAAGGACTGCGAAATAGAAAGAGCAGCTGGCGTGAAGCCAGCCAGCCAGCCCTGAAGTTCAAACCTGGGAATAGAAAAGCTGCAAGAATGCTGATTCCCCAGTGGACGGGACATCCAGGAACAGTTGGTGGAGCATTGCAGTGGAAACCAAGCTCCTAAGTGACACCCAGAGAATCCTGAGTCAAAAAAGCCTCTGGAGTATTCTCCCTCATGCGATTCATGACACCCAGAGAACCAAGAGTCACGAAAGCCTGGGGCGTAATCTCTCTCATCACAGTAGTGATACCCAGAGAGCCAAGAGAGCCTCAGGCGTAATCTCCCTCGTCACAGTAGTGATTTCCAAAGGTCTAAGACTCAAGGGTGCATCAGGAGGATTCTCCCTCATTACAGTGATAATACAAGTAAGATTGAAGACAACAAGAGCTATCTGGAGATAATTTTCATAACGTCATAAAACAGGGAGGTATTGCTGGAACTGTAAATCAAGCTTTCAGGAGCTCTTGGAAAGAAGTGAAGAGACTTTGAGGACTATTGCCAAAGAATAACCCAAGACAGCCCTCAAGGCTGTGTGAGGTGGGTCAGGAGAAGGGAGTAATTCTCCTGATCATACTCTCTTTATTGAATCAGAAGCTAATGCAAACGATTTTTGGAAAAGAGATAAACACTGAGCCAGTTCATGAGGAGAAGGGGGTAAATCTACTGGTACTATTTCCATTTGTATGGTGAACCTTTTTGTAGATTGTTGGTAGGGTTAGTGTCAGAGGCACGTTGCACACGTAGTGTAGCTGTAGAATTCTTCCTGCCAATCTACCAGACTGATTGGTGAGGTGAACAACCAGAGTGGGTGATTGACGGAAAGATAGGATGCTGCAGGAGAACCCCAAAATCACAGGAATCAGGATGGATACAGCAGGTAGCGTCACCAAAAACACTGGAGGATGCCCACACAAACTGCAAGGAAAGCAATGGTTATTACAGAGCTATCCGTAACACTAGTGACAATTAAGTATCACTTAACCTCCACTAACCTGAAAGTAAGGTCACCTCAGCGGGGCAGAAAATACAGGATGCAAATAGTTGGGGATGTTGGTTCTGAAACAAGAACCCACACATGTGTTAACAATATGTCGGATGGAGTATGCAAGTCAAAGAATGATAGGGGAAGTGTCTTACTGTAGTGGCAGTCCTATCATGAGGCAACAGAGATTCCGAATAGGAGTTCGTGCTGAGATGGGAGTAGATCCAGGAGACTGTAGAATGTCCACAAAAGTTGCAAACCCTAACCCGACGATACAAGGACGCCAGGAAGTACACTTAGGCAGTCTCTAGTCCATGTACTGTTGCAAGTTCCAAAGGTACACACAAGTCCCAAAAGAGCAACGTTCCGTAGCGGGCAAAAAGTTCCTAAAGCAAGGTGCATAGACAGGAAGATTTCCTTAGGAGGTCCGGGACGATCAACAGAAACAGGCAGCGAAATACCATGGGCGTAGACAGAAGCAGTTCCGTGAGCGATCCGAGTCATTCAGCAGGAGCTGGCGACGAAGTACCAAGGCCGTAGACAGAAGCAGTTCCGTGAGCAGTCCGAGTCATGCAGCAGGAGAAGGCGATGGTCAACCAGGAAGATTACAGAGCGGGTCGTGAAGCAGTTCGAAGTCGAATACCAGGTGAGACAAGGCTGGGCATAGGAAGCAGGAGCAAAGGAAACAGGAAACAAGGAATCCAAAACAGTGCCACTGGAATATGAGATTCAGAAGCACCAAAGAGCAGCAAGGAGTGGCTTAAGTAAGCCGATCATGTGACAAAAATGCAACGTCAATTAGCGGGCGAAACGGGACCAGGAAGTAGCGGCAGGGTGCCACCGTTTCCATGCCAACTTCCAAGCATCCAGCTTCAGGTATCTTAAAGGGCTACATCTGAGTAGTCTGTAAGAATCACGAACCTTAATAGGAAAATGCATATTTGAAGTATGACGGACCTTGTGTCTGATAATTGCAGAGCGTTTCAGATACCTGACACTTTTTATTTGTATAAACATCCTGATGGCGAGCACCCGAGTTAATATTTGTTTAGGTAGGGATAACCCTTTGAGATAGGGAGAGGCAGGACCTCTTCCTTATTTCGAAAAATAAAACTTGTTGAAACATGCCACCCCTTTATCCGACTCCTTACTCCAGCTCACCACAAGTGGCAGGGGTCTTCTGGGGATCCTGCTGGGTTGCATGAGTCAATAGTAGACAGACGCCATTGTATAAAGAAGAGGTGGAATGATGCCAGAAATAGTGTGCTTGGTTCAGTGGGTGCTATTTTTTGGTCGGGTGGTGTGGCAGTGTTCATTTAATGTCCATGTGCTCTTGGATTTGTATCATCTTTATTTGGGAATTCACAGCAATTTGGTTGCATATTTCCTGAGTCAGTATTGTGGGTGAATTACAGGCTACTGAGTCTTTGAATTGACTCCAAAAAATGTGGATTTACACCATAATACCACCAATCGTAATACTGTGATAAATGCACGGAACCGAGTGCCTGTAACGGTAAATGCGTTTGGTGATTATTTGCCAGATTTATTGCCGATTTACCAGAAAACCCATAATGAAGCCTTCAGTGTCCTAAATGCAATGGTTAGTGGTGGGCACCAATGTAAAGTATGAAGTGCTATGTCTAGGCCAGAACAGTGTACTACAGTATTTTACAGGTGTGTGTTGCCATGTTTAACAATGCCATTTGCTAGGGCAAGGTTGCTGTATGAACATACAGAAAGGAGGTAAATTAGGTATATATCAGTTAGTTTGGCTAAGTGAGACAATGAGGTGGACAACCAAGAGACTAGCAGGAGGGAGGAGAGAGTAGTGGAATGTGGAGGTGACATTTGACAAAGGTAAGGTATTGGCTAGTGAATGAAAGTGGTACTGCAGTGTGAGTCTGTGTATTAGTGTGGCGAGTGTGGCTAGAAAGGTTAGTGTAAGGAGTGACTGTGAAGTGTAGGAATTGTAGGTAGTTGGAGGGAGGAATAGTAGCAGGTGAGAGTAGTAGTGTGGAGCAGGGTGTAGTGGTTGGAAGGGGGTGTAGTAGCATGGAGGAAGGAGTGGTAGTGCAGATGAGGGAGTAGTAGTGTGGAGGAGGGAATAGTAGTATGTAGGTGGAAGTAGTAGTGTGGGGGAAGTAGTAATAGTTAAAGGGTGGAGGTGAGGCCTAGAAGTGTGAGAGACATCAGAGGGATAGAAAATCTTTGGGATTAGTGAGGAGAAGTGGCTGCAGTCGAAGAATGGGAGTAGAAGAAAGATTATAAGAGGGAGTGGTAGAATGAGTACTGAATTCAACGGGACCTCTGTGAGGCACGATTCCCAAATCCCAACAGAATACTAACAATTGGATGGAGCAGTTAAAGTTTGGAAGTCCCTCAGGGAGTTTAGAAAGGTAAGGCGCTCTGCCTTTGGGTCCTCAAAACTAGTGGACGACAGAATTAGTCAACCTTCTCTATCTATTAGCCCAGGGTCAGTGATGCCTGGTTTAGGGAGGAGGTGCAAAGCAAGGCGAGGGGAGGGCCATACCGCCCACAAAGATTTCAATAAAAACCCTTGAACCTCCACCGAGGTTTGAAGTGATTCTTGTACCATCTGTGACACTGGGTGGACCCGAGTTCGGTAGGCCTGTTGAACTTGTCAATCTCTTTGAGAGATTTGGCGGATTATTCAGAGCCATAGAATCTCTAGGGAGGTTTGACAACCATATACAATTACCAGCTCTTTCCTGGCTCTCGGGGGCTGTGCGTGACAGTTAGAGGGAGGAACAGGGATGATCCACACTAGGAGAGAGCAGGAGATCCTTTACTGTAGCCACTAATTTCAGTGTGTGTGTTTGTATATTTTTCTCTTTTCATTCCCTGTTTGTGACATCTTATTTTGTATTATGCATATTTTGTAAAGTTCCCTAAAGTCTGAAACCCTCTGTGAAACCCTTTGTGAAAACCCTTTTTAAACATCTGTGTTATCCCGTTTGTGATGTTTTAAACACTTTACATTGAAACCTACTCCTATCGAAAATAAAAAATGAACTCATTTTTAGAAACTCTTGTAAAAATGTTTGTGTGACTCCCGATTGTGATTTTCTAAAACCATTTTCATTTAAATGGCCTCCTTCCACTGAACATTTTTTTATAAGAATGTGAAACCCTTTGTAGAAACCCTTGTTAAAAGTTTCCCTTAGTGCCCTCCCCAGCTGTTAGTATGAATGAAATAAGGAACAACAGGTTCTCTTTGAGAGCACATCCTATTTGGATTAGGAAGAGGAGGTTCCTGGGGTCCATTTGCCGATATAGAGCCTGTTGCGATTGAGCCTGACACCCCATCCTGGGACATAGGCGAGGCCATGGAGATTTTAAAGGTGGAGAGCCAACAGGTGACTGGCAGGAACAGCAAATGGGGAAGGTGGACAGTGTAGTGGTACAGAATGATATCATGCTGCCATTAGCAGAGCCCCCTTAACTGATGTGGGATTTATTTATTTATTTATTTCATTTGTTCATGGCGCCCAGGACCCGGAGGTGTCACAGCGCTAGAGGTTACATTACATGCAAACAGTACATAGGAACAGATAAAGTACATAATGTCTTGATGGTTACCAGAGTGCAGGTTGCAGAAGTAGACACTGTTGAAGCAAATATGAGGGGTTAGACATATTTGTCGAATAATGTTGTTTTGATGTTTTCTAGATAGAACAGGTAGGAAGGATCATCTCTGTTCAAAGATTTTGGTAGAGAGAGTGTTCCACACGGTAGGGGGCAATGGTGTTGAAGCAGGTTCCTCCAGCCCTTTTTCTGGTGATTCCAGGGGTGCTGAGTAGCATGGAGGAGGAGGAGCGCAGGCTACGCAAGTTAGTTTTTTGAAGATGCCGTGGGTGAGGTGGGGGGGTCAGTGTTTTGAAGGCAGCTGTGGGTGATGGAGAGGATTTTGAAATCAATGTGTGCCTTGATTGGTAGCCAGTGGGCTTCCTGTCAAGCTTTGGAGATGTGGTCTGATCGTTTCAAGCCCCAGACAGCTCTCAGAGCATTGTTTTGGATCAATTGCAGTTTCTTGAGGTTTTTTTTCGGAAGTGCCTGCGAGCATGGCATTGCAGTAATCAAGTGTACTCCCTATGATGGCTCTGGCTTGCGTGTGGTAGTTGATGGGATGAGGAACTTTCTAGATAGGTTGATGAGTTTAGTGGAATATGCTGCAGATGAGGCGACTGCCTTTACATGTTTATTCATGTTTAATTCAGAGTCGAGGTAGACGTCCATTGTTTTGACATGGACTGAGACCAGGCTAGTGTTTCCATCAATACAGAAGGAGGAGAAGGCGGGGTCAAGATTTTTGAGGCGGTGCGGGGAGCCAACAATGAGGAGCTCCGTTATTTCATCGTTAAGGCAGAGGTGGTGGTTAGCCATCCAGGTTTGGATGATGTAGTAAACTCGGTTGACATTATCGGAGACAACTGTGTGGTTGCCGGTGAGCTGGTAGAGGACTTGTGTGTCATCAGCGAAGTTGGTGTAGGGTATATTAAGGTTGCCCAGGAGGTCAACGAGTGGCTTGGTATACATGTTGTATAGTGTGGGTGATAGGCACGAGCCTTGGGGTACACCAAAGGAGACATGGTTGGGATTGGCTGATTCCGACTCGGCGAAGACCCTGGAGGTTCACTCACTCAGGAAGGATTTGATCTGGTCGGCTGCTTCGGGAGAGAGGTTAAATAGGCCAATGAGGTGGTAACACAGAATATCATAGTTGAAGAGGTCGAACGCTACCGAGAGGTTGAGTAGAAGGAGGATAGCAAGGTCACCATCATCACGGATGTGATCAAGTTGGATCTTTAGATCAAGAAGGATGGATTCTGTGTTGTGTTTGGGCCTGAAGTCTGATTGAAGGGTACCAAGTAGGTTGTTGGTTTCTAGGTGAGTTTGGAGTTGGGAGTAGGCAGTGCGGTCAAGGATTTTCAAGAGATAGGGTACCGTCGTGATGGGGCGGTAGTTTGTAGGAAGGGTGGGGTCTAGAGTGTTTTTTTTTCAATAGCAGCCTGACCCAGGCTTCTTTGATACATTAGGGAACATTGCAAGTATTAAAGGAGGCATTCATTCATTTGGCTATAGTGGGGGGAAGGGGATCTACACTTATCTTAATGAGATTGTCTGGGTAGATATCACCTATGCAGTTGGAGGCTTTAAGGCATTGGGTAGTGGAGATGACATTGGGTGGGGAAACGGGGGAAAGGTGAAGGGGGTAGTGGGAGTGAGTGAGGTAGTGCTATGGTAGTGGTCTCATTGGTAGTGAGAAGCAGCGATTTCTTTATGATGGTTTTGTCACAGAGATGTGTGGTTTTGCTAGCTAGGGCTGATTGTACAAGTGTGCACCAAGCTTTGTCTTTAGGTAAGCTGGTGGGAGGGGGAGTGGGGGTTTCAAGCTCCTTGAGGATCTTCAATAGTTCTCTCGTGTTGGAGCTGGCATCACTGATGCGAGTATTGTAGATGCTGACTTTAGTGGCAATGATAGCTTTTTTATAGGCAGTGGCTGAGTAGGAGAATGTTTCTTTGTTGTGGGGGGTAGGTTCTTTTCTCCAGAGATGTTCTTTGGCTCGTTTTAGTTCACTGAGAGTGGTTAGTCCTACAGTGAACCAGTTATGGTGAGACTGTTTTTTACGTGTGCATGATGGTCAAGGGCATTGAGGATAGAGGCATTATAAGCACTAAGAATGACTTCAGGGTCGGTTCTGGAGAGCCCTGGCTCAAGGGAGGCTAAGATGGTGGGTTCTAGTATTACTTTAGTTAGTTTGCAGGTATACCTGGCATTGATGGGTGGGCGGTAGGAGAAGGGGGCTCTGGGGGCAATAGAGAACTGGATCACAGAGTGGTCAGTCCAGGCAACAGGGATAATGGAGGTAACTAGGGTGGGGATGTTGAGGGATAGGATCCATTCAAGGATGCGTCCTTTGGAGTGGAGCCAACCAAGGACCGCTTGGGCCAGGTTCATTTCAAGGAGAGTAGAGGCAAGCGCAGTAGATTTCAAGCCTGCTGGATCTTTAAAGCTTAGGTTGAAGTCGCCCAGTAGCAGGAGTTCAGTGTTGCATTTCAATAGTGGGGCGATAAGCAATGGTATGTCAGCCTCAGGGGAGCTGAGGTTTTTTGGTTGTCTGTAGAGTAGGAGGCGGTTGATGGTAGTTTGGGTATGGGATTCAATGTTTGCGAGTAGGAGTTTGTAGCCTGGCAAGTGTGGGAGCGGGGGGGCTCTGATGGGGAGTGAGGCTTTAGAGTTGATGACGACTCCTCCACCTGCAGAGGCATCTCTGTCCCTTCTAAGGATGGAGTAGCCAGGTGGGAGGGCGAGGCATAGTGAGGGGCCTGCTGCATCGTGCAACCAGGTTTCAGTGACAGACAGGAGGTCAAGTTTATTGTCCAGTAGGAGGTCATGGATATCTGGTGCATGGGCACAAATGGAGCGTGCATTGGTGAGGGCGTAAGTAAGGTGGTCAAGCCCGGTAGGGGTGGGGGTGTGTGAGGAGAGAGGTTTGATGGTGGTTGTGGGTGATTGTATGTTGTGGTGGGAGATGGATAAGGTGTGATATGGTCTGTTAGTCGGAGTAGATAGTGTTGGTTCCGAGATCATGAATGGGGATCGGAGGCGTTGCATTCGGGAAATGCCTGTGCAGGCATGTGTGTATGGTGGAGGGAGGTAGGGGTGGCTGGGCGTGAGTATAGATGAGTAGGTGGGTCTGGACAGTCTAGTACTGAGTCTAAGTAGTTGTGTGGCACCCAGGCAGGGTGCCGAGAGCGTAGTTAAATGTAAGGTGGGGGTGGTAAGCAGGGATGTGCGAATGTAGAGGGCAGAGGGGATGCCTGGTTGGTGCTGAGTATTTTGGGTGTTTGTGTGAAGGTAGATGGTTTCGGGGAAGCTGGAGTATTGTGGTGTGCCTGGTAATCTGGTATGCCAGTTCACCTTAGGTTGGGCAGACCGGGTGAGGGGTTGGGGGTAGTGTTGAGCTGCAAGAGGCTGTGGGAGGTGGTTGGGGTGGTGTTTGTCTGTTGGTGGATGTAGCAGAAGATACAGCCTTTAATGTGGTGGGGGTGATTGCGAACACTATGGGTCAGGAGGTCGGAGTTCAGTGGGTGTAGTATGTCAATGGGCATTGCTGCGCTGTGCCCAGTGAGATGAGGGCTAGCAGGCAGCTTGTTACATGTGTTAGTGGCAGGGGCTAAAGTGCATCTAGAGACGGGATTGTGTGGAATAACAGCAGGAAGCTTAATACATACATTTGTCGTTGAGGCTATGGCGGTAGGTAGCATAGCAAATACAGAACTGTTTGAAGCTATAGTGCATCTGGCATTATTGTCATACATGATGGTAGTATGTACATTTGTTTTAGATGTTACAGTGCATGTATGGTTAGAAAAGTGGGAGGATTCAGTTTCTTCAGGTAGGATGTAGTCGGCAGGCAGCTTAGCCCAGGTATTTACGTCCACAGTTGGTACAGTGGTAATAGAGGTCGTTTGACATGGACCAGTGCAGTGAGACAGGGCAGTTGGTGGTTTGTTCCGGGTAAGAGCGGCTGTATGAGCACCATGCCGGGGGGCATATTTCATTTGGGTTGATCACCATGGGCGGGTGGGGTCAGAGACAAGGTGTTAAAGGCAACAGAGCTCCTTTTGGGGTGGGTAGGTCTGACGGGATGTGGATTGTGGCGTGGTGGTGAGATCATAGATGCTAGTGGGTTAGTGTTAGCTAAGTACTCATTGCAGGGGCGTGGGCTAGAGCAGGTGGCGGTGTATGGGAAGAGGGAAATGGGCATGTTGGGAGGGACAGTGCGTAAGCGGGTCCCGGGAGAGGGGTTGGCGGGCTGGGGTCAGCGGTCTTATAGTGGAGCGGGCAAGAATCTTGTAGGTGGTAGTAGAACATCAGGCGTGGGTGTGGGGGAGGACAGAAGGAGGGATGTTGGGGAGGAGGCTGAAATCTGTGCTATGGGAGGTGTGAGCCACTGCTTGCAGGCTGGGCATGGCTCTTCTTGGGGGGTGCTAAGTGTGGTCATACAGGTAATGACAATAGAGGAGCAGGTGCACCTCTTACCTTGAGTCAAGTGTTTACTCCCGGTTGGGAGCTCCGAGGCCGTAAAAGGGCTGGCGGGAGACAAGCTGGCTGGTGGCAGCCCATAGATCCTATGCAGTGCAGCAAGTGAGGCAGCCAGAGGAAGACAAGGAAAGACAAGGGCCTTTGATCCAGGCCTTTGTCTGGGGCCGGCTTCGCCTCTCGGCTCGCCCTTGCTTCCGGATTCATTTGTTGTAATAATGGGCAATCAGTGTGTGCAGTGAGGCCAGGTGCTCCATGAGGAAGGTCCAGGCAGGTAGGCAGGCAAAATGGGGCGGCCATCTTAACAGTGGTATTCGTACCACTGTATTTCAATGCTGGTGATGTGAATGGTGCTGGTGCCTGGATGTTGTTAGACACATCTTGATGAGTTGGCAAGAGGGTCTGGGTTTCTCATAAAGGAGATGGTGGCAATGGGGTAAGAGGAGGTGGCAGCAGTTGAAAAGTTGTTTCAGAGTGAAGGCTCATAGTGAAGTGAAGCAGGGGGGCGTGGCCAGCACGCATGCCGTGAGGACAGACTTCCACGGAGCTCCGTCCGTGATCCTGAGTTAAACGAACTGATTTCGCTTAACACATGTCCGTAACGCTATATAAATACTAAAATCCCGCAGGGGAACCGATTGCCCGCACTCGACAGCAAGCTCAGGTGGAATCGGTGAGCATACGCCGGAGAACGGGAAGCCTGACGCGGAGCCCCCTGCGCCTTCAAGATGGCGGCGCCCACTGCGGAGTGTCACTGATCCGGACTCGCCCGCCCAGGACATCCGGCGGATCGCAGCGGCTGAGGGAGCCAAGACGGAGGAGCCTGCTGCCTGCGCCACCTGGCATTGAGGTCCCCCGCAGCCGCGGAGGACAGAGATCGAAGGAGCGGGTGCGTGGGCGCGACCCGGGAGAAGGATCTCCCATCGAAGACCCAGGATCGTGGGTCTCGCAATCGAGCCCGAGCCGCCAACCCACCCGCAAGAAGGTGAGACCGGGCGGACCTCCAACTGGGCGAAGGCGCGGGGAGCGCAACCGCAGGCGGAGGGCCCTTGAACTACGCCGAAAGCGGGACTGGGCCCCCCTCTAGCGTCTGATCTTGCCCTGATTCCCCAGCGGCTCAAGGGTGAACTGAACGCCCGTCCCTGAGGCCCTGAATTAACTCCTGCGAGGGGGCCTGGTCTAGCCCAGTAGGGCCCCTGCCGCCCCTGATCCAGAAATAAGCAAAAAAAAAAAAAGAATCTCCCATCGAAGACTCAGGATCGAGGGACTCGAAATCGAACCCGGGCCGCCGACCCACCCGCAAGAAGGTGGGACCGGGCGGGCCTCCGACTGGGCGAAGGAGCGGGGAGGGCGGCCGCAGGCGGAGGGCCCTTGAACTACGCCGGAAGCGGGACTGGGCCCCCCTCCAGCGTCTGATCTTGCCCTGATTCCCCAGCGGCTCAGGGGTGAACCGGGTGCCCGTTCCTGAGGCCCTGAATTAACTCCTGCGAGGGGATCCATTCACAGCACTAAAGCCCAGAGAAGTAGGGTGAACATTACAGGGACCGGAGCCCCCAAGTTGCCCTGTTCATAGGAGGCGGGACAACATCTCCCCGCCGCCGGCGACCCAGGAATAGGAACTCACCCGAATACAGACAGATCTGCACCACTGCGTCTGCAAGCCCGAGACCTTCCAAAACCCACGCCCACAAGCTCCTGTAAACTGGTCTCGGAAACGCGACCTACTCGAGACAGCGGAAGAGCCGGGGTTGCGTCCCTACGAAAACCAGCAAACAGAGGCCGGAGCCCGACCTGCACTCCGCAGGAGACTGCATTTATAGCCTCCAAGGCAAGAGATGTCTCCCCTCAAGGTCAAACCGAAACTAGTCACGATGGACTCCTTCACAACAATCAGATCTCAAAGACAATCAACACAACAAGAGTCCCCCGAAAATCCGCCTCAACAGGAAGAGGACCTTAAACACACGCAGGTCCTCCAAGCAATAGCTGCCCTTCGCACATCACTCGAGGGACGACTGGAAGAGGTGAAGTCAGATATACAACTCATGCGCCAGGATGCCCGCAACCTAACGGAACGAGTCACGGTGGCTGAGACCACCCTGCATGAAAATGTTGAAGTCACCCGAGATCTAAAGAAGACTGTTAGAGAGTTGGAACAAAAGGTGACAAGATTGGAGGCCCGCTCTGAGGATGCTGAAGGTTGTGCGCGCCGTAACAACATCCGTATACTGGGGGTTCCCGAGGATCTAGAAGGCCCGGACCCGACGACCTTCATTGAGACGCTCCTGCAACAAGAGATAGGAGCGGGAAACCTCTCCCAGGGGTTCTCTGTTGAAAGGGCCCACAGGTCTCTCCAGAGGCGTCCCCCGCCCGGATCCCATCCCCGGCCAATCATAGCTAAGATCTTAAACTTCAGAGATCGCGAAACCATACTTCGGTTCTCCAGAGAGGGCGGAGAGATAAAAATAAAAGACTCAACAATAGTTATATACCCGGACTACACCCCGGCAGTGCAACAGGCTAGGAACTCCTACATTCCAATAAAAGCTCGGCTGAGAAAGCTCAACTTGAAATACATGCTGCTATATCCGTCACGTCTCAAGATTTTATATAACGGAAAAGCGACGTTCCTGGAGACCCCGGCCGCCGCCAACCTGTGGCTCGAGCATAATAACCTGGCGGACGACAAGGAAAAATCACTGCACCCAGATCAGAGATGACCGTTCACCCCCCGGCGGAAGCAGGCAAAGGATAGTCCCCCCCAAAATGAAAGTACGGGCAATAAAACGAACGGAAAACGAACTGCAGACAATTGTATCAACACGATAGTCCCGCTGTAAAGTACGCAACATCGGACGAGAGCTCGGAAAAACACACGAGTAGCAGACAAGCAACCCACCCCACCAAGAAAGGTGTAAGCACTTTGCTCACACACAACCTGATCCGGAAGGCCAGGAGTGGCCTGGAAGGCTCAGGAACCCCTGAGCGCTGCAAGTTAAAAGCAACTGCTAGGGACAGTTTGAAAAGTTTTGTTTAGTTTTTCCCCATTTAACATGATGGGAGTTCCACAAGTTCAAAAATCTCCAACCAGCGAACAGATTGAAGCCAGGACAAGGAGCCAGGCGGAGAGGCGGCCGGGACATGGCGAAAAAATGATAAAAGGAGGTCGGCAGGGGCCAGACAACCGTAAGTGTAACTCAACTGCACTGACATGACGTCTAATGCAAACATAAAGATATTGACCTGGAATGTGAGGGGCCTGGGCTCTTACCTACGCCGAAATAGAATCAAATCCTATTTGACCAGAAAGAAAGTGCAGATAGCGCTACTGCAAGAGACACACTGTACGACGGAATCCCTGGCGAGGTTGAGAGAACACTGGGGAGGTCAAGGGGTTGGAACTTCGTACTCCAAATATGCAAGAGGAGTATATACCTGGATTCACCCACAACTCCCTTTCCAACTAATTAAGTCGGAAGCAGACCCAGAGGGAAGGTTCGTAATACTATGGGGCAGACTAGAACAAATGGAGATTTGCATAGTGAACTCTTACCTCCCTAATACCAACATCCCAACCCACCTAAACTCCATGTACGCCAGGATTGCGCCATACAGGCATGGAATCCTTTTCTGGGGGGGAGACTTCAACTGTGTCCACAATGCGAAACTTGACAGGTCCCTCCCGCACCCAAAGGGGCCCTCAGCGGCTACAACTGCCCTCTCCCTATTAACGCATAGGTTACACCTAGCAGACACCTGGAGAGAGTGCCATCCTAGCGCCCGGGGTTACTCATATTTCTCCTCCCCACACGGTCTCCATACGAGACTAGACTATGTCTTCATAAGCAATGAACATTTGTCTCAAATAGTAGAGGCCCAGTATCTGGGAAGAACCATTTCCGACCACTCGCCACTCCTGGTGGATTGGAATCACACGGGCCCTAAGCCTCCCATTCCAATGTGGAGAATGCCGATAGACGCCCTTGATGACCTAGTATTCAGGGAAGATCTACACGAATTTATAGAGAGCTTCATTGAAAGAAACACCGGAAGCGTGGACCAATTAAGCACGGTGTGGGACGCCCTAAAAGTAGTGACAAGGGGGGAAACCATAGCAAGGGCAAGGGGCATTAGGAAACAACTTAAGGGCGAGCTTAATCATTGGGAACAGCAGATTGAACAACTGGAAAGTGCCCCGGTGACCACAGAGCGAAGAGAGGCCAACCTCAAAGAACTTAGAAATAACACCGCTTTAGCATGGGATAGGCTCGCCAAATTTGACTATGCCACCAAAACCGACAGGATACATACCGAGGCAGATAAACCTGGTAGAATGTTAGCTTGGCTCTGCAAGAAAGAGCACCCCAGGCACACAATCACGGGGGTACAGACAGACGACGGAGGGATAGCACAGACACAGCAAGCCATAAACGAAACCTTTAAAGGCTTTTATGAACACCTCTACTCTCATAACGATCAGGTTCCCTTAGAACAAATCAGGGATACGCTGGAAGAGATAGGACTCCCCAGGATACCCCCGGAACACTCTGAGGCCCTAGATGCAGACATTACACCTGAGGATATCTCTGAGGCAATTAGATCACTAGCCACCCGTAAGACTCCTGGGAGCGACGGCCTGCCCACTGAGTTTTACAAGACGTACGAGTCCACCCTAACGCCCCTCCTACATGAGGTCTTTCGGGAAGCACATGAAATAGGGATTCTACCCGACAGCATGAGGGAGACCCTCCTGATCCCGATCATTAAGCCTGATAAGCCCCCTGATAGATGCGACTCTTACCGTCCGATAGCAATCCTTAACTGCGACGTGAAAATCCTGACCACAGTGTTAGCAAGCAGATTAGCCAGAATCATAGGGGACGTGGTACATGAAGATCAGTGTGGCTTTATACCAGCCCGAAATACTACCATGAATTTGCGCAGAGTCCAACACGTTATTGCCCAAACCGAAGATTGCACAGAACAGTACGCCCTGTTGTCCCTTGACGCCATCAAGGCGTTTGACTCGATTTTTTGGGAATGGCTAATACCAGTTTTGGAAGGGTTTGGCTTCGGCCCGGGGTTCATTAGGTGGATCAAGATATTATACACAAAGCCTAGAGCCAGGGTAAAAACCGGGAAATACATATCGGAGGTCTGGAACATATGCAGGGGAACCAGACAGGGTTGTCCTCTCTCCCCTATGCTTTATGTGCTGGGACTAGAACCCATCGCTATCTACTTCCGAAAACAATTTTTCGATGCTGGAATCCGACTGGGCAACTCGGACCACATTATTTCCCTCTATGCGGATGATGTCTTATTATTTGTCAGGGACCCATACAACAATGTGCCCACGATGTTAGACGTCCTAGACAACTTTGCGAAGTTTTCTGGTATAAAATTCAGCCGGGCAAAATCCTGTCTTTTCCCCCTGGCAGATCTTAAGAGAAAGGTGACTTCGCAACTACCCCTGATGGGAATAAAATGGGAGCACACCTCGTTCAAATACTTAGGGATACACATAATGCACTCCCCGGAACAAATGCATGAACACAACACTAAGGCTGCTCTTCCTGCCTTAAGGAAATCTATGGCCTTCTGGGCGAAACTCCCCCTATCCATGATGGGCAGGGCCTCCATAATTAAAATGATCGTCCTCCCTAGATTCTTGTATGGGTTCCAAAACGTACACTTCTATATCAAAGCCCCCTTTTTTCGCCTAATGGAAAGGATGCTGAGAGACTTCCTGTGGGGGAGGGGAAGACGTAAGATAGCACTTGCTACCTTGTCATTACCGTACACCCAGGGGGGAATCCAACTCCCGAACTTTGAAAAATACTATCTAGCAGCACAGCTTGGCTTTATCACCAAGTGGCTGGCTGACGATGCCACATCGGAGACGCCATTCCTGCAGCCACTGATCTCCCCGTTGTATATGAAAGAACTTCCCTGGGCCCCCACCCACCTGATAGCAAATGCACCCATGTTGGTCACCCTTGGCCGCAGAGTCTGGAGCAGGACTGAATCTCTTGCCCATGCCAAACATCAATACTCCCCGAACATACCGCTGATCTCGGACCTATGCAAATCCCCCGAGGACTTACAGCACCTCAGACACTGGGAACAAAAAGGGATATACACATGGGGGGACCTGTACACAGAGGGGGAGTTCAAAGAATTCAAAACTCTCCAAGAAGAAAATGATATCCACACAGGCCAGTTTCTGTGGTACAAAAAGTTAAGATTCACGGCAAGAACCAACTGGCCGACATGGCCAGAAGAACCAAATTCAAACCCCCTGATCACACTACTATACGAATTGGGTGAGGGAGGTAGACCGGTGTCTCAGATCTATAGCCACCTAAGCGACACCCCCAATCCACGCAGCGCTGGTCTAAAATCCAGCTGGGAAGCAGACATAGGCCGAGAATTAACAGATGGCGAATGGGAGAGGGCCCTGACATATCCTAAAACAGTGTCCAGGAACCATAGATTTAGACAAATACAACTGAACCTCTTGCACCGGACATACTTAACCCCATCCAGGCTGGCCAAGCTTCACAAGTCTCAAAATTCCAAATGCACATGGTGCGAAATGGACAATGCAGATCTGCTTCACGCATTCTGGCAATGTGCCAAGATACAGTCTCTGTGGTTCTTCATACAACAAACTAGTGAGAAACTGGGGCTGACCAGATACGAATGGTCTCCGGCGGTATGCCTATTGGGCACATATCCCAGACCAGCAAAGCTAAAGCACCTCGCCAAATTAATGGATATCATGTGCATCCTGGCTAAGAGGACAATCGCGATGTCCTGGAAGAAACCATCGGGGCCTCAACAGAAAATCTGGCACAAAGAACTGAAACGCTGGGTGCTAGCAGAAACAAGAGCCTGGGAGGAGAGTGTGGCCAGATCTGCAGAAGCCTCGAGCATGACCTTGGATGCCTGGAAAGGACTCACGGACCCCTTGTTCTACCCCTCTGATGATAAGCCCCCATGAGCCGGCACGAACCCACTACAAGAAGATCCATAGACTAAACTGGAGCCCCGGAAGCAGCCCACTCATGACTGCTCGTAGCCCCGACCGGAAGATCCCCCCTCCCCCGAAGGGATTAGCCCCCCTTTACACCCCCATTTGGCACCGGCTTCTCAGGAAACGAAATTGGAGATAGTTAAAGTTCTAATGTTAAGTTGTTAATATTTTTGTTTTGAGATGCAATGCAATCCATCCTCTAATGGCAGCTGAGGTAACTGCCCTGTGGTTGTACTACATAACAAATGCCAATAAACAAATTTTAAAATAAAATAGTGAAGTGAAGCAAGACAATGAGGCAGATACGGGACAAGAAATAGATGAAATGAAGGGACAGAAATTGGAACGCACAGTGGCAGAAATGGAGGTTCAGTTGGAGGTAGTGCACGAGGAGGCAGAGATGAAAAGTCAGCAGGAGGGGATCATGAGAATGAGGTAAGGCAAGAGAGGCGGAACATGTGTAGGTGAATGAGGGGGCAAAAGCTGGAACACTGCGAGGAAGTGGAGAACAAGGCACTGGATGTGGGTTAATAGGTGTAACAGGAGGAAGAAAAAGTGGTTGCAGTTAAGGACGGGGAACCCAAAGAAGATAATGAAGGGCAGGAGGGAAATGGGCAGCAGGAGGTCAAACATGAGGCTGATGCAGGGAAGGAGGAGGAAAGTAAAAAAACACAGATATGGGGAATGAAGAAGAGTGGTGGGGATAGAAGATGGTGTGGCAGGTTGATGAGGGAGATGAGGATTAAAAGACTGACCGAGCTGATGCTTTGGACTCATGTTCTGTAGAGGGGGCTAGGCAGGCCATAGAATGGGATAAACAGCACCATACTTCCCCATCACTTTCTACAACAGGTTACTCCTAATTGTGGCAGTGCTACCCTCTGCTGTACTGAAATACACATTCAGAGGAATACACAGTTGTATGCAAGTTCTGCTTGAAGAGTGTTGGTCAGGGAAAGGAGAGTGAGCATTGGGTAATGGGGTCATGAAGCAATGTTTTACTCTCATTTGGCATCCACTGCTCTCTCCTCCACCGTAACCAGAAACAATACAACACTCGCTCGAACTGTACCCTGGTAGGGCATATGTTAAGGATGCTTTGGGTACTCTCACAAGGGCTGCTGGCCAGATGGAGTGCTTAATGTATCAGTACTGTGGTGAATGAATCATTGATGAGTTAGGTAGCAGGCATACACAATCTGAACTGTGGAAGATCGGCTCTATGCTTTTGATGGGCAGATTGGGGGAGGAGTGACTGTCACAGGCTCTTCATATCCATCTCATCTCAAAAATGCAACAACCCCACGCATCAACAGATGCACCAAGAAAATGTTCTTCATCAGAAAGTACATGTATTTACTCACCTACACAACCCAAGGCACCTTCTGTGAACAATACTGATGGCTCAGGTGGTGTAAGCACCAAGAAGAAAGTACCGCCTGATGATGAAAAAGACAATCTTCTTGATGTCTCTGTTGATGTGTGTAGCACAGAAGTTCTTGGTTTTATATTTTTGTTGTCCTTTTATTCACACCCTCTGCATCAGTGCGTTTTTGAAAATTTTAACTGTGAATCTTTATACTGGGTTCATTTACGAAGTTTCCCTTTGTCACATGGGCTGAAAAGAAACCACCATGATCTTAAAATGGGGGCCAGGAAATGACTCCAGGGGAAAATCGGTGTGATTGTTAATTGAGTCTATTTGTGGATTCCATTGCAATGGATAGAGCACATCCCTCATCAGCCACACTTTTCCTTCCTCCCCACACAAACCAAGCAACCTTTTGTTGGACCGGTTGAATTCTAGTGGGTATACCTCTGTCAGTAGCTCACTGACGGATGCTCTGTGCTGCCTAGCATTCTAGGTGGCTTCCTTAAAAGGCTGTAGCACACAATGAACATCAGATTTAGTAGCAGCTACCACTTTCTTGGTATAAAGGATACCACATTCAATGCATGACGGTCAATGGTGCAGTAATCAGGGATGGTATTACATTGCTCTCGTAGCCAGTCCAACATGTGAGAAAGTAGAAATCCAGTGGGTGGTGATAGCAATTTTGTATTGTGCTGTGGCAACATGTGTTGACCGTACAACTGGTGCAGCACTTCTTCTTCCACGGTCAGACCTGCTGAAGCATGAGCTAATCTTCTGTGCCACAGCAATCAATTCGTTTGTGGGCTGAAAATGACCGGCGAAATGTGCCATCGCAAGTTGAAGAACATTTGCAAAGAACATGGGTAATCTTGCCAATTCGTAGGTCAGAAAGAATATCAGATGCATTGTCAGCAGCAACAAAGCCCAACTGTAGGATTGGCAGGTGTAGCCACTGTTGTAACACTTTCATCACCATCTCCAAGTTGTCAGCTCTCCTATTGTCTCTGTTTTCAACCAGTAGAGTCTTGCATGAAAAGTATTTCCCAGCATTGATCGACTTTACTCAAAAACCAACCGAAACAATGGTTTTTGACTTAAGAATACAGAGGCGTACAGACAACCATACAACCAGGTTAGCGTTCAGCAAGTACACTTTGTCATATGGACTGTGATATTTTTGTTAATGCCTCAACCACACTGACCTGGAACAAGGGGCTACCACTATAGGATGTAGAGCTTGTGAGGGTCATTGTCCTGATCAGTTCTGTCTCAGCAGCAATATTTTCTGGGGTGACATCAGGGGCTAGGGGTGGTACAGTGATTAGCTGCTGGTGAGAGGTCAAAACTTGAGGTCTTGTGACTTCATCCAAGTCCTGTGTTTGGTGTCACCTAATATTAGACAATGATTTTGTCCCAGGCTCCAACCAGCACACAGGTTTCTTGCATAGAGTGTAGATGGAGAGGTGTTGGTGAAATAAGTCAACACTTTGGATTTTCATGTTAGGCTCGTCTGACTGCGAATGCAATAGTGGTGGCATTGGTGGCCTTGCTTCCACATGCTGGCATTCTGCACTTTCAGATCTGACAGGTTATGTACAAAACATATCGCTCACAAAAGGAGAGGTAGCTTTATATTTGTGTTCCTTCGCTGTAACTATAATAGTGCCCGCCTCCCCCTGCAACCAGATGCACCCAGAAATATCTGTTACAGCATGTTCTCAGATAGGTCATAATCTTTATCTAGCTCGTCACCGTAACAACCATCATTATTCTCAGACTAACGAGATGTGGGTTGTGTTGGAGACCATGAACTTCCCATATCCTACTCCTTCAAACAGTGCATTGTTCATACTGCTACATTACACTGTGTGCTGTTTTTCCTTCCTCATCAGTGGACTGTAACAACTGAGAGAATCAACAAATGACATTTAAAACAACTTTGATTTCTCCAGTTTCTTTTATTCTTGATAACAAATTTCATCTGGGTGTGGAGTAAGCCTTAGAGTAGGATTTTACTCGCTGCTCCACTTCCTTTTAGAGCATAGTGCTGTCTCTATTCAGCACTTTTTAGGTCAAGGTTGTCACCCTGTGTGATTCAAAGAGTCTCTCATAGTCTCTAGGATTGTATAGTGTACCTGAGCACTTCTGTCTTTGTCCGAGTTCTTTCAAGCTGGCACATGATTCATCAGGTTGTTTTGTTGATGTTTCCTGGCGCCTATTAAATCAATATTTGATAGGCACCAGATGTCAGGCTCTACAGAACTGTTGAGCCCCAGGTACTTTCTTTTTCCCTTCTTGTTGAGGATGTCAGTGGCCCCTTCTAATCTCAGAGCTGTACCAATATTTGTCTCTTTAAATCACATATATCTGACCATTTGGGTGCCACCTTTTCCACCAGCTCTGGTGCACAATTCTGGTGCCCAGTTCTTCCAAAACACTCCACTCCCTCCTTCCTCCTCCTGATGTTCATTTTCATTGTTTCCTCCTTCTTCACTGTCCTTCCTCCTTCAGATGTGTGCCTCCTCCTCTCTTTGGTGTTTCCTATATACCACTCTAGCCTTTCCCTCAACTCACCTTTCTCTCTCTTTTTTCTACTACCCTCTTTAGCATGATGTTCAATCTTTCTACTATCCTTGCTGTTCCTCCTCCTCTCCTCTTTGTTTCCCTTGATGGTTTTCCTCTCCTCTCACTCTCTCATTGGTTTACCTTGAAACTATCCTCTTTCTCTCGATGCTTCTACTCCGCTTCTCCTATCTATCGTGATGTTCCTCCTCCTCTCCTCCCTCTCTCTCTTCATGTTTCTTCTCTCTTATGACGTATTTCCACCTCCGCTCTCCTCATTCTCTCTTTCACCATCTGCCCTCTCTTTTTTCCTAAATCTCTTTCTCTTCCTGCCACTCGTGCCTTTTTAATTGTTTCTCACTCAACTCTTAACTCTCATACTGCAATTACGATTAGCCTCCATTTTACACACTTTCCCCAGACTGCAATTTGGCTTTTGATCAGGGAAACTGTGGCTGCTGTGTGCAATCAGGAGTTGACTCGCTGACTGGCAGGTTCCTGATTGGACAATGGTTTACAGCATGTGGCCCTACGTGGGTGGCAGATCAAGACCATGGATCCATGCACCGAATGCTCTTAAGGGCAGGCTGCCATCTTGGAGTCAGGTGGTCTAATTATTATGGCTGCCCACACCAGGAATGTGCTGCCAGTGTATGCAGTAGCAGGGATATAATGTTTGCAGGTTCCCTCTGTTCCACTGTTCCGACTGCTAATTCCACTCTTCCAACAAGGGCATGCTTAACGGTGTGCTCTGCTTACTATGTCCACACCAATGTCCACACAAATGTCATTTGGGAGTATTTGTTTTCTGTTTGATGTAAAATGTACCTTACATTTACCTGCTGCACGATTCAGTGAAGACAGGGGCACGGTTGCAGAACAGGCGAGCCGATGAACAGAAGAAGGTGTTTTGCGAGGATTCGACATGTTCCGGCGCCACAGCTGACCTAGGAATATTTCATAACACATCACCCTTTGAGGAGCCACGTCGCACCGCTTGCCAATGACAGTATTCTACATGACAGATGAATTCATCCCTGAGATAGATTAATCACACCTTTATGAATCCCAATAAGAGGATCGACAACTAGGGCCTCATTACGAGGAATGCGGTAAGGGGTTAACAGCCCGGATAAAGGTGCTGGAGCTGTCCACCCCTTACCGCCCCATTACGAGGTCTGCTTGCGGGAACCCGCTAAGGACGCCTGGTCTAACCAGGCATCCTTAGCGGGTCCCACGAGCAGATCAGGATGCTAACAATGGGCCCGTTATTAACCCCCTATGGGGGCCCGTAATTAGCCCCCTATGGCGGCTCGAATGGGAATGGGGATGTACCGGGTCCGGTTCCTTGAATGAGGAATTACCGGGCTCTCCAAGGTCGGAATGGCCCGGTAATTCCCCATTCAAGGAACCCAGACCCGGTACCCGATATGGGGGTAGCCATGCATCTAAAAGCGGCATGCTTATCTCCATTCTCGTACTGAGACCCCTAGTGTCTTACAACGCGAACCCTTCCCTTTTTGTCTGCCTCAGCAGAACATAAGCATGGCGAACGTCCTGCCGGCATTCCAAACTTTCCGTGCCACATCCATGCAGCACGATACATACCACAGGCAGTGAGGAATCGCTTCCACAGTTCCCGTCCTGATGAAGACCATTACACTCACAGCTGATAAAATGCAATAAGCCTAAACACTCTTGTGTTGACTCTCTTTTCTGTTTTAGTATGCCAAAGAGGCAAAAAACATTACACGTTTTTCTGTATATTGTATCACTCTAAACCCTTGACAACGCACAGTTCTGTATGTTATAAGTCACCAGATGATTGAAAAATGTATTAAAAGTTGGAACATTTCGTTTGGTGGGGACTATGTTAGTCTCTCTACATCCTGATGGTATGTCATGTTATTTATGTCATGTTACATTTGTTTGTAAAAAATACACAGCAATCTTTTTTGAAAAAACGGACTCAATAAAAGGGTTTTTTTTTTACATACGTGGCTCTGTCCGGATTCGCCCTGACCAACTGCTTTAGATATACCTTACAGAGCCAGACTTCTTGGACTAAACATTTAAATGCGTACTCATAGATGACGGGGGAAGATTCTTTATGACTAGGTGTGGTGAAACCAACAAGGATAGGGATGGGGTGGAGACACTGGGCCATCTCTCACATGCCACCTGCAGGACCAGCATCACAGTGCGGGCAGCAGGCTCAAGAACCCAGGGTCTCCAGCTACCCAGGGTACACAAAAAAGTCCAGGTGACTTTTTTAATTCAAATTATTTTGGGTAAGCCTTAAGATTTAGCTAGGTTGGCCCTCTAACCACCGCTAGATGTCTCTCATGTAGTGATTGATCCAAGTGTGAGCCGGTGTGTCACCTATCTAGGTTTAGGGGAGAGACGGAGAAAGCTGGCCTAAATTAAATAGCAGCCCCAGCCAGCCGACGTTTTGCCATTCGTGTCTTAGGAATGTAAAAGAGAAAGAAAGAAGACACTACTGCTGCTAACTGTAACAAACAGTAGACAAATACACACACATCTCCACCTTCAGCCTGCATGTACAGCATCTTACCACCATTCTGGGAATCAGACAGTGACGGCTCGCAGCGCACATCCTGGCTTACCCCAAGAAGGGCGCACCAAAAATATGGTTCACAACAGGGGCGATGATTTAGCACCCTGGTCTCGTGCAGCTCCATAGTGACTCATCTCACAAGAAGTCACATAGGTGTTTGGGTCCTGAGGAAAGTGGAACAGAAGCAATTGGCTCCCCACCAAAACTGGTCGACCATTTTATGTGGAATTTCTGAATACTAATCAGACATCCTCGAAGAATTAATATAACTGTTCTGTTTTTTTGTTTTTAAAGTTTCACAAGTGAACAGATGTCAAGGGGGCATTACAATTGAATTATACTCCCTCCCGTGCTCCTTGTTCCGGTACTCCCAGATTTTAGTATAGTATGGAATTTGTTTTCCACACACTATTGGTTGCACCCTTCTGAAATTGCAGTCTGGAAAAATGTAGTGCCAGCCTTCTCATTCTGTCCTCTACCCCTAGATAAGCCGGCACACCAGCTCCAACTAGGGTCAGTCACCACATGAGGGACATCTATTTATCTATTTATTTTGTAATTTATATAGCGCAGATCCACTGACCCCAAGGCTTAAGGGCGCTAAAAACAAATAGGAGACGTCCAGAAGAAAAGACCACCGAGGATGACTGTAATGCCATAACGCAAGAATCTCAGACCAAAGGAAGCGGTTAATTGAACAAATAGGTTTTAAGTCCTTTCCTGAACACTCTGTTCGAACTTTCAGTTCTTAGTTTCAATGGAAGGTTGTTACAGGCAATGGGAGCCGAAGAATAAAAGGCTCCAACCTTTGTCTGAGATAATCTACAGTTTGGAACAATTAGCTGAAGGAGACCATTGGATCTGAGGCTATAATTACTGGTGTTAAGCCTAAATTCGTCATTAAGGTAAGTAGGACCAGAATTATTCAGACAGTTGAAGGAGATGGACAGGAGGCGAAAGAGAATACGTTCCTTAATAGGAAGCCAACGAAGCTCCCTTCTGAACAGGGAGATATGGTCAGATCTTGTTTTGTCCATAACAGCCCTGACAGCGTTATTCTGCACTACCTGCAGTCTATTCATTTCACATTTTGGAAGCCCGATCAGGAGACTACTACAGTAGTCTATCCTGGAGCTAATCAATGCTCGGGCCAGCGTCTCTCTACTAGTTTGCGAGAGGAAGGGGCGTGCATGACAGAGTAGTTTAGTATAATAAAAGGATGAGGACACCAAATTACTGACCTGCGCTTTCATACTCAGATTACAATCCAGATAGATCCCCAGTGTCTTAACGTTTTTTTTTTATCTTTATGACACAGTTATCAATCACGAGCTGGGAGTATAAGTCTTCCATTTTGTGAATTTTTGGATCAGTGCCGTCAAGCATAAGTTCTGTCTTGTTGGTGTTAAGGGCCAATCCATTAACACACATCCAACTTTACTAAGCGTATCCAACAAATATTTGGAATCCTTTTTTTTTATTTATTCACAAGTTTGGTATATATTTTTTACAATCTTTGCATTGATTCTTGAATAAAATATTGAATGTGTTATTAACCTTAATCACAAAATAGTTAATTGAGAAGGGCAAATAACATCTCCAAATTCTAAGATGATTTAACTTTCAGCGCTATCTTAGAAATCCCTTTTTCTTTTCTTTTATTTTCCCCGGTCTCTCCTCTTTGATACCTGGTGAACCACCAGGTCCACGGTGGAGCAGGTCTGTGCTTTGTTGGCTGTCCTTCTACCTTGCATAACATAAGGCATTATTGGTGACCTTGTTTATATTTTCTTCCACAGATCGGTCGAGATCAGGTTTTGCCAGTCCCACACTGTGCACAGCTTGGCGGCCCGATGATATTTTCTTGTAGTTAGACATGCCATACCTTCTTGAAAGTTAGGCAGGGACAACATCTTCTTGTAAGCCCTCGGGTGAGAGTCCCAGTAAAATACATGGCATAATCTGCCTTTGTAGAATTTTCAGCACTTGGCTACATGGAGGATTTAGAACTAGATGAGAAATCTGCGCAGGGCATTCATTTTGAATGTGATAGTCTTGCCCAGCACTGAAATTGCCTAAACATGCCAAGACCAGGGGTCCTCTTTTATTTTAAGAAACAGAAGCAGGTAATTTTTTGCATAAAGGCCTAACCTGTTAGGCGTTATATTGACGCCATGTAAACTTAAGTATCAAAAGTGTCCTTTGTCAAATGGAGACTTTCTCAAGGTCTAAAAGTTGTGACTCCCTAAGGATAAGAACGAAGAGCTTGAGTTTATCAAGATTAGTTTTGAAGCCTGAGGCCACCTAAAAATGTGAAATATTTTTTGTTTCCAAGTCTGGGATGGGCTCACTTGATTGTACTCTTGAAAGCATTATATCGTATGCGGGACTTCTTCATATATCATGCTTCATCTGTCCTCTTAATGTGAGCTTAGGGGAAGGTAGACATCTTCGGGGATGACATCTCAGTAAAGAAAATGACGTAGATAAGTATCCATGTATTTTGTCTTGGGCTGAGGATGCTCCGTATAGCACCATAACCACTCCCAGGATCACATCAACCCCCACCCCCAGCCTCTGCAGAACCTGACAGAGAAAGCCTTACTCGACCCGGTTAAATGTTTTCTCAGTGTCTAATGAAATAAGGACAGCCGGAGTTTCTGCATTTGAGTCCTATATTAAAAAGGTCGACAATTCTGTGAACGTTGTGTGATGCCTGTCTTCTCTTGATGTATACACATTGCTCCTCCCCAAACAGTGAAGGCAGAAAAGACTCCAACTGCATTCTAGAACTTCAGCATATACTATACTTTTGATCTTTACATCCCTTTTGGGAGATCGTGATTGCAGCTTACCCCATAGTAGGTGTGACCCCATCATCATTACAGACATTCGCAGGCTCATTAAGACCAGTAGGAGTTGACACTGATGTTCTCTTAATATAAAAGACATGCATCAACAGTTGGGCCTATAGATGTATTTATTTTTATGCAGGTAACTATTCTATTTTACCTGTTCTTTCATTGAGTGCTTTTGGCTGTTCTCTCTCTTTCACACTGTCTCTCTGACACACACCCTCTCTTTCTCTATGCTTCTCTCCATCTCTCCCCTTTCCTCCTTCTCATGTCCTGATGGAGGGTAGTTGGATCTTATCTATAAATGCTATGGTCGCATGACCACCATGTTCTCCTTATTTGTATAGCGGTTTGAAGAAATAATATATGCGGCTCATCTTTGTTAGGCATCCATTATGTTCCTATTTCAGCAACCACCCACCTTCTGTGGTGTTTCTGGAGGCAAGAGGGACCAAAGGCAACTTTGCGCATACAGTATTTGACAAGGAGTAGAACCATTGAGGAACCTGACCTTGACAGCATCTACAGTGAGCCACTGACAATAAAGCACAAATTCCTGCAACTACCTAAACAATTCAACTACCAGTTCTTCAACTGAAGTTTTCAAGTCTACACTATGTGGGAAACCATGGACCCCAGAACCTTGTGACCAACCCTAAGTAGTGGACCACATATTGAAACCACCTTGCCTTTATAAAGACTCTTAGGTCGAAAGACGTATTGGCTGTTCTCTTCCTTCACAAATGCACTACTTTTTCTATGATTATAATTCTAAACTGTCACAAGGACAGGTCTGGCACTGATGCATTGCTACTTGGGTATACTAAATGTGCCACCACATTGCAGACTAATAAAACACAGGAAAGAACTCCCCGACAAACACTGCAAGCGCAAAGTTGCCTTTGGTCCCTCTTTTCTCCAAGTTAACTTCCCGGGGCACTCAGGGTGTGGTCCCAAACATAGGTACATGCAGCATGCTCTTTTGAACCCCTTATCAATATACTTGATATATGTCCAGCACAGGTAATTACATGGTTCATCATCCACTCACCTTGTTCTCCACCTTATGTGGTGTGTTCACAGAAGCCCCAGAGCCACTTTTGCAATGTCATTTTAGATGCACTGAGTAGCCCAGGGTCCAGATTACAGAAACTTTGCACTGGTGCAAGTGCAGAGTTGCACGGTATTAGCACTAGGGCAAAGTTTGCCCTATTTTTAAAAACACTGGGACACATTAAAAAACCATGGCACCCCGACAAGCGCAGTTTGGCATATTAAAAGCACAACAGCAAAAATTGCCCTAGTGAAAAAGGTACCTTTTTGATGCATTTTTGCATGTGAGCCACGTTTGCCCTAGTGCTAATACCATTTTGGTATTAGCACTAGGGCAAACTTTGCTGTGGTGCTAAAATACAGTAGAAATGCATCTTATTTGCACTCAGGCCATTTTTGCCCCGGGTGCTTTTAATATGCCAAACTGCCCTTGTCATGGTGCAATAGTTTTCTAGTGTGTGCCAGTGTAAATAGGGCAAACTTTGCCCTTGCGCTAATACTGTGCACCTTTGCCCTTGCATTGGCGCCAAGTTTCTGTAATCTGGCCCCAGGTGTTCAGCGGGCCATTTGTTGCCTGTGTGGCCCATGCACCACATGTTAATGTTATGTGTTTCTTCCCAGTGCGGTCGCTGTGCCACCTGGGTATTGAAGGATGTTTCTGCGCTACGTGTGGGGCTTCATGGCGGGGGTTGCCTTATGCCACGTGTTGTTGGCTACTTTTGTGCACTGGGCGGTCTCCGCTCGGGTAGTGTGGGATGTGTTTTTGTTTTCTAAAACAAGAGAAGTCTTTTTTGTGGCATCCGCACTGCGTGTGGGGCTTCATGATGGTGTTGCCTTGTGCCGCATGGCGATGGCTACTTTTGTGTTCTGGGCAGTCTCTGTGCAGATGAAGCACAGAGCACATCAAAGATTCCATGGTCATAAGATCCCATACTTTTGCATCTATATTGTATATGGTAGACCTCCACCAAGAAACTACTCCATTTGTGTTATGAGGACCAGAGTGGTTAGTTAGTTGTCTCCAGTCAGTAATCACCATTTCAGACATTTCCTGCTAAGCCACACAATCAGCAGCGGTGGATACATGTATTTATGTTTTTGTCCAAAAATGGGGTTGCATGATCCAGTACAATACGTTAGCATACATACAACTTTGAAAGGAGTGGGGATATCCTCCCCTAAATAAATAAACGAAAAGCCATGATATATATTTCGTGTTATCTGCACCCCTTGCCGTGCATATGCATTGCAATAAAGGATGACTGAGCAAGAACATACGTGTAAGTAAATGCGCTCCTGTGCTTTTTTTTAGCTACACAACAATATTATAAACAAATGTTCATATTCATTATCCCATGTGTATGTTCCGTGTCAAAATGAAGGGCACTCTCCTAAATGTTGCTGCCGCAAAGGCTTCTATTGCTGCTGCATCATTTATTTTTCTAACAATTGTGCTCTCTCTCTGCACGCTTTCGCTCTCACTCTCCCCACGTGCTGTGCCTCTATCTCCACGTGCACTGGCTCTCTCTCTGTGCATGCTGTTGCTCTATCTCACACTGAGTGCGCCGTTTCTCTCTTTCTCGCACGCACTGTCACTCTCTCTCTGGCACTCTTAAGCATATACCCTTATTCTGTCTGCTCTCAGCCCTTACTTTTTTTCTCTCCCCCTTCCCATGAAACAAACTTTTTCTCTTACTCTCTCACCCTTTCCCGCTCATATTTCCGGTTGCTCATCATCGGCGCCATCTATCGAGGCTTCCTCCGTTGCTCTATCCCTCTTCTCGTTCCATTGCACACCTGCATCCATTATCGCATCCTCCTTTAAAACTCTGCACTCTTCTCCGTGCACCCTGGTGCTTATAAATGCGAAATGCAAAGAACAAGAGTAAATGCCCAAACTATTGGCATTGCCAATGCATTTTCTATTGGCTGTTCCACGCTCCCTGTGCTCAGACCCGCTTTTGCTTATTTTCTGTTCTTTGCCCTAAACTGTGGAATGTATTTCCTCTGTCCTTACACTCTGCTCCTACTCTTGCTCCTTTTTGGTTCTATGTGAAAGCACATTTCTATCTACCCCAACACTAAACGTAGCTTCATGGTGATTGCCCTATGTTCATCATATATGATTTTTTTTAACTTCTGCTTTAATTTTATTGCACAGCGCTTTGGTGAAAACACTTTATACATTAAAATAAATACACGAATAAAAAAATGGTTCTGCGCTGTCAAGTCCTCTCCAACACAGGCCTTATTCTCCATTCATGTAGGATTTTAATATATCAGGCATCAGATACCATTGAAAGATCACCATCAATTTCAGTTCTTTGGAGCCCTTTTTGCCCTAGACCACCTGTCCCCCCAGATGGACTTGCTTAGTTCTTCTTCAAAGTGTGTGTGCCAAGTTGTTACATGACCGGGTACCAGTCCATGTGCAGGGGGATTAAACAAACCCTAGTTTGTTATCAGGCCTTTCAACAGTGATTGTTTATCGAAGGCAGTGAGGGTCTTTTCACCCCTGTCATCATTTTCTTATGCCTTCACCCATTGGCGGCTTCCAAAGCATTGCATCTGCTCTCCCACTCTAGGGTTAAAAATACCCTTAGAAGGTGGGTGTTCATCTGACTGTAGGAATCTTCCAACAAATGAGTCGCATATTAGCACATTCTTTTTTCCACAACTCGAAACCCCTAGGTCAGAGTGTGATTAGGATTTCCATGCAATGGTGCGGCTGGCCCATGAAAAGATGTGTGATTAGATCTGGTGACCAATTTCTCCCAATCCGTTATTGTGGCCTTACTTGTAGGTCATTCATAAAATGCCATAAGGATAAGGGTTTTCAAGACATGAGAAAATTAGAAAGAATATAAGAGATTTGGCAGTAGAGAAGGTTTGAAAAAGCTGTATTTTATGAATGTTGTAAAGCTGTATACAACAAGAAAGAGCCAGAGAATACATGTAAATAGAAAATGGCAAGTTAGGGGTCGAAGATGACACCAAGACTCCTGGCTCTAAGGTAAGCATGATATTGCTGAAAATGCAGACCCAATGGGGAGGCAGGTGCTTCAAAAGCTCTAAATGATCTCAGGCCCCTGAACCATTAGAAAGGTGAACATAATTCTGGAGGCCCCTGGCAACATACCACGTAAGCTGGGAAAATCATGCATGTGCTCCCAAAACAAAAGTGAATGCAGGACGTGAGTTAGGTAAGGAAAATCTAAATCACACTGCAACAAGAAAAACTCCCTAACAAGTGAGAAAAGGTAAGATGTTGTGCTCAACTGTTGGTGCGTTTAGAACCAGGAACAACTGGTGTCTGTGTGGGTGGGTGTGTTGTCTAGGTAGATTCTGAAATCCACCTGGAGCTATATGTTTCCAGATAGGAGTCCTTAGGTGTCTGAGTAGCATCTGGGTGTTTTGGCTGGTGGGCGGATTTAGCAGGTGTTTGGAGAGGTATGAAGTTGGGTCTATGTCGTGGTGGGTTGAGGGATTTTCTTTGTAGCCATTTTGTCTGGGTGAGTTGATGAGCATGTGTTAAGTGAGGTGGATGAAAAGTGAGGTTGTTGATTCGGTTCTTTGCTCAGATGTGTTGGATGGGTTTATCTGTTGTCGTGTAGATTTGTTCTTTGTCATATTCCATTAATGAATCCCTGATTCTTTGGTGGTGGCGGATCTGAAAGGGCTGCGCTAGTTTGGCATGCTAGCCCAATGCAGTACGATTGCTGTGATTTAGAGAATGTTGTCATGGTGATCTTTGATGAGTATTTGTCCATTGCGTTCATTGTGTGTATACTTTGTTGAAAGGGTGTTAGGTTGCATGATGGTGACAGTGTTATGGAAGATTTCTGTAGTCTGTTTCCTTTGTTGGGTTCTTATTAGTTTTCTACCCCGGTGTATTGTAAAGCCATGTTTTTAACAGTTTTCGAAATGTTAGATTGTCGCCTGATGTCCGGATTCCTTTAGCGGTAGATTTCCACAATTTTGCTTTGAGGGTGTAAAAAGCTGTACCCCCCCTCTTTGTTTTTCACATAGCGGCCGGATACCATAAGTATGTTTTTGCATGATGTAGGGGTCCTTCGTGGTTGATGGGGTAATTTTTGATTGAAGGAATTCTGCTCCTTGTCTTTGCAATTCTCTTTGAGTGATGAATACTGGTCCCCAGTGGAGGCTGCTCATGACTAGGCGGATGTGTTCTTTCTTGTTTATTCTTGCTGCTGTGTTTTGGGTGCATTGTCATTTCTTAGTGAGGCAGTAACACATTCCTAGGTATAGGCTATTTGTGTAGCCTATTCTTGACAATATCAGTGAAATTATGTTGAGGATCCTGTGTGGGAAGGTAAGCTATGGAAGGTTGCAGCTGTTTAAGCATAGGTGGTAGCATTGCTTTGACTTGTGGTTCGAGTGTGAGCCCACTGCCCATGACTATTCATAGATGTTTTATCACTGACGATATTTCAGGTCCATGGACGTGGTGCCTGCAGTTCATTCTTGATGTGTGGAGTGATCATGATTTCTGTTTGGGTGAAAAATAGAGGAAAGTTGGATAGTGCGAAAGGGAACATAGTAAAGTGCAAGGACTGAGCCTGGTTGACTGCCACAGAGTAAGGGTTGAGAGTGGGAGCCACCCCAGGAAAAAGAGTAAGGAAAATATGAAAATATGAAAAACAGACATGTCAAGAATGGATCTTGAAGATGTGAGAACCCTGAAGGTGTCTCCCTGGCTAGTTCCTGGGGATCTGTCATCCAGGTGGCCAGGACACGGCCATCACTATTGGATCCATATCCTGGGGGTGGACCAGTGAGAGAGATAAGTACTTTATTCGGTTTTTGCCATTTACATCAAAATTAAGACAGTACAGTTAAAAAAATGTAAAGTTTTATTTTTAAAAGAAAGTCAGAAACGAAGCTGTTAAAATATATACAATTCAATAGAGCTTAACATTTTCTTTCCATGCGTTTAAAAACCTCAGTGATATAGTTGAATAAGTCGTTAATAAAACAGCCATTGACACAAGACAGTACAAGATTCATGGCATCAATCACATGTTAATGTTAATGTTAAAGGTATTTATATAGCGTACCGTCACCAACGGAGTTGGTCTCCAGGCTTGCCTAATATTATTAGCCCTAAAATTGCTTTGTTGCCATACACGTCTGAGATCTAGAAACTTTCGGCATATAAATAAAATATGAGTTAAATCCTCATCCACCCCACTTCTGCAAGTACAGAGCTTTGTATTGAACATCCATTTTATCCGGGCCCTCAGTGGCAGAACATTCAGGAGCATCATCGCAATGAGACTTCTTTGCACTGGGGAGCGAATGACACTCAGCGAGAAGTTCTCGCAATAAATATCCATACGGTTTAATGCCAGATCAAATTCCCTCATTTGGGCTTTCATAATCAAATATTGTTTTGTGATCTGGCCTCCTCTTAATTCTTCAAAGACGATATCCCATTTTTTGCACAAAATTGAACACCTCTTATAGCATGGGTAGGTAGCATATGTTGACGCCTTTGCTAGTTCTTCCCTCACATTTGCAATGTTGGGATTTTCTCCCGAAGCAGAGTGAAGATTCTGAAAATACTCTAGAAACCTGTATTCTGCCAGAGCTTCAATATTTGGGACCCCGGCCTCCAGCGCCAGAGGAGGTCCCGGGGTGTTGGGCTGTGCGTCGAGCACCTTCCGCACACAGATATATAATGTACAGTCCAAAGACGTGCAACCCACACATCCCCAGATCTCGCTGCCATACAATATGGCAGAATAAATCTTGGCTTCCGACACCTGAATACAGTTATTGAATTGGAAATCCCCAAATGTATGGCAGAATCTCCAAATCCCTGCCAGACTTGTCCTTAGGTGATTTTCTGCTGATGCTAAATGGGCAGACCACAGACAACTGCTTGAGAATGTATCACCCAAAGAGCAGTATGAGTCTTTGGGTTGATAGGATATTATTGCAGGTGTGTCCCCAACATTTTGGACAAAATGACTTGGCTGGCAGATAAACTTAAAAATGCTGAATCACAGAAACTTCATTGGAACGACAACAACGAGGTATGCTATAACATCCTAAAGCGGACTCTATGTCAAAACCCAAACCTGAAGATAGTCGACTTCTCGAAGGAGTTTGTGTTACAGACAGACGCCTCCCTTACAGGGTTAGGAGCCGTCTTATCCCAACTTTGCGACGGACTAGAATATCCCATACAATACAACAGTCGCAAGTTATTCCCAAGTGAAAGAAATTACTCTGTGGTAGAACTAGAGGCCCTAGCCATCAAGTGGGCCATTATCCATCTAAGGTATTATCTATCGGGATGAAAAATTCACACTTGTTACAGACCACTCACCCCTAGTTTGGATTAGCCAACGCAAGGAATCCAACCCTCGAATCATGCGATGGTTTCTAGACCTAAAACCCTATTGTTTCACGGTGGAACACTGAAAGAGATAAGACCAAGGAAACGTGGATTTTCTTTCCCAGTACCCCTGTGAAACAAAAGTGGCTACATCGCATGGAGGAAGCGTATGTGAGAAACCTGATGGTGTCTCCCTAGCTAGTCCCCAGGGATCTGTCATCCTGATGCCCAGGACTCCGACATCGCTATTGGACCCAGTTCCTGGAGGTGGACCAGTGAGGCAGGATCACCTGGATTGGGGTTCCTTAGGGTGTGGGAGTGGGACACGGATGGGTGAGATGCGGTATCCCCCTTCTTTCAATACCTTTTCCTCATCCTATCACATAGGACATTCAAAAACACTGCCCCCCCTTTTCTGACACAAACACTTTCGCACAACATGAAAGACAATGTACTAACACCAGAGCCTTTTACCTGAAATGTCCCAATACACGGGTCAGGCAAAGTCAGGCAATTGACGAGAACCGCACACACCTGACGGCCCTTTCCCTTCCCCAGAGGAATAAAAGGTGGAGCACGAGAGCACAGTACAAGCAAGGCAGACCGCATGACGAGACAGACAGCGCAAACCGAATGGGTGACAAGGAGAGAAGCGACCTGCCCTTTCCGAGCCCGGCCAGTTAGACCTGCATAGAAGGAATTGTAAGACCGCGAACAATACCTCAAGTGTGTTGCACAGATGTCAATGGTACACGTAGTGTGCCTACCCTGATAAGCAGGCAGACTCCTGCTACTGTTGTACCGGCCTTGACTGCAGATACAAAGAAGGTCAAGCGGTTTATCACAGCCAGTGAGTTGGGGGACGCACCGATAAAGAAACCGAACTGTGTTGAATGAAAGTCGCAAAGTGGCAAAATGTAAAGAACTGTGAATTCTTAAGGGAAGACCAGCTGCAGAGGGGAGAGGCACCACGTGGGTGCTCACTCAAGAGACTCTGGTTGATCTTGAGTTGAATGAAATTGTTAATATCAGAAGGCCGTAGGACAGCAGCCAAGACAGGTCTAGAGGAGGAGCCAAATGCCTCTACCAGAAGTCCCGCCCCTATTCTGCCTATATGTTTGAAACCGGAAATCGCGACATGCACAACGCTGATAATGATACCTATACCATGAAAGATCTTCGAAACAAGGTATCCATTGAGAAAGCCCTATAAGATGTAACCGCAGAGAGAAGACAGTCTTTTAGGGGAGATCCCTGAAGAAGTGTGAAGCAGTGAACAAAAGAATTTGGTGCCATCACAAGAAATGAGAGTGGCGATGATCAGAGAAGAACCTGATGACAAAATAAAGAATGGAGTAACCTTTTATGTGTGAAATGAAGATTGCACGTGCGAATAACACTGAAGAAAATGTATTTTGTTTTATAACTGTACAGCTGCTGCAACGCAAGTATTTTAAGTAATCATGAAGGATGGCTTCACATAGTGAATAGACTGCAGGTGGTGCCGCCAATATATATATATACATGCATAGAGTCTGGATATTCGATATCGCAACTTTAGCAAGCCAGGACCTGTGAAATAGAAGGGGGTTGAAGTATGGCACACTGAATAAAAACTGCTGAAAATCAAGGAAGGGCCGAGAAGGCTGTCTGGCCCAGTGTCAAGGGTTGGGGCAGCCAAGAACTGGTTATCTATTCAAGGAGATACAAAGAACGTGAGAAGCGAGGCTAGGCTCCTGTTAAGGTGTGACGGAAGCACTATGAGTGGCAAGTTTTATTCATTTAATATCATTAAATACAAAGAAGGAGCTCAAACACGGTCTCCTGTTACATGGGATGGATGGAAAAAGAAAATGGGCAAGCTGCATCGAGACTTGAAGATAAGAAAAGCTTGCACCCCCTTCTATTCTCAGGAGCAGTGATACTTTGCAAGGCCAAGTTCAAAAGACAATTTGAATGGCAGACAGTATGAGTGATGATGGATGATGGGCTAATTGGGTGGAGTGGCATGGTCAAGTCCACCCACAAGCACCTGGGGTACCAACTTGCATGCTGCTAGCGAGTCGAATATTCTAGAAGGGTAGAAGCGTGCCAACCAATTATAGAGGGACATCTATTGAAGAGCCCAATAGTTTGAGAGCCAATGGTGTGTCGTGTATCGAACACATATTGAGGTTGACTTGTACAAGGGGTGGGCATAATTGTCAACCTGACTAGAGTCCAATCACAATCCAATCCCCTACAGAAACTATACCTAGATGTTCCCTGTAGACCCATCACAATCCCAAGTAGGTTTTCTTAGTTTGCCACATAGTCTGACATCATGAATGACGGGTTTTTGCTATAAAAGCATTATTTTTTATGAAACATGTTGAGATTATGCTGTGAGACGTCGTTTGATGTCCGATGTACTCCCTGTTTTAGACAATTGACAATAAAAACAGATTTTGTTTGCCAACTTCCGGAGTCGGTCTTGTTATTGGTGTAAGAGTTACTCTGCATACCCATCCATGTAGTGTTAAAAGGACCTAACGGTTCACGTGGTAGCATGTCGGATGGTTACAGACCCATTGGTTAAGTAGAAGTGTTTCGGACGATCGAGCACCCTTCTCCATCCAGCTGGAAGATCGCAGGGTTTCCTGCAGAGAGCGGCAGATATAGAATTCTTGCAAAATAAATCAATACAGGTGGGATGGGTCCCTCTTTGACGAAATCCCTCCTGGTTTCCACAGATGCTTTGCGGATGAAAGGCGAAAGTGGTCGATTGGAGAGGGGAGCCAATAACGAAGGCCTAGAGGAAAACAAGCGAAAGGTGAGTAGACTGAGGGGAATGGCAAACTGTGGGGATGGGATTGTGGTATTTTAGAAAAGCAACAGGGTAGTTAAAAATTAACGGGGTTGATTATAAAAGTAACAAAGATCATTTTAAAGTGTAACGAAGAGCATTTTAAAGTGTAAACGAAGAGCATTTTAAAGTGTAAACGAAGAGCGTTTTAAGAGATAAAGGCCCGAGATTCCCAATTCAAGGAATTTTAGAAAAACTCATCACACACCCCAGTGTAAATTAGGCAGCGCATTAACAGGTTTATGTTAGGAGACGAGTTAAACTCTAGTCCTGTACTTTAGGGGCACGATGGGGAAACTGAGTAGCAGGGTGTAAATGTAAAAGAGTCGACTAGTCTGTCTATGTGTCTGCTTTAAAAAGGTGTTGAGCGACAAGAATGAGTTGTGTAAAGGTGAAGTAGAGATAAAATGTTATTGCCTATTTTAAGGTCAGTGTCAGTACCAACCAAAAAGTGGGTTGAGGTTATTGAGAAACAGAGGTTTCGAGCGGCGTGTGTTGGAGCACACTTATATTTGTTGTTTTTATGAACGTATCTGTGTAAACATTGGTAAGTATTGACATTCAATTGCTACTCGTCACAAATGGAGATATTACTCCACTGATGAACTTTTGTAAAACGTTGCCAAAGCACATGCTTAATCTCAAACCGTGTAGTGCGGAGTGGGTAAAGGGCACATCAGATAACATTTTCATCCCATGGCCACAAGGGGGATCGATGTGAAAAGCGGTATTACATGACCACATAATTGCACGCTGCGTACACGGGAAAAAAACTTGAAAAGAGGTTAGCTATTTTAGAGCTTTGTAAGATGTATCAAGAGAAGAGAGAGGATCCACCGCCTGAGGAGTAGATGCTTGCTCAGTGTTGGGAGGAAGGTGAATGGCAAAAGTACAGAAGATGTAGGATTGTATCCGTTAAAGAAACTGAAGGCGGCGACAGGGTATAGTAATCCGATATATGAACCGCCTGCTTATAGCAGTAACAATAGTCCAGGAGAGACCAAAAGAAAGGAGGAGATCTTTAAGATCATGCAAAACAAAAAGAAGAAAATTGAGCGATCAAATATGACAACAGACATAGAACGAGAGATGAAGAGGTGGAAAGGGGAGAAGAATAAAGTTGGCGAGGTAACGCTTGTATAGAACAAATGGATGGGAGGACAGATATTGCTCAAGCTAGATGGATGGGAAAAGTATTGAAGAAGTCAGGCAAAAGGAAGATCAAGACGAACAGGACAGAAAAGACAGGGAACGAGAAAAGAGATTGAAAGAGGATGAACATAAGAGAAAGAGTAGGCAGAGGCGAGAACAGATGTAGCAGGAAGAGTAAAAAAAGAAGGAAGAAAGGACAGAGGAGCAAAGAAAGTATGACCACAGGCAGAGAGCAATCAAAGAGCGAGATAGGCAAGAAAGGAAAAGAGATGAGGTGTAATAACTTTGTTAAAATAATGCTTCTAAAAAGCAGATAATCCTTTGGCAAATGTGAATGACACCTACCTTCTCTTCAGTCAGCCTTCTCGGGATAGAAGGTAGAGGGAATCACCTGGAAACTCCTCTCAACCCCGGCCAAGAGGGTAGGGTGAAGTGGAGCCCCCAGGGGAAACCCCGAAGGGAAAAAACCCCGCGATGAGCTGCTGGAGAGCGTGGATTCCTGCAACGGCTGTTGAAGGTTCACGCCTGTAGAAAGGTATTCTTTTAAGTCTTGTCTGGTAGAATTCTGGATGAAAAGAATAGAGATAGATAAGTATGGTTCCTGAGCTCCAATATCGAAAGAGAAAAGTAAGAGAAAGGCTTACCCTAACAGACCTGATCTTAATTAGATTTCGGTATTAAACTCCGAAGGAAAATGCAGACCTGGAGCCTATAGTCAAGCACGACAGTTAGACAAAGTTTCAAATTCAGCTCGGAAATGAACTCGTAAAAAAGGGAAAGAATCTTACCCACAGATACAAGCCCCAAGGTGATATGGGTGAAAACTGAATAATGAGGCTATGACAAGCAGATACTGGAAGCAAAATGTAAGGTCTGAGGTCGCGTCCTGTGGGACGTAAATACAAAGAAACAGATTAAAAGAGAGAAATCTCTGCGGGAAAATCGGGCCAAAGGAAATGGCGAATAACTACCGGTGGACGTGGCTGTGACAACAGGAAGGTATCGTCTACCGGATGAGAATAGCAACGGAGATTTCTGGAGCCAGAACAAGAAAAGGTAAGTGAAAATAAGACTAATATTCAGGCTAACATGATAGCTGATTCTAGAAGGTGGAAAAAAGACGAACTCACGATGCGCAGCGGGACTCTAAGGAGAGAAGCAACGCGTAGGACTGAAGCTCCAGCTGCCGGATATCCCATCCCGGAAGTCGGGGGCGGGGCTACCCGTAAAGTCCGGTGAACGCAAACAACTGGTGCGTTGCTCGCAGTCTCGGGTACCTCCATGTTGGGAGTTCCGATCCTGAGCCGGAAATCGGGAAATGCAACCCGGCGAAGAAAGGTAGCAGAGTTCAAGTGGACAGTTGTAACAGTATGCCCCCTCTTAAAGTTACTACCCCCCGGTTTGTCCGGATGCTTCTTGTGAAATGCTCTGATTAATCGTGGAGCATGAATGCAGGATTCAATTTCCCAAGTACGATCAGCAGGGGTGTAGCCCTTCCAATCCACTAGGTACTGTAATTTCCCTCGGTGAATACGTGAATCACACAACTCTAAGACTTCGTACTCTGCATTAGTATCAAGCATAACTGGAGGGGGACGAGAAGAAACCACCGGATGGAAAGTGCTTCTAATGTCAGGTTTTAGCTGAGAGACATGGAAGACTGGGTGTATCCGTGACCAAGTCTTGGGTAGTTTCAGTTTAAAGGCTGCAGCTCCTATTGCCGAAATTACCCGAAAAGGGCCCATAAATTTCGGTGAAAATTTTGAAGGTCTAAGATGTCTAGGCAAAAATCGGGAAGATAACCACACCAGGTCCCCAGGTTGTATTACCGGAGCTTTAGATCGAAGACGATCCGCCATCGTTTTTGTTCTTTCTTGAGCAGTCCTGAGTGCCTGAGAGGCTGCGTGTTGACCCTGGTGTATCTTTTCCAGAAGAACCTTCACATCCGGGCATTTGTCATCCGAAAACCTTTTATCAGGAAATGAGGCAGGGTGAAATCCATAGGAACAAAAAAAAGGAGAGGTCTTAATCGCTGAATGATGAGCATTATTATAAGCATATTCAGCCATTGGTAACAAACCCAACCAGTTGTCTTGTGCTGCTGAAATATAGCTCCGCAGGTATCCTTCTAATGTCTGATTCAGTCTCTCGGTCTGGCCGTTGGTTTGAGGATGAAAACCGGAACTCAACGCCCGAGTGATACCCAAAATTTGGCAGACCTTCTTCCAGTATCTGGACGTGTATTGAGAACCTCTATCCGAAATTATAGTCTCTGGAAGACCATGGAGGCAAAAGATACGGGAAATGAAGGTTCGAGCCATTTGAGCTGCTGAGGGAAGACCGGTGAAAGGGAGAAAATGAGCCATTTTTGTGAATGAATCGACAACCACCATAATGGTTGAACATCCTTCGGAGATAGGTAATTCCACAATGAAATCTGTTGAAATGATTTGCCAAGGCCGTGTAGGTAGGGGCATCTTTACCAGAGTTCCAAAAGGTGAATGCCTAGGGCTCTTATTCTGCAAACAAACCGGACAGGACCTGATGTATGTAAAAATGTCCTTACGCATTAATGGCCACCAAAAATATCGGGAGATTAATTCGCGGGTATTCATATTACCTCTATGTCCTGCGGATTTTGAGTCGTGGCACATATTTAGAACCTCCTTTTGTAAGGTTTTAGTGGGTACATAAACCTGTTTCCCATGAAAATAGCAACCGTCCTTTTTTGACAGGAGCTCCAAGTCCTTCTTGGTCAGCCTTCTTAGGACAGATGGTACAGAACTTAATTCCAAGCGTTTGAGAAAATCTGTAGATTTATATTTCTTTTCAACGCTAAGAATACCCCTGGGAAAAATGGGTTCTGGTTTGACTGGACATTGAAAAGAGGTCTCCTTTCGTGACAAGGCATCTGCTTGCAAATTGTTTCTTCCGGGAATGAAAGAGAATAATATCCTGAAAGGAGAGAAGAAATGAGCCCATCTAGCCTGACGACTGTTGCAGGTTTGGGCGTATTGAAGAATCCTTAAATTTTGATGGTCGGTACGAACCTCTACAGGAAACTGAGCTCCTAGCAACAAGTGTCTCCACTCCTCGAAAGCTTTCTTGATTGCCAATAACTCCTTCTCCAGAACGGTATAATTCAATTCTGCTGGAGCGAGGGTTTTGGACAAATACGCAATAGGCCGTTCTACCCCTTGATCATCCTTTTGAAGAAGAACAGCCCCTAAGGCAAACTGAGAAGCATCTGTTTCAAGAATAAAACAACGTGTTTGATCAGGCGTCATCAGTATGGGTGCAGATGTAAACCTCTTCTTTAAGGTATCGAAGGCCTTTTGAGTTGCCTCATTCCAGACATATGGAACTCCTTTCTTCAAAAGATTGGTTAAAGGCTGAGTAAGGGCCGAGAAATTTGGGATAAACCGACGATAAAAATTTGAAAATCCCACAAAACGTTGAATCTCCTTAATTGATCGAGGATTAGCCCAATTCTGGACTGCCTTTACTTTGTCTGGATCCATTGCAATGCCTTGTGCTGAAAGGATATAACCCAGATAGGTCACCTGGGGCTGGTGGAAAAAACATTTCTCCAAATTGCAAAACAAATGATTATTCTGGAGTCTGTATAGCACTTCTCGGACATGAGTTTGATGTTCAGAGGCTTCCTTAGAGAAGATCAGAATATCATCTAGATAGACGATGACCGTGTGTAATAATAGATCCGAAAATAGATGATCCATAAATCTCTGGAATACTGCCGGAGCGTTGGACAATCCAAAGGGCATAACCTGGTATTGAAAATGGCCAAAAGGTGTCCGGAAAGCCGTTTTCCATTCGTCTCCCTTTCTAATCCGGATCAGATGATAAGCGCCCTTTAAATCTAACTTGGTATAAATGCGGGATCCTTTTACAGCCTCTAAGATATCAGGAATTAAGGGCATCGGATATCTGTCTGGAATAGTGATTTTGTTCAATCCCCTGAAATCTATACAGGGTCTGAGTTCTGAAGTGTTCTTCTTGGGCACAAAGAAAAGCGATGCGGCCGCTGGAGATGTAGATTCGGTAATAAGTCCGTTCCGTAAATTCAGGTCAAGGTACTCCCTAAGAGCAAGCTTCTCTGAAGAGGAAAGTATGTACATCCTTCCGAAGGGTAAAGGCTGGTCTGGGATAAGATCAATCACACAATCGTCTCTGCGATGAGGAGGAAGTAGGGAGAAATCGGAGGAGGAAAAGACCTCAGAAAACTCTTGATACTCGATGGGAAGACCGATTACAGACCCGATAATAGTAACCTGTCTGTTCTCCTGTGATTGAGGATGACACATCGTGCTAGTTCTTCCCAAACAGTTAAGGAGACAAAACTCAGAACCCAAAAAGAGTGAACCTGCTGCCCAATTAATATAGGGATTGTGTCTTCGCAACCAAGGCAGTCCTAAGATAACAGGGTAATGGGCAGTTCGTATCACATCCATGGTAATGACTTCCTTGTGTGTAGCGATAGACATAGCCAACGGACCGGTTTGGTTGACAATTGGCCCAGAAGTTAGCGGACTACCATCTACACTCTCCACCGGGATAGCTTCGCTTTTAGAAACTAATGGTAACTGATGTTGTCTAGCCCAAATTTCATCAACAAAGTTCCCGGCTGCGCCGCTGTCTATAAGTGCCGGAATCTCGGTCAAATTCTGGGAACCAAAAGAAAAAGTAATATGTAAAACTAACATTAGAGAGTGGGAATACTGACTCCCTTGTGAAGCTGGTATGTTTAAAGAGGAACCTAAATATACATTAGAATCCCGGATCGTGGTTCCTCCTACGACCGGGAGTTGGCGTTTCCCGACCGCCTCGGTGGAGTGATAGGACACTCCTGGACCGTGTGGGTATTTGAGCCACAATACATACATAATCCCTGAGTTCTTCTACGGGATCTCTCTTCAGGAGATAAAGGCCCTCGGGTAGCTGATCCCAACTGCATTGGTTCTTCATTAGAGCTTCCTCTTGATGTAAGAGGAGCAGAGGAAAATGGACGAGTTGCGGGCTTTCCTTTGCGCCGTTCACTGTTCCGTTCCTTTATCCTATAGTCAATCTGCATGACTAAGGCGATAAATTCAGTCAATGACGTGGGGCGAGCCACCCTAGACACTTCATCCTTTAGATCTTCCGATAAACCTCTCCTAAAAAGAGTAACCTGGGCATCATCTGACCACGTAGATTCACTGGCAATCTGTTTGAATCTAGTAATGTAGGTCAAGATGTCCTGATTCCCTTGTCTGAGATCAAGTAGTTGTTCTTGAGCTGCTATTCGAATCTCCTGTCTACCAAACATAGATCTGATGCTGTTACAGAAAGCAGTATATGAGTCTAATATGACGTTATTAGTAGTGACCAAAGGCGTGGCCCAGGCTAAAGCAGGTCCTGTCATCTGCGAAATCATATACCCTACTCTATCCCGATCAGTATGAAAGAAAGCTGCTTTAAAAACGAATTGAACTGCGCTGGCATCAAGAAATTCTTTTATTTTATGGGGATTGCCATCAAATTGACCCCCTGGAAGGGGACCCGGGGGAACTTCAGAGCAATGAGGAACCCTGCAGGCTGTTGCCTGTTGGGAAGCCAATTGCGCAGTCTGTTGCTGAGATTGCTGTTGAGCCTGCCGAAGGTTAGCATTCTCTTGTTTCAGATTTTGTACCTCTGAGGTCAGAGATTGCACAGCCGCTATAAGTTGCTGGATCTGTTGATCCATAACGGAGGTAGTCTTTCACAAATGCCAGGAATAAGGATAATTATCAAGGTCAGCGAGGCGTTGCTTACTGTAATAACTTTGTTAAAATAATGCTTCTAAAAAGCAGATAATCCTTTGGCAAATGTGAATGACACCTACCTTCTCTTCAGTCAGCCTTCTCGGGATAGAAGGTAGAGGGAATCACCTGGAAACTCCTCTCAACCCCGGCCAAGAGGGTAGGGTGAAGTGGAGCCCCCAGGGGAAACCCCGAAGGGAAAAAACCCCGCGATGAGCTGCTGGAGAGCGTGGATTCCTGCAACGGCTGTTGAAGGTTCACGCCTGTAGAAAGGTATTCTTTTAAGTCTTGTCTGGTAGAATTCTGGATGAAAAGAATAGAGATAGATAAGTATGGTTCCTGAGCTCCAATATCGAAAGAGAAAAGTAAGAGAAAGGCTTACCCTAACAGACCTGATCTTAATTAGATTTCGGTATTAAACTCCGAAGGAAAATGCAGACCTGGAGCCTATAGTCAAGCACGACAGTTAGACAAAGTTTCAAATTCAGCTCGGAAATGAACTCGTAAAAAAGGGAAAGAATCTTACCCACAGATACAAGCCCCAAGGTGATATGGGTGAAAACTGAATAATGAGGCTATGACAAGCAGATACTGGAAGCAAAATGTAAGGTCTGAGGTCGCGTCCTGTGGGACGTAAATACAAAGAAACAGATTAAAAGAGAGAAATCTCTGCGGGAAAATCGGGCCAAAGGAAATGGCGAATAACTACCGGTGGACGTGGCTGTGACAACAGGAAGGTATCGTCTACCGGATGAGAATAGCAACGGAGATTTCTGGAGCCAGAACAAGAAAAGGTAAGTGAAAATAAGACTAATATTCAGGCTAACATGATAGCTGATTCTAGAAGGTGGAAAAAAGACGAACTCACGATGCGCAGCGCGACTCTAAGGAGAGAAGCAACGCGTAGGACTGAAGCTCCAGCTGCCGGATATCCCATCCCGGAAGTCGGGGGCGGGGCTACCCGTAAAGTCCGGTGAACGCAAACAACTGGTGCGTTGCTCGCAGTCTCGGGTACCTCCATGTTGGGAGTTCCGATCCTGAGCCGGAAATCGGGAAATGCAACCCGGCGAAGAAAGGTAGCAGAGTTCAAGTGGACAGTTGTAACATGAGGAGGAAGTGCAGAAATTAAGGGATTAAAGGATACCGAGACAAAGGGAAGAGGAAGAGTGTAGAGCAAACGAAAGAAGAGAGGAGAAAAGACAAGATTTGCAAAGAGTTAGATGGGATGCAAGAAAGTGAAGAGAATTAGATAAAGAATTGGAACGAAAAAGGAGACAGCTGGAACGCGATATTTATCGCATTCAGAAGGAGTTAATGGAACCGAGTCCAGTAATACCATGGCGCAATATAAAGGAGTTTCTTCCATCAAAGGAGGCAATGCCAGGGCCATCTAGAGTAGCCCTAGAAGATAATTTTGGCATAGGGAGCATTGGAGATAGGATCAATAAGGCATATCAGGACTTGAGAGAAGGTAGCAAATCGGGAAGCCAAGGGAAGGGAGATCGACCCCTGGTCTTCCAGTGACGAAGCGAAGAAAGAGACCCATTCAGTCTCGAGCATAGAGCTTTTTCCTTAGACAGGCTGACTTTAGATAAGGGTGAAGGGGATGGAAGCCATACTAGCTGGGGGCTAGATATGCCAAACAAAGAGAGAGAACGCTTTCCTTGGGGAGGAGGGAGGAAGTACATATGGCCTCGAGGGATGTCTGCAGACACACAAGGAAGTAAGATGGTCTGATTTAGAGCAACCTAAGGATAGGACACCAGATCCTGTAGCATATGCAGAGCATCCTAGAGGACGATGCATAGCGAGAAGGGAGAGTCTCCACCATATGTGAGCAGGCTGAGGTCAATGCCAGGTAGAAGGCAATAAGGAACCATTTCCCACTATGGATAGGCAGACAATGGGAGCCGACTGTGGGCTAGGGTTCACGCAGTTCCCTTTATTGGAGAAAAGAGGGGCCAGAACGCAGTATATTCTGTGACCGCAAATGGATAAGGATAATTTCAGATACAAACTTCCTAGTTTAACTGTTTCTGCCAGAAAATAGATTCATGAATTAGAGAACATGACAGGGGGGGAATACTTTGGCAATAGGGGACATTAAGGGTCTCCTAGCAGCAGCCATTCTTGTGGAAAGAGCTGATGACATTTGGACAAGAGAAGGCTACTGAAGTGTCACGGCACAGAACACAGCACATGATGGAGCGCCATTTCATAATTTTAGAGCTGGAGAGCTGTCAGGGTGCAGTATCCTGACACGTCAGACATGGGTGCAATAATGACAAGTAAGAAGAAAGAAGACAAGGATCTGCTTGCCATCATTCAGGACATTCAGGAACGCTGGACTCTTGAAACTCAAGAGCCGTGGGGAAAAACAGTGGCAGTATTTTACCACATTTTATGTCAGGGGTTGCCCGATCAGCTATAAAGGCAACTCAAGAAACTAGTGGGAACGGAAGCGAAGCCATGGGCAGAAATACAATTGACTATAGTGCATCACTGTCAGCTTTTACAGGAGAAAAATAGGAAGAAAGAAGATGCTAGAAAACTTGAGGAAGCCAAGTTAGTTCAGAGAAAAATGACAGAATATGATATAAAAGGGGCAGTATTGACAAGTGGAGAAGGACTGGGAATACATCACACAGTGGGCACATCACAGGCTAATAATCAGCGTCAGATGGGCCAAGGAGGGAATGGATTTGTGCCACGAGGCAGAGGAATGGGCTACAAAGGAAGGGCTGGTTTTCAGAATAATCAAAGTGGTTTTCAGAATCTGCAGAATGATAATCAGAATGTGCAAGGAGGATTTGATCAAGGGGTACTAGTCAGAAGGGCTCCTCTTCTATGTTGGACATGTGGGACAGGAGGTCACATTGCAAGTGTATGTGGGAGCCAAAGGTATGTACAGAATGGGCAATTCTCAATAGGGCGGACAGCTTATTCTCCAGCATATAGCTCACAAGCTAGGGATGGGTTAGCCCAAGATCAGACAGTGTATCAGGCTCAAGCGCCGCAAATGCAACAAGCATTGCAGCCACAGCAAGCACCATTTAATCCACTTCAAGGGCAGTTGCAGCATACACCCATGCAGATAAAGCAGAACGCAAACACAGGACAATAATTGACACCTAGAATAAGGGGTGTCACTGTGGTGGGAGGAAGTACTTTCACAGTCACAGGGGTATGCATGTATCTATAATAAGACAGCTCACTTCATGTGTTCAGTACTATCAGTGACACTAGACACCCAAGAGGAACCAAGGATTCATGTGACGATAGGAGGCAAATCCTTTTCTTTTCTAGTAGACACTGGGGCTACTCGTTTATGTATACAAGAAGGAAAATACCCAATGTCGAGAATTGCCATGAATGCTCAGGGATTCTCTGGAGCTACGAGTTGAGCTCCTTTTACTGACAAATTACCAGTTTCCATAGGAGAGTGTGTGTGACATGTCTGTTATATTATTGTATTCAAGGCAGACACCAGTTATAATTCTAGGACGAGATTTAATGACAAAGCTTAACATGACGATTTCTTTCACTGATGAAGGCATAGTGTGTTCTACTCCAGGGATACATTATACGAACAAGGGCGAATTTATATTGGCATTTACAGGGCAATTTGCTCTGCGAGGAATGCTACTAGAGCCAGAAGTTTTATGTATGGGTTATGCATTCTGTTGACATAGCTACCCGGATTAGTGGGAACTATTATGAGAAGACCTATGCACGAAGTGGGGGGACAGACTATTCCCCTAGAGTTAAATGCAGCCATAGTACAAGGGGAAATGGTAATCCTTGAAGGAACAGATACAGGCCCTTATGACATAGTCCTATTGAAGGGGGTAGGGGATGTTAAGATAAAGGTGAAGCCAGGACCAATTTTACCGTGAGGAATACTGTACCCCATGCCTCGAGAGCCGGATGAAGGGATTTTTAAGACTATTTCAGCACTGATGGAAAAAGGTATTCTGGTACCGCAAGAATCATCGCGCAATACCCCGGTGTACCCTATCAAGAAATCAAAGGGGGAGGTCATGGAGATTCATACAAGACATGAGACTGATTAAACAGATTGTTGAGACAGAGTTTCCTTTAGTTCCTAATCCAGCGACGATCGTATGCAGTATCCCAGTAGAAGCGTCATATTTTACGGTGATTGTCTTGAAAAAATGTGTTTTTCCCAATCTCGTTGCACAAGGACTCACATGACTTGGCTTCCTTTTTGTTCTGCCAGACTTGTCTGAAACACACTCGTTTGCCTCAAGAGTATTGTGAGTCATTGTCTAATTTTCATTGGGTCCTCCAGATGGACCTAGGCAATATTGATTTGAAGAGTGTTGTGATACAGTACGTAGATGACATTCTGATTTGTAGCACTACAGAAGATGAGTACAGGCAAGACTCGATCCAGTTAATGACTTTCCTAGCAGACAAAGGATACAAAGTAGACAAAGAAAAGTTACAGTATTGTCAATAAGAGGTGTTGGACACAGGCCAGTTGATTTCACATGAAGAGGGTCACACCTGAGACAGCTGGGGCGATCATGAAAACAGCAAAACCGCACACGGTAAAGCAAATGCAGCAGTTTTTGGGACTATGCAATAATGTTAGAGCATAGGTGTTTGATTATAGTTCATACACAAGACCTCTTTTGCAAGCTCTAAAGGAAGCACAGGTAAACAATGAGAAAATAGAATGGTCTGAGGAAATGGAGGGAGGGTTTGAAGAATTGAAGAAAGCAATTTGTACAGCTCCCGTTTTAGGAATTCCCAATTATGCTGAGGATTTCTTTTTATTTTCACACATGAGTGGGACAGTTATGACAGCAGTACTTACACAGAGGGCCTCATTACACGGAAGGCGGTGAGCCATGGCGCTAATAGCGCCATGGCTCATGGCGGTAAAATACTGGCACCGCCTTGGCGGAAATGGGATTTACCGCCCCATTCCAAGGTTGGAGGGGCGGTAAATCCCCCTTCCGCCATTGCCCTTCCCCATTCCCATTTCTGCCCCATAGGGCTCTATGGGAATGGGGAAGGCGCTAATTACGGCACCGCAATTTTGCGGTGCCGTAATTAGCTCCGAGGTCCCTTAGCGGGTTGGTTTTTAACGCCTGCAAAAAGCAGGCGTTAAAGCACCAACCCGCTAAGGGACCTCGTAGTAAGGCGGTAATGGTTAACGGTCACCGTTACCATTAACGGTGGCCGTTAACCATTACCGCCTTCCGTGTAATGAGGCCCAGAGTATTATATTATATTATAAACCTTTGGCATATTACAGTGGGATTCTGGATCCAGTTATGAAGGGCCACTTTCCTTGCGAAAGGTTGAGAAGTATACCAGTATTGTAATGGGGTGTCCTATGATGCTGTTTGTGGATCATGCTTTGTTTGCCATTTTGTAGAAACCGAAGGGTACATTAACATCTCAGAGAGCTCCTGCATATGAGATAATTATATCCAATCCAGCGATTAAAATAGTCAGTTGTGAAATAGTGAACCCTGCCACGTTTGTAGCTGAGGCTGTGGCAGGGGGTGAGCATGTGCATGATTGCACAAACTACGAGGAATTCTATGACGACATACCGCGCATTGAGGAAAATGCGCTACCAGAGGGGGAAATTCTCTTTATTGATGGTTCTTCGAAAATGTATCAAACTAGTGGGGAAAGGCATTCTGGCGCAGCTGTGGTCAGACATAGAGCAAACAGAAAATTTGAGGTTGTAGCAATTGCAACACTACCGTCTCACTTTTCAGCGCAAGCAGCAGAATTGGTGGCGTTTATTGTCGCGCTTGAAAATCATGCAGGGCAGGAAGTGACATGTACAGTGACTCTGCCAATGTGACGTCAACTGTGCACACAGGATTAGCACGTTGGAAAAGGAGGGGCTACCTCAGAGCGGATGGCACTCCAGTGCAGCACGCAGCATTATGGGACAGGCTTATTAAGGCACTACAACTCCCAGTAGCCATAGCGATAGTTAAATGCGCAGTACATAATAAGCAAACAGACTTTATTTCTGGCGGGAACAAAGCGCGGACGTAGAGGCCAAAAGGGTTGCAAATTCACTCGATATTTCAAGTTTTGATACTCCAGATGTAAAGGAGAAAGTAGTCAGGATTATGGTAGTATAGGAAGGGTTTAATCATTTACCAAGAACACAGTTGATGGAAATTAAGGGCAGTACACCACAGGAAGAGAAAAAATTATGGAAACAAAGGGGGTGTTCTTTATCCCCCTCAGAAGCATTATGACGTTAAAACAGCACTGGAAAGCCTGTGATGACAGTAGCATTGTTAAGGGTAGCACTTGAACAGCTGCACTACCCTGCGCATGTAACTAGGGAAAGGCCTGCAGCAAATATTGTGGCAGACTCGTTCTTACCTAACCTGTTAGAACACGTTGCATTTTATGTAGTAAATTGCATCGTATGTGAAACGTTTAACGCTGGGCATACCCTTCAGAAGATTAATTCCTCGACCAAATGGTCCTTTTCAGCATTTACATATTGACTATATTGATGTGCTGCAAGTATGTAGTGGATATAGGTATATGATTGTAGTGGTGTGTCCCTTCTCCAGGTGGATCGAAGCAGGTCTTTGTACACACCCTGGTGCCACTTGCACAGCAAAGTTTTTAGTACGAGAAGTCTTTCCAAGATGGGGAGTGTGTGAGGATCTGAGATCCGATAATGGGCCCCATTTTGTTAATGAAGTATTTGAACAGATTAGTCTATTATTGAATATTAAGCACAAGGTTTCTTCTGCTTATCACCTGCAAGTGAACAGGATATGTGAGACACTCAATGTTCTCCTTTAGGAGATGATTGCATAGCTTAAATTGCCACTGAAGAAGGGATGGATATATTGCCTACCCATAGCCTTATATGGCATTAAGGAATCAGCCCGGGTCAGACCACCACCTCACACCCCACAAGTTAGTGACAGGGAGGCGAATGAGAACGCCTTTGTTTCCTCCATCGAGGAGCAGAAGTGATGCCCAGAAGACTGCATAAATGTCAGGAAATTAGATATGTGTGTATTTGACATGTATGACCGCTAGTATCTCTGTCATTTCAGATCAACTCAAGCGCCAAGGGGGTCGGTCTCAGAACACAGACGAACACCATTCAGCAACCAGAATTTCTAAACTACTAGCTGTACCTAGACTTTTTGTTGGAGATGCAATATCAATTTGGATCTTTACCAGAAAGTGGCACAAACCGCGATTTAGTGGACCTTACATAGTGGAGAATGTTACTCCCTCAGCAGTGAAAGTCCAAGGAAGACGTGCTTGGATCCATTTTATGACGTGAAGCTATACACTGGTGAGACCATCACACCCCTAACGATCGATTCAGAAGCAAGACAAGGAGAAGAGGTTCAGCGCATGCAGACCCGATCAATGACGAGGAAGAAGGACGCTAAAGTACCTGATTAAATAAATGCAAGTGTGCATTTGGATTGTGGCTCGCCCCGGACACTCTTTATAGATATTATAGCAGGAGTGCAAAATCAGTTCTTGAGCCGCAGAAATGAACTTTAAAAAAGAGTTGAATGTTGTGGATATGTTTGAGCGGCAACATCTGATAAGAGATTGGAAGCATGAATAATATCTTGTTCTTTTCATACAATGCAAATTGTTTGGTTGAATCTATGCTTTTGACAAACGACGATGCCCATATGTTCCTTCCCACTGTTTTCATATTTATTCTTGGAGCTTATACTGCTCTTGTTGGGTGTAGTGTCAACATTCCTACTTTCATGCATGAGCCTAAAAATTGCCCTGCGATAAGAAGGCTACTTGTGGCGATAGCGGAACAGATCCTGCGGCTACTTGAATTGCCTAATTACAAAGTTTTTTTCCTTCCTTAAAACAATACACAGGCACAATGAGGAATTTTGAAAAGTGTACAGTTTTGGAAAATAAGCAAACCCAATGGCGTTCAGAGAGGGTTAATGTATTGGTGTATAAAATATGCATGCTCAGCATTTTTCCTGGTTTTCCTGGTTCTTTTGATTCATACATTTTACTTCATTGGTCCCAGCAAGGTAGAAGTCCCCTTGATTCTTCCCACTCCAGTGACTCACGTAGAATTGTCTGTTAGTGAAAGGCCAAGACCGTTTGTGATTTTCCCAACTCCAGTAGCTCATGTGGAGTTGACTATTTTTAAGACAAATGTTCCTATGGTTCCCCCTGTACGGAGCACCATTACTGATATGCTTCCTGAGTATTATACAATGACACTTATTTGCGAAAGGGAGACACAAGAGAAGCACAAGGGAAGATGATAATGAATTAAATAATTATCTAGACAGTACAGCACACTTGGGTAATAACACGTGGTATCAACACATGAAAAAGGTAGGAGAGAGAACATCCAAAGATAGTTGCTATGTTTGTGCTCTCATACCTTATGGTATGGGGACTTCCAAGATATTCATAGCTATAGAAGTAGCAGTCCAGAAAGCTCAGTGCCTGACGTACCTTGCACTCTACCAGACAAGAGTTCAGTTCCAGGGTCGAACATTATCCTTGGTATGGGTGACTGAGAAGACATCTCCAAGAGAAGATGACTATATACAAGACTTGAAGACAAGAGAGAAATCAGAGACAAAGAATCAAGTGATAAGATATGAACAGCCTGGAATAAATGGAGCAGGAATGAGAATTGAAGAAAACAAAATGCTCAATTGTCAAGAAAAGAACCCCAAAGAAATACGAAGATGCAAGGAGAGAGGTCAACTGCAAATCAAGGGAATACTGCTGACTCCAGAAGAATGGGCGGAAGGCCTGATTGTGTGCAAGATGCCAGCACTACCTGGACGACCTGAAGCAATTGTGTGGCATGCAGAGAATGAATGCAAGCATCATTGGCCAAAAATTGTGAAATTGCTGACATGGGTCGATGACAAAGGAGGACCTTTGCGGATAGTACTTCTAGCGAATGCATTCCTGTGTTTCAGAAATAATGGCATGAGAAAGGTTGGAATGAATCAGCAGTGTGGCCGAATTTTCGATGTACCAGGCATGAAGGATGGAACAGTAGTATTAATGCACCACTACCAGGCCTGTGGATCCAGAGCTTATATGAAGTTGCCCAAAGATTGTGAAGGGCTGTGTTCCATAGTACCTGTTTATGTTCCAGCATTAGTGATTCCAAAGAGTGACCTGAACCTTGGAGAGTTTCCAAAAGCAGATGCTCATATGAGGAAGAGGGGATAATTTTGGATTTTTCAATCGGACAAAAAGGGAGAATTACTTTTCAGCTAAATCGATAGAAGCCTTCGATTCTATTCCATATGAACACAGGTTGTTCAGTAAGACTGCTGCAGTATTCACGACTATCTTTATGGCAGGGACCCAGACAATGGGGAATGCAAAGTGATTTCAAATCACTTGCTGGGAGCTCCTCTAGATGATAAACACTACTATAAAGGGATTTGACGCGATCAAGGAAGTATTGAGAGCCATAAGACTGATGACTCTCCAGAATAGGTATGTCCTGGACATGATTACGGCAAAGGATGGAGGTGTTTGTAACCAAAATCAGGGAATCATGTTGCACATACATAACTTCTCACAATGACAAGAATGGGACCTTGACAGAGGCCATAACGTTGCTAACAAACTTGCATATCAAGATGGAATATGAGACAGAAGATATTGCAGATGACAGCTGTTTTGCATCGATCTTCTGATGGGTGCCACAATGGATGGTGAACATTTTCAAGTTTCTTGCAGCATTATTGATAATGATCATGTTCGAACTCTGTGTGATCAGGAGGATAATCTCACAGTGTAAGAAGACAGCAAAGAAAGTAGTGGGAATGAAGGTCATGATCGATGTTGAGTCTGGGTTTCGACCCAAGGAGCTGGCAGATGAAGCGAAAGAAAATATATAGAAGCCAGCATTCTAGCACCTGAAGGAACGAGGTTCCTTTATCCGAGAAACCACAAGAAGTATGTGGGATGATGCATTTACTGCAGCCCGAATGGACAATATGTTGATGAACATGTCAAATCAGCAGGATCTCTGAAAGGAGTAATGAAGATATGGACTCCGAAGATGCAGTTTTCAAAAGAGGATGTCTAGATATGAAGACTGGTGGGAGAGTGGTCAATGAATAAACAGATGGGGGAGTGTAGAGGAGAAGCCAAATGCCTCTACCAGAAGTCCCACCCCTATTCTGCCTATATGTTGGAAGCCGGAAATTGTGACATGCACAACACCAGTAATGATACCAATACTGTAAAAGATCTTCGAAATAAGGTATCCATTGAGAAATCCCTATAAGATGTACCCGCAGAGAGATAACAGTTTCTTAGTCTTAGGGGAGATCCCTGAAGAAGTGTGAAGCAGTGAACAAAAGAGGTGATGTCACAAGAAATGAGAGTAGCGCACTGAGAAGGATGATCAGAGAAGAGAATGCATAGACCTTATGGAATCTGATGAAGAAATAAGGAATGTAGTAACCTTCCATGTGCGAAATGAAGATTGCACGTGCAAAGAACACTGAAGAAAAGATGTCATTTTATAACTGTACAGATGCTGCAACGCAAGTAGACTAACTAATCATGTATAGAGTCTGGATATTCAATTTCGCAACTTTAGTAAGCCAGGACCAATGAAAGAGAAGGACTGAACGTGTGTTGCAGTAGAGAAAAACAGCTGAAGATCAAGGAAGGATTGAGAAAGCTGTCTGGCCCAGTGTTAAGGGTTGAGGCAGCCAAGAACTGGTTATCTATTCAAGGAGATACAAAGAACGTGATAAATGAGGCAAGCTCCTCTTAAGGTGTGACGGCAACACTATGAGTGCCAGGTTTTATTAATTTAATATCGTTAAATACAAAGAAGGCGTTAAAACACAGTCTCCTGTCACATGGAATGGAGGGAAATAGAAAATGGGCAAGCTGCATCGAGACTTGAAGATAAGGACATGCTCACACTACCTTCTATTCTCAGGAGCAGTGAAACTTTGCAAGGCCAAGTTCAAAGACAATTTGAATGGCAGACAGCATGAGTGATGATGGATGATGGGCTAATTGGGTGGGGAGGCATGGTCAAGTCCATCTACAAGCACCTCTGGTACCAGCTTGTGTGCTGCTAGCAAGGGGAATATTCCAGAAGGGTACAAGCATGCCAACCAATTATAGAGGGCCATGTATTGAAGAGCCCTATAGTTTGAGAGCCAGCGGTGTGCCATGTATCTAACAAATATTGAGGATGACTTGCACAAGGGGTGGGCATAAATTGTCCACCTGACTATAGAGTCCAATCACAAACCAGTCCCCTATAGAAAGTATACCTAGATGTTCCCTGTAGACCTATCACAGTCCCAAGTAGGTTTTCTTAGTTTGCCACATAGTATTACATCATGAATGACTAAAACAGATTTTGTTTGCCAACTTCCGTTATTGTTATTAGTGTAAGAGTTATTCTGCACCCCCATCCATGTAGTGACACGCTTCCCCATTTAAAACGAACTAACGGTTCACGGGTCAAAGTGGTCATACAGGGGTCGAGCCAAATCCCTGTACAGTCAAAAGTCTTTGACCAACAAACCATTGAAACGCAAGGGAAGTGAATCCGAGATCAACATAAAGGAAAAGGAATTGTAAAGTGGCAAGAGTGAACCCGGCAGAGGGATGCCAATAAAGAGGGGTGAAGTTTAAAGTCCCAAGTAATAGTGTATTGACAAAAGTGAACATAGCATGGATATCCATGGAGAACTGTTTAAAAAAAATTAAGATTTGTGAATGCTAGGAAAGCCATAGTGAATTCGGCAGAGGTAGGCTGAGATTCGAGAGGGGTTGGCTCCTAGAAGAGGGTGACCCAGGGGTGAGAAATCATCACCCTAACCACTACAATAAAACAAACTTTTATTCTGTTCATTGCAAAGCATAAGGTCTCCAAAGGCAAGAGACTTTTATTGAAAAGAGACTTAAGCATTGAAGAACCTAATAGCTGGTACAAAACCGTCGGCTCATGCTGGGAGAGCTTGGTGTGTGCTGTGCTCAGGAACGCAGGAAGGTAGGACATGTGTTGTTGACGGCGTGTTTCGGTGGGTGGAAAGAGGGAAACGTCTGAACATGTTTTTTGGTCCCCAAATTTCTGATTTTGCCAGAGCTTGTGGGTAATAAATTGTGGGCCGATTCATGCAAGTCAGACCTCTGTGATTTCCCATGGTTGTCTTCTTTTCGGAAATGAATGGGGTTCCCTGCTTTCCTTGGTGGCTTCGACACCCTACGCCCAAATCTGTAGGATTTCCACATGAGCAAAATTCCTCAAAATCTGCTCTGCCGAAAGACTTGGTGTTACCAGTGGTTTCGGCTTTTCCCTTTGCGCCCAGGTAGGTGAACCCACACATGTGAGGTACGTTTTTCATTGAGACACCTGTGGAAATGCGGGAATGTAGAACATGTGTTGTTGGTGGTGTGTTTCGGTGGGTGGGCAGAGTGAAATTTCCAAAAATTGTGTTTTGTTCATCAAATTTCGGACTTTGCTGGGGATTGTGGGTAATAATTTCTGGGGCGATCCGCGCAAGTCAGACCTCTGTGGATTCCCACGGGTGTTCTCTTTTCGTTAATACATGGGGTTCCCTGTTTTCTTTGGTGTCTGTGACACCCCAGGCCCAAATCTGTAGGTTGTCCACAAGTGCAAAATGATGCAAAATCTGCTCTGCCGAAAGACTTGGGGTTAGCAGTGGTTTAGCCTTTTCCCTTTGTGCCGAGTTAGGTGCACCCACACATGTGAGGTACCATTTTCATCGGGACACCTGTGGGAATGCTGGAAGGTAGGACATGTTTTGTTGGCGGCATGTTTCGGTGGGTGGGCAAAGTGAAATGTCTCAATATTGAGTTTTTTTAGCTAAATTTCGGAATTCGCCAGGGATTGTGGGTAATACATTCTAGGGCGATTCACGGAAGTCAGACCTCTCTAGATTCCCACGTGTGTACTCTTTTCAGAAATACATGGGGTTCCCTGTTTTCATTGGTTGCTTCGACACCCTAGGCACAAATCTGTAGGTTGTGCACAAGAGCAAAATTCCTCAAAATCTGCTCTGCCGAAAGACTTGGGGTTACCAGTGGTTTAGCCTTTTCCCTTTGCTCCCAGGTAGGTGCACCCATAAATGTGAGGCACCGTTTTCATCAGGACACCTGTGGGAATGTGGGAATGTAGGACATATGTTGTTGACGGTATGTTTCGATGGGTGGGCAGAGTGAAATTTCCAAAAATTGTGTTTTATTCATCAAATTTCGGACTTTGCCAGGGGATTGTGGGTAATAAATTCTGGGGCGATCCGCGCAAGTCAGAACTCTGTGGATTCCCACGGGTGTTCTCTTTTCGGAAACGCATGGTTCTTTGGTTGCTGTGACACCCTAGGCCCAAATCTGTAGGTTGTCCACAAGTGCAAAATTATGCAAAATCTTCTCTGCCAAAAGACTTGGGGTTACCAGTGGTTTAGCTTTTCCCTTTGTGCCCAGTTAGGTGCACCCACACATGTGAGGTACCATTTCCATCGGGACACCTGTGGGAACGCAGGAAGGTAGGACATGTGTTGTTGGTGGTGTGTTTCGGTGGGTGGGCAAAGTGAAATGTCCGAAAATTGAGTTTTTTTGCTACATTTCGGAATTTGCCAGGGATTGTGGGTAATACATTCTGGGGCGATTCACGCAAGTCAAACCTCTCTAGATACTGACGGGTGTCTTCTTTTCAGAAATGCATGGGGTTTACTGTTTTCCTTGACACCCTAGGCACCCTAGTCACAAATCTGTAGGTTGTGCACAAGAGCAAAATTCCTCAAAATCTGCTCTGCGGAAAGACTTGGGGTTACCAGTGGTTTAGCCTTTTCCCTTTGCTCCCAGGTAGATGCATCCACACATCTGAGGCACCGTTTTCATCAGGACACCTGTGGAAATGTGGGAAGGTAGGACATGTGATGTTGGTGGCGTATTTCGGTGGGTGTGCAGAAGGAAATGTCGGAAAATTGTGTTTTCTTTGCCAAATTTCGGACTTTGCTGGGGATTGTGGGTAATACATTCTAGGGCGATTCACGGAAGTCAGACCTCTCTAGATTCCCACATGTGTACTCTTTTCAGAAATGCATGGGGTTCCCTGTTTTCCTTGGTTGCTTCGACAGCCTAGGCACAAATCTGTAGGTTGTGCGAGCAAAATTCCTCAAAATCTGCTCTGCCGAAAGACTTGGGGTTACCAGTGGTTTAGCCTTTTCCCTTTGCTCCCAGGTAGGTGCACCCATAAATGTGAGGCACCGTTTTCATCAGGACACCTGTGGGAATGTGGGAATGTAGGACATGTGTTGTTGGTGGTATGTTTCGATGGGTGGGCAGAGTGAAATTTCCAAAAATTTTGTTTTATTCATCAAATTTCAGACTTTGCCAGGGGATTGTGGGTAATAAATTCTGGGGCGATCCGCGCAAGTCAGAACTCTGTGGATTCCCACAGGTGTTCTCTTTTCGGAAACGCATGGTTCTTTGGTTGCTGTGACACCCCAGGCCCAAATCTTTAGGTTGTGCACAAGTGCAAAATTATGCAAAATCTTCTCTGCCGAAAGACTTGGAGTTACCAGTGGTTTAGCCTTTTCCCTTTGTGCCCAGTTAGGTGCACCCACACATGTGAGGAACCATTTTCATCGGGGCACCTGTGGGAACGCAGGAAGGTAGGACATGTGTTGTTGGTGGTGTGTTTCGGTGGGTGGGCAAAGTGAAATATCCGAAAATTGAGGTTTTTTTCTACATTTCGGAATTTGCCAGGGATTGTCGGTAATACATTCTGGGGCGATTCACGCAAGTCAGACCTCTCTAGATACTGACGGGTGTCTTCTTTTCAGAAATGCATGGGGTTTCCTGTTTTCCTTGGTTGCTACGACACCCTAGGCACCCTACTCACAAATCTGTAGGTTGTGCACAAGAGCAAAATTCCTTAAAATCTGCTCTGCTGAAAGACTTGCTGTTACCAGTGGTTTAGCCTTTTCCCTTTGCTCCCAGGTAGGTGAATCCACACATGTGAGGCACAGTTTTCATCAGGGCACCTGTGGGAATGTGGAAAGGTAGGACATGTGATGTTGGCGGCGTATTCTGGTGGGTGTGCAGAAGGAAATGTCGGAAAATTGTGTTTTCTTTGCCAAATTTCGGACTTTGCTGGGGATTGTGGGTAATACATTCTGGAGAGATTTGCGCAAGTCAGACCTCTGTGGATTCCCACAGGTGTCTTCTTTTTCAAAAATGCATGAAGGTCCCCATTTTCCTTGGTGGCTTTGACACCGTAGGCCCAAATCTGTAGGTTGTCCACATGAGCAAAATCCCACAAAATCTGCTCTGCCGAAAGACTTATGGTTACCAGTGGTTTAGCCTTTTCCCTTTGCGCCCAGGTAGGTGCACCCACACATGCGAGGTACCGTTTTCATCGGGACACCTGTGGGAACACGGGAAGGTATGACATTTGATTTGTTTGCATGGTTTTCATAACGTTTCTACACATTTGCTGCTGCACTTTGTCACACAACCCTTTAATTTCCCATATGTGACCTACATGTAGTTGTTGCTTTCGGCACTATACACTTTTGTAACCTGCAGAAAGTCATCTACCCTTCCACAAAAGGTCTGCCTGTGCTCTTTAAAAAAATGTATGCTTGCCCTTCCTCACCATATTTGTTTTCCTTATTTACACATGCTAAGTATGTCTGTTTAAGCCGTAAGCATGAAAATCATGTGTACCATGGCTCCGTTTTTGGCTTGTGGTATTGCTTGTTTTGTGAAACATTACAAAAAATGTGTGATTTCCTAACTGGAAGAGTCCGGGGAATGTAGCAGAGCATTGTTTTTCTCAAATATTCAGGGGCTTTTCACAGAAGCCATTGCCTTACCAGGCCAACCATGTCCACCACATACCTTTTTTTGAGTCATTTCCCCTTTTTGTCCCCAAACTATGGAATTTTTCCCTACATAGTTGTTGCCTGACCTGCACAAATCACCCCTTCCTAAACTTGGAATTTTGTCTACTTTTCAGAAATGTATGCCTTTTTATCTTCCCATTCAGCTTTCCTACCCTTCTCTTCCAGTCCATCCACGCATGTCCTATTGGAAAAAAAGACCAAAATCGCCTAGCTCTTACAAAACGGCGGGTAACCATATCAAAATATGTTTATTTAGTTTTCGCTCAACCTGTTCCTGAAAGCCTGGAAAATGGGGAATTCAGCACAGCAAACCATTTGTTCCTAGCATTTACAAGGAAAAAACCACAGGCTTCTTTGTAGATCATTTTATTGGCATTTTCTGAAGAAAAAAAAAACGTTCTCCCTTTTTAGGTATTTTCTCTCACCCCCTACAGCAAACTAGGATCCCTTGGTGGTGTTATGGCCGCCTACAAGTGGGAAAAAAGGGGCTAAATTTGGCTGAGATATCTCATGTAAGAAAAAAGTTACAAGGGATAGAATGGCGACATACTGACATCACCAAAAAAGGCCTTGGCACTGGGGGGAAAACCCATGGTAGTTAAGGAATTAATGCAGTTAGATAGAGCTCCTTCTCATTGGGACACCTGATCCCTATTTCCCCCCTCCCTTTGGCCACCCTCCTTGGGTCCTCTCCCCTGACCCTCTTGTAAGGCCAAAAACCTTGGGATCATCTTTGACTCCTCACTCTTCTTCTCCCCTCCCATCACGGACCTTGCCAAGAAGTCCAACTTTCAGCTTCACCTTCTGAGAGGCATTCTCCCTTCCTACAGAAACTCAACGTCTCCAGACCTCTAATTCTCTCTGGGTTGGACTACTGCAACAGTCTCTTCCTTGATCTGCCTCTTTCCCCCCTTTGCCCCTTTCAACTGATCCGGATTAGGGCTGCAAGACTTATCATTGGCCTCAAGCCCAGGGACTGCATCTCTCCAGCCCTAAAATCTCTCCACTGGCTACCAGAGACCACAAGGATCAAATTGAAGACCCTTTGCATCATTCACAAGGCTGTCTGGGGCCTGGAACCTCTCTACGTGCAACTTTATCTCCCTAAATACCGCCCTGCTAGAGTTCTTCGGTCCTGCAGCTCCAACTCTCTGCAGGTCAGGCATTTTGCCAGGCAGAGAGTGGGAGATAGATCCCTTTGCATGGCAGCAGCCACCCTCTGGAAATGGGCTCCCTGCCACCTCAGACTTGAGCGGAATCTCCTTAAGTTCCAGAAACCTCTCAAGACCTTCCTTTTCTCCTCCTCCTTCCCTCTCCCTTGCTAGTGTCCTTCTGCCGCTGCGACTGGTGCCTGGTCCCTTATGAGTTTTACAGGAGCCAGGCCCTACTTGGTCACTATCACCCAGCTTCCCTAAACAGCACTTGACCATGGGCACTTTCCCGGACTAACCTGAACCTGGTCAAACCTGTTCCTTCGCACTTGCTCTCCCTTCCCCGCTTCCTCCCTGGCACTTGCCTTTGTGGCTCCCCTCAGTACTTGCTTAGCCCACTGGGCCCCCCACTCCTTCACTCCACCCCCCTACTTCCTCCCTTTCCCTGCACTTCCCCTCTACCTCCACCCTCCCCTGCACTTTTTGTCTCTGCACTTGCACCATAAGAACGTCACAAAGCCTAGAACAACCGTTACTGTTGTTTTCTTATTTCCACCCTCTTTTTTGCCTTGTGGAGCATGGAAACACTTGTGTATAGGCACCTTACAAATGTCCAAAAAACCCAGTGGGTGATTAAAGTCATCTCAAATAAGCCCATCTGCTAGGTCAAGAATACGTCCGGGGCTACGTTTGAGCTGTAATTAGATTGGATTTGTTTTCTGTGTATTTTAGAACTTTTAACTTAGAATCGAAGTTAGATTATTTTTAAACTGTTCATTATTGCATTTGAATCTGTGATCACTGATACGGTGTAAATGCATATTGCAGCCCAGATATACTGCAAAAGACTGTTTTATTTTTCCTGGGATGCTTAGTAGTCCTTTTGGACTTGCGTACGCTCACGGGCACTTGTAATTAGTGAGAGCGTGGGAAAGGAACTACACTACCCATCACTCTGAGCACCCGACGCGGGTCAAGCGTGTCATCAAGGGCTGACGCCAGGGCATAACTGACTCAGCGCAAAGTCTGTTTTAGCCTGTTTTATGGCATTCGGTGGGGAGGCTGATGATGTTCCTGGCTGCATTTACTGAATTGTATCCCTGAACTGTAAGGTGGGTGAACTACATTGTGAGAAAGGATGGTTGCAATACAGGGAGATGGATTCTGTTAATATAACACTTCAATTCTGAAATCTCTGGACAATAACATGGGGACCATTGCATTGCGAAGCCTTAATAAAATTAGATCTTTAGGGATTGCTATGCCTCTGGAGGCACAGCCCCTTTTATTAAAAGTACCTGAAGGTATTAGAGCTGGCTTAATTAATGCCAGATCTGTATGTGCACATTCATTGGAAATTTCAACACTGATTGAGGAACAAGCACTGGATATTCTTTTTATAACAGAGACTTGGTTTAGGGAGGTTTCACATGCAATTTTTCACATTTTGGTTCCTGAAAATGTTCATATACAACATATTGATCGAGTAGATAAATGTGGCAGTGGTGTTGCCATTATCTACAAAGATGCTCTACAGATCTCACATTTTAAATTGCTTGACTGGGGGAATGACTCACAAGTGGGGCAATTTACGTTTGAGCTATCCCCCAAATCTGCTGTTCATGTGGTCCTGAGATATAGACCACCAGGAACATTCAAGGAATTCTTGGAAAGTCTTGAACATTTTTTAATTACAGATGCCAGTAAACAGACAGAGACTCTATTATTAGGGGATTGGAATTTATGGCTAGATCACCGATGTCACAGAGGATCTACGGAACTCTGGAATATTTTGGAAAATCATGGCGTTAGTCCATAAGAATATTACTCACTCACAATAAGGGCCATTGTCTTGATGTGATTCTGGCAAGAGGTTGTTGTACTACACTCTTGGATAACATACCAATTTGTTGGCCAGATCATGTGTTGCAATTATTTGCACTAAAAGCCAAAATAAGTAATTCACAAAACCCTATAGAGCCTACAGGGATATTATCCTGGCGCTATAAAGATCTAGACAATATATCAGCCCAGGAAATTATGAATGCACTATCAGTGGTGGATAATACACTACTTAGTGAAGATTTCTTCCTTGCTGGGACTAAAGTTATGGAGGTAATCTGTTCTAGGTGGGCACCACAAAAACTTAAGCGGAAGAGGATTGATAATCTTTGGTTTACTCCAAACTTGATTCCTCTACATAAAGAAGTTAGCTTGGCATGCCGAAGTTGGCAAAAGTGGGCTACAGAAGAAAATAGCATTAAACCCAAAAGGCACCTACACTTTATAAAAAAGCAATTTTTGAGGCTAAATGAATATTGCTCCATAAAGAAATTAGTGACGCAGGTAATCATTCAATAGAACTTTGCTCAATTATTTCCAAATTCCATCATCCATGCAGTAGTGACCTACCCATTACTCCTGCTCAGGCACAGGCTAACGTTTTTAGTAACTTTCTTGTAGAGAATATTGTTGCAATTAAGAACAATATTGCTACTTTGAGTTCTGGTCCGTCTGCCCCAGTGCTATTAAGTTTCACTGAGGATACGACGGAACAAGAACAAATAATTTCTCACCAGAAACAGTTTAACTTTCATGATATCACAGTGGAGAATGTAAGTACACTGATTAAAAACCTGAAGCCAACAAATGACTGTCTATTCCCGTTGCCAGCAGTAGCAGCCAAAAGTCTGGCCGCAGAAATTGCTCCTTTTATTACATCTTTTGTAAATAAATCATTGGATCAAGGAGTGGTACCTTTAATGCTTAAACACATCACATTGACTCAGTTGTTGAAAAGGCCTAGTTTAGATCCTCTTGTTCTCCAGAATTATTGCCCCATTGCAGCGATTCCCTGGCCAGGGAAAATATTGGAGAAGGTGGTGACTCAACATCTAAAGGCGTTTGTTGAAGAGGAATTCCTTCTTGACCCATTGCAGTCCAGTTTCCGTCCAAAATTCAGTACGGAGACAGCGCTGTTAACAGTCTATGAAGAGCTGTTGAGGTGGCTGATCAGGGCAAGCTTTCGCTTTTGTTGATGCTTGACCTGTCAGCCACCTTTGATACAGTTAATCAAGAGACTCTGCTGGAAAGATTGAGGTCCGTTGGAAAAGTCTCAGAACAGGCCATTCAGTGGTTTAGGTCCTTTCTGGAGAAGCACCAAAAATGTGTTAAATTGGGGGCATGTACATCAGCCCCAAGTACGTTGAATTGTGGGGTCCCTCAGGGGTCCTCATTGTCACCACTTCTTTTTAATTTATATCTCTGACTGCTTATGGAAATTCTGAGACGTCATGGAATTAGTTTCCAGTCCTATGCTGACGACACTCAGATTTTCATTACAATAGACAAGGTCAGGGAAACATTTGTCAAGATTGGTGAGTGTCTTCAGGAAGTTAGTAATTGGATGGCCTCCAATCAATTACAATTAAATGCCACCAAGACAGAGTTTATCTTGTTTGGGCAGGAACATTTAATGGCCACTATAAAAAGTTGAATTTACATTTTTCTCCAAAGTCAAGAATCTTGCCTGTATTTGGCAAGAAAATGGGGGTAGAGAAAGCCAGGTTGGAGCTAAGGTGAAAGCCATATTTTACTCCCTTAGGCTTCTTCGGCAAACTTTTCCGTATATTCCTAAAGAAGATGGTGGGAGCGCTCACAGATGCCCACCTAGACTATTTTAATAGTCATTGGTGGGCATTCCGAAAAAACAACTTAGTATATGCAAAGAGCGCAGAAAGCAGCAGTAAGGTTGATTTATGGACTAAAGAAAAGTTCTCATGTATCTCCCTCTCACCGACTTCTCCACTGGTTATCAGTTGAAGACCGGATAACATTTAAAAAGCTTGTCTGGTATTCAAATGTTTGAAAACTTGGAACCGGACTACCTTAAGGATAAACTCAGGTACGATCAATCGTCCAGATGTCTACGATCAAATGACCAAGCACTGCTAATCATTCCATCATCCACATCTGTGTCTAGAGGTGACAGAAGATTTTCGGTATATGGTCCAAGACTTTGGAATAGTCTGCCTAGGGAGATCAGGACCCTTGACACTCTGCTTAAGTTACGCAAAGCACTAAATAAGTTCTTGTCTAAATAATATCTCATTTATAGGTATTGGTTGGAGTGCTATTTTTATTCTGGATACATCTATGATTTCTAATTCTTGTATCAGCTGGAGTATAAATTTCACCTGCGCCATTACACGGTTCAGTCCGTTTGGAGCGTGTTATAAATATATCAAAAATCAAAATCAAAGCAAATTAATGTTGAGACTGTCGGGACCCGGGGCTAGTTAGCCTTTTGTTTGTAGCTCCTGGGTTTCTATCTGGGACTACAACCAAAAGACCCGGGGCTTTAGCCCCCTCAGCCCCCCACTCCCAGCAACGCCTCTGAGCCCATGTCAGGCATGAGATGTTAAATCAGTTATTACCATCACAGTGCATTCTGTTACTTATAAACACCTGACTTTATAGTCTTAAACTAAAAGAAAAATTACTGAACACAAACTTGGAATTAACTGTGCTAAAGGCAAGGAATACAAGATTAGAGCACTTACAGGGCACAAGTTAAGAGATGTGTTTCTGCATATTCATTCGTTCATTTTTGTCATTTGTATAGCACCTTTCACCATAATTATGGTCCCTAAGCACTTTTTCATTGAACGCCATCCGAGGGGCCGGAGTCCAAATGTCGGAGAATTGGGAGGTGCTATTGTGCGTGTGTGCATTTTGCCCATCACAGTTATGTGAGGGTGGCCAAGACCCTGCTAGTCACCCATGTCTGAATCGTGTGTGGATGGATGCAGCAGAGGTAAACTGTAAACTAAACAGGGTGGATTGTGTTTAAGGAGAATTATGTGGAAAGTTACAATTCAAATTGTTTGGTTAATGGTAGCTTCATTCTTATGGCAGAGGTGTTGTGCAATAGGGGTTGTGTCATATGTGAGTGCAGGGTGTGTGGAATGATCATGTGACTTCTGCTAGGTTACAAAGGTGCGGGGTCCAAGGGGAGAAAATGGGTTAGCTGTACAACAACAATGTTTACATCCTGGGTTCCTTCTATGTACAAAGAACAGTGCTACATATCACTTAGATTCAAAAGGAGAGCCAGGGTTTAAATGCATAGAAAGATGTAATATGAAAAAAATTAGGAAAACACATAGATTGAAAAATGAAGCAGGGCCTAAAATGCATAGACAGACATTGAGTGATTGATTTTAGAAACACTGTATGTAATATATTGCTACTCTACCCAATTGGGCCAAATGCAGAATAAGGCTGCCTTACACAATTAGGCCAAATGCAAAATATTGATACCTTACACAATAAGGCCAAATGCTGAACAAGGCTACCTTACACAATTAGGCTAATTTCTGAATATGTATACCTCGCACAACTATACAAATGCAAAGTAAGACTGCTCGACACAGTAGGGCCAATTGCACAATATGAGTGACTCGCACAGTTGGGCTAAAAGCAAGGTATGGCTACCTTACACACTTAGGAAAAATGCAAAATATGACTACCTTACACACAGGCTAAATGCAAAATATGGCTGAGTAACACAATTAGGCTAAAAGCAAGGTAAGTTTATCTTACACACTTAGCTAAATGCAAAATACATTAGTAAATAATATACGGTAGGTATGTTTTCTGCCTCCATAGCTGTTCCTCTATACTGTTGGTGTAGTTCCACGGTTTAAAAGAAGCAGGTAAAAAGGTGCCTCTGTGAAATATAGTTATCTGGTCAGTCTAGGTGACCCCCTACCGTCCCAGTGACACACAACCACAAATATTATAGCAGTCAATGTGCACATAAAAAGCGAGCTTAATCCTTTAAGGGTAGTTACTGGTGTAACAGGGGGCCCCATGCTGCCCATGCCCAGCCGGGGGTCCGGTGTGCAGTGGGGGCCTCCTCAGCAGAGTTTGCAGGGGGCCCCCACATTTTGTTTACGCCACTGAGGGTAGTCCAGGGCTGTGAGTGATCAGCAAAGAAATGATCATCTTCATTGCTGCATGGACATGGTTATTGTGATCCTATTTCCTGACTGTGAAAAATAGGTTTAGTGGTTTTAGCACAGGCAGCACGAGTGCATGGGCAAGTGAAGCAAACGTTTTGGATTTTGTTATACCACTTGAACTTACACATTCCACTTTTAGCCCTCTTCCCACTGACCTCAGACATATCAAATGACACTAAAGTAATTTTTCCTTCCAATGTGCATCTCAGATTCTGAGGAAGGGTGTAATTTCCACAGGTATTTGGAGCCTTGCACCCAATATACCATGTGAGTTAGTGAAGCCCAAAGTTTAAAAGCTGACCGTTCGCTAGTCTCTCCGGAGCCAGTTTGCAAATTGCAGACCAGGTGTAGCATGGGCAGATGTTTTCAAACCAAGGATACGTCTGGCAAAATGATTTCTGATTAATTAAGCTCTCACCTCTGACATCTGTGTGCCAACGGAAGTCACACATTTGAATTCTGGCAGGGTCAACTTGGCCAAGTTGATACACTGAGACCCTTGAACATCCCCATTTTCTTTCCTATCAACCAAGCTGTAGAGCTCATTGCTCAAGTGACTCTGCACAGAAGACAATCACCTAGACTTCAGAAAATCTCTTAAAACATGGATGATCACCAGGGTCGGACTGCGGCATATAATTGGCTTGGGCGGCAATGAGAAAGTGGCCCATGGTTGCAAATGGCAATTCGCTCCTTTTGTGAAAGACTGTGTGAGTAGTACGCAAAGGTTTCTTTTTGATAAAATGTGTTGCAAATTGTGCCTTTTAAATAATATCTGTGCATTAACATTGGTCAAACCTACTAGTTGTACAGTGAAGTAACTCATCAAACTCCCCCATTTGGACCCCAAAACTGGTTGACACCAGCATGTTGGAACTTCACTCTTGGCATTGCCCTTTAGCCAAGTCCCAGCCTGCTGATCACTGGACCGCAATAGGCAAACTAGCATTATACCTTGAAAGACCAGGCAAAGCTGAACCTTCAACCACTAGCCACCCCATGCTGTGACACTAAGACACACTAAAACCACTCAGATCAACCAGCATGGATCTGCAACTCCTGAGGGATGGACCACTCAGATTTTAACAACATAAAAGCCATCACAAATCTGTGCACCAGAGGCTTTTTGCAACTGCCGAACAAGTTTTAAGACGTGTATTAAATTAATGAAAACCTTTTATTGTCTTAAACCTACTCTGAAGTTGCACAATGTTACCTTTTGAATAAATACAAACAGCTCAGTAAAATATACTTTTACTTAAACCTGTTTGGACATTTGGCTCTTATTAGCCTTCGCACTCTCTCGCAGGGGTGTTGCTAGATCTGGAAAAGATCTGGGGCTATGCAAACTTTGGGCCTGTCGGGACTGGGGTGAAGCTAGCCTTTTTGGTTGTAACCCCTGAGCTTCTATCCGCGGCTACAACCAAAAGACCCGGGGCTATAGCCCCCTCAGCCACCCCTAGCAACACCTAAGTCTAATTGTATTTGTGCCAACTGGATCTCTTCTTCCCCTCACCCAAAAAATATTCAACGGCAACCCACTGCTTATTAATTTCTAGAGACTGCAAACATGAAAGGATATTTTCTTTTCATTGTGCAATTTGTGCCCAAGTGTTAAATGCGCTCGCACCAATGCAAAGTTAGACTACTATAGCCTCTAAAGTGCCAGCAAGCTGGAACAGCCTCACTTAGTTTCTACAGCACTGTGACATGTATGAGCCTATGGAAACCTACCGGAAAAAGCGACATTAGTGAAACATGAAGGCATTTTGGTAAAGAATGAACGCGTGGGTTTCAGTCTGAACTGAACTCGCCCAAGGATGCATTGTTCACAGACACCTGCGCAGTCATAGCTCCCAGTTATAAAAGCAGAGCGCACGAGCAGCGGAAGTGGCCATGCTCCTTCTGTTCTATTAACCGAAGCACGTGAAACTCAGCACAAGTTGCAATGTTTGTTTTATGCCTTTGAGAGATTAATGCCTTCCTGTGTTGTGCTCTGATTGTGTGTGGCACTGGAAGCCGCCATTCTCCTCGTGCTGTTTTTTTTCTTTTTTGGTAAACCTTTCCTATTTTCTACAAAAATAACAACAGATCCACATCCTGTTCGCATGGCACAGCTGGCTTCCCAGCCGCTGCTATTTCCAGATTTGGTAGGTGTTCCTGCCGCGCAAAATGCTCGGCTACTATTAGGGTATTCAGAAGGCTAGAGGCGCGAAGTAACAACTGCCATTGTGGATTTAAATAAAAAGAAATAAAGGGAATACTTGAGCTTTCCGTTCATTACAAAGTGTGGTTTAATATCATATTGCATCGGGTTCTTTTCTTCTGTTTCTTCTGAGTGACGCAGTTTTGAATCTGGGTGAAAATGCACCTTCTCCAGCGACACGAGTGGGACTCCAAGGCCTCAGGCTGTGGGCATTCAGGAGTTGGGGAGCAAGTGGATACTGTTTTGCCTAATTCCTTATCTTGCATAATTGTTCTTCCAAAACCGTGAAGTAGTCATGGGCAGCATCCTGGCTTATGCCTTCGTAAATAGCTCGGTGGGTTAAACTGGGGAAACTGACTGTACACCTTGAGTCTGGACGTCACGGCGCAGCTATTGTAATTGCTGAACGCTTTTTACACCTGGCAGGCAGAATTTACATTGGATTGTTTTAAAAATGTGTAAAAAGCATGTGGGGTTCATTCGAATGCAGTCGGGATCTTTTCATTTAAAATGCTATTGACTGCCAGTGTTAATACGTATGTGCTCTTAGGTGCCATGCATGCAACTTTGCACTTTTGTGAAGTGGAGGAAATAAGTAAGAGTACAACTTTGCAAAATAATTTTTACTATTTGGCTTTATTCTCCACTTTGAAAAAAAATGTAAATGCCTCCTACAAATAACACTTTGCACATTACATTCAGAATGGATACATGTAGAATCCGCCTGCTTGCACCATTGTATAGGAATTATTATAATGCATGCATAGACGAAGTGGCCTTGAAGACAGAGAAAAGCGCTTCAAAGGAAATTCAAATGGGACTCATCACAAGTTTAACGGCAAATGCGGTAAATCTGCAGAATTACTGCCAAACTTGATTACCGCACCTGCCAGTTGGTCCTGCAGATTTACAGCAGGATTACAAGTGGTGATAGGGCGGTGTACGTCCCCATTTTTGGAGTCCATAGGACTCCATGGGGATTTTGGCAGTAATTACACTGCTATAATTCTAATGATTTTTGGCAGTAAGGTGGAAGATTTTACCCCCAGCTTTTTGCTGCAGGTAAATCTTTCACAATACTGCCATATTGGCAGTGTGGCGGTATGGTATTGCGGAGGTAATGCTGTGGTAATGAAATAACCGTATTACTGTTGTTATTACCCACACTGCTGTACTCATAATGACACCCAATGTTCTGGAGCAGTAGAGCAAGCTGTAAATGCATTAAGCCTTGCTTTTGAGGCTTGTTTTATTATCGTTATTATTATTAGTATTATTATTATAACTAATATATATATAAATAAATAAATATATATATATATATATATATATATATATATATATATATATATATATATATATATATATTGCTTTATTTCGGCCATAAACCCTTAAAGCATATACATTCATACATAATATAAAACATCAAACCGTGTAAAATCTCTGATAATCACAGTTAATATCAACCTTCATAAAATGTGTAACACAACAGAAACCAGAATCAACATCACAGCATAAGTACAGTAAACATATCCAAATGCTAATACATAGATAAAATCACATGTAGGCATTATCACAAAACAGATTCATCTTCTCAGACCATAATCAATAAAGTGCAAGGTGCCTGAAAGTGCAGATAAGAAAAAGTACAAATGAATAAACCCCAGTGTCCATTTTGCATGACCACAATTAACATTCTGGTGGTCCGCTAAGTGTATAAAATATGCTCCATCTAGCTACTTAAAAATATCTTCCTTTGTTTAAAAGCAACAATCAAAATGGAAGAAACCGCCGAAAACTCAGTAAAGGAGGAACGAGATTTCATTATAATGAGTGCCTCCCTCCTAATTCTAACACCAAACTGAGCATTGGTTTAAGCCGCTTACACCTGACCGCATCATACAAGAGACACATAGACATAAAGTGTTGTTCATCTTCATTATGGATGGCACAGATTGGGCATAATGTCGATGAACCCTTCCCCCAATGCGCAGTGAATTTTGCGAGTGGAAGGACACCAAGACGAAATTTAGTATAGATAGATTTCATCTTCCTTTCAACATGCTAATCAAGGTAGAGTTCCATCGCCAACCTTGTTTTACCTAGAACATAGTTGGCTGACAACCGTCCTGTGTGGCAACTCTCCAGCCTTGTTTCCATTGCCCAATCAAAAACATTTTCTTAAGAATAGCATTAGACTGAGAACCAAATTTAGATGGGTCAGACCACAGCCCTTAAAGACTGAGGTTCAAAAACATAGACCTGACATATTTGAACCACAGCAAGGATTTGTCACCAATCCAGTCTAGTACATCAGTGAGGACCTCCCTATAGAGCGTAAGTGCATCTGAATATAGTAAATGTTTTAGCATAATTTCATACTGAATCTCTAGTTGTCCCACTTCAGGTCCTACTGGGACCGAAGGAGCACTACAAGGTACTCCCAGAAGGCGCTTCAGGAATTTGTTCTCAGCCGCCTGAAGGATACTAGAGGATACGTGTCCCCACAGTTCGGCTCCATATCTAATGGCTGGGATAGCCTGGGCCTTATATAGCCTTATGGAAAAGGAGAGTGCTCTCCCCCCAAAGCGGGTTGAGAAACCCATAACAGCACCACAATGTACAGCACTCTTGTCGATCTGTCCTGCCCATTTAAAATTGTTAGAAAGGTGTATGCCTAAGTATTCAAAGGAATCCACAGATTCTAGCAAAAGATTATTTACATAACATTTTTTGGGAGCACGCTGGGCACGACTTGCAGGGCAATATGTCAAAGCTTTAGCTTTAGTAATATTGATAGTTAGGCCTTTGTTCTTACATATGTCCTCAAAGGAAGAGAGTTGATGTTGAAGGCCAGCAGAGGTTTGGCAAGAAGGACCCTATTGTTTGCAAAAGTATTATAATACATTTCCATAGCTTGAACCTAGCTCATCAGCAACAGAGTGCTGTACAGGTCATAAAGGAAAACGTTGGTAGCAAGAATTAAAAAAGTAATGCATTAAATATTAGTATTATAATGATCACGGTACAATATATGGATGGTGTGGGCACAACATACCCAGAATCCAGGTTACACCAAGGTGTTGTTGGAAGAGCCGGGTGTCCCGCTCTTTCCTACATTGAAGGATGCTCTGAACAGTGCAGACTGACATGTGGATGGAGTTCCACAGGACTGGAGCGTAGCATGATAAGGACTGATTCCTAGTTTTGTCACTGCATGCCTGAATGGTTATTGCCTTACTGCAAGATTACCATTTGCTGCCCAATGCTTTTAGTTTAGCCTTCAGGCCAGCGTACCAGAGGTGGTTGATGTAGGTGATGCCTGTGCTTTTGGTCCAGATCCTAGCCGGGGTGTGGAGCCAGTGAAAGTTGCAGAACCTGTGGGTGATGTGGTCAAATTTCCCAGAGCTGGTGAGGTGAGCTGCGGCATGGAGGGCCGCTTTGAGGGAAGCCAGTTGAGCACCTGGGAGCCCTTCCAGGAGGATGTTAACCCTGTCCATATTTGAGATTACTAGGGCCTACACCACCCTTCGGAAGGACTGATTTTGCAGAGTAGGGAGATCTGATACAAAGATTGAAAATACAGTTTTTAACCAATATCATAGTATCTCATCATTTCCAGATTTTACAAAGTATTTTCACTCAATGTGATTGTTGACTTATTTGCCTTGGGTTTAATCCCAAATATTCTTCCTTGAGGCTCCTCGTCTTTCGCGTTGGCTAAAGGCTTGTTGTTTAGTACGCGTAAAAACAGTTTGCCTTATTAGCCTGGATTTGAAAAAGGCTTTGTTAAGCCCAAACACGTGTCTCAAGGGCTTGTTATATACAATAATATAACTAATTTAGATCAAACCTCAAAATTCTTTATACAATAAAATCTAATCAAGTTTGAAAGGTTTGGCGCAGAGTTACGGCGTCTTCTTTATTTTCAATGTAACTTTCAACGGCTTAGGCTTTATACCGTTGACTCTGTGGAATTGCGACAATTTAAGGGAATCATACCAATGAAGACTAGATTTTGGAGTTGTTTGAAATAAAAGGGAGGATAAGGAGTCGCCCATAAATTTAGCTGGATTATAAAAAGCCAAACCTCTTTGTCTGATACAAAGATGTTTGAGGGTTTTGGCGTAATGTATTTTTTTCAAAGGATAGATTAATAGTCACAATGAAAGCTAGGGATTTTGCTGATTGGTGAAGCAAAGGGTGAAAGCATATTATGTCCAGCCACCTTTAGGTGGGTTCCTGCTTGGAGGGTGTTGCAGGAGTTGAAATTCGGTCTTAGTGGGTTTAAATTTAAGAAGCTTTTAGTGGGCAATTGTTATCCATGTTGGTATAACAGCAAGTCATGTGTGAAGACAAGCAAGATCTTGTGTGCCCTTGACCATTAGGTACAACCGTGCATTATCTGCGTACTGGTGTATCGTCATGTTGAGGTCACTGAGGAGTGAGCACTGTGGTTCCATATGGAGGTTAAAGATGACCGGTGAGGGAATAGAACCTTGAGGGGCTCCTCAAGTAATGGGGTGTCATTGGGACCTCAGGGGGTCCATCTGGACAGTCTGGTGTTTTGTGCCAGATAAGTAGGATGTGGACCATTTCAGGACCATGCCAGAGAACCCCATCCTACCATCCTAAGTTCAAGGAGCATGAGTAGTATATGGTGTTCAACCATGTCGAATGCAGCCAAGAGGTCCGGGAGGTCTAGCAAGCATTAGTATTCTTTGTTGATAATCTTAAGGGCATTGTCGACCACCTGGATGGTGACTGGTTCAGTCCTGCATTTGGGGTAGAACCTGGTTTGGTAATCCCAGAGCAAACCAAGTTGTTCAATTTTTGTAAGTAGTTGGCTAGAAACCACAATCTAGATGGGCTGTGCTGATAAACAGGATGCTAGTGATTTGTTGATAGTTTGCTAGATCTTCTGGGTTGAGGTTGTGTTTTTTCAGGATTGGGAATATAAACCTTGTTTTTTAGGACATCTGGGAATGTATCCTCACGGAAGGAGGCATTGACTATCCTAAGAAAATCCGCAAGGACAGGACTTACTTGGAATATTGTCGAGGGCAAACTGGGGACGAGTACAATGGGCTGAGTGATATGTTATTTGTCATTTGTCTGTCTTTGAATCAATTTGTGATATATTCCTGTTTTTTAGAAAGCACGTTTTTGAATGATTGAAATTTGTATGTATATTTTCTCTGATTTTAGTATTTGTATTTTAATTTGTTTTATATGTTTTTATGTTTATATGTACACATTAAAATACACGCCCCTTAGGAAGTGCTGGTCGCTATGGTGCCGCTGGACCAGAAAGTACGCAGCGTCCACCTTTTCACCTAAAATGGCGCCTACAGCGTTTGGTTGCAGTCTAGCTGTTGTGTATCCGCATGGCAACCTGACTCCCCCCCTCTCAGCCGAACGCCGCATATCAGTCGCGTTTGTCAACAAGCAGGCGCGTTGCTACTCCAGCATTACAATGCTACGTAAGTTCAGACCTAGGCTGTCCTTACATAATTATTGTATCTATTGACCTTCTCTTCTGTTTCCCTTACTAGCTAGCCTTCTCCTCATGCAATAGAATAGAAACCGCTTTACTGTCTCCAGAAGATCGAACGGTATCTCTTTCAAGGGACTCTTCCGGGGTTTCTCGGATATCCGAACCAGAACTTCCCTCGGTTACTCCCGAGGTACAGGAACCGGGCAGGGTAAACTTGTTTTCCATCTGTTCGGAGAGATTAGTTCTAAACTTATTTTCTTCCCTTCTCAAGCTAAAACCTCAATTCCATAAAACAGTGATATACTTAGCTAAACCACAGTTCAGCAGGCAATCCGATTCCTCTAACAGGTATTTCTTTTGACTGAGACCCACTTACCTCTGCTTCCAGTATCTCTGCCCATATTCAAAACCCTTCTTTCTGTTTAGTGCATCCTTCCCAAAGCTGAATCTCCGGTCTTTGGCATAACCATTGCCCAGCCGCTACAGGTGCTAGCTTCATCATACTTCCCTCTTGTATTGAATTCTCTGTTGAAGTGAATTGTCCATTACCTTTGCCTAACGTGTCTCTTTCATTTTCTGACATTAGACTACACGATACTCCTTACCTTGAGGTGCCACTACTAGAAGACATCAGAGGCTGACAAGGGAGCGGAAGCGCAGGGTTTTCTTCCCACTCGAGGGTTACCCTGGGAGCTCTCTTCTTTTCCAGGGCTTTTGCCACGAAAGGGAAGGGAGAGCCCAGTGGGATTCATTTACAGCTACTTCCTACCTGGTATCCGGTTTCGAGTAAATTCAAGAGGCCTTCTTTGCGGTTGAGTCCACTCTAAGGTTTTCGTTCCTTGTCATCACCACTGAAGTTTATTGTTCACCTTCATAATTGTACAGTTGTTTAACACATAGGGCTACCTGACACATCAGCACGAGTGTCAGGTAAGACACCCCAACATCACATGTGATCTGTACGTGTACCAATTAAAGGCAATGACCAGAGGCCTGGTTAGCAGTAAAGTCAACCACACTCATGCCCACCAGATATCAGGCTTCCCATTATGGAATGCACAGGATGGCCCCTCACTAAAACACAGCATACACAATTGATATCCCAGACACCGATGATGACATATACATATGTTCATCATGTGGTGACACAGAGTAACAGAAAATCATGCAACGGCAATGCATTACAGGTTCTGTATGACAAGGGGAAGACATGAATGTGTGACCTACATGTACACATGAGCCATGGCAGCCATTCTTTTTACACGTACTCCAAGAGCTCTGTGTTTATTTGTACTTGACTGCAACAGTAATTGTACAAGATCGGGCCCAACAATTCCATAATTGGTATCCTCTACAGATGTTGGGGAATACGGAGAAAATAAGGAAAGCAAGTTTATTGGGAAAACATAATCCATTGACATACAATGACATCACAGCAGCACAAAACATACACAATGGCAGTGCATGCAAATAATAAAATGCAATATATCAGAGAACGTGAGGCACTCAAGACTAAAAATGCAACAGGGCTATATTGCAGCATTCCTCCTTCTGATTATTTCTTTAAAAGCGTCCTTGATAAAATTAGAGTCATCAGATATTCGAGAAAAAAAAGCGGCATACCCCCTGTGCATGTCCTTATGTTGTTTCTGATATAATGAGGTCTTAGCCACTGTTTCCTTAAATTAATTAACAACACACAAATTGTAAAAAAATAAATATTAAATCTTCATCGCATTCCATGCCACAAGGGCAGGTCTTCCCAGACCCAACTGCGGTGCCCTACCTCTAAGTGGTACAAATGTTTTAAAAAATGTATTTATTGTGCATACAGTTTTAAAACACGTTACAACCTTACACAAATACATCCTTCAATCACTTCCGTATAAAAACAGTATAGAGCATACAATTTCATTTCATTTAACATTTTGGAATTCTAAAAAAAGTACAAAATCATCACTGGAGTACAAAATGTAAAATTACTTTAAAAATCCAATTTTGGAACAACAGTAAACGTAATTTAACCTGATTACCTACTCTCCCAAAAGGCTCATTACTAGTCTCATTTTGAATGTCCTCTACTCCACTAATTTTATCATCACTAAAACTTTGAACAAAGACTTACTCAGGTGGTATGAGATTTTCGAGCAGTACATGTTCCAGATTACCTGTCCCGTGCTACTTCCGTACCGTTCTATACATTTCTTAAAACATACTAGGCGTTGTACCATCAAGGCTGCACATTCCAAAAGTAAATGCTGCAGCGATTCACTGGATGTTAAACAATGCCTGCATCTTTCCTGATGACAGTCACATTTTTTCCATTTCACCCAATTTATCCTGGTCAGTAGTATATCAAATCTAAATCTCATCAGTGAATATCCCATTTTCCAGAAAGGGAATTTGCAGAGGTACTGCGCACAAGTGCCCGTTTCTTTGTAATCTGTAACAATGTTCTGATATTTTCTATCTCCTCCTACCAGGTCACATGTCCTACACCAATCAGTTTTTGTTTATATATTCCCAGGACTAAGTTTATTAGTTCACCATCCAGGCCCAAATCTTCCAATGTCTGTACAGTTCGAGTAATACGGCTATTTTTTAGACAGCCCTCTTTTTCTTTAAATTTCGCAAACATTGTGTTTTGCGGGGCTGCTTTAAATTTATAGCATAAAATAACTTTTTCCATACGATGTGGGCTTCTAAAGATAGGAGACCCGATTCGTATTTGATTATGCTAATGGACAAGGCCTGAGGGAGGCTAAGGACTTTTTTTTCCATATATACCCTTTTAGACGGCAAAAGTCTTCTTGCATCAGACTGTGATGGATCTCAGCCCCATAGGTCAGCATTGGTACAATTTTGGATTAAAAAAATTTCAGAAGGAGGATGATTGAACATTTGCCAAACTTGTGGTTAAGGTTTCTCATCTGCGCAACAGCTTTTGTTGCCTTAGTATAAAATCCTTCCATTAGCGCCTTCTTGCACAGATTGTTAATGATATGAAAACCAAAATATTTTATGCTGTTCATCTCTAAAACATGTTCCTGTCCTAGACATACCAATTTCTTCTTCTCACGTTTGCCTGCTGTTAAGGAAAGGAAGTGTGTTTTACGGGGATTCATGATTAAATAATTCTCTGTACATTATGTGGATAGGCTGTTTAGAAGTCTTTGGATTCCTACCTTAGTACAGTCTAGCAGGATGATGTAATCCATGTATGATACCCAAATAATTCTTGCACCCAAAACCATAGAGGCAATACAGGAGGCTTGTTCAAGTTACTTTCCCAAATCAGCCATATAGGCATTAAAAAGAAATGCAGCAAAAATACAGCCTTGGCGGAGGCCATTATTGTTCTCAATCTTATCGGACAGCAGTGCCTACTGGTTCAATCTAGTCCTAATTACTGAGTGGTCATGTAGATGGATGTGTGGTGCCAGTAGGCCATCACGATGCCCCCAATCTGCAAGTTTCTTCTATAGCTTATTTCTGTCTACCCGGTCGAAAGCCAGAGACAGATCAGCCGATGATACCACATATACCTCGTTGTGCACTCAGTCCCAGGCCAGATGCTGCATATAATTCAGCACCCATCCTGCCAGGCTCATGCCTACCTCTGAGCGAAGTCCCAGTTGGTTACATTTTAGGATTTCATTTGCCTTAGCCCACTCTTCTAATGAGGAAAGTAGTATTGCCCCAACTATTTTGGAGTCTGCATCCAGAAGAGCCACAGGCCTATAATTCTCTGGCACGTCCCTGTCTCCTTTTTTAAAGATAGGCACTATATGTGCTTCCTTCCAGGATTCAGGAGGACGCCGCTCTTGTACTATTGACTTCAAATGTTTACACAGAATAGTTGATCACAACACTGGTACCACCTTCATAACTTTATTGCAGAGGCTGTAAGGACCTGGTGCCCTAGAGTTACTTCTGTGGCGTATAATAAGCTCAATGTGATCTGTGGACGGCACCAAGTCCCAATTTACAGATTTCAGGCTCTCCCAGCTCACTAGGGTATCTACTGGTTTGATATATAACCGCAATAAAGGTGTAGTCCAAACTTGTTCAGGGATAGGATTAGATTGGGCCTCAGTTTGGAAACTCTCTTTTTGCTTTACTAGTTTCCAATAATTTCCATCTTTATTAGTCAGTAGACAAGCAAGCATACTTTCACTATCTCTTTGATAGCTCCTAGCTGTAATACCTTTCAGTCTATTTCTATAGCTCTGTTTAAAGTTCTTCATCCTTCTTTTAAGTTGGGCAGGGCTCACAATTTACCGGATTGTCATTCTGACCTCTCTCTTATGCTCCATTTTGATTTGTTGGATAATTAGATTGTACTTTGGGCTTCCGTTAGACAACTTAGGCTTCCTGGAATTCATAGTCTTTTCTGTGAAAGTTGGGAATTGGGTCACAGAGCATAAGTAAGTATTTTCTTTCTTTTGTCTTTTTTTAAATTATGTTTTATTGGTTAAACAAGTTAACCTTTAACCTATTTCAAAACAAGACAAATAAAAGAACATCAATTCATCAAACCTAAATAAAAAAAAGAAAGCAGGTTAAAAGAAGAGTAACATTTGTTCAAACCATTACATTCCAGAATAAATCCTTAACCAAGAGAAAACAAAACGAATTGTTCATTAAAAAAAATGGTTTCAACATCTATTTTGCATTTATGGCCCCCTCGAGACCGAGGGAGTTCAGAAATGCCACCACTGCAATAACAGCAGAGGTTGCATTACCAGATACAAAGCGTTGCCAAATTGAATCAGTTTTCTCACACCCTATCTTGTTAAACTTATACAGATATTTGGTCTGCATTTGTATCAGGGCTGGACATTCCAAGAGTAGATATTGTATTGTTTCTATAACTGTACAAATCTTACAGAACCTGCATGATGACTCAGCCTTCAAAGAGAGCCATATCTCAGAAGTATCTCTCTAGTCCTTATTAAATTTAAACAGATTCTCGGAAAAGTGGAGTGTACCCCCTACTGGCATAGATTGACAAATAAGGGGCCAAGAATCCGTGCTTTCTGTGGTCAAAGACAAGATGACTTACGACGGGGTGCCCATGAAATTCAGCTACTGTGTGCGCCCAGTCAGCCTTAGAAAGCAGTATTTTTACCCTGTTCGGTTTCTCAATCACATCTTTCTCTGAACAGCTCACCTCCTGAAGTGACACATTGGCAAGCTCTCTTAAATCAGCCATAGCAACTGGACTCCTCGCAACTGAAGCTTTGCCCAACATCTCCCAAAGTAAATCCGGGGACGGAACAAGCAACATCCTAAAAAATTACACATACTTCCACAATGCTCTGGCCTTCAGCGAGACAAGGCCCAACTCATATCTGATACAAGCATGAGGTACAGATGAAGGAAGGCACAACACTCTACGCCAAATAAGTGCTTCCAAAATCGGCAGGTAATCAACCAGAACAGGATTGTAAATCTCAATCCCATATAATAGTTTTGGGATAATCTTATCTTTGTAGTATTGTATGCCAGGTAATAGTGAGAGCTTGCTGAATTTGGCATCCACCCGTTGCAGTTGAGATGCAAGTTTAACCACTTTAGAGTGTAACCATGCCTGAATAGAGGTAAGTGATGAATTAGCTGAAATATGGAAGCCCATATAAATAAAGAAATCAGTCCTCTCCCTTAATGTATCTTGCATCTGCCATTTGTAGGGGAAGAGACCTACGCCTATTAGAAATTTCCATTACTTTGGTTTTAGCGGGATTGACCTTAGCATTCACAGAAACAGATATATTAAAAGCATTCAGAACCCTCTGTAGGTCGACGGGAGTAGTGTCAAAGATGAGGAAGTTGTTGGCGTACCCTGTCCACACCACCTTTTTTTTTGCAATCTTTGGTGATGCAAGGGCAGCTGCTTGTAGATGGGGGCCTATATCTGAAATGTATAGGTTATAAAGAAAGGGGCCAAAATACCCCCGTCTTACTCCTCTATATGTTCTTATTAGGTGCAATGATTTGCATTTTCATTTGACAAATAACAATATGCATGGTCCTGGACCCCTTTTGGGTATGTCAATAGTGGGAGTGAGTTTGGGATATTCCTGAGAAAGTCACCTCCGGATGCCGCAGAAAGAAGAAGAATAGTTTATGTAAATGATGTGCTAATCAAAAAGGAAGATTTGAAAAGCCATTTCAATGAGATTAGACATGTACTAAGTCAGCTGCAGAAGGCTGGGGCAAAACAATCTTTACAGAAAAGCACAGTGGTGCAGAAAAGGAGTAAACTTCCTAGGCAATTAAGTGACAGAGCATGTATTAAACCCCCAAAAGAAGAAAGTGGAAGAAAATCAGAAACTAAAAGATCCCACTATCTTGAAATGCTTACAGAGGCATGACAAGTTACAACAGAACATGTATTGAACAGTATGCAGGAATTACACAACCTTTGTCGAGATTACTGAAGCAGGGAGTACCCTGGAAATTGGAAAAGGAGCAAAGTGAGGCAGTGGCCATGCTAAAAGGGTGTCTAATGAAAGCGCCATGTTTGGCATATCCAATGAAAAAACAAGATTTTTTGGTAGAAATAGGATTGACAGATCAATGAATGTCAGCAGCATTATATCAAACACATGATACAAATAACAAAACCATTGCAGATGCTAGCAAGGCATTGTTACAGGTAGAAACCAAATTTAGTAAATGTGAACAAGAACTTCTGAACACTGTCTGGGCACTACATCATTTCCTTCCCACAACTCAAGTGGAGCTGGTGATTATTGTAACAAATCACCAATTTTTGCAAAGTAAGAAGATCAGTTCAAGGAATTTGGCCCAGTCAAGAATTACCTCATGGTCATTGGCATTTCAGGGATTTCCAGTAGAAGTGAGATATGAACAAAATAAAAAGAGCCCAGTTGCTCAAGGGCTAGCGGAGTTGCATGATTGTGCAGTTGTCTGTGCACCTGATGATATAGAGCTAGAGACAAATTTAAATGAATTTGAGCAATCTCCATACAGGTCTTTCCACGAACAAACATGTAAGGATTTACCAACTGTATATGTAGATAGATGTGCATACCACATACGAAATGATGCTGAAAAATAACTTGTGGCAGGAATAGGAAATGTGTGGTTTAAATGTGACAGCATTCTAATAATAAGTATGAGGCTAGGCCGCAAAAGCAGTCAAGTGACAGAATTGGCCGCCATTTATAAGGTAATATCTACAGCAATAGAAAACAGACTCAAGGAAATAGCTTTAGGTACTGATGCTGATTATTCGTGAAATCATTTTGGGGGCTATTTACCTGCCTGGAAGGTGAAAGGAATTCTTACATATAACAAGAAGCCACTTAAACATGGCAAGATGATTTCACTAGTGCATTAATGACAAAAATGTGGCAAGTCATGGGTGTGAAGACGAAGCTACACATTTTTTACCGGCTCTCCTCTTCAGGGGGAGTTGAACGGTGTAACAGATTAATAGTTGATATGTTGAAAAGGTTTGTAGCTGAAGCCGGATCTAGCAGGGATTTGTGGCTTCCATTGGTACTAATGGCTCTCAGGCCGACGCCCTCTAAATCAACCAATCTCAGCCCCCACGAGATTTTGCCAGGTAGGAAGATAGTTCTATTTATAAAGGGAGGAAACCCGGTATACTACTGACTAAGGAGGAGTTAGCAGTGTATACTTTGTCTGTATCCGGGAGGATAATGATCAGTATATAGGAAGACAAAGTTAAGATACAGATGCTAGAGGTACCAGACCACAAAGGTTCAAAAGGAGTTCAAAATGGGGACCAGTCACTGTTAAAAAGGTGAATACCCAATTTTAATAATGAATCATAATGATTAAAACATATAATTAAATGTAAGGGTCCACAGTACAACACTTAAACATCCAATTTGAAAAACAACAACAAGGAATACGTAGCAAGCTAAGATAGCAAGTTAAAATGGTGTCAATGAAAAAACAGGCACAAATGGTACTAATCAAACAAATAGTTTAGTACCCTCTTGAGGTAAAATAAATGTGTCATAGATTAAGATCTCTGTTTACAGTCCAGAGAGTTGTCTCGACATGTTTCTGTTCATCAAGATATTAGTATGGAACATTCATCAGGAGGAAAAGTATTAATAACGTAGCCTAGTTACAATTGGAACAGTAGCAGTCATAACAAAAGTTTCGTAGCATCTACAATGGTGCTCGTGGGGGCTCTCTACTGTTAATAGTAGGTAGTAGTAGACGGCTAAATTGGTCCTTATAGATGCGAAAGTGGCATCTGGGGACAGTCCACGTGTACGGCTCCCTGTAGGGAAACCAGCCCTTGGTTCAACGCTGCAAACAAAGCGAAAAAAACTCATCACACAGGAATAAAAGACAGCAGAGAGCGGCTAAAGTGATCGTGGCTGTAGGGGCATATGGGGTAAGCAGACAGAGCGTTGGGCTTACCGAGTGAAGAACCTCTACCGAGTGAAGATAGTTCTGCCACAACACCTACTCTACAGACAAATGAACAGGTTTTGTAAATGCATCCACAATCCATGAATATGTGGAAGAACTAAGAAACTTGATGTACTTGATTTTTATGTCTTTTTCTTTTTAATCTAGAAGAATAATTGTTTTCCCTTGCAGTGCTCTGGATCCCTGGAAGTGCCGGATCTCTGGAGGATGTCACTGGAATCGAGTACCCTAGAAAGCCGTCTGACCGAAGAAGGGGGTGAAGATGATGACCCCAAATGGAAATCCTGATTACAGGGAATAGTATTACTGGCTGCGTTTCCTGTATGGCAGAACAAAAAAGGAAATATTTTGGTTACTTTTGGTGTCAATAGTTATGAATTCTTCAGGTGTCATGATTGCAGAAGGACAAGTTCTGATAGAACCGGGACCGGCATCAGGAATTGCAGTAAAAGAAGCACCGGGTTCTATGTTAGGGAATAGAAGGTTATTGTATCAGAACATGTATATTAGCCTAAGTCCTGATCTGGTGATTGAAAGATTTCTTAATGGATCAGAAATAAAATCAGAGCAAGTGAAGGAATGGGTACAGCCCCATAAAGAAGAAGCTCAGAGGGCAACCAAGGAATAATGTTGCAGTTAGAAAAGACTTTTATGAGTTCATCTAGTATTAAGAAAAGGAGGGAAAAAAAGGGTGGCTGTTCTTTTGGTGGCGACAATTGTGATGACCGTAATTGCCGCTATGGTAGGCACGACAATATCTATAGCCAATGCTGTTTCTGTAAACACATTGAGTAGCAAGGCATATGAATTGAGTTATGATTTGAAAGAATAGCAACCAACTTTAGATGGACGTAAGGGTGGACAGAGTGAAGTGATCCGTTATGTGAATGACACAATTCTGGATCTTAATGAGCATGCTACAATATTAGAGAATAGTACCAATATCATTGTTACACATTATAAACTGCTGTGTGATATTTTAAATGTGGTAACTCCATTTAAAAGAATTATGACAAAGTATGCATAGGAAATTCAAAACGCAGTATCTCACTTGATTCAAAGCCATAGACCGCTGTATTTAGTGTCATCTGATATTCATCAAATGATGTCCTGGATTACACAACGGGAGGTGGAGATAATACAATAAAGAATTGTATTTGAGATGGGGGGTGCAATACCATTATGTATTAATATGGAAATAATGGAACTAGGCTTTCCACTGTGCATTCCATTTATCACCCCAGAATTGATTTATCAAACTAAGTTGGTACATAATGTAGGTTTTTGGCAAGATGACAAATATGTTAAGATTTTAACTCCAGGGATGATAAGATTTCAAACATGGGAATCTGATTTATATCTGATACCAAAGCTAGATACCTGTATACAATTCAAGCAAAGTTATATATGTCCAGGCAAGCCATTTATACCTGATGCAGCGGGTGCTATTTGTGGGTTGAGGTCAGACCATGGGGTGTCTAAGTGGTGTGAGGTGATTATAACTAATACGAAAGTTGAGGAGTTGGCCATGCTAGATTGATTAAGCATAGGTGGTTAGTGAGTACTTCGATGACAAATTACACAATCACTCACCATAATCGTGGTTCTTTTATTGTCAAACAATTGCAGCATAGCGGGTTCTACATATCTGTCCCTAAAGATACAGTGGTGTCGGTGGGCGGATTGACTCTGTTTCATGCCGATGGTGATTTGTGGGAAGGGAAAGTGGAGAAAATTGATTTCTTTTGGAAATATGCATTTCCCATTGATCCAGATATTCAATTCTTACTAAAACATAAAAGCATACACACGATTAGAATGAATCTGAACAAAGATAACATTACTGTGAGTAGTTTAAGCTTGATAGGGACAGATAGGTTCAATTGGGGACTAGGGTAGAAAGAGGTTTAGTGATTTTGGCGGTTCCAATGGTGATTATTTTGATATGGTTGATTGTACCTACAACTAAGATGAAGATGATGATGTTTGTCTGAATGACAATGGGGAGAGAGAAGGTCTGATTGGGAGAAACACATATGTTTTAGAACATATATGTTGTTACTGCAGTGATTCGGGTAGTGTCCCAGCAGAAAAAAAGTATTGTGTCTAAGGAAGTGCAAGGAAATACTTTTCCCTATTCTGAATTTCAGCAGGATGCCTGGGGTCTGAATTTTGACAAGGGTCAAGGGTGTGAAACTCATGTGTGAGGCTCAAGCTGTGCCCGATAGATGTCAGTATTTACGCACAAGACACATGCCAGCCAATTTGAATTTGATCCTGCACAACAGATTTTATCATGTGCACCACACCACAGCAATGTACTAAATGTAATGAAAGTAAAATTAAAATACTAATACTAATTCTACTAACATCCCAGGAACCAATAACTTACTCCCCTATTTGTCACATCCGCTCCCGGCAGGGGACCACGGGTATGGTCGTTATGGCAACGATGGCGACGCATTTCATGCATTTCTCCTAGTTCCACTAACATGGAGGTCGCGAGGAAGAGCAGCGCTCTAGTTATCGAAACCAGGAAGTTCCAGGTGGCTCCGCCCCCAGCCTCGGAGAATGGATTTCCTTCGGCAGTTTCCTCCACACAGCGCTTTCAGAGGCCACGCTAAGTAGGTCCGCAACTCCAGACTTGCTCTAATCCGATTTAGGAAGGCTCTCTTTCTTAATCCTCTTTAAATCCTGTTTCCCATTTCTATAGTGAGATTCCTCTCCTTACCCGAACATTATCAGTGTCGTCTCTCAACACCCTGCAACAGAAATCATTAGCTCTTCAAAGTCCAGTACTTATAGAACTTCTTTCCTATCTTCCGCTGACACCTTTTCCCAGCGCTAGCATACTAAGCTTTTCCCGTACTCTCTTAGATTCACCCGCACAGTTTCGGAACTACATTTCCCAACACGCAGTGCAAACCCAACGGATTACATTCATCGTGCCATACAACTCCGGTGGGTTTCTACCAAGTCCATTTACTCACCTGTTACAACTCTTCCTTTCCCACTATTCACTTTATCTTACTTCTTTCCCAAACTCGCATATACTTTTGGAATCAGCGGTTCCATTTTCCACCCAGACCTCAGACCTACAGATTTAAAGGTATACGGCAGCCTAGAAGAAATATCTATTCACTCTCAATCCCGCAAAATCAATCTGTTTTCCTTGTTTAGGATAGTCCGAAATAGTGAGCTCGTTTCTCCCGAAGTTTCTGACATCGAACCACTCGCCTGGACCGAAGCATTACACACAGCTGATGTCCACTCCTCGGCACGACAGGGTTTTATTCCCCACAAGGGTTTCCCTGACTTCTTCTCATTGTGCCGGTTCTCAGGCAGGGTGAGAGGAGGATAGGTGGGCCTTATAATCTTCATTTAAGAAGGCCAAGAGTACAGGTTAGTGCCCTTTTTCTTGTTATTCTGAGCTCTGCAATTGTGACTGTGAAATAGTTAAACCTGAAACTGGTGTATTCTTAAGAGTCAATTAACAGATTTAACAGATAGCAACGCCTTAAAAAAGACAACGGCTAAGAAAGGTTTCTAAGCCTCATAGTCCTTAATTGTAGACCCAGAGGGCAACAGTTCCACTATTATGGAACAACAAATCCAGCAACTGGTGGCAGCAGTATAATCTCTGTCAACCGAAGTCCAACAATTGAAACATTAGAATGCTAATCTGAAACAACAGGTAGGACGAACGGCCCATAGCTCAGAAGTACCTCCTGGCCCATTACCGTCAGGACGCTTTGACAGTAATCCTCATTAAGTCAAGGAATTCTTTGAGTCATGTTCTGTCCAATTTGCCTTTAAGGCAGCCTTTTTTCCAACAGACCGAGACAAGGTGGGACACATGATCGCCCAAATGACGGGAGCAGCTTTAGCCTGGGCAACTTCGTTAGTGACTAATAACAATCCCATACTTGATTCATACTCAGCTTTTTGTAACAGCGTAAAAAGCATGTTTGGGAGACAAGCGGTTACTATAGCCTCACAAGAGAGGCTATTGGATTGTAAGCAAGGTAGTCAGGATATTCTTACATACATTACCCATTTCAAACAATTAGCTTCAGATACTGCATGGGCCGACGAAGCATTGATGACCATCTTTAGAAGAGGACTCTCAGAGGAATTAAAGGGCGAGGTGGCCAGAGTACCACGTCCACACAATATGGCAGAATATATCGCTTTGGTCATGCAATTAGACTATAGATTGCAGGAAAGGCATAGAGAAAGAAAGAAGGGAAAGAACACTAAACTAACCCCCGAAGGCATGATTTCTCATACTAAACCTATTCCAACCAATGAGCCTATGCAAATAGGCAGCACCAGGGGTCCTTTATCCGCGGAAGAACATACGAGAAGATGGACTCTGGGGCTCTGTATGTATTGTGGGGATAGTACTCATACTGTGAAGGAATATCCACATACTCCTCCTAGGAAGGTGGGAAACGCCAGAACCCAGCCGTAAAGGGAACAACGGTGCAGGGTTCCAGAAGTACTAGTTCCCTTCAGAGCAATTCCACAGTTCAGCAAACCCAGTCTTCCGAAACCCAAATGATAATTCTTGGAGTTACATTAGCTTGGGATGATACGAGATTAGAGAATGTGCCCGCTCTGATTGACAGTGGGGCGGCCGGTAACTTTGTAGATGACACCTGGGCCAAGAATCATTGGATTCCAAGAGTACCCAAGACCATGCTTATTCCTGTTGAAAGTGTAGACGGAAGTCCTCTTACTTCAGGTCCCATAAAAGATCACACTTCTCCTCTTACCATGACTATTGCAGCTCATCAAGAGACCCTGGAATTAGACCTTATTAAAACTGCACATTATCCCGTAATCCTAGGATTAGCGTGGTTAAAGGTTCACAACCCTTACATTAACTGGACAGCAGGAACTCTTTTTTGGGGTCAGAACACTGTGTTCATAGCTGCCATGACTTAGCGGTCCCTACACCTAGGAACAATCACACTCACGATTCACTTCGCACCACAAACATGATACTTAATGAAGTGACAACTCTTCCTCAGGAATATCAAGGCTATCACAAGGTCTTTACCAAGACAGAATATATCAAATTACCACCTCATCGCAGAGATGACTGTGCTATAGATCTGCTTCCGAACAGTCCTCTTCCCTTTGGGCGTATGTATATCTTATCCGCCAAAGAAAAAGAAGCACTGAAAGAATATCTGAAGACACATTTGGAAAATGGTTTGATAACCGAATCCGCATCCCCTGCAGCATCTTCTCTCTTCTTTATTCCAAAGAAGAACACTACTTAGTTACACCCATGTATCGATTTCAGAGGGTTAAATAAGATCACTTTCCCGGACAAATACCCCTTGCCTTTTATCCCGGACATCTTAGAGGCACTTAGAGGAGCAAAGATCTATACTAAACTGGACTTACGTGGTGCGTACCATCTCATCCATATCCGAGCAGGAGTTGAATGGAAAACCGCGTTCCAGACACCTTTAGGTCACTTCCAGCACAGTGTTATGCCCTTTGGGCTAGCCAATGCACCTGCCATATTCCAAAGGTTTATCGACCACATATTTGCAGATATCATGTTACATTTTGTCATTGTATACTTAGATGACATCTTAGTGTTCTCATCGTCCCTTTCGGATCACATCATCCATGTAAAGGAAGTTTTACTCAGACTACAAAAGAACCATCTTTATTGAAAATTAGAGAAATGTGAGTTTCATAAAGACCAAGTGGCTTATCTAGGTTATATCCTTTCAGCTCAAGGCATCTGCATGGATCAATCTAAAGTTTCAGCTATTCTCGACTGGCCTTCACCCAAATCTGTCAAGGACATACAGCGGTTTCTTGGCTTTGCAAATTTTTACAGACGGTTCATTCCTCATTTCTCTACTCTTACGCAGCCAATCACCTATCTCCTTAATAAAGGGGTAACCTTTTTATGGACAGACGAAACTTAATATTCATTTCAAGAACTGAAAGCCCCGTTCGCTCGAGCTCCCATTTTGGCCATGCCTGATCAACACCGCAGGTTCATTGTGGGATCAGATGCTTCTGACCATCGTATAGGAGCTGTTCTTTTACAACCAAATGAAGATGGTTGTGAAAGACCCATTGCTTACCTCTCCAAGACTCTGTCTCCAGCGGAAGTCAATTGCACGGTCCTGGAGAAGGAATAATTAGCAATTAAAAGAGCTTTCGAAGAATGGCATCATTAACTTTTGGGTGCATTATTTCCCATTGAAATTAGAATGGATCATCACAATCTGAGAGCACTTCAATATGCCCAGACATTTAACAGCAGACAGGCAAGATGGGCTCACTTCTTTTCACCATTCCAGGTAACCTTTACTTTCATTCCTGGCAAAGCCAATCTCAAGGCGGACGCGTTATCCCGAAGAAATCTTCAAGAAGGTTCTCCATTCCGGCCAGAACCCATGTTTCCTAAGATGGTAACTGTGCCAGTTATCCGCTCGTTTCTTTAAAATATAGAAGACAAGACGAGAATCCTGGAATCTACTCAACCACAGGCACTTCTCAAACTAGGACTTACACAGAGCCAAGGACTTCTTTTTAAGGAGGATAAGATGTTTGTCCCCGACAACAAATTACAATTAGAGGTGCTTCGGATGTGTCATGATTCAAAGGCAGCAGGACATCGAGGGATTTTCAATACCTCTGAACAAATACAAAGATATTTCTGGTGGCCGACACTTCGAAAAGATTTACAGGACTATGTCACTTCATGTACCGTCTATTTACAAACCGAGACACCAAGGATTCCACCTACAGGAAAACTGGTTTTGACACAAATATCGACTAAACCTTGACAAATAATATCAACAGACTTTATCATAGATCTACCAATATCAGAGAGATGTAACACCATAATGGTAATGATAGACTCCTTGACTAAATTGGTGCATTTTGTCCCTCTACCCTCAGTTCCATCTGCACCTCTCATGGAAAGAATTTTCGTGGAGCACATTTTTTCACTCCACGGACTACCGGAAGTCATTATCTCTGACCGAGGACCACAATATACCTCCGATTATTGGAAACATATTTGTCACATTTTAGGGATATCAAGGGCCCTAAATTGAGGATATCATCCTCAGACAAACGGCCAAACAGAGCGTCTGAACCAAACTTTGGAAGCCTATCTGAGATGTTATATCTCGGCTACACAAGACAACTGAAAGGCCCTTTTACCAATCGCGGAATTTGTGTATAATAATTCTATCCATTCTGCCATACGGTTAGCCCATTTTACTGTACGTATGGCTTTCACCCTTCAGTGTTCCCATCCACTGTTCCAACAGCCACTCCCTAACCAGATCTAGATGGGTTGATCGGTTCCATTCAACAAGATCATCGTAACGCTCAGGAAGCCCTGAGGGATGCCCATGCACGCAGTAAAGAACAAGCAGACAAACACCAGAGTTCTATGCCTTCCATCCAAGTGGGAGACAAAGTCTGGCTAGCTAGCAAATATCTCCCTAGAAGACTGATTCCTTCCAAGTTGTCTCCAAGATACTTTGGACCCTTTTCTGTCTTGGAAAAAAACAGCTTCCTTTTACATGGAGACGTATTCACCCTACCTTCAATGTCTCCCAGTTAAAGCAGAATGTGCATTCTCGATTTCATCCTCCGACGAGGGGGGCTCCCCCTCCTGTATTGACAGAGGAGGGACCGGAGTATGAAGTTTCCTCTATTTGCGATTCATGGTATCGGAGAGGAGTACTTCAGTATCTTATAGACTGGAAAGGTTTTTCTCAGGCGGAACGTTTGTGGGAACCTGCCTCCGCAGTGCATGCTCCTCGATTGATCCGCAGGTTTTACCATCTTTACCCGGGTAAATCCGGGTTTGCCTCCCTTCGGAGGGGGCATACTGTCACGTCCGCTCACGGCACGGGATCATGGGCATGGTCGTTACGGCAAGGATGGCGACGCATTTCATAAATTTCTCCTAGTTCCACTAACATGGAGGTCACGAGGAAGAGAAGCGCTCTAGTTATCCAAACCAGGAAGTTCCAAGTGGCTCCGCCCCCATCCTCGGAGAATGGATTTCCTTCGGCAGTTTCCTCCATGCAGCGCATTGCTACTGCTTTCAGAGGCCACGCTAAGTAAGTCCGCAGCTCCAGACTTGCTCTATTCCGATTTAGGAAGGCTCTCTTTCTTAATCCTTTTTAAATCATGTTTCCCATTTCTATAGTGAGATTCCTCTCCTTACCCAAACATTATCAGTGTCATCTCTCAACACCAGGCAACAGGAATCATTAGCTCTTCAAAGTCCAGTACGTATAGAACTTCTTTCCCATCTTCTGCTCACACCTTTTCCCACCGCTACCATACTAAGCTTTTCCCGTACTCTCTTAGATTCACCCGCACATTTTCGGAACTACATTTCCCAACACGCAGTGCAAACCCAAAGGATTACATTCATCCTGCCGTACAACTCCGGTGGGTTTCTACCAAGTCCATTTACTCACCTGTTACAACTCTTCCTTTCCCACTATACACTTTATCTCACTTCTTTCCCAAACTCGCAGATACTTTTGGAATCAGCGGTTCCATTTTCCACCCAGACCTCAGACCTACAGATTTAAAGGTATACGGGAGCTTAGAAGAAATATCTATTTACTCTCAATCCCATATAATCAATCTGTTTTCCTTGTTTAGGATAGTCAGAAATAGTGAGCTTGTTTCTCCCGAAGTTTCTGACATCGGACTACTCGCCTGGACTGAAGCATTACACACAGCTGATCTCCACTCTTGGGCACGACAGGGTTTTATTCCCCACAAGGGTTTCCCTGACTTCTTCTCATTGTGCCGGTTTTCAGGCAGGGTGAGAGGAGGATAGGTGGGCCTTATAATCTTCATTTAAGAAGGCCAAGAGTACAGGTTAGTTCCCTTTTTCTTGTTATTCTGACTGTGAAATAGGTAAACCTTGAAACTGGTGTATTCTTAAGATTCAATTAACAGATTTAACACTATTAATATTCAATGCAATTTAGACCATTGCTTATCAGTGCAAAACATTGGTGCATAGGGGCAAAGTGGCCCATTTCATAAAATGAAAAGATATTTGAACTGCTCAAAGCAAACTGGAAATGTAGGAATTGTAGAATTAGATTTGTTTTGTGGTGAATACGTGACAGGGTTGGGATGCTGGTTGATTTATTTAAACTGGCACTACTGTTCGGTTTTGCAAAAGGAGGAAATAGCACCAGATGAATGTAACATTTTTCTCTTGAGCGTTGCAGTTTGAATCTTGGTCAAAGGCTCAAAGGAAATCACGTGCTATGTAATGAGCTGGTTTGTCAAGGGGAGGTTCTTTGAATGACACATGACTTTTAGAAAAAGGCTAGAAGGAGAGAGGGCTGAGTCATTCACTCACTCACTGGCGAAGGTAGCAGAAGGACTGACAGAGAGAGAGCTGACTACAGGGCCCTTATCTCTGGCCAACTTCGGCAGGCTCGTTCGTTTCAGGCAGAAAGGGAGTGGACGTGAAAAGAATTCTCCTGTCCTATCCTGTCCGAGCTGATTCAGGGAAAATCACCAACAGATTTAGGTAATTATGCAGTAATTGAGGCGCATGTAGTATACATGAGAAATGCTTACAGGTTGTGTGATAGAAATATGTTTTTTTTTAAAAAAAGTAATTCACAATCTATATTTTAGGTGGGTTCCCATTTATGAAGTGAGCTTTTGTTGAGATAACAGTCTTCTGACAGCTGAGGAATGTGAGAGAAACATTCAAGGTTCCCTCATCGGACTGTGCGTTGGCCAGCCAGCAACAAAGCAACAAATGTGTAATTGAAGCTTATTATTGGAAAATCTATTGGATGTGTGGGAGCTCTCTAATGAAATGCATTTAATTGATGTTAAAGTATAAGCCACTGTAAAGGAGTACAGCATAATGCAACTGTTTGATCATTTTCTGAATGTTTACATTTTATAACGCCACAAAAGAGAAAAGCAAATTGGATTAGCACCCTTATTATGTGTCTGAATTATTGTTAGTACATAGGCTGAGGTCCAGCACGTGGTAAGCCTATTTTACTTCAAGCAGTAATTCACATTACCACATGTGGTAAAACATAAGATAATTGTTTTTTTAATGATTTGAGATTTCAAAAATGCTAGGTGTGCGTGTGAGTTCAACTATTTGGTTGAGAAATGATCAATGTATTTTTAAACACAGCCAAAATGGCATAATGTGGAATCGACCACAGAAGGGCGTGAGCTAATTATTGAGAGTGTACTAAGTCCAGTACTTGTTTACTGTTAGTGACCTTGGACAAATAATTATTAGGCAGCATTTTGAAGTTAGTCTCACCACTTAAAATATACCCCAATACATTTACCACAATATATTACCAGGAGCAAACAAATATAGCACAATACCAAAATACCACAAGATACCTTGAGATACTAAAAATATATAGCCTCTCTAACACACTGTGATTTTTCTTTGCTCCCAATCAAATTTGTGGGTCACCATGTAGGTTCATTCATTTGTAACCTCAAAATTATATCATTTTACTAAAATGTAAAATCAAGCTATCCTGATTGATAAAGGTCTCATTAATTATTGAGAGGATCCTAGTGTGTGCCTCTCAATAAATCATACAGGTAAGAAATAGTCATATACAAAGCAAATATCTTTTGAACACACTACTGAAATTTGAGTAACAATACTTAATATTGTAAAACTTAAATATTTGAATGTGTGCTGGGAAAAAACAATGGGGGAAAACCACCTCCCGTACTAGATGAGAAACTAATAGAAATTAGCAAGAGGACTTGGAAAAACTTTCAAGGTCATTCTCCCTGTAGTCTCATGATTATGTGTCCAATCAAAGTACTACTCAACATGTTTTAATACATTTATTCATGTTCAATTAATATTTAATAACAAAGGTGTAATGCAATTTGCTAATAATTAAAAGAATGGTATTTCAAATAGGAACACCTAGCGTAAAGACAATCTGCACATAAACCTTTAGAAAATACATTCAATAATAAAGACATTTTTTAATACAATAATTTGTGAATACAATTACATAATTAATTCTCCTTGTTCCTGAAAAAAAATGTCCTCTAAATTTAGGTCTACTTTTTTCTCACTGCGTTTTAGGTTAACGGCTCTTCTTCAGGAGTGGGTCTCAAAATCTTTCACTAAAGAGGCACATTACAAAAATATATAACCAGCAAAATAATTTTGTGATTACGTTTTTTTAGATAATAGGAAATTATGTTACATATTCACACATAAAGTACAAACTTGATCATTTCTCAAAAGGTGGATCCCACTATTGGGAAATTCAATAATTATTTAGAAGAGCCCATCAGATTTCCTCTGGCAGAATCAGACTATAAATGTAAGGAAGACCTTTGTATTCTGATAACATATCTGAATATGTTTAAGATTCAAGATGGGTTGTTGGTGAGGATACCCCAACCTGGGTATGACCAGTGGGTGGTATCTATTACATTCTGAAGTCTGATGCTGAACAATGCCCATGATGTGGCTACTGCTGATCATATGGGTATTTCAAAAGACTCTTGAGATACTGCAAGAAGTTGCTTACTGGTAACACATGGGCCAGGTTCTCAATGCATATCTTAAGGGATGTCTTGTGTGCGGTCAGTTCCAACCAAGTTCTCCCACACACAAGGAACCTATACAGAAAAAAGGAATGGTGTTACCATGGTCTAATTTGCAAGTCGACTTCATTGACCAGTAATCCATTCTTGCAGAGGAAACAAATGCATGTTGAGGGTGACATGCACCTTCACAAAGTGGATTGAGTGCCTTGCTGCCCAAAAGTGTAAGGCAGAAACAGCTGCCACATTGATGATTAACCACATCTTTTCTCGTTTAGGACTTCCCCAAAGGATTGAGTCTGACAGAGGTAGTCATTTTACCAGTGAGGTCATGACAAAGATGTGGGTATCTTTAGGAGGTAAAAGAAAACTCCACATCGCCTACCGCCAAGCATCGGGTGGGGGTGTGGAGTGATAATTCAAAAAATTCTGAATAACAATATGTAAATGATGTCCTGTGCACAGAATTTAAAAGTGACAGAAAAAAATGCATTTGTATTTTCTGCTATTTGTGTTTATTTTCCCTTACAAAAATCAAAGTTTAGGATTATGAAACATTCAGATGTTGACAATGTGGATCTTTTATAGAGGCGTGAGAAGTTGATACAATGGATAGACCGCTGTGTTTTGGTGATAATGTAAAATCTAGGGGCACAGAAAATTTAACTTTAAAAAGTGGCATTTGGAAATGAAACCAAAATAGGCCAGGACTCAACTCTGACATCTGGTATTCCAATTAACCTCAATGAGATGGGAAAATAGATTCAATGGTTTCTCAAGGAGATGAACTGGTGGGAGCTGAGCAATGGAGATAGTGACTGGCATGCAATAAATTCACCATGAGCCAAAATTGTTATAAATTCGAAGGCAGCGTTTCTATGGTCTGTATTTGTGTATGTTGGGCTTAAGATAATGAAAAAATAATGGGAGTTTTGCTTGACCAGCGCATCTTTTTGCTTTATCTGAAACTTTGATCTCCTGGGCCTCTCCTGGAAGAAGGAACTGACCTTTAGAAAAAAGGCGGAAGATTATCTAAGATTGCCAGACCCTGGAAACCCCCAAGAACTTCATAAGACTACATTACTGAAAGGCCTATGTCATTAAAACATTTATCCCTGAATAACAGCTAAGGAACTAAAGAAAACAGATGTTGTGTAATTGACAGACCCAACTGCAGATGCACTGTCAGATTTGGTAAAAAGAAAACCAATTGCATTGGGGAAAAAGCAAGGATTCATATTTCTGGTGATATCTCCCAGACAGAATGTTGCAGCAGGCTAGCTCTGTTTTTATAACATTGCCCTTGAAAATGTCAATTAGATTGACTCAAAATGATTTTTCTAATGTGATTTGTAACTATGCAAATCAGGTGAATTTATATTTCAATGTGCCGAAATGGCGCACACCAGTGAGTCATATAACCTAACATCCGCAGTGACAAGTGCATTACTTTGATATAGGACAATGATCTGTATATAAATATAGGAGTCAGTTAAATAGAAACATCTGTAACTCAGTAACCATTTGTGATATCATGATGAATAATGTGCTGTTTGATTTGTGCCAGAGAGAGAAATCTGGTGAATCAATTAGTAAAGTAGTCATATGTGTGGAATTTACTATTTCAGATTTTTATTATATTTAATGCAAGAAATATCTGAGATTACATCACATTAAATGGGAGGGAACCTGGGTGTAGATGTTAAAGCCATCAGACTTCCCCCTTCAATAATATGCTCAATGACCGCGGATGAGGATGCCTACTGTGATATCACTTTTGGGACACTGTCCAATCACATGTAATGACCAATTAGCTTGGGGAAGGTATACACACCTCAAAAAGGTGGTGTTTTGGATCTATAAAAGATTCAACACACACTCACTAGGAAAAGACAAACTGACAGACTCACTCGTTTACTCACTGACTGGAGAGAAAGAAGAAGTTATAACAAAAAGGAAAAGGAATAGATAACTCTCATTTTGGACCCATTGATGGATTATTAACAGATACTGAAAGTGAGGCCTCTCAGTAGTTTAAGCCACAGGCCTTCTTCAGTGGAAGAAATAGCAGACAGGCTGTGGAGGAGACTGACCCCATCTTTCTGATTGATGCCCACCTGTTCCTAAAGGGGGAGAATGTAACCAGTCCCCAAGAGGGTGCCCACCTGCCTGTGATAAAGCCAACAGGAATTAATATGTGAGTATGATCGAAAGGGGAAATAATCCTGAGGGGAGCGAAACTATGAAGGGAATTAGATTACATTCTAGTCCCTGTTATTGGTAAGTACTGAGGGACGGGGCTATATAAATTGACAGTATTTCCTGGGAAATAAGTATACATTTCATAAGTGTATGTGCATCTGGAATTATAAGCCTGCCTTATGTTATTTGCTGTCGGCAGCTACGATTCCAATGTCCTGCAGTATGGTGGATTATTTGAGACGGGCCTGGTATCGGAGATCCAAAACCGTGGCACAGAATTTGATTGAGCTCTGAAATTTTGATCGTAATGAATTGTTTGGCTGCTCTTTGTGGATATTACCTGACTTACACACATGCACATTTTAAATCTGTATGTATTGTTTGTAAATGTATACTCTAGATATTTTTTTAATACGTTGAATTGACATTTGTAATGTATTCATTTTTATTCTGTTAACGGTTTATGGATAATTTGCTTCCAAATAAACTTTGATGATGATGAGTCATAAGTGTATGTGCATCTGGAATTATAGTTCTGATTAAATAGATTCTACGTTTTTTATACAGGGAGAACCCTTTGACTCCTATTCAGTGCAATGTATAAGCACATAAGACCACAGGACATCTTACTATGTGCATACTAGACAAATAAAGTAACTGAAGACACTTTCTGGCTATACCATCAAACAGAATATTGTTGTTAATGCTAAATTTAATGGAAGTGCAACTCATTTATCTTTAAAATGATTCAAGTATTTCATTTGGTTAATAAAGGCACCTTCTCTGCAACCCTGAGTGTTTTTTGTCCCAAAAGGGGAGGGAAGCTGTAAGGAATCATTGTTATTAAATCGGGGGTCCCAGATTAATAAAATTAAATGTATTAAATAAAGAAAATTGTCCACACCTGGTTGGGGTGGGTGAAAAGTTCCCCTGAATTAGATGTCACCCAATTAAAACATCCTACACATCACATTGCCACAATTTTGTTTAGTGTACAAATATATATATATATATATTACACAGCCACTGTGGTGGCTGTGTAGTTATGGTAAAGTTGCAGTTTCCATAGGAAGAGCCCTTTTTGGGTGGCTTATAACTTCGCTCTCCCTGGACGAATCCTCACCGAACTTTGCAAAAAAAGTATATGGGTCACTCTGAATATTTTTGCAAAGTTTGGTGAGGTTTGGTCCGGGGGGGCAAAGTTATAGGGGGGGTCTCAAAACTTCTTTTTTTCCCATAGACTGAATGGGGAAAAAACCTTTCTCACGCCTACAGGCCAAACAGCTGGAGGGATTTTCACCAAATTTTGACCAGGAGCAGCGGCTTGGTCCCGAAAGCGTGCTTTTGCCAATTTGGTGAAAATATGTCCAGTAGTTTTTTTTAAAATGACCAAAAAGTATGTCACAAAAAATTAGTGATATCTATGTTCGGTCCGCGGACAGATTTCCCTGTTCGCTCTGCGGACAGTGTCCTGATTGGCCAACCGGCTTGCGTCATGTCCACGGACATGCAACGTGTTCGCTGATTGGACGGTGAAGAGCGTGAAGCGCGTCAGATTTTCGGGAACGCCCGCCATCTTGAATTCGCGGACGTCTGCAGACAGCCCGGTGAAACTTGGTGGAAAAAATACTATTTAGTACAGTGTGTTGGTGTGTAAAAGTGTTTGGGGAGGGTGAGGTAGTAAGAGATGGGTTAAATGTTGTATTTATTTAGGTGGTAGACCCCTCTGTTGTGTTCGCTTTGTCCGCGGACAAAGCGGATGTTCTGAAATGTTCTAAATAAACGAAACGGGGGTGTTCTGAGGACACAACGCCTGTACGTATTGTTCGCAAGCAAGCTGAAAGTGTTCTAAGAACACTCGCTGTGTCCTGAAATGTTCGAAAATAAACGAAATGGGTGTGTTCTGAGGACGGTAAGCCTGTCCATTTTGTTCGCAGGCAAGCTGAATCTGTTCTAAGAACACATCATGTGTCCTGGGATGATCGTCAATAAACAAAATGGGGGTGTCCTCAGGACTGTATGCCTGTCCGTACTGTTCGCAAGCAAGTTCAAATTGTTCTAAGAACATATGAAGTGTCCTGGGATGTTTGGACATAAACAAAATGGGGGTGTTCTGAGGACACTACGCCTGTACGTATTGGTCGCAAGCAAGCTGAAAGTGTTCTAAGAACACTTGCGGTGTCCTGAAATGTTCAAAAATAAACAAAATGGGTGTGTTCTAAGGATGGTAAACCTGTCCGTTTTGTTTGCAGGCAAGTTGAATCTGTTCTAAGAACACATCATGTGTCCTGGGATGTTCGTCAATAAACAAAATGGGGGTGTCCTGAGGACGGTATGCCTGTCCGTACTGTTGGCAAGCAAGTTCAAATTGTTCTAAGACCACATGAAGTGTCATGGGATGTTTGTAAATAAACAAAATGGGGGTGTTCTGAGGACACTATGCCTGTACGTATTGTTCGCAAGCAAGTTGAAACTGTTCTAAGAACACTTGCGGTGTCCTGAAATGTTCGGAAATAAACTAAATGGGTGTGTCCTGAGGACGGTATGCCTGTCCGTTTTGTTCGCAGGCAAGTTGAAACTGTTCTAATAACACATGTAGTGTCCTGAAATGTTCGTCCATGGACGAAATGGGGGTGTCTTGAGGACGCTGTCCGTATTGTTCGCTGGAAAGATGAAAGTGTTCTTAGAACACATTGTGTGTCCTGGGATGTTCGTAAATAAACAAAATGGGGGTATCCTGAGGATGCTATGCCTGTCCGTACTGTTCGTAGGCAAGTTGAAACTGTTCTAAGAACACTCATCATGTCCGCGGACATTAAAAGTGCCAATATGGCATAGTTAAAATGTTTGACTCTATGGGTGTGATATGCTGCGGTGGTTGTGGCCAGGGCATAGAGTCTTGGGAGCATGGCCATATGGCCATGCTCCCAAGACTCTATGCCCTGGCCACAACCACCGCAGCATATCACACCAATAGTGGCTTATAACTTTGGGATCCATGAACAAATTTATAAGCAACACAGTTATAAGCCACTATGGGTGTGATATACTGTGGTGGTTGTGGGCAGGGCCTATAGTCTTGGTTGCATGGACAAGACCAAATTTATAAGCACCAAAGTTATAAATCACTATGGGTATGATTTGCTGTGATGGTTGTACTTAATATAATATACTTACTGTTTGGTTTAGTAACTGGAGTACATGTATTTCTTGTTTATTTCTGTGATAAAAGAAAAGATCATGTTAGTATTGGTATTTTGTAACGACTTATAACATTGAATAATCAACATAATTTTTTTTTTTACCCTCATATTTAGTAGATTACAAACCAGCGTACTGTGCAATTTGCTCAGTTTCTGTGTTTGTTGCTAAAATCATTGGGTCTGTGGGAGAACAAAAATCCATGTTATGCTACAGTCTATTTGTTTGTTTTCAGTGTTCACTTGTTGTTTCTGGCTAATGCTCTATATATTGGCTTGTTGCAGAATTTTGGAGCAGTTAGATACCTGTTGACATATTCTAACAGTCTATTTTTTGTTACAATGAAGTGGTATTGATTTATCTGTTTAGATATTGTAACATTTTGGGGCAGTTAGATACCAGTTGGCGTATTCTAACTGTTTATTGTTTGATATAATTTAGTGGTATTCATTTATCTGTTTAGTTGTAGTAGAATCTTGGGGCAGTTATATAGCTATTGGCATATTGTAACAGTTTATAGTTTTTTAATAGAAGTTTAGTTAATGTTTAAGTACAGTTTAGTTAATACATTTTGGTTTTAAGAACATTAAATAAGCGTTTGTAAGATTTGCAGGTAATCTCTGCTTTAGAGTAATGGTGCTATCATTACATTTGAGCCATCCACATTTTTTTTATATATGCAGTATAGTGACCTGCATTGGTTGTGGCTCCTGTGTGGTAGATTGTACCTATTGTTGTGAAGGTTTTCTTACCAAGTGATACTTGAGCATGTGTGAATCCAGTCAGCTTGCGGTTGTTTTTGGTACCATCTGCATTTTAACGTAGAAGCATTAGTATTACGTATTTACTATGTGTTTGTATTAGTAAGGTGGAGCGATTATCCGAATTGCAGGTAGTACATAATCTACCATGGTTTGCATTTTGTACAAGTTGCTGAAATGGAACGGATTCACAATTAGGTATTAATACATACACAAAGTGCTCATTGGGGATTTGTTCTTGTGTCACATTGTTGCACAGAGTGCATGTATGTTTCCACATGTATGAAATCTGGAATATTTCATTTATAGGTATGTTTTTGTTTTCCAGTACTTGTAGTAAGTACATTAGAAATTCTTGTGGATCTTCCTGTGAGTTTATAGTGAATTTTACCATTCCAGCACAGTAGTCCAATTGTTGTCTTATTCCATAAACACTATACGCTGTTGTCAGGATTGTTTGTTGCGTTTCTATGAAGTACTAACATTTGCAAACACAATTGGTCTGTGCTGTGTAAGTAAATGTTTTCAACTATTGGTGGTAATTGAAATAGAATATTAATTGCTACATTTGCATAGCAACTTACACCAATTACATTTGAAAGTTTAAATGGACCAGGTAGTTATGTATCTGAGTGTTTTTTTTGGAGGTTGTCTTCCTTCTTTGAAGAAGTACCTGGTTTACTTTCCCTAATAGGTTCTTTTTTGATTGTGGTACTTGATGAAGTATTAGTTTCTTTTAATCTCTTTGGAGGATGTGCAGTGACATCCTGTTGCATTTCTGTTTGATTTAGTTTTTTTTTTAGAACATTTTACTTTTTGTGGAATAGGATATGTTTTTAGATGGGGTGTATAGTGAATGAAGTCTATTGTATTCTACAATGCAAGGAATATCAGCGTTTACTTTAATTGCATCAAAGTTAATTAGAACTAGACCCTCAAGTGTACGTAAGCGTGATAGTGCTACGTAGCTCATGCCTTCTTTAAAGACTGTGTTACCAATGTCTGTCAATGCTTTGTCTAGGGTAAGACCTTGTGATTTATGAATGGTGACTGCATATGCAAGAGTTAGAGAAAATTGTTCTCTGCGTACAAACATGTCTTTGAAGAGAAGGACTCGAGCTGTTGAGCGTCCTATCCTTTTCACTTCTGAAAGTTTGTCAAAGAGAATATTGACAAACTGAATGTAGTTGTCACGTGGGTATGTTTGAAAGCCAACAACTGTATCCAGTGCTCCATTAACTAGTCCTTGATCCACGTCAAGGCTACGTTTAAGCATTACTATGCAATTTAAGGATAATTTTAATATTTTTTCCAATCCAGCTGTGTTGGAGATTGAATTTTCTAAACTATTCAGTCTCGTTGTGGCTTGTTCACACATGGGTAGTGTCATACCATGTGTGTCTAGTTTGTCTGTGGCGCTAATTTCAATTATTGGTTGCATTTCTTTTTTTAACATTGTTTCATTGAATTTGAAACAGCTTGCAAGAGTTGGCATTAAGGCCATACAATTGACATTTTTGTGGGCTAATTGTTCCATAACATCCGTAGCACATGCATTATCGCCATTAAGTGCATGAATGTGCTGGGTTTTCAATATTGCTTGTGCTTCTTGAGATAATATACCAACTCTAATACTTTTTAAAATGTTGGCATAAGTGAGATCTGCAGATTGCTGCATGTTTTCTGTTAATTCTCTGTATTGGAGATCTTGCCAAAGGTTGACATTTCCAATGCTGTCAACAGTTTTACGGCAGAGTTTGTGTCCTAAGGTTTTAAAAATAGGTTTTACGCTCGCCTGGACCCCACAGCAGTGTCGATCGGACCCGGACAGCTGCGGTCTCCGTCAACATGATGCATTGTGCAGAGATGACTGTCTGGACTGGCCCGCCTAGTCTTGTCTGCTGGACCCGAAGAAGTATTTTCCTGCAAGTGGAGACAGGGATTAGCCACCTGTGGGTTTTAGTGATGGCCTCCCAACTGTTCTCGCTCTCCCCCACTAATCACCTCCGATATCCCCTTAGTAACCTCACCTTATGTTTGTAAAAGATGAGCTCTCCATCCTGCGTGTCTTGCAGGGGCGCGTAGATACCAGTTACTTCACTGGTTTGAAGGTTTTGGGAGAGTTCCGGTAAGCATTGACTCTGAAGTCCCAGGCGGGATTGGTCAGTATCAAGTTCAAATAGTTCAATGTGCCCGATGTTCACTCTTGTCCCCTTCCTTCCTTAAGTTGCAACTGAGTTCCTGAGAAGAAGGTCTCGTTGCTGCTGCTGGCGTTCAGGTAAGAGTCTGTGTTACCCAACACTGTCCGGTAACTATTGCATGCGTTAACGTGTTGTTTTTCTCCCTCTTTACAGATGCGGCATATGAAGATATGGAGAATAATACCACCAGTGGTAAATCAGGTAAGTCTATGGTGGTAAGAGGTATTTGTTGATTCCCTTGGCTCACCTTGTTATTCTTGTGCCCCTAGGTGCCGGAGTACGGCGAAGAAATGATGGAGACAGTGCCGGATCGAAAGATGCTGTGAAAACCGGTGAGTAGGCGCCGTGCTGGAACTGGCGAAGCGATGCGTGCAGGACTGATGTACTTTCCAGGTCGGGAGATGAAATGGATCCGGAATCAGGTGAGGAATTTGAAATAAGTTAATTTTCTAACCTTGTCCTTTTCTTCCTCTTTATTCTAGGAGCTCCGGATTTGAGGTGGGCGTGGCAGAAGACTGGATGCTGGCTGCAGGCACGGTGAGAGTCGCGCTGCTGGATGCAGAATAACACGAAGCATGTGCTGTTGTTCGGGTGTGGTTAAATAGCCTCCAAAGTAGTCCCAGGAAAAAAGTTCCCCAGGACCACACCCGAGTAAAAAATAGTCCCTGTAGTAAAATAGTCCCATACAGGCCTCACGTTGGCTTGGATTTATTTGCAGCATGGTCTGCATGAGGTAAGTAAAGTCTATGAGCCAGGTGCCTATGGCGCCAGGACTGATTTTTATTATGAGCCTGGTGCCTACGGCGCCAGGACTGAACCCAGACAGCCCCTAGCTGGGTCTGCTGGGGTTTTGGTAAATGTCTGGATGCCTGCTCCCGGGGCTGATGGGCTTGATCTGGATGCCCGGGGGTAGGCATCATGACAGCACTCCCCCCCAAGGCCCCTCCTAAAGTTGTTCTTCCCCTTGGCCCTGGTTTGTCTGGGAAGTTCCGATGGAATTTCTTCACCAACCGAGGTGCATGAACGTGGTCACTAGGATCCCATGACCTTTCCTGTGGTCCGTAACCTTTCCAGTCGATTAAATAAAAAAGTCTTGATTTAACCAACTTAGAGTCCAGGATATTTTTTACCTCAAATTCAGGTTCTCCATCTATCAGGATGGGGTCAGGTGGTTTGGCAAGTCTTGTTCCGGGTTGAACTGGTTTCAGAAGTGAAACATGAAAGACAGGATGGATCCGCATATTAGAGGGTAATTCCAACTTGACGGCCACCGGGTTGATAATGGCCTTAATAGTGTAAGGTCCCAAATACCCAGGTTTAAAAGTCAGAGTTCCTTTTAGAGGTATGTGTTTTGTAGCCAGCCAAACTTGATCCCCAATCTGATATCATGGAGCATTGCTTCTATGTTGATCAGCATTTTTCTTATATTTCTCTTTCGCTTGTTTCAAATGTTCTGTTGCCTCCTTAAAGGCTTGTGTAATAGTAGAGTGTAAATGACTAACTGCAGGCATTTCTAAGTGTTGAGGCGAATCAAGTTCTGATGTTCGAGGGTGATGTCCGTATATGGTATAGAAGGGGCTTTGTCCAGTTCCAGCATGTACTGAGTTATTGTATGCATATTCAGAAATCCATATAATATCCTTCCAATTGCTTTCGGTCTGGTGCAGCATGCAACGTAGGTACTGTTCAAGGGTCTGGTTGGTCCTCTCCGTCTGACCATCGGTCTGGGGATGGTGACTGGTTGATAACCTCATGTTGATTTGTGCCAATTGACAACATTTCTTCCAAAATTGTGAAATGAATTGACTGCCTCGGTCAGAGACTAATACGGAAGGAAATCCGTGTATTCGAACAATGTTTTTGAGGAACTCCTTGGCCAAAATTGAAGCGGAAGGTAATCCTTTTAAAGGAATAAAGTGGTCCATCTTGGAAAAAAGATCCACAATAACTAGGATGGTGTTAAATCCATTACATGGAGGTAGATCTGTAATAAAGTCTAAAGACAAGGTGTGCCATGGTGTAGGTGGAATATCCAAAGGTTGAAAAAGGCCAGCAGGTTTTTTCTTCTGGCTTTTGTTTGTTTTGGGCGCAAATGCCACAAGACATCACAAATGACTTTACGTCTTTTCGCTAAGTGGGCCACCAGAACTGTCTCTTAATGTTTGCTTCAGTTTTTGCGATACCTGGGTGCCCTTCCATCAGGGTGTCATGGTAATTGGAGATGACTAGTTCTTGTATTTCCTTGTGTGGTAGAAATAGTCATCCTTGATAGTAAGGTAGGTCATTGACAACTGAGTAGACCGGGCCTTTCTTTACCCAGTCCTGCAGGGTTGCTGGATCGAAGAGTTGTTGGATTTTTGAATGAATATCTTCTAGTGTCTGTTGAGTAGTTATTTCAATAATTCTTTGCTCGGGAATTATTGGCACCGGTTCCGGGTTTGCATATGCCTCTCCCATCCCTATTCGGGATAAGGCATCTGCTTTGCCATTTTTGCGGCCTGGTCGATAAGTGATCACAAAATCGAATTCGGCAAAGAACAATGCCCATCGAAGTTGTCGCGATGATTGGGCTTTGGCTGTTTTTAAATACTGCAGGTTCCAGTGATTAGTGATTACGGTAATGGTATGCCTGGCACCAAGAAGGTAGTGCAACCAAGCCTTAAAGGCGGATTTGATAGCTAATAGCTCTTTATCGGTAATCGCATAGTTTAACTCAGGTGCTGAGCACTTTCTGGACCAAAACGCTACTGGGTGAAGTTGACCGGTTTCAGGATCCTTCTGGGACAGGACAGCTCCCATGGCTAAACTGGATGCATCATTTTCTACTATGTATGGAAGCTCAGGGCGTGGATGCTTTAAGACAGGTGTTGATGTGAATTTCGCTTTCAGCTCTTGGAAGGCCTTTTCAGCATCTTCGGTCCACAAGAAGCGTTTGTTTTTTCGCAAACGTGCTGTGATGGGGTGTACAACATGGGAGAAGTCCGGAATGAATCTGCGGTAGAAATTAGCAAATCCGTGCATGCTTTGTACCCCTTTGACTGAACTGGGTGATGGCCACTTGAGAATTGCGTCCACCTTTCGAGAGTCCCTTCGGACTCCCTTTGGAGTCAGGATAAATCCAAGAAATTCAACTTCCGTAGCATGAAAAACACATTTTTCCAATTTTGCATATAATTTGTGCTGGCGTAGTTTCTCAAGGACAGCACGCACGTGCTTAACATGGTCTGATTCTGAGGAGGAGTACACTAGAATATCATCTATGTATACAACGACACAGACGTCAATGAGTTCACGAAGGACATTGTTCATAAAATACTGGAAGGCTGCTCGTGCATTGCACGACCCGAAGGGCATCACCTGATATTCGAATAATCCGTACTTGGAGCGAAAGGCAGTCTTCCATTTGTCGCCTTTTTTGACACGTACAAGATGATATGCCCCTCGGAGATCTAACTTAGTGTAGATACAAGCATCCTTTACTTGGTCTAGTAATTCTGGGATCAGAGGCAATGGGTATCGTTTTTTTACCGTAATCTGATTTAATGCGCGGTAATCTATGCACGTTCTAAGGTCACCATCCTTTTTTGGCACGAAGAATAAAGCTGAGGATGCAGGAGACTTGGAAGGACGAATAAAGCCATTAGCAAGGTATTGGTCCAAGTATTGCCGTAGGTGAAGATTTTCAGGTTCCGTGAGGGCGTAGATTCTACTGCATGGGGGTTGTGCACCGGGTAGGAGGTCAATTTGACAATCGTATGATCTGTGAGGAGGTAATGTATTGGCCTGTTCTTTTTGAAAAACATCCTGAAATTCTTGGTATTCCTGAGGTAACTGCACGATTGGGTTAACGACTGTAGCCAGGCCTTTGTTCAAAGTTTTCTCCGGGTAACAGGTGTGTGCACAATCCGGGAAGGTTATTCTCTTCTCTCGCCATTCTATACAAGGATTATGTGTTTCCAACCATGGCATCCCCAGTATTATCTGGAACTGTGGGGCTTTGATTAGATCAAACACAATAGTCTCTCGATGCCCATCTTGACTCAACAGTGTCATCTCTGTAGTGGAATGAGTTACAGGCCCCGAGGCAATCTCAGTTCCATCAACTGTGGTGATGACATCCAAAGTGGTCTTTTTGCAAAGAGGTAGATTCATCCTTGACACCAATTCGTGGTCCATATAGTTTCCTACGGCCCCGCTATCTATGTATGCCCTTACTGCGTGCATACGTGATGGCTGCCTAGGATCAAGTAGGACCATTGGGATGATCAGATGCGAGGTCTGAGTGTCCTTCTTTAAGCTCGGCAAGCAGACCTCTACGCATGTCGGGCGTGGTCGTTTCGCGAATCAGGCTCTATGTGGCTTTTATCAGCAACTCCCACCACCTTCTTGGGTGGTTTTGTAGGGCAATCCTGTAGAAAATGTCCTGAGGTTCCACAGTACAGACACAACTGCATCTGTCGTCTTCTTTCTCTTTCCTTTTGAGTTAAGGGTCCTTTAACCCCCCCGATCTGCATAGGTTCAGATGCATCTGTTCCCTTGGGGGCAACGTTGGGTTTAACCAATACCCGATTCTCGAACTTAGCTCAATAAGTCTTTCGGTTCTTAAATCGGTGGTCTAGCTGGACCACTAAGTCTATAAATTCTGTGCAATCCTGAGGTGGGTTCATAACTTGAGCCAAGACGTCTTTGAGTTCTCCCCGAAGTCCACGATGAAACAATGTAATTCGTTTTTCCTCCGTCCACCTGGTTTCCACCACCAACCTATTGAAGGTTGCATTATAGGTTAGCAGATCCTGGTTACCCTGTCGTAAGGATAAAAGTTCATTGTCCAGGGCTTGACCCTGTGAGTGTCTGGCGAATAGTTTTTCCATGCTCCTTTGAAAACCCTGAAAATCCCAGAGAAGAGGATCATCCTGGTTGACTAACGGAATGGACCAATCCGCTGCGCTGCCACTAAGATATGACAATACAAAGGCTACTTTGGCTTGGTCATTTGGAAAGGCTCCCGGTCTGCATAAAAAGTGCAAGCGGCATTGGTTCATAAACACGTGAACCTTTTAGGGTCCAGAGCAAAGAGTTCAGGTGGAGCTAACGGAATATTTCCTGGTAAAACCACTTGCACAGGATTGCTTGATGAAACGGGGGTTGGTTTTCCCCCATATCCAGGTAGGGGCATTTGCTAAGCTTGGTTTTGCAGTAGTTGCCTAGCCAGATCATCAGTGCATTCCTTTGAGACAATCAGTTCTCTCCTGAGGGCCTTAGTCTCTTGGTGAGCGGCATGTACTTCCGCCCTAAATTTCCCCAATAATTGGGCCAGTTGGTCGGTTTCCGAGGTTTCCATAACACCCGGGTGGGTATTTTTAGAAAGGCTTTGTGTTCTGTTACGCTCACCTGGACCCCACAGGGGTGTGGATCGGACCCGGACAGCTGCGGTCTCCGTCAACGTGATGCGTATTGCAGAGATGACTGTCTGGAGTGGCCCGCCTAGTCTTGTCTGCTGGACCCGAAGAAGTATTTTCCTGCAAGTGGAGACAGGGATTAGCCACCTGTGGGTTTTAGTGATGGCCTCCCAACTGTTCTCGCTCTCCCCCACTAATCACCTCCGATATCCCCTTAGTAACCTCACCTTATGTTTGTAAAAGATGAGCTCTCCATCCTGCGTGTCTTGCAGGGGCGCGTAGATACCAGTTACTTCACTGGTTTGAAGGCGTTGGGAGAGTTCCGGTAAGCATTGACTCTGAAGTCCCACGCGGGATTGGTAAGTATCAAGTTCAAAGAGTTCAATGTGCCCGATGTTCACTCTTGTCCCCTTCCTTCCTTAAATTGCAACTGAGTTCGTGAGAAGAAGGTCTCGTAGCTGCTGCTGGCGTTCAGGTAAGAGTCTGTGTTACCCAACACTGTCCGGTAACTATTGCATGCGTGAACGTGTTGTTTTTTCTCCCTCTTTACAGATGAGGCATATGACGATATGGAGAATAATACCACCGGTGGTAAATCAGGTAAGTCTATGGTGGTAAGAGGTATTTGTTGATTCCCTTGGCTCACCTTGTTATTCTTGTGCCCCTAGGTGCCGGAGTACGGCGAAGAAATGATGGAGACAGTGCCGGATCGAAAGATGCTGTGAGAACTGGTGAGTATGGCACCATGCTGGAACTGGCGAAGCGACGCGTGCAGGACTGATGTACTTTCCAGGTCGGGAGATGAAATGGATCCGGAATCAGGTGAGGAATTTGAAATAAGTTTGTTTTCTAACCTTGTCCTTTTCTTCCTCTTTATTCTAGGAGCTCCGGATTCGAGGCGGGCGTGGCAGAATACTGGATGCTGGCTGCAGGCACGCGGGCGTGGCAGAAGACTGGATGCTGGCTGCAGGCACGGTGAGAGTCGCGCTGCTGGATGCAGAATAACACGAAGCATGTGCTGTTGTTCGGGCGTGGTTAAATAGCCTCCAAAGTAGTCCCAGGAAAGAAGTTCCCTAGGATCACACCCGAGTAAAAAATAGTCCCTGTAGTAAAATAGTCCCATCCAGGCCTCACGTTGACTTGGATTTATTTGCAGCATGGTCTGCATGAGGTAAGTAAAGTCTATGAGCCTGGCGCCTATGGCGCCAGGACTGATTTTTATTATGAGCCTGGTGACTACGGCGCCAGGACTGAACCCAGACAGCCCCTAGCTGGGGCTGCTGGGGTTTTCGTAAATGTCTGGATGCCTGCTCCAGGGGCTGATGGGCTGGATCCGGATGCCGGGGGTAGGCATCATGACAGCACTCCCCACCAAGGCCCCTCCTAAAGTTGTTATTCCCCTTGGCCCTGGTTTGTCTGGGAAGTTCCGATGGAATTTCTTCACCAACCGAGGTGCATGAACGTGGTCACTAGGCTCCCATGACCTTTCCTGTGGTCCGTAACCTTTCCAGTCGATTAAATAAAAAAGTCTTGATTTAACCAACTTAGAGTCCAGGATATTTTTTACCTCGAATTCAGGTTCTCCATCTATTAGGATGGGGTCAGGTGGTTTGGCAAGTCTTGTCCCGGGTTGAACTGGTTTCAGAAGTGAAACATGAAAGACAGAATGGATCCGCATATTAGAGGGTAATTCCAACTTGACGGCCACCGGGTTGATAATGGCCTTAATAGTGTAAGGTCCCAAATACCTAGGATTAAAAGTCCAAGTTCCTTTTAGAGGTATGTGTTTTGTAGCCAGCCAAACTTGATCCCCAATCTGATATCGTGGAGCATTGCTTCTATGTTGATCAGCATTTTTCTTATATTTCTCTTTCGCTTGTTTCAAATGTTCTGTTGCCTCCTTAAAGGCTTGTGTAATAGTAGAGTGTAAATGACTAACTGCAGGCATTTCTAAGTGCTGAGGCGAATCGAATTCTGAGGTTCGAGGGTGATGTCCGTATATGGTATAGAAGGGGCTTTGTCCAGTTCCAGCATGTACTGAGTTATTGTATGCATATTCGGAAATCCATAAAATATCCTTCCAATTGCTTTCGGTCTGGTGCAGCATGCAACGTAGGTACTGTTCAAGGGTCTGGTTGGTCCTCTCCGTCTGACCATCGGTCTGGGGATGGTGACTGGTTGATAACCTCACGTTGATTTGCGCCAATTGACAACATTTCTTCCAAAATTGTGAAATGAATTGACTGCCTCGGTCAGAGACCAATACGGAAGGAAATCCGTGTATTCGAACAATGTTTTTGAGGAACTCCTTGGCCAAAATTGAAGCGCAAGGTAATCCTTTTAAAGGAATAAAGTGGGCCATCTTGGAAAAAAGATCCACAATAACTAGGATTGTGTTAAATCCATTACATGGAGGTAGATCTGTAATAACGTCTAAAGACAAGGTGTCCCATGGTGTAGATGGAATATCCAAAGGTTGTAAAAGGCCAGCAGGTTTTTTCTTCTGGCTTTTGTTTGTTTTGGGCGCAAATGCCACAAGACATCACAAATGACTTCACGTCTTTTCGCCAAGTGGGCCACCAGAACTGTCTCTTAATTTTCGCTTCAGTTTTTGCGATACCTGGGTGCCCTTCCATCAGGGTGTCATGGTAATTGGAGATGACTAGTTCTTGTATTTCCTTGTGTGGTAGAAATAGTAGTCCTTGATAGTAAGGTAGGTCATTGACAACTGAGTAGTCCGGGCCTTTCTTTATGCAGTCCTGCAGGGTTGCTGGATCGAAGAGTTGTTGGATTTTTGAATGAATATCTTCTAGTGTCTTTTGAGTAGTTATGCCAAGAATTCTTTGCTCGGGAATTATTGGCACCAGTTCCGGGTTTGCATATGCTTCTCCCATCCCTATTCGGGATAAGGCATCTGCTTTGCCATTTTTGCGGCCTGGTCGATAAGTGATCACAAAATCAAATTCGGCAAAGAACAATGCCCATCGAAGTTGTCGCGATGATTGAGCTTTGGCTGTTTTTAAATACTGCAGGTTCCGGTGATCAGTGATTACGATAATGGTATGCCTGGCACCAAGAAGGTAGGGCCGCCAAGCCTTAAAGGCGGATTTGATAGCTAATAGCTCTTTATCGGTAATCGCATAGTTTAAATCAGGTGCTGAGCACTTTCTGGACCAAAACGCTACTGGGTGAAGTTGACCGGTTTCAGGATCCTTCTGGGACAGGACAGCTCCCATGGCTAAACTGGATGCATCAGTTTCTACTATGTATGGAAGCTCAGGGCGTGGATGCTTTAAGACAGGTGCTGATGTGAATTTCGCTTTCAGCTCTTGGAAGGCCTTTTCAGCCTCTTCGGTCCACAAGAAGCGTTTGTTTTTTTGCAAAAGTGCTGTGATGGGGTGTACAACATGGGAGGAGTCCGGAATGAATCTGCGGTAGAAATTAGCAAATCCGAGCATGCTTTGTACCCCTTTGACTGAACTGGGTGATGGCCACTTGAGAATTGCGTCCACCTTTCGAGAGTCCATTCGGACTACCTTTGGGGTCAGGATAAATCCAAGAAATTCAACTTCCGTAGCATGAAAAACACATTTTTCCAATTTTGCATATAACTTGTGCTGGCGTCGTTTCTCAAGCACTGCACGCACGTGCTTAACATGGTCTGATTCAGAGGAGGAGTACACTAGAATATCATCTATGTATACGACGACACAGACGTCAATGAGTTCACGAAGGACATCGTTCATAAAATACTGGAAGGCTGCTGGTGCATTGCACAACCCGAAGGGCATCACCTGATATTCGAATAATCCGTACTTGGTGCGAAAGGCAGTCTTCCATTCGTCGCCTTTTTTGACACGTACCAGATGATATGCCCCTCGGAGATCTAACTTAGTGTAGATACAAGCATCCTTTACTTGGTCTAGTAATTCTGGGATCAGAGGCAATGGGTATCGGTTTTTTACCGTAATCTGATTTAATGCGCGGTAATCTATGCACGTTCTAAGGTCACCTTCCTTTTTTGGCACGAAGAATAAAGCTGAGGATGCAGGAGACTTGGAAGAAAGAAAAAAGCCATTAGCAAGGTATTGGTCCAAGTATTGCCGTAGGTGAAGACTTTCAGGTTCCGTGAGGGCGTAGATTCTACTGCATGGGGGTTGTGCACCGGGTAGGAGGTCAATTTGACAATCGTATGATCTGTGAGGAGGTAATGTATTGGCCTGTTCTTTTTGAAAAACATCCTGACATTCTTGGTATTCCTGAGGTAACTGCACGATTGGGTTAACGACTGTAGCCAGGCCTTTGTTCAAAGTTTTCTCCGGGTAACAGGTGTGTGCACAATCCGGGAAGGTTATTCTCTTCTCTCGCCATTCTATACAAGGATTATGTGTTTCCAACCATGGCATCCCCAGTATTATCTAGAACTGTGGGGCTTTGATTAGATCAAACACAATAGTCTCTCGATGCCCATCTTGGCTCAACAGTGTCATCTCTGTAGTGGAATGAGTTACAGGCCCCGAGGCAATCTCAGTTCCATCAACTGTGGTGATGACATCTGAAGTGGTCTTTTTGCAAAGAGGTAGATTCATCCTTGAAACCAATTTGTGGTCCATATAGTTTCCTACGGCCCCGCTATCTATGTATGCCCTTACTGCGTGCATACGTGATGGCTGCCTAGGATCAAGTAGGACCATTAGGATGACCAGATGCGAGGTCTGAGTTTCCTTCTTTAAGCTCGGCAAGCAGATCTCTATGCATGTCGGGCGTGGTTGTTTCCCGAATCAGGCTCTATGTGGCTTTTATCAGCAACTCCTACCACCTTCTTGGGTGGTTTTGTAGTGCAATCCCGTAGAAAATGTCCTGAGGTTCCTCAGTACAGACACAACTGCATCTGTCGTCTTCTTTCTCTTTCCTTTTGAGTTAAGGGTCCTTTAACCCCCCCGATCTGCATAGATTCAGATGCATCTGTTCCCTTGGGGGCAATGTTGGGTTTAACCAATACCCGATTCTCGAACTTAGCTCGATCAGTCTTTCGGTTCTGAAGTCAGTGATCTAGCTGGACAACTAAGTCTATAAATTCTGTGCAATCCTGAGGTGGGTTCACAACTTGAGCCAAGACGTCTTTGAGTTCTCCCCTAAGTCCACGATGAAACAATGTAATTCGTTTTTCCGCCGGCCACCCGGTTTCCACCACCAACCTATTGAAGGTTGCAATATAGGTTAGCAGATCCTCGTTACCCTGTCGTAAGGATAAAAGTTCATTGTCCAGGACTTGACCCTGTGAGTGTCTGGCGAATAGCTTTTCCATGCTCCTTTGAAAACCCTGAAAATCCCGGAGAAGAGGATCATCCTGGTTGACTAACGGAATGGACCTATCCGCTGCGCTGCCACTAAGATATGACAATACAAAAGCTACTTTGGCTTGGTCATTTGGAAAGGCTCCCGGTTTGCATAAAAAGTGCAAGCGGCATTGGTTCATAAACACGGCAAACCTTTTAGGGTCCCCAGCAAAGCGTTCGGGTGGAGCTAACGGAATATTTCCTGGTAAAACCACTTGCACAGGATTGCTTGATGAAACGGGGGTTGGTTTTCCCCTATATCCAGGTAGTGGCGTTTGCCCAGCTTGGTTTTGCAGTAGTTGCCTAGCCAGATCATCAGTGCGTTCCTTTGAGACAATCAGTTCTCTCCTGAGGGCATTAGTCTCTTGGTGAGCGGCATGTACTTCCGCCCTAAGTTCCCTCAATAACTGGGCCAGTTGGTCGGTTTCCGAGGTTTCCATAACACCCGGGTGCGTATTTTTAGAAAGGCTTTGTGTTCTGTTACGCTCACCTGGACCCCACAGGGGTGTCGATCGGACCCAGACAGCTGCGGTCTCCGTCAACGTGATACATAGTGCAGAGATGACTGTCTGGACTGGCCCACCTAGTCTTGTCTGCTGGACCCGAAGAAGTATTTTCCTGCAAGTGGAGACAGGGATTAGCCACCTGTGGGTTTTAGTGATGGCCTCCCAACTGTTCTGGCTCCGATATCCCCTTAGTAACCTCACCTTATGTTTGTAAAAGATGAGCTCTCCATCCTGCATGTCTTGCAGGGGCGCGTAGATACCAGTTACTTCACTGGTTTGAAGGCATTGGGAGAGTTCCGGTAAGCATTGACTCTGAAGTCCCAGGCGGGATTGGTAAGTATCAAGTTCAAAGAGTTCAATGTGCCCGATGTTCACTCTTGTCCCCTTCCTTCCTTAAGTTGCAACTGAGTTCGTGAGAAGAAGGTCTCGTAGCTGCTGCTGCCGTTCAGGTAAGAGTCTGTGTTACCCAACACTGTCCGGTAACTATTGCATGCGTTAACGTGTTGTTTTTTCTCCCTCTTTACAGATGCGGCATATGAAGATATGGAGAATAATACCGCCGGTGGTAAATCAGGTAAGTCTATGGTGGTAAGAGGTATTTGTTGATTCCCTTGGCTCACCTTGTTATTCTTGTGCCCCTAGGTGCCGGAGTACGGCGAAGAAATGATGGAGACAGTGCCTGATCGAAAGATGCTGCGAGAACTGGTGAGTATGGCGCCGTGCTGGAACTGGCGAAGCGACGCGCGCAGGACTGATGTATTTTCCAGGTCGGGAGATGAAATGGATCCAGAATCAGGTGAGGAATTTGAAATAAGTTCGTTTTCTAACCCTGTCCTTTTCTTCCTCTTTATTCTAGGAGCTCCGGATTCGAGGCGGGCGTGGCAGAAGACTGGCTGCTGGCTGCAGGCAAACAGGCGTGGCAGAAGACTGGATGCTGGCTGCAGGCACGGTGAGAGTCACGCTGCTGGATGCAGAATAACACGAAGCATGTGCTGCTGTTCAGGCGTGGTTTAAATAGCCTCCAAAGTAGTCCCAGGAAAGAAGTTCCCCAGGACCACAACCGAGTAAAAAATAGTCCCTTTAGTAAAATAGTCCCATCGAGGCCTCACGTTGGCTTGGATTTATCTGCAGCATGGTCTGCATGAGGTAAGTAAAGTCTATGAGCGCCAGGACTGATTTTTATTATGAGTCTGGTGGCTACGGCGCCAGGACTGAACCCAGACGGTCCCTAGCTGGGGGTGCTGGGGTTTTTGTAAATGTCTGGATGCCTGCTCCCGGGGCTGATGGGCTTGATCCGGATGCCCGGGGGTAGGCATCCTGACAATAGGCTCACCTTTCACTGGTGTCAATTGAAGAAGATCTCTGAAAACAATAATGTGTTTTCCTCCAAAGAGCTGTTTGTAGTTTGTTTTGAATACTTCTTGTAATTTGAGGTGAATCAAGGCCAACATTAGGTTGGAGACCATGCTCACTGCATCTATTAGTAGCATTTTCATTTGTTTTAATACTCTGCGTAGTTCCATTGCAGCTTCTGTAGAAAGTTTGTAATAGTCTAATTTGTTTTGGTGTTCTACTGGCAGGAGTAGTAATCGGTGTAAAGTGACACCACCTATGTTGTAGGCAGCTAAACCTGTGGGGGCACTGACAACAGCTGACAGTTTGTTGTTGGTCAATTGTTGAAGGAATTTACTGATGATTTTGATTAAGAATGTTTTGCCAGAACCAGCTTCACCACTGACATACAGTAGTATAGGTTTGTAATTTTGGCAGGTGCATTCTTTGCTTTCATGTTGTACACCATGTGCAATTTCTTTTGTTACTTCTTCAAAAATGCTACGTTGCTCATTGTTTAGTTTTGATTGTAGTATAGTTAAGTCTTCTTTATCTTCATACTGACACATGGTGCTTTCTACTTCTGTCATAGCTAATTCTGCCTCATTTGTTATTAGTGGCTCTTCCAGTGGTTCTTGGCTTCCTTTTACAGAAGGTTGACTACTGTCAGGAGTGTCCTTATCTAGTTGGGCCTGGAGTTCTTCTTTGTGTTGCTGTTCATTGTGCAAGATTGTTTTGTACTGTATAAAGTTTACATCAGTTATAGTGCTTTCATTTGCTTTGAAAGCGTCTTCATAGGAGTCATTGGGCCTCATTACACGGACGGCCGTGGACCAAGGTGCTAGTAGCACCTTGGTCCATGCCGGTAAAATACCAGCACCGCCTTGGAGGAAAGGGGAATTACCACCCTATTCCAAGGTTGGTGGGGCGGTAATTCCCTCTTCCCCCATTGCCCTTCCCCATTCCCATTTTTGCCCCATAGAGCATAATGGGAATGGGGAAGGTGCTAATTACGGCAATGCAAATTTGTAAATAGCTCCCTGGTCCCTTTGCGGGTGCAAAAAGCAGGCGTTAAAGTCTCCAACCCACAAAGGGACCTCGTAGTAAGGCGGTAAGGGTTAACGGTCACCGGTACCATTAACGGTGACCGTTAACCCTTACCGCCGTCCGTGTAATGAGGCCCATAGTTATCTAGTATTTCTTCTTCTTTTCTCCATGGTTTAAAGCGTTGTAGCAGAGACATGTAATATAGTTCTTTATGTTGAGGAGTTTTTAATGACCATTTGATATGATTAATTACATTTGGTTTGGTGAGTTTTACTAAGCTGCCTTCACAATTTGTCACTCTGTATTAACCTTTTCTTTCATCGGGTTTTATATTATTTTTGTCTGTGAAGTTTTGGGCTATGTGGTATAGACATGTGGTTTGCAAAGTGGTACTTCTGTTTGGGTAGTATGTGTCCAGTAAATTGTTTTTTAAAATGTCTTGGCTGTTGGGATCATGTTTGGCTATTGTTTCTATATCTTCGTATGATTTTAGAACTCTTTTTCTAGATTTAGCAGGAATAAGACTTAGCCATACTATATTTTTCAGATTTTCCATACAAAGCAGTACCAGTTAAACGATCTGCTGCTTCATAGGAGCCACATTCTCTATTGGAGAGCATTTTTATGCCCAAGCTGTATAATTTCTGAGACAGTGTTTTGTCTGATGACAGGTCATTCCAGAGGTCTTGGAGCTCTGTTTTTTCTGCTTTGGTTAAGAATGCTGTAACATATTGTGCAACTGCAGCATAATTATCTGCAATGTACTGCACATCTATGTTTGCATTCCATAAGTGGGCAATGATTGCATTGTAATCATTGATATATTTTTCTTCTTCTGTCCTTTTTATGTAATATGTATTTTTAGGTGATTTACCTTTAACACTATGTCTAACTGAAGACATGAAGTTGTTCACTTGACCTGTTTTTGTAACCGGTCTAGGGAAACCAAAGCGGCATTTGGTGTAGTATTTCCCTTTGTTTTTGTATTTACAACGAGAATATTTGCCGCATTTGTGTCTTTGAAATTGTAAAATTTGTGCATGAAGATCACTATTTGTTGCTTCTGATGGAATTTCACAAGTGACATATTTTTCAATAAACTGGAACACAGTGGCGTCATTGTCTTGACCAAATTTAGGAGCATCTTTAATCCATAAAAGCATGTGGATATGTGGTGCTCCTATGGCTTGTTATTCTTTTCTCCAAAAGAAGTGTTGGTCTTCTCCGAGGGGAGGAGCAGTTTTATTACAAATAAAGTGTAGCATAGCAATGAAGCGATGGTGAAAATATCTTGAAACATTAAGAGGATCTAGAGAACAAAGTTCTCCAGGTGTTAGTATATCTATGTTTGTTTTGTTTTTGTTTGATATGCGTAGGAAATCATGTAAATCTTCCCATGCATATTCTGCACAACTTAATGTAACAAACCGAGTGGGTGGGCCAAGGTTTCTTATCATACAACGTACATCTCCATGACATCGAAACCAGTACTCTTTTGTACCACGCATGTTTGCTAAGAGATTTGTAATATTTGATTGTAAAACCTCATCTTTTTGGTGCACTTTTTGTATTAATTGTGTAGCTGACATATTTTGAAAGTTGGATCCTGATTTTAATGTGTGTTCAACTCCATAACATAAAGTTGCTAGTTCACTTTCAAAGAGTAGGTGGAATATGTATTCCACATTTTGTCTAAATCTGGGATCCTCAGAATACATCCGTAACGAGCGGTATTCTGATGCTGTTATTTGAATAGTTCTATCATCGTACTTCCTCCTTTGCCAGTAGGAAAGAGTAGAGGAAAAGCCAGTGCTTCTATACTTTTTCCCATATGTTGATTGGTGATCCGTTTGTTTGACACATTTGGTACATTTCAAGTGTATCTTCTACGGTGTCATTAGAGTGCAATGGATGAATTGTATAATGGTATAAAGTATTGTATATTGTAGCAGGATCTAGGAGCTCAAATTGACCAGCTTCTTGTGTCTCTTGAATTATTTCAGTGGTATCCTTCAAGTTTTCTTCAATATTAATTTCTTTGTAGATATTGCAAGGCTTCTCTAACTTTATGTAAATCTGCAAGTTGTTGCCAAATTTTTTTGTCTTTTGTAGGTACACCATTTACTAAGATAATTAAAGAATTAAAGATTGCTCCATGGGACGTTGCACTCCTGGAATGTGCACATTTTGATTTAGATCTAGTATTAAAGACAATACTTTTCCACGAATACCTTTCACTAATTCAGAGGGAGGTAATTTTGCTGTTTTTGGTTGAAGGCGTATTATTACTTGAAAGGGGTGCACTGTTTGAATTATAATGCTCTCATATAAATTGAGTTGTTGTAGGGGTTTTGGTAGTGGAAATAATTCCAAATTATTTGTGATAGCACGTGAAGGAGTTTGGTTGTTGTCAAGTTTTGTAGTGCAGTAACTGTAAAGTATTAAGGGGTCAGTTATTTCGTATTTGTTTTCTGCTATAAGGTAGAGAGCTAATTCAAACCATTTAGAATCTTCATTGTCTTCTATTTTGTATGTTAGGTCTACAGTTTTTGTGTTACTTTTATAAAAAGTTCTACGGCAACATACACACACATGGTTTGGCCCTTCAGCAGATGTACTTTTAAATTTCAGTATTTCTTTTTTGTATGTGTGTAGTAGAAGGTTGCCATGCATATAATTTTGCTAATTTGCTTTAAAACTATTTCATTCTGTAAGTGGCTTTCACTTCCAAAATATTTTTTCTGGATATAGTCGATTTCTTCAAGTAGGTCTTTTGCTGTACCATGTAGAAGAATGTTATTTAAATTGGCTAGTGCTAAAGCAGGACTTTTATCATAATACAGTTTATAGACTAGATTTCTTATAGTTGAATGATGTGTTGATATCATTTTGATATAATGGAAGGTGGTTTTGCAAGTAGGTCCTGAAATGCAGGCCAATGAATGTCCTTGTAGTCCTGTGTACTTGCGCACTGGACAGGTATCCATATTTTGCAGTAGTTTAATTTTGATTTTGTCTTTGCCTTTCACATATTGATTGAGGAATTGCCATAACGACTTGAAAGATTTTTTGGGAATGTTACACGTTGACGTGCATGGCCATGTGTATACTAGACGTTCTAATTCAGTTGAATGGAGAGGTAATTCTAAGTTTTCTGGGGATATTTTTGTAAGCAGTATTTCTTGTTCCATTATGGTATTATTAACTTTTTCATAACCTCGTCCACTGCTATGTATGGCAATTGTATTTGTTTGCTTTTGTTTGTATGCTTCTTCATTAAAATATGGTTCTGTGCTTGTAGTGTGACTCCACTCACCTCCACAGATACTTAAGAAGTTATTTCTGTTGACATTTCGTTTATTGAGAAGTCTTTTTTGTAATTTAGTCATTAGTTTTGTTAGTGGTTTCATTTTGTTTAACACTAAAATAAATAATTTTCTTTTGAGAAGGTTTGCACTGTCTATCAACGCTTCTAAGATTAATTTCCTATGATAGGTTTTAAGGGTTGTGCCTGATTTCTCTCCTGTTTTCATAAGATTTTGAAGGACTCTGTGACGGAACATTTTTGCTAAAATACATTATTTGGTATGCTTACTTTGCACTATATCAAGATTTATAGGAGCAGTTTTATCTGTAGCGGTAGCTGAATTTTTGTCAATCGTTTTCTGGTTCATTTTACATTTTGATAGAAGAGGCAAAATGTATGTACTTGAAGCTTGTTTTGTTTCGCTAAATGACTGTATTAGCTGTTTTGTTTGAACTTTTTTTTACAAATTCTGCTAGAGATGGATGCTTATTTTGGACACTTCTATTTTCATTTGCTCTGCTACTACGTAGCTTTCTACGGACTTGATTTTTGGTAGGCATTCTTTAGGGTCTGTTGAAAAAAAAAGAAAGTATGGGTTGGGGTGTTCTGCAATGTATATGTGCTGTGTGCATGAGTGTCTGAGTAAGATGATAAAGATGTATGTGATGGTGTGTGATTATGCATTGGGCAACTACAACTCATTAGGATGTGTATTCTTGAATGTATGTGCTACTAAACTGGGGTTCAGATGACAGTAGAAAGTAAGCTAGTGGTGTGGAGAAGTACAAATAGTAAATGTAATGATATACAATTAAAACAGTTGTTTGTTCTATAATATCAAAATTCTAGGGGCTGAGTAGGGTCATTTGTGTGCGGAAAAATAGGAATTTGTGCGCCATTCTGCTCGTAAATCTCTGTTTATGAAATGGGGATTTGTGGACAGAATGGTGCACAATCTCTATTTTTAGGGGCAGAAATAGCATGAATTAACCTTACAGTGTGTTTGAGTAATAGTACAAATATTATGGTGGTATTCAACTTACTTTTTTTCTGGAATGAGCAGGTTTCTTCTTAGTTGTTCTTTGTACTTCAAATGCGGCTGCTTCTTTTCAGTAGAATGGTCTTCACTGCAATTGTAAAGGAAACAAATTAGTAATTTTGTTTGTATATAGCACTGTTTTTAATTTAGACATTGATTTTTTTAATTGACATTGACCCTCAGCGCCTTCCGCAAAACCATGAAAACTATCTTATTCACATAAGATGTGTCGCACCAGTTGAATACATATCATATGTTCTTAATGCATAAGCTGTATTGTAATGACTAACTGTACCAACCAAAATATCAGTTCTATGCCTTGTGGAATTCATAATGTACCACTGAATGCCCCTATTCCTGTAAATAAGCTCTTGCAAGTAACAGCGCCTCAATGCCCATGGGCTGCTTGCGCGCTATATAAATATAAATAAATAAATAAATGTTCATGTTTTTGTATAAGTATTGTTGTTTGATATTTGAACATACTGTGTGCATGCAATTTTGTTAGAGTATGTTAACTCTTTATATTGTACTTTAAATATGTTAGTTCAACATATTTTGCAAATGTGTATGTAAAAAGAAATTAAATAGAAGATAGGTTTGGAAGTGACAGTTGATTATAGGAGAGAAGGAAAAAATGACTGTAAGTTCATTTTATAGATTATACAAGCTAAAAGTCAGTTAATCTGTTTATATGAATCTATAAGAATTGTACATGTACTATACAGAAAATATTCATACCTGTAGTTTGTGTTCATGCATATGGATATGCATGCAGCTGCAAGTAGAAATCTTGGAGACTTGTACAGTATTTCTTGTATAAGGTGCTTTCCAATGATATGACACTTGTACTCAGAGAGATTAACAGTACATTTGAAGTGCTGATCTATGATGATGCAGTTAGATGTAGAGGTCTTGGATGTGATTGGTGGATGGTTGTGTGACTTCTTAGCTATATCCAATGAAGGAATAGCACAGAAAGTGAAATGAAAATGGTTGAAGGACTGTCCATGTTACAATATGTCCGCGGACATGGCGGTAGTCTGTGGACATCGCGTGTTACATCCGGGGATTTTAGGGTGGGGAGGCATGTAAATGAGAATGAGCAGACCAAGGGATTGGTCAGTAAAGTTTATTGGGTGTGTTGTGCCAGGAGAGAGTTTCTCAGATACTCTTTTTGCTGAGAGAAGAACAGATAGCTATGGCTGTGTGTTTCAGAAAACAGATTGTTTGGATTTTGGGAGACTCGTGGATACATTGGTTGAAGGTGCATGCAGAAAGCTGTGGAGTAGCAGTAGATCTTAGATTCCCACATGTGGAAGTGCACTGGCATGGAGTACATGGAATGAAGTGGTTGGACTTGCTACCTCTCTGTGCTACTTTGGAGACAGAGCAACATCCAGACATAATTGTAATTCATTGTGGAGGGAACAGTTTAGGACATGTGTCTGGAATTTCTTTGCAATTTGCAATGCAAGAAGGACTTGGGAAGGTCATGGACATGTTTCCAAATTCTCAAGTCATTTTTTCACGGATTGCGCAGAGACAAATGTGGCTTCGTTCTTCTTCATTTGGTCCACAAATGGAGAAAGCAAGGCGCAATGTCAATAAGGTTGTTTGTGCCTTTCTAAGAGATTTTGGCATGTCCTCTTTTCACAATGAAAATATTATGTTTCGTAGCACATACATTTTTCGCAGAGATGGAGTTCATCTTACTTATGCTGGCAATCAGATTTTTCTGAGAAATGTACAAAATGCATTGCGACCTTTTTTGGAATTACAGCATCCATTTTGTAGTAGGTGTTGAGCATTTCAAAAAACAAAACACCACCAAAAGGCTCTTTTCAGAGCCACCACTTCCTCTCAAAAAAAACTGCAATGGTTATGATAGGGCAGCACCCCAAAATTTTAGTTGTTCGAGTACTGTCTACAGACTTTGAAAAAATACATAGGGCCCTGCTTCATTTATTTTCACTTCTATTTTTAAACTGTGAAAGGCGGCTCTGAAAAGAGCCTTTTTTTTATTTTTGTTGTTTTATATTTTTGGTTTTTTTTTATACACGACACACTAGGAGAGGAGGGAAAAGGAGGGTAAGGGGGTACACCAACCACAGGGATAAAAAAGGGCGGGTGGAGAGAGGAAGATGTAGAGTGGGTTTTACTTGGGTAGTGAGCAGATCTTCTCGTGCTCTGAGACCAGAGCCTCAAAAGCACTTTGAAGTCTCTCCCCCCTGCAGAGTACTGTGACACAACTGTGACCCTCGAAAGGTAAGGGCCATCAGTATTGCATATGGCCTGTGAGGCAGTTTTAGGAATACGCTGCCCCACAGGAGCGTTCCCTGTGGTGACAGGATCGGAAACGGAGGATGAAGTAGAGGAAGTCAACCTACTACGCCCCACGCAAGGTACAACCTTGCGAATGGCCCCAGTGTGGAATGACTTTAGGTGTCGCTTCATGGTAGTTGTCCCAAAGCTGTATGAACCAGGCCTCCCACGACTGAGTACCATTTTGCACTCTTTGAGGTGACTCGGTTTGTACGCGCCTTAGGAATATTACCATGAATGGTAAATAACCGCCACACCCAAGACTCACGCCGAGTGCTGGTAGTAGGGAGTTCCTCTACCTCATTCTCGTCATCCTCTTCATCCTCCTCTGCATCCTCACTCCTGTTCCCTTCTTCAGGTCCTTGGGGAGCTGGTGGTGGTGGAGGAGTTGGGGATGGTGCTGAGTGTCATGCATACTGGACGTGGTCCTACCTCCTACGCTCGTAGAACAGCTAGACCGTTCTATTCCAAATGGCGGTTGTTCGATACGTTGCCGGGAAAACGACGTTTGCACTTTTCACGTCGCTAACTTCACGTGTATTCTGCTCGTCACGTGAACTACGGCATTACGTATTTAAGCAGCGTGGAAACTTCACTCGCTGCTTCTGATCGAATCATTTGGCGTTGTGTAGCTGACCCTCCGGTCTGCATCCTTGCAGGTTACTACAGCTACTTTTTGGGCCTTCTATAGCGTGTTTTCCGTCACACGCTGATTCCTGGAGCTGTTTGGTTGCGTGTAACTCCACACGCGCACGCTATCTTCAAGCGCTGCTGGCCGGGGCTGCGTGAATCCTGTTCGCGTGTAAATCCACACCCGCACGCTATCTTCAAGCGCTGCTGGCCTGGACTGCGTGAATCCTGCTCGCGTGTAAATCCACACGCATACGCTATCTTCAAGCGCTGCTGATCTGGACTGCGTGAATCCTGCTCGCGTGTCAATCCACACGCGCACGCTATCTTCAAGCGCTGCTGGACTGGACTGCGTGAATCCTGCTCGCGTGTAAATCCACACGCGCACGCTATCTTCAAGCGCTGCTGGTCTGGACTGCGTGAATCCTGCTCGCGTGTCAATCCACACGCGCACGCTATCTTCAAGCGCTGCTGGACTGGACTGCGTGAATCCTGCTCGCGTGTAAATCCACACGCGCACGCTATCTTCAAGGGCTGCTGGCCTGGACTGCGTGAATCCTACTCGCGTGTAAAATCCACACGCATATATTGCTCGCGTGTAAATCCACACGCGCACGCTATCTTCAAGCGCTGCTGGCCTGGACTGCGTGAATCCTACTCGCGTGTAAATCCACACGCACACGCTCTTTCCTTCGCGGCTGTACAGAACCGCGTGAACTTTGTTTATACCTCAAATCGAGCGCTATTTCCAACTCCTGCACCTGTGATATTAACAGGGGGATTGATTCATTTCTATACTTTACTCTACGTGGCAAGGAAGCTTTTCAAGGATAATTGGAAGGTGACAGTGAACAGTACTTTGGACGCTATCCTGTGGTGCATCAACCCGGTATCTAGCGTGAGCCTCGTTCCGTTCGGGATAAGTCTCCCTTACTAATCTTCCCTTCCTTGTTGTTTGTTCTACCTTGGATTCCTCAAGTGACTCTGCTGGATTCGTCTGCCCTAGACTCAAGGTCAGTGTGTGCATTCATGACATTTTCTATTCCATCATACCCAGGTTGGGGCAGTTATTCATGATACTTTATTTTGTTCTAGGCTGACTTCCTATACCTTACCCACGCCCTTTCCAGTGATCCATCGCTCTGCCTGTTTTACCGGTCAGAGAGTTGTATCATTTGGAAGGTCTTAACTTGACTTCACAACTATCAAAACGCGTGAACAGGGATCCGGAAGACCCTACCACCTGTATCCTTTTGAGTACCGTATCCTTTTCAGTTAATACTTTGGTGCTTTCTGACAGAATCAGAAGCCATGGAGGGTACGGATCCTTTAGCTGTTTTGACTCAGTTGATCAGCGATTTGAGAAATGAAATGGTTACGGCACAGGACATGTTACGGCACCGTATGGACGTTATGCAAGACACCATGCACGGTAGTCCTCAGGGAGCACAGGTTCCAATGGCCACTGCATCTGGATCGGGGACTATGACACCCCCACAGGAAACTATTAATGTGGTTATGCCCACTCAGTTTCCCTTGGCCCTCCGGAACGGTTCACTGGTGATCCCAAAACCTATAGAACCTTCGTTAATCAGTGCCGACTCCATTTTCTTTGCCGTCCTACATCTTTTCCTGACCTAACCACAAAAGCAGCATTCGTGCTTTCCCATTTAGGGGGCACAGCTGCTGCTTGGGCTAACCCTTTGTTGGAAACAAATAGCCCTTTGTTGTACGACTGTGACGATCTCTTGGCTGCTATGAGTAAAGTCTTTGACATGCGTTATGCTACTCAAGTCATGGATCTGGAGTTACTTAATCTACAACAAGGCAATCAGCCTCTTTTGCCTTACATTGCCCGGTTCAATCAACTAACAGCCGAAACTCAACGGCCTGACGGCAAGAAAACGGCTGTTTTCTACAAGGGTCTTTCAGAAGAACTGAAAGATGCCTTATCTACAGTTCCGGTGGTTCCTACGGGATTCACAGAGTTGCTCGATTTGGTTTTACAAATCGATGCCCGAAGGAATGCTCGGAGAGGAGAGAAAAAGCCTTTCATGCAAGCCTCGGGGCGTTCAGAGACACCGTCAGTCCTCTCTAACGACCCCGAACCCATGCAGATTGGCGTCGTGAGAGGCCGGTTGTCCAATACAGAACGAGAGAACCGAAGAAAGAACCATTTATGTATGTATTGCGGTTCATCTGAGCATTTATTGGCGACATGTCCTAAAAAACCCATCAAGCGTTCGGGAAACGCCAAAACTCAACAATAGCAGGAGTCCCTATGTCGAGTGTTTCATCGGACTCCAGTACCATTCCTAAACACGCACCCGTAATTGTTGAGGTGACGTTACGTTGTGGTGAACGAGAATTGGTTTCCAAGGCCATGGTTGATTCCGGAGCCACCAACAATTACATAGACATCACATATGCCAAGAATTGTTCCATACCCCTTGTAAACAAGAACAAACCTGAAACGGTTAATACCGTGGACGGATCTGTTTTGACTTCTGGTATGGTAACCCAGGAGACGGTATCTGTTCAGATGACATTATCGAATAATCATTCGGAAGAAATCATCTTCGATGTTATAGCTGCTCCGCAGTACGAGATCATACTTGGTCTTGCATGGTTAACCCTTCATAATCCCGCCGTTGACTGGGTTTCGGGATTGCTCCAGTATCCTTCGATTCATTGCAATGAACATTGCTTTACCAGTCAGGAGGTGTCAAACAAGCAACACATATTAGCCTCTATGGTGGGAGCTTCAACTATCAGCGTGGCTCATCAAAACGACACTACCATACCATGCGAATACGCTGAGTATGCTGATGTCTTTGACAAGGGCCAGGCAGAACAATTGCCTCCCCATCGACAGTACGACTGTCCTATTGAATTGATTCCTGGTGCCAAAATCCCTACAGGTCGTTTATATTCACTGTCCCCAAAAGAAGACGTTGTGTTGAAAGAATACATTGACAAAGCTTTAGCGATGGGTTTCATACGGCCATCACAATCACCTGCTGCGTCTCCTCTATTCTTTGTTCCGAAGAAAGAGGGAGATCTAAGGCCTTGTATTGATTACAGGGCACTTAACGACATCACCATAAAAAACCAATATCCTTTACCACTGATAAACGTTCTATTGGATCAATTAGGTACTTCCAGTCACTTCACCAAATTGGACTTGCGAGGAGCATACAATTTAGTTCGCATTCGTGAAGGCGACGAATGGAAGACCGCTTTCAAGACACGGTATGGTCTTTACGAATATTTGGTGATGCCTTTTGGTCTGTGCAACGCTCCCGCCACTTTTCAATTCTTCATGAATGATATATTCAGGGACATAATGGACCAGTTTGTGGTGATTTATCTGGATGACATTCTGATCTATTCGTCTTCTTTTTCGGAACACGTCAAACACGTTTCTACAGTCCTACAAAGACTCAGGGAGAACCTTCTTTATGTGAAAGCCGAGAAATGCGTCTTTCATTCACAGGAAGTGGAATTCCTGGGCTATGACATTACCAATCTAGGGGCTCGAATGAGCCGTTCCAAGGTGAAGGCCATATTGAATTGGCCGGTTCCGCACAATGTCAAGTCATTACAGTCTTTCTTAGGCTTTGCGAATTTTTATCGCAGATTTATTCATTCCTTCTCCAAAACAGTAGCTCCTTTGACGGCCTTAACTAGTTCTAAAGTTCCTTTCTGTTGGAACCCTAATGCCCAAGCATCATTCGAAAAATTGAAAGAAGCATTTACCACTGCACCCGTGCTTCAACATCCAGATCCAGATCGCCAGTTTATCGTTGAAGCGGATGCATCCAGTGTCGCTACTGGAGCGGTACTCTCACAAGTTTGCACAGAAACCAAGGAGGAGCACCCAGTGGCTTTCTTCTCTCGCAAACTCACCCCATATGAACGAAACTACACCGTCACTGAGCGGGAACTGCTGGCTATCAAGGATGCCTTCCGAGAATGGCGTCATCATCTTCTTGGGGCCAAGCATCAGGTGTTAGTGTACTCTGACCATAGAAATCTTCAAGCATTCAAATCCATGAAATGCCTTACGGCCCGACAGGCCAGATGGCATGTCTTTTTTGCCCAATACGATTTCCAGGTCACATATCGTCCTGCCCGAGAACACGTTAAGTCGGACGCGTTGTCCCGTATGGGTGAAGAGGCGAAGGAAGAAGCACAAGTACAGAATCAGTTGTTGGCAGATCATGTAATATGTAGTTGTTCTGTTCAACCATCCTTAAAAACTGAAGTACAAGAGTGGGTAAAAGATCATCCACAAGTTATCCAGGATATGAATCTGGACGTACATAACGGTTTACCGTTCACACAAGGAGTGCTCTACCTACCGACGTCTTCATCGCGGAATAAAGCCCTCAAGTGGAATCATGATTCCTTGATCGCAGCCCATCCTGGACGGAAGAAAACACTAGAACTACTCAAAAGATGGTGCTGGTGGCCGTCCATGTCAAAAGATGTCATAGATCACGTATCAACTTGTTCTGTATGCATCCAATGTAAAAGCACTCCTGGTAAACCAGTGGGCTTACTCCAGCCCTACCTGTCCCTAACAAACCATGGGACATGATATCTATGGACTTTGTGGTAGAACTCCCACCAAACCAGGAATAGGATACCATATGGGTTGTAGTGGATTATTTCACTAAATTGGCTCTTTATATTCCCTGTATTGGTTTACCAACCGCTGCTGTTCTGGCTGACCTGTTCATCCGACATGTATTTTGTTTCTTTGGTCTACCGTCAGTAATCATTACGGACAGGGGCTCACAGTTTGCGTCACGCTTTTGGAGAGCACTAACCTCTGCATTACTGATTGATGATAGAATGTCCAGTGCTTATCACCCTCAAACTGATGTACAGACCGAAAGAGTCAACTGCAATATGGAACAATATCTGCGGTGTCTGTGTCTGCAGTACCAATCGGATTGGCTCACGGTCCTGCCGGCAGCTGAATTCGCCTATAACAACTCCTATCATAGTGCCATAGGCACTTCACCGTTCTATGCGCTTTATGGACAGCACCCCCGATCAATACCTTTGGATTCCAGCTTGTCTTTGGATACTCCTGCCGCAGGCCGTACCTTTCGTGATCTGAAGAGATTACAGAAGAAAGTGAGGCAGCAATTAGAGCAGGCTAAAAGACGCAACAAGTTCTATGCCGATGCTCATAGAATACCCGCACCCGTCTACAAGGCTGGTATGAAAGTATGGCTGTCCACTAAGAACTTGAGAATTCCAGGCAAAAAGAAATTATTGCCTAAGTACATTGGTCCGTATGTAGTGCTCCAAGTAATTAATCCGGCTGCTGTCCGTCTGGCTTTGCCACAACGATGGCGAGTGCATCCCGTATTCCACGTGTCACTCATTAAGCCATGTTCTGAAGCTACTAGATTGCCTGTCCGGCCTGTTGCTATTTCTGTGCGGGGTTCGGATGAATACGAAGTACAGGACATACTGGATATGAGACTACGTTCTGGTAGGCCGTTTTATCTGGTGGACTGGAAGGGCTATGGTCCCGAAGATAGGTCCTGGGAACCTCTTTCTAATATTCATGCTCCTGCTTTATTGAAGCGTTTTCACACGAGAAGGGGAGAGGTTGCCCCTTTGGGGGATGGCACTGTCATGCATGCTGGACGTGGTCCTACCTCCTACGCTCGTAGAACAGCTAGACCGTTCTATTCCAAATGGCGGTTGTTCGATACGTTGCCGGGAAAACGACATTTGCACTTTTCACGTCGCTAACTTCACGTGTATTCTGCTCGTCACGTGAACTACGGCATTACGTATTTAAGCAGCGTGGAAACTTCACTCGCTGCTTCTGATCGAATCATTTGGCGTTGTGTAGCTGACCCTCCGGTCTGCATCCTTGCAGGTTACTACAGCTACTTTTTGGGCCTTCTATAGCGTGTTTTCCGTCACACGCTGATTCCTGGAGCTGTTTGGTTGCGTGTAACTCCACACGCGCACGCTATCTTCAAGCGCTGCTGGCCGGGGCTGCGTGAATCCTGTTCGCGTGTAAATCCACACGTGCACGCTATCTTCAAGCGCTGCTGGCCTGGACTGCGTGAATCCTGCTCGCGTGTAAATCCACACGCACACGCTATCTTCAAGCGCTGCTGATCTGGACTGCGTGAATCCTGCTCGCGTGTCAATCCACACGCGCACGCTATCTTCAAGCGCTGCTGGACTGGACTGCGTGAATCCTGCTCGCGTGTAAATCCACACGCGCACGCTATCTTCAAGCGCTGCTGGTCTGGACTGCGTGAATCCTGCTCGCGTGTCAATCCACACGGGCACGCTATCTTCAAGCGCTGCTGGACTGTACTGCATGAATCCTGCTCGCGTGTAAATCCACACGCATATATTGCTCGCGTGTAAATCCACACGCGCACGCTATCTTCAAGCGCTGCTGGCCTGGACTGCGTGAATCCTACTCGCGTGTAAATCCACACGCACACGCTCTTTCCTTCGCGGCTGTACAGAACCGCGTGAACTTTGTTTATACCTCAAATCGAGCGCTATTTCCAACTCCTGCACCTGTGATATTAACAGGGGGATTGATTCATTTCTATACTTTACTCTACGTGGGAAGGAAGCTTTTCAAGGATAATTGGAAGGTGACAGTGAACAGTACTTTGGACGCTATCCTGTGGTGCAACAACCCGGTATCTAGCGTGAGCCTCGTTCCGTTCGGGATAAGCCTCCCTTACTAATCTTCCCTTCCTTGTCGTTTGTTCTACCTTGGATTCCTCAAGTGACTCTGCTGGATTCGTCTGCCCTAGACTCAAGGTCAGTGTGTGCATTCATGACATTTTCTATTCCATCATACCCAGGTTGGGGCAGTTATTCATGATACTTTATTTTGTTCTAGGCTGACTTCCTATACCTTACCCACGCCCTTTCCAGTGATCCATCGCTCTGCCTGTTTTACCGGTCAGAGAGTTGTATCATTTGGAAGGTCTTAACTTGACTTCACAACTATCAAAACGCGTGAACAGGGATCCGGAAGACCCTACCACCTGTATCCTTTTGAGTACCGTATCCTTTTCAGTTAATACTTTGGTGCTTTCTGACACTGAGGCAGATGTAGCACCAGGTGGCAGTACTGCAGCCATGGATACCATCAGGTTTCCGATTCAAATCTGGTAAGTTGGCTGGAAAATGTACTGTGTACTGTAAGATAGCCAGAAACACAATGAGAATGAGCTCTAGGGTGTGGCCTTTTATAGGGGTGCTTGTGCGCGGTTTGCGGACATGCGCGCTGTCCACGGACAGATCGAACACCAAAAAAAGGTTTAAAAAGTCTCAAAAAGTATGTAGAAACTCAGGATGACTATGTGGGACTTGTGCTATGGTGAGGTATTATTGAAAAATCTTTTGGATTGCTTGAAAAGGTAGTTTTAAATTGTTTGGGGACACGAACAGTGTTCGCAGTCAGAACACACGCTCAGCGTGGGTCCGGTCATATGATAGCTTCGCGAACATGTCCGCGAAGGTAGCTGGTGTCCGCAGGACATCAAATGCACTGAAACTGTTTTGCGCATGCGCGCTGGTGTTCTATGGACACTGTTCGGGTCCTGAAACTAATTAAAAGTGCGTCACAAGTGAAACGAACAATTACGGACAGGTGTTTGTTCTTAGGACAGTTTTAACTCACTTGCAAACAATACGGACAGGCATAGAATCCTCAGGACACCCCATTTTGTTTATTTGTGAACATCCCAGGACACTTGATGTGTTCTGAGAACAGTTTAAACATGCTTACAAACAGCACAAACAGATCTAGCGTCCTCAGGACACCCTGATTTTGTTTATTTTATGAATATTTTATGACACCGTGTGTGTTCTTAGGACAGATCCAGCTTGCCTCTGAACAATACGGACATGTGTAGCGTCCTTAGGACACCCCCATTATGTTTATTTACGAACATTTCAGGATACTGCCTGTGTTCTTAGAACAGTTTCAAATCGCCTGCGAAGAATACTGACAGATCTAGAGTCCTCAGGACACCCCCATTTTGTTTATTTACGAACATTTTAGGTCACAGCGTTTGTTCTTAGTACAGTTTCAGTTTGCCTCTGAACAATACAGACAGGCATAGCGTCCTCAGGACACACCCATTTTGGTTATTTACGATTATTTCATGACAACGCTTGTGTTCCTAGAACAGTTTCAACTCGCCTGCGAACAATACGGACAGGTCTAGCGTTCTCAGGACACCCCCATTTTGTTTATTGACGAACATTTCATGACACCATGTGTGTTCTTAGGACAGTTTCAGCTTGCCTCAGAACAATACGGACAAGTATACCGTCCTTAGGACACCCCTATTTAGTTTTATTTAAGAACATTTCAGCATACTGCCTGTGTTCTTAAAACAGTTTCAACTCGTCTGCAATCAATACGGACAGGTCTAGCATCCTCAGGACACCTCCATTTTGTTTATTGACGAACATTTCAGGACATTGCATGTGGTAGTTTGATTGCGGACATTCCGAACACCAGCTCTGTTCTTAGAACAGTTTCAACTTGCAGGCGAACATTACGGACAGATATAGGGCCTCATTACACGTTATGCGGTAAACCATGGTGCTATTAGCACCATGGTTGCCGCCGGTACCATACCGGTACCACCATGGAGAAAAGGGGAATTACCACCCCATTCCAAGGTTGGCGGGGCGGTAATTCCCCCTTTCTCCATGGCCCGTCCCCATTCCCATTTTTGCCCCATAAGGCTCAATGGGAATGCGGAAGGAGCTAATTACGGTACCGCAGTTTGCGGTATCGTAATTAGCACCAACGTCCCTTTGCGGGTCCCAACTTTAACAGCTGGTCTACACCAGCCATTAAGGTCGGGTCCCGCAAAGGGACCTCGTAGTAAGGCGGTAAGGGTTACCTGGTACCTGTGCCCTTACCGGTACCAGTAAACCCTTACCGCCTACCGTGTAATGAGGCCCATAGTGTCCTTAGGACGCTCCCATTTTAATTTCTTTACCGACATTCCGGACACTCGCGCTATCCGCGGACAACTGAACTGCTTTTTAAAAAAAGACAAGAAATGAATTAGGACACTATAATAATTTTACTTTATTTTATATGGATGTTACATTTATGACAGAGAAGGTGAGGTGGAAACTGAAACAAAAACAGGAGAATTGGGGGTTGCAATAGGATTTATATGAGGTGAAGAAGGGATGGAAGTCTCATCAAAACGTTTTGGTTCATGTAGAGGGTTTGGGGATAATTGACTGGGATATGGTGAGGGGGACAGGTACATGTGGGACAATGGTATGTAGTTGTTTCAAGTGATCCTCCACAAAGTTTTTTAAATTGTTAAAATTTGCCATGAGTAGGTCCATTTTTTCTTCTATGTGCTGAAGAGTTTTATCCAATACTTCTTTTTCTTTAGTATTTTCAATTTTTGTTTGGTCTTTACAAAAAAAAATGTATATGTTAAATGTATATAAAATAATATTTATTAATTGGTTTATATAGTAAAGTGTCTACAATAGGTTCACTATCTTCAGACATTTCCTCACGTGGGAAATGCTCCTCCAGCCACTCCAGAGTACTAGACATTTCTGTGAGAAAAAAAACATAATATCACTTTTTTTGTGTCTAATACAGAAAGTTTACAAATATATGAGTAAAATGCAGTACACTTACGAGCTTCTGGTAAGGTGTTCTTACTGGTCTGTAGATCTGCTGTTGCTCTTAGTTGTGGAGTTTCTGTGAGGTAATCATGTTGGAAGACTATCTTTCTTCTTTTGGTATATTCCATTTTAGAACATATTGTATTTAAATGAATGGTTAATGTGTTATATATATGGGTTACACTTCTTATTTCTTACTACATATAATGTGTATGTGTGCTGGTTTGCGAATTTGTAAAATGTTCATATGTTATGATGCAACAATTAAACATACCCCCCAGACTTTTTGGGTAGTGGTGCTGTTGTCCGCATATGTCCGCGGACATTAAAAGAGTTCACGGACATCAAATTCAGTAGAGGGGGTTCGGTATGTTCTATGTTACATGTACATAAAGTCAGAGATATTATTATTAAGTTGTGCTACTAAAACCCTATGAAATTCAGTAAAAAAACGTTTTTAAAGGGACGTTATGGTTAAGTTGCACTCTACTAAAAACCTATGAAATTCAGTAAAAAACTTTGTTAAAGGGATGTTATGGTTAAGTTGCGCTACTAAAAACCTATGAAATTCAGTTACAAAACGTTGTTAAAGCGACGTTGTAGTTCCAAGTAAAACCGAAAAACCCTTGAAATTCACCAGTTATGGTAAGCTAAGCAACCATAACTTGCGCCACCACCGTGCACTGCCCAGACTCACACCCACGACATCAAAGACGACATCACAAATGGCATTGATGACATCACTGATGACATCACATGTCCGTCTCCCTCTTTTTTCCTTTACTGACACATCTAGGCCAGTGGTTTTCTTAAGTAACAACTAAACATTGTAAACGTACGATATTTGTAGACTTATCCTTCAAGTATGTTCTTATAGTAATTCCCTTAGTGTCCAGTTATATCATATGAAACATATACATAGGGGAAGACACAAGCTTGAAAGACAGCAATCCTTTCTGTGCATGAAGATAATCAGTAGAGTTATCAGCACTTGATGATAGTTCTGTTGTTTTTTTTATTACTGTACTTTCCCTCTATATGCTCATATTTTTATACATTGTACTCACACTACTTTCCTTAGGGTCCAGTCACATCATGTGATACATATAAATAGGGTCATGCACCCAAGACCGAAGTTATAAGCACTGAGGTTAGAAGCCACCCTGGGTGTTATATGCTGTGGTGGTTGTGGCCAGGACCTAGAGTCTTGGGTGCATGGCCAAAGGCCATGCACCCAAGACCGAAGTTATAAGCACTGAAGTTATAAGCCAGGATGGGTGTGATATGCTGCGGTGGTTGTGGGTGTGATATGCTGCGGTGGTTGTGGCCAGGGCTTAGAGTCTTGAATGCATGGCCGCAGGCCGTAGGCCGTAGGCCATACACCCAAGACTCTAGGCCCTGGCCACAACCACTGCAATATATCACAGCCATAGATCACACCCATAGAATCGAATATCTATCAAATGTTTGAAATTATAACTACTGTTTCATTTGTTGAAATTCGATATATTTTTTTGAGGAGTTTGGTAACTGGAGGAAATATTCTTTTTCGATTTCTGTGATAAAAGAAAAGAGCATGTTAGTGTATATATTTTATAAAGACTTATTACATTGCATAATAGACATTTCAGCTTTTTTTTCGACCCTCATATTTAGTTTACAAACCAGTGTACTGTGCATTTTGCACAGTTTCTGTGTTTTGTTTTTCAAATTATTGGGTCTGTGGGAAAAAAAATCCATGTCGGATTAAAAAAACCCTTTTTTATGCTACAGTCAATTGTTTGTTTGTTTTCAGTGTTCACTTGTTGTTTCTGGCTAATGTTCTATCTGTTGGCTTGTTGCAGATTTTCGAAGCAGTTTGATACCTGTTGGCATATTCTAACTGTCTATTTTGTGTTATAATTTAGTGGTACTCATTTATCTTTTTGGTTGTTATAGAAGCTTAGGCCAATTAGATACCTGTTGGCATATTCTAACTGTTTATAGTTTTTTTATTGAATTTTTGTTAATGTTGAAGTACAGATTAGTTATAAAATTTTGGTTTTAAGAAGATTAAATAAGCGTTTGTAAGATTTGCTGGTAATCTCTGCTTTAGAGTAATAGTACTATCATTACATTCGAACCATCCACATTTCTTTTTTATATTTGCAGTGTAGTGACCTGCATTGGTTGTGGCTCCTGCGTGGTGGATTATACCTATTGTTGTGGACGTTTTCTTACCAAGAGATACTTGACCATTTGTGAATTCAGTCGGATTGCAGTTGTTTTTGGTACCATCTACATTGTAACGTAGAAGCAATAGTATTACGTAGTTACTATGTGTTTGTATTAGTAAGGTGGAGCGATTATCTGAATTGCAGGAAGAACATAATCTACCATGGTTTGCATTTTGTACAAGTTGCTGAAATGGAACAGATTCAGAATTAGGTATGGATACATACACAAAGCGCTCATTAAGGATTTGTTCCTTTGTCACATTGTTGCAGAGAGTGCATGTATGTTTCCACATGTATGAAATCTGAAAGATTTCATTTATAGGTATGTTTTTGTTTTACAGTACTTGTAGTAAGTACATTAGAAATTCTTGTGGATCTGCTTGTGAGTTTATAGTGAATTTCACCATTCCGGCACAGCAGTCCAATTCTTGTCTTATTCCTTGAACACTATACGTGTTGTCAGGATTGTTTGTTGCGTTTCTATGAAGGACTAACATTTGCAAACACAATTGGTTTGTACTGTGTAAGTAAATGTTGTCAACAATTGGTGGCAATTGAAATAGAATATTCATTGCTACATTTGCGTAGCAACTTACACCAGTTACATTTGAAAATTTGAATGGACCAGATAGTTCTGTGTCCAAGTCATTTTTTCGGAGTGTGTGTTGCTTCTTTGAAGAAGTACCTGAGTTACTTTGAGGGATAGGTTCTTCTTTGGTTGTGGTAATTGATGAAGTAGTAGCTTCTTTTACTCTCTTTAGAGGATTTGCAGTCATATCCTGTTGCATTTCTGTTTGAATTTGTTTTCTTTTACAAAGTTTTCCTTTTTGTGGAACAGGATATGTTTTTTAGATGCGGGGTGTATAGTGAACGTATGTCACGTCTCCCGTTGCTCGCCCCATTAAGAATCACACGATCACACGCCTCACACCACACCTAACCACAAGAACAGTCCCTGCACATAGAAAGAACCAGCAGTTTGCCTGGCGTAGGAGGACACCAGACTGCAGCCCCGGCGTCTACCGTCCTTTGTTTCGCTGGCAGTTGCCATGGAGGTGCACTCACGCTGGTCACGCCCACGGAGACTCCCACGGCAACCCCGAACATCCGGCGTCCCGTGACCACGTGATCACGTCACATCTCACACGTCCATGGGACACATCACGTGACTACTTAATCAGTTTAAAAGCATCTTGGCAACGTCGGTACAGCGCTTCACAGCTGATCTCTTGAGGGATTGTTTAGCGCTCTGGTTTACCTGTTTATGATCACGGATTTTGCGACCTCGGACTGTTCTTCGGATTTGTCTTGCCTGCCCCTCGGATTTCTGTCTCTTGGATTCCACCTTGTTTCCCCGGCTCCTTGATCTTGGAACTCTCTCTTGGACTGCCTTTGGATTATCCTCTCTGAACCTAGAATCTTGGAACTTGGTTTTGAACTTCTTGCCTTACTGGTCCATCTACATCAGACCCAGGTGTGACTCATCTACGAGCCGTGCAGAACGCCTCTTTCACCACTATCAGCAATCTGTGGTTCTCATCACGTTTAGGACCCCACTTACAACACTCCTGGGTAAGCCTTGTTAATACTGATTGTTACCCGTTACCCGTACCAATTGCACTGCTCTGTATAACCATTAACCATTGCCTTGCAGCGGTCAGGGGTCCTTCCGGCGTTCCTGCTACCTGATTGACGGCTCAACACACCTGTGGCCTCAAAGATTGCACAGACAGTGTATCCTTTCTGTCTGTGCGGTACTTGGGGACGGAGGTACAATAATCTGCACGACCATCAAGATCAGAACAGACTGTGAAGCCTTCCTGGCTGTCCAGATTATGGATACCTCCTCCGGGGACCCTGTGGCCGCTCTAATGCAAGCGGTTGCGGCCCTTAGGACCGACATGGCTGCAGCAGCAACGGCCATCCACCATAGACTCGACGCTCTACAAAGCACACGTGCCCCTTAACCCGCAGATGCCGAGTTCGGCGACCCCACCCCCCCAGCTCCACCTCCGCCCACAGCACCCACAGTCCCCACTCCAGTGGTCCTTCCAACCTCCTTTCCTCTTGCTGCCCCCGAACGCTATCAGGGGGATCCCAGGAAACATCGTACCTTCCTCAACCAGTGCAAACTTCACTTCTTGTGTAGACCCCAGCTTTTTCCCGACTATGTTACCAAGGCAGCTTTCCTTCTTTCTCACCTGTCAGGTGTAGCGGCCATTTGGGCGAACCCATTACTAGAGAGCGATCACCCTGCCCTGTACAATTTCGACCTACTGGTGACAGAGATGGCAAAGGTTTTTGACACCAGGTATAAGGCACAATCCCGAGACCTGGAATTGCTTGATCTTACACAGGGAAAACAAACTCTGATTGATTACATCACCCGTTTCAATCAACTGGCTGCAGAGACCTCGTGGCCTGAAGAAAAGAAAGCCATAGTGTTCTACCGTGGTCTCTGTAGCCACATGAAAGACGCTCTTTCTGTAGTACCGGCTCTCCCCTCAGTCTTCCCTGAGTTAGTAGACCTGGCTCTACAGGTTGACGCTCGCAGGTCCGAGAGGAGAGCAGAGACGGCTTTTTCCAATCAGACACTCCCAGCCCCGTCCGTCTCTGCTCCAGAACCCATGAAAATCAGCGGGATCCGAAGTCCCATCACCCAGGCCGAACGGGACCGTCGGAGAACCGATAACGCCTGTTTCTACTGTGGTACTTTAGGGCACTACGTTAAATAATGTCCCCGCCGCCCTAAAAATAAAACATCGGATTTTCAGAAGGCTCGCCCCTAAGTATAGGGGTACGGGCGAGTCCTTCTCTGACCCCCAATGAACCTGTATTTGGTCCCATCAGACCAATTGCAGTCCAGGCCCAGTTGAAACCAGCCGGAGATTTGGCACACTCAGTACAGATAGTGATCGACTCCGGGGCCACTGGCTGCTTTATTGATATCTCGCTGGCTCACGACCTTAATCTACCCTTGATCAAGAAAAAGTACCCGGAGCCGGTACAAGCGGTCGATGGTACTTCACTTGTCTCTGGTCCCATTGAATACCAGACCGCTCCCATGTTAGTGTTGATTCAGGGCACGCACCAAGAGACGCTAGCGTTTGATCTCATTTCCACTCCGCAGTTCGGTATCATTTTAGGCATTCCGTGGCTCAAACAGCACAATCCCTTGTTTAATTGGGGCAATGGGCAGGTCACATTTGAATCTGAAGTTTGTCAACACTTCTGTTTGATCGAGTCCACTACGATTCCATCCCCGGCCACTGTCCTTGGGGCTATGGCCTCCGCCAGCCTTGAGGAGACAGATCCATCTACGAACGCCCCACACACTGTGGGGGCCAATACAGCTGGGATCCCCGCTGTCTATCATGAATTCCGAGAGGTGTTTGACAAAGTCACGGCAGAAGGCCTACCACCACATCGACCCTATGATTGCCCCATTGATTTGGTTCCTGGGGCAACTATACCAAAGGGCAGGATATACTCCTTATCTCCATCGGAAGAGTTGGTACTCAAGGAATACATCCAACAAGCCCTACGTTTAGGTCACATACGACCCTCTAGCTCTCCAGCTGCTAGTCCGATCTTTTTCGTGCCCAAGAAGGAGGGCGACTTACGTCCCTGTGTTGATTACAGACGTTTGAACACTGTTACCATAAAGAATCGGTATCCTTTACCCCTCATCTCCACGCTTCTAGACCGATTGACCAAGGCATCCATCTTTACTAAGTTGGATCTTCGGGGGGCGTACAACTTGGTTCGTATGCGTAGCGGAGACGAGTGGAAGACGGCATTTTGTACTCGACAAGGGCTGTTCGAGTATACTGTAATGCCTTTCGGTCTCTGCAATGCTCCTGCTACGTTCCAACGCTTTGTTAATGAAGTATTCTCTGACGTCTTAGACGTTTTTGTTGTGGCCTACCTAGACGATATATTGATATTTTCATCCTCACTGGAGGAACACATAGGCCATGTCACAGAAGTCCTAACTCGACTAAAAAGACATTCCTTGTACGCCAAACCCGAGAAATGTGTGTTTCTTACTAGGGAAGTAGAGTTCCTAGGCTTTCTTATTACACCTGGAGGTCTATCCATGAACATGTCCAAAGTACGTGCCATCATCGACTGGCCAGCTCCAACTTGTCTCAAACAGCTCCAGTCGTTTCTGGGCTTTGCTAACTTTTATTGGCGTTTTATTGCCGGTTTTTCATCCATTGTTTCACCACTGACTGCCTTGACCAGTCCTCGGGTCCAGTTTTGTTGGACCTCAGAACATCAGCGTTCTTTTGAGACACTCAAAGCTAGATTCACCACAGCTCCTGTACTACAGCATCCAGAACTCCTGTTTGTTGTGGAGGCCGATGCCTCTTCCTTTGCATTAGGCGCAGTCCTCTCCCAACCCTGTCCCTCCACGGGTCAGTTGCACCCCGTAGCATTCCACTCAAGGAAATTCACACCTTCCGAGTCCCACTACACAGTCACCGAGAAGGAATTACTGGCTATTAAGGATGCACTACTGATCTGGCGACACCATCTCATTGGGGCCAAACATCAAATCGTGGTTTACACAGATCACAAAAACCTGCAGGATCTGGCCTCCCTTAAGTGCTTGAACAGCAGGCAAGTGCGTTGGCACCTGTTTTTTGCCGCCTATGACTTTGTGGTGAAACATAGACCAGGCCTTTCACATGGTAAGGCCGATGCTTTATCCCGCTTGCCCGGAGGGGATTCTTTGCCCCTATATCCAGATACTCTTCTAAACGAAGGTCATGTCATATGCATGTGTACTCCTCCTCCTTCCATGCTAACTCTCATCCGACAGTGGGTTTCACACCATCCACAAGCACTAGCAGAATGGGATTTGGTACTCCAGGAAGGGTTGCCCTTCATACAAGATAAGCTATTCCTCCCCACTAGCGATGTACGTAACCAGGCACTTGCTTGGTCCCACGACGCAGCCATCAATGGGCACCCTGGACAGCACCGCGCCCTGGAGTTACTGAAGCGATGGTGTTGGTGGCCATCTATGAGGCGCGACGTTCAACATTATGTAAACACTTGCTCCATCTGTGCACAGTGCAAGACACGCAGGGGTCATCCCGTGGGTCTCCTTCAGCCCCTACCTATTCCTCCCAGACCATGGCATATCATCTCTATGGACCTCATTACAGATTTGCCTCGCAGACAAGGGTACGACTCCATCTGGGTGGTGGTCGATTCCTACACAAAGATGGCCTGTTTCATTCCTTGTCATGGGATTCCCTCAGCCCCTGCTCTGGCCCAACTATTCTTCAAGTCGATCTTCTGTCTTTTTGGTCTTCCACAAGTCATTGCATCCGATCGCGGTCTGCAGTTCACATCCCGTTTTTGGCAGGCCCTTACCAAGATCCTTCGCATTGATGCCCGCTTCTCCTCAGCCTACCACCCGGAGAGCGATGGCCAAACCGAGTGGGTGAACCAGGCCCTCGAACAGTACCTGCGCTGCCTGACCCTTCAGTATCAGGATACATGGCTGAACCTGCTCCATTTGGCCGAATTCGCATACAACAATGCCTGGCATTCCTCCACCGGGTTTTCACCCTTCTATTCACTCTATGGGCAGCACCCTTGTTCTCTCCCTCTCCCCGATTTTTCTTCCTCCTCCACTCCCGCCGCCAATTTCTGTGCTCGTGATCTGCATTCTATCCATGCCCAGACACTGGTCCATTTGCGGGAAGCCCAGGCCTCTATGAAAACCAAGGCCGACAAAAAACGGGTGGCGGCTCCTGTTTATCGGGTTGGGGACCGTGTTTGGCTGTCAACTCGCCATTTGCGGATCCCTGGTTGCCGGAAACTGTTGCCCCGATTTGTCGGTCCCTACAAGATTTCACATGTTCTGAACCCGGTAGCCCTACGGCTCTCTATTCCCTCTACCTGGCATATCCACCCGGTGTTCCACACTTCCCTACTCAAACCTTGTCTTTCTACCACCCGGATGGTCCAATCTCCTGCCCCTGTCTCTGTGTCCTCCCCGGATACATATGAGGTCAGTGCTATTCAGGGTTCTCGTCTCTGCAGGGGTCGCGTCCAGAATCTGGTTGACTGGTTGGGGTATGGCCCTGAAGAACGCTCCTGGGTTCCCTCCCGGAACGTCCATGCCCCGCGTCTGGTTGCTCGCTTTCATCGGGATAAACCGTCCAGCCCACGGGGTCGTGGGCCTTTGAGGGGGGGCTCTGTCACGTCTCCCGTTGCTCGCCCCATTAAGAATCACATGATCACACGCCTCACACCACACCTAACCACAAGAGCAGTCCCTGCACATAGAAAGAACCAGCAGTTTGCCTGGCGTAGGAGGACACCAGCCTGCAGCCCCGGCGTCTACCGTCCTTTGTTTCGCTGGCAGTTGCCATGGAGGCACACTCACGGCTGGTCACGCCCACAGAGACTCCCACGGCAACCCCGAACATCCGGCGTCCCGTGACCACGTGATCACGTCACGTCTCACACGTCCATGGGACACATCACGTAACTACTTAATCAGTTTAAAAGCATCTTGGCAACGTGGGTACAGCGCTTCACAGCTGATCTCTTGAGGGATTGTTTAGCGCTCTGGTTTACCTGTTTATGATCACGGATTTTGCGACCTCGGACTGTTCTTCGGATTTGTCTTGCCTGCCCCTCGGATTTCTGTCTCTTGGATTCCACCTTGTTTCCCCGGCTCCTTGATCTTGGAATTCTCTCTTGGACTGCCTTTGGATTATCCTCTCTGAACCTAGAATCTTGGAACTTGGTTTAGAACCTCTTGCCTTACTGGTCCATCTACATCAGACCCAGGTGTGACTCATCTACGAGCCGTGCAGAACGCCTCTTTCACTACTATCAGCAATCTGTGGTTCTCATCACGTTTAGGACCCCACTTACAACACTCCTGGGTAAGCCTTGTTAATACTGATTGTTACCCGTTACCCGTACCAATTGCACTGCTCTGTTTAACCATTAACCATTGCCTTGCAGCGGTCAGGGGTCCTTCCGGCGTTCCTGCTACCTGATTGACGGCTCAACACACCTGTGGCCTCAAAGATTGCACAGACAGTGTATCCTTTCTGCCTGTGCGGTACTTGGGGACGGAGGTACAATAATCTGCACGACCATCAAGATCAGAACACTATTGTATTCTAAAATGCAAGGAATATCAACGTTTACTTTACATGCATCAAAGTTGATTAGAAATAGACCCTGTGTACCGAAGCCTGATAGTGCTACGTAGCTTATGCCTTCTTTAAAGACTGTGTTACCAATATCTATCAATGCTTCGTCTAGGGTAAGACCTTGGGATTTATGAATGGTGACTGCATATGCAAGAGTTAGAGAAAATTGTTCTCTGCGTACATACATGTCTTTGAAGAGAAGGAATCAAACTGTTGAGCGCCCTATTCTTTTTACTTCTGAAAGTTTGTCAAAGAGAATATTGACAAATTGAATATTGTTGTCACGTGGGTATGTTTGAAAGCCAACAACTGTACCCAGTGCTCCATTTACTAGTCCTTGCTCCACGTCAAGGTTACGTTTAAGCATTACTCTACAGTTTAAGGATCATTTTAATATTTTCTCCAAACCAGCTGTGTTGGAGATAGAATTTTTTAAGGTATTTAGTCTTGTTGTGGCTTGTTGACACATGGGTAGTGTCATACCATGTACGTCCAGTTTGTCTGTGGAGCAAATTTCAATTATTATTTGCATTTCTTTTTTCAACATTGTTTCATTGAATTTGGGACAGCTTACAAGAGTTGGCATTAAGGACATACAATTGACACTTTTGTGCGCTAATTGTTCCATAACATCAGTATCACATGAGTTATCGCCATAAAATGCATGGATGTGCCAGTTTTTTAATATTGCTTGTGCTTCTAGAGATAGTACACCAACTCTAATACTTTTTAAAATGTTGGCGTAAGTGAGGTCTGCAGATTGGCGCATGTTTTCTGTTAATTCTCTGTATTGGAAATGTTGCCAAAGGTTGACATTTCCTATGCTGCTACGGCAGAGTTTGTGTCCTAAGGTTTTAAAAATAGGTTCACCTTTCACTGGTGTCAACTGAAGATCTCCGAAAACAATAATGTGTTTTCCTCCAAAGAGTTCTTCGTAGTTTGTTTTAAGTACTTCTTGCAATCTGAGGTGAATCAAAGCCAACATTAGGTTGGAGACCATGCTCACTTCATCTATTAGTAGCATTTTCATTTGTTTGAATACTCTGCGTAGTTCCATTGCAGCTTCTGTAGAAAGTTTGTAATAGTCTAATTTGTTTTGGTGTTCTACTGGAAGGAGTAGTAATCGGTGTAAAGTGACACCGCCTATGTTGTAGGTAGCTAAACCTGTGGGGTCAGTTACAACAGCTGACAATTTGTTGTTTTTCAGTTGTTGAAGGAACTTTCTGATGATTTTGATTAAGAATGTTTTGCCTGAACCAGTTTCACCACTGACGTATAGCAGTATAGGTTTGAAATGTTGGCAGGTACATTCTTTATTTTTGTGTTGTACACCATGTGCAATTTCTTTTGTTACTTCTTCACAAATGGTGTGCTGGTCTTTGTTAAGTTTTGATTGTAGTACAGTTAAGTCTTCTGTATTTTCTTCATAGTGGCACATGGGGCCTCATTACGACTTCGGCGGTAGCCATGCCGAAATCGGGTCCGGGTTACCAGAATGGGGAATTACCGGGCAATTCCAAGTTTGGAGGGCCTGGTAATTCCTCCCTCCAGGAACCCGAGCCCGGACCTTCCCCATTCCCATCTGAGCCCCCATAGGGCTCAATGAGAATGGGAGAGGGTGCAAACAACGGGACAATTACGAGCGGCCCATTGTTTGCTCTCTCTTCCCCTCGCGGGACCCGGTAAGGACGCATGGTTTGACCAGGCGTTACTTACCTGGTCCCGCGGGGGGAGCTTGTAATGAGGCGGAACGGGTTTAAAGGGTCTGCCTCCTTTAGCAGAGCCTGTTAACCCATTCTGCATCAGTCGTAATGAGGCCCATGGTGTTTTCTACTTCTGTCATAGCTAATTCTGCCTCATTTGCTATTAGTGGCTGTCCCAGTGGTTCTTGGCTTCCTGTTACAGAAGGTTGACTACTGTTGGAAGTGTCCTTATCTAGTTTGGCCTTGAGTTCTTTTTCGTGTTGCTGTTCATTGTGCAACATTGTTTTGTACTGCATAAAGTTCACATCGGTGATAGTGCTTTCATTTGCTTTGAAAGCGTCTTCATAGCAGTCATAGTTATCTAGTATCTCTTCTTCTTTTCTCCATGGTTTAAAAAGTTGTAGCAGGGCCATGTAATATAGTTCTTTCTTTTGAGTTTTTAATGACAATTTGATATGATTAATTAAGCTTTGTTTGGTAAGTTTCACTAAGCTGCCTTCACAATCTGTCACTCTATATCTACTTTTTTTCATCAGGTTTTATATTATTTGTGTATGCAAAGTTTTGGGCTATGTGGTATAGACACATGGTTTCCAAAGTGGTACTCCTGTTCAGGTAGTATGTGTCTAGTAAATTGTTTTTCAAAATGTCATTGGGATCATTTTTGGCTATTGTTTCTATGTCCTCATATGATGTGAGGACTCTTTTTCTAGATTTAGCAGGCCATACTATATTTTCAGATTTTCCATACAAAGCAGTACCGGTTAAACGATCTGCAGCTTCATAGGTGCCACATTCTCTATGAGAGAGCATTTTTATGCCTAAACTGTACAATTTCTGAGATAGTGTTTTGTCTGATGATAGGTCATTCCAGAGGTCTTGAAGCTCTGTTTTTTCTGCTTTTGTTACGTAGGCTGTAAAATACCGTGCAACTGCAGTGGAATTGTCTGCAATGTACTGCACATCTATGTTTACATTTCATAAGAGGGCAATGATTGCATTGTAATGATATATTTTGATTCTTCTGTTCTTTTTATGTAATACATGTTCTTAGGTGATTTACCTTTAACACTGTGTCTAACTGAAGACATGAAGTTGTTCACTTCACCTGTTTCTGTAACTGCTCTAGGGAAACCAAAGCGGCATTTGGTGTAGTGATTCCCTTTGTTTTTGTATTTGCGATGACAATATTTGCCACATTTGTGTCTTTGAAATGATACAATTTGTACATGAAGGTCACTATGTCTCGCTTGTGAAGGGATTTCACAAGTGACATATTTTTGGATCAACTGCAAAACAGTGGCATCACTGTCCTGACCACATTTAGGAGCATCTTTAATCCATAAAAACATGTGGATATGTGGTGCTCCTCTGGCTTGGTATTCTTTTCTACAAAAGAAGTGTGGCACTTCTCCGAGGGGAGGAACAGTTTTATTACAAATAAAGTGCAGCATAGCAATGAAACGATGGTGGAAATATCTTGAAACATTAACAGGATCTAGAGAGCAAAGTTCTCCAGGTGTTAGTATATCTATGTTTGTTTTGTTTTTGTTTGATATGCGTAGGAATTCATGTAAATCTTCCCATGCATATTCTGCACAATTTAATGTAACAAACCAAGTGGGTGGTCCAAGGTTTCTGATCATACAACATACATCTCCATGAAGTCGGAACCAGTATTCTTTTGTACCACGCATGTTTGCAAACAGATTAATAATGCTTGATTGTAAAACCTCATCTTATTCTTGCACTTTTTGTATTAATTGCGTAGCTGACATATTTTGAAAGTGGGTTCCCGATTTCAATATGTGTGCAACTCCGTAACATAGAGTTGCTAGTTCACTTTCAAAGAGTAGGTGGAATATGTATTCCACATTTTGTCTAAATCTGGGATCTTCAGAATACATTCGTAATTAGCAGTATTCTGATGCTGTTATCTGAGTAGGTCTATCATCGTACCTTCCTCCATTGCTACTAGGAAATAGTAGAGGAAAGCACGTGCTTCTATACTTTTTTCCCATATGCTCGTTGGTGATCCTTTGCTTTGTCGCATTTGGTATGTTTCTAGTGCATCAGCTTTGCTGTCATTAGAGTATAATGGATGAATTGTACAATGGTCTAAAATATTGGATACTGCAGCAGGATCTAGAAGTTCAAATTGACCAGTTTCTGGTGACTCTTGAATTATTTCAGTTGTTTCCCTTAAGTTTTCTTCAATATTTATTTCTTTGTAGTATTCATTATTGTCTTTTAGATATTGCAAGGCTTGTCTAACTTTGTGTAAGTCCACGAGTTGTTGCCAAATGTTTTTGTCTTTTGTTGGTACACCATTTACTAAAACAATTAAAGATTGCTCTATTGGATGTTGCACTCCTAGAATGTGCACATCTTCAGTCAGATCTAATGGTAAATAAACTACTTTGCCACAAATGCCTTTTACCAATTCAGAGGGAGGTAATTTTGCTGTTTTTGGTTGAAGGCGTATTATTGTTTGAAATGGGTGCACTGTTTGAATTATGATGCTCTCATATAAATTGAGTTGTTGCAGGGGTTTTGGTAGTGGGAATAACTTATAAGTTATTTGTGATAGCTGTTAAGACGGTTTTCTGAACTCTGTCCTGGTGGCGCAGAAGTTCAGAAGGCCAACCTAATTACTTGGAACAGGGTAACCTCTGGACAAGCCAGACCAATCAAGGTAGCGATTGCGGCGGTCAAGACTAGGTCTCAAGAGGGGTGAGGGTGACTGAAAGCCCGCAGTGAGCACACAAAGCAAGAGCGCTTACAAACTACTCCAAACAGTTGTTATATCAAAAATATAAACACATTTATTTTAAGGCCTTTAAAACAACGACCGTAGCGAGAAAATCACAATATCACAATATTAAACCAACACATACCATATCAACACAATATATATACAAATACACAGTCGCAAGCGTTTAAAGCACAAAATATGTAGTCCACCTGCCAGGGAAGGAAAACAGGCAGTGCGATAATGCTTTCGACTCAGTTCGCCTTCATAGGCACCTAACTAGATGGAAGTCCGAGCCCTGCGAAGAGTGGAGCCTTGTGCTCAAAGTACCTGCCACGCCGGTGCCAACGGGCAAAAGGGGAAGCTCTTCGAAGGAGGTCAGGCAGTTCGGGTTAGTGCACAGCAGAAGGAGAACAGGTTCCGGAACTCAAGCGCAGCCTCCACAGCGGGCAGAAGCAGAGCGCGAGCGCGGCAAAAGGGTGCTGTTTTTACACAGCAGGGAAAAGCAATGGGATACTGCAGGAGGGCGACCAGATCCTAGATATACTACTCACCGGTCCCCGAAGCAAGCAGACCCAGGCTTCTCCACGATAGTTTCAGCAGCTGGCAGGTTCAGAAGAGCAGGGAACGCTTTGTAGTCGTGTAGAGTAAAAAGACGTCCCAATCGACGAAACCGGCACAGTTTTGTTGCCGCACAGGACAACGGAGCGGCCGTGTGTATTCGAGCCAAATGAACCCTCCTCCCTTCAGACCTGGGGACGCCAAGCGTACGAAGCGTGGGAGAGGGACAAGGACTCGCAATACAACACAACCTGGCGGCGGTTGCAGAGCCAAACCCCTTTGTAAGCTGGTCAGTCAACTGGATGGCCCAGAGACGCTTCCGAAGGCTTACTTGGCAGGAGATGGTTGAAGATGCCGGGAATAGCTGTTCCTGCTATTCCAAAGGTCGAAGCACCAGTACAGGCCTTCTGGTTCGATCAAAGGAGGACAGGGGCTCTCCGGACGACAGCAGTGCAAAGGAGGATTCCTTCAGCGGGTCACCAGCGATTCCTCGGTCCAGCCTCGTAGTTGCAGGATACTTGGCTCCTGTATTCCTTCGTTCGTGAGAACTCAGGAGATCGACCTGGTAGTGGTGTTTCCAGCCCCCTCTTATCCACGGTTCCCTTCGCGCCAAAACGGAGGGGAGCCAATGGGAGATCCGCTCACCAAAACACATACCATACGTGGACCAATCATGGACCACGGTGGTCCCAGGCATTCACACCACCCTAGACTCTCTGGCACCCAGGATGTGTATTGGGACCAGACATCCCAGCCCACACCCTGGAGGCACACAAACGACATGTAGAAGCCCGCGAAAGCAACCACGTTTCGCGGGAAAGTACATGCCCAAATAAGGAAGGCCCCGGGTCGCCGGACCTGGGGAAGGTGAAGGGAGCAAGACGGTCAGTGGACAAGACAAAGGAGCCTCGCGGCCTGGCCATTTTGGGAGCCAGGCCACCATTTTGGGTTCAGTGCAAAAACGTGCTCAGAACGCCAAAAGGAGCTGAAAATAAACAAAACGATCGCTGCCACCATTCGAGTCCCTGAATGACTTGCACCGATCAAATACCATCCTAAAAGAGTATCTAGGGCCTGTAGAAGGCTAGAGACCCAAGAGAGCTGTAACTTAGCTTACAGTGCCCTCTTGTGTCGTGTTGCACTAAAGCTGCGACACGATAAAAGAAACTACGGGAAACCACGTTCCCCGGTACTGACTGTCTTAAGGGCATGTCAGTTTCCCCGTAAGAAAGGAGCGAAAGCCCAGAGGAGTGCGGCAGAAGGCTGTACTTCTCTGGCAAAGTCAAGAACAAGGTTAAAAACAATAGCAAAAAGTTTAGGGGTTGCCACATGGAAGGAAAATTCCCTACAATAACGAAATCTTTCCTAACACTCGCCCCTCCCAGACTATGGACAGGGGGAACTAATCCACCCCTGGATGAGTCTCTTGTTCAGGTCGGTTAAACATTCTGGACAACCCATCAGCATTGCTATGTTGGACACCTGGTCTATGCTCAATAGTGAAGTCGAAGCCTTGAAGACTTATGGACCACCTAAGCAACTTTGGATTCTCCCCCTTCATGTTCATTAGCCACTTTAACGGCTTATGGTCAGTCTGCACAGTGAAGTGGGTCCCATAGAGGTAGGGCCTCAGCTTCCTTAGGGCCCACACAACAGAGAAACATTCTTTCTCTACCGTGGACCACCTGAGCTCTCTGTCCTTAAGCTGGCGACTAATAAAACCGATAGGGTGTTCCTTACCCTTCTCATCTACTTGTGATAGTACAGCTCCTATCCCAGTGTCAGAGGCATCCGTCTGCACGATAAAAGGTCTTTGATAATCAGGGGCCCTTAGGACAGGGGCCTGGCACAAGGAGTCTTTTAAGCCATTGAAGGCCTTCTCACACTCGTCAGTCCAAGTTACCTTCTTGGGTTTCTTCGGAGTTGTGAGGGCAGTCAGAGGAGCAGCTATGGTGCCATAGTCTGCCACAAAAGTGTGGTAAAACCCTGTGAGTCCTAAGAAGGCTCTCACTTGGGTTTGCGTAGTGGGGGTAGGCCAGTCTTGTACTGCTTGTACCTGACTGAGTAGAGGCTGTCTCCTCCCTCCACCTACTTCATGTCCAAGGTAAACCACTGAGCCTTGTCCATTTTGGTGAGGGGCCACTCGGGCACCCTCAAAGGAGCTATCTGAAGGACTGCTTTTGAACAGGTCGGGGAGAGGTTCAGACTCCTCTTCCTCAACGTCTGAAGCCAATAGCAGTGCTGCGATTTCGCCGCTTGGGACGAAAGCCTTCAGCCTATTCACGTGAAACACTTGTGGAGCCTGTCCAGGCCTTCCAAGGTCCACTGAATAGTTAACCTCACCCAGGGGCTCCACCACTGGGCAAGGACCTGACCATTTATCCTGTAAAGCTCGAGGCCTTATGAGATTCATGATCAGGACTTGCTGACCAAGTGTAAAGTTGATGAGGGAAGCTTTCTGGTCGTACCAATGTTTCACCAGCGCTTGCCCTGCCTTCAATTTATCACTAGTCAAGCCCATCAGAAGTACCATCCGTTTTCTGAGCCCTAGCACATAATCAACTACATTGGTAGTAACAGGGGGAGTGGGCATCTCCCATCCCTCCTTGACGATGGCTAAGGGTCCCCGTACGGGATGACCAAACAGAAGTTCGAAGGGGCTGAAGCCAACACCCTCCTGTGGTACCTCTCGGTAGGCAAACAGTAAGCATGAAACCAGAAGATCCCATTTTCTTCTCTGAGGCTCCTCCAGAGCCCCAATCATGCTCTTTAACGTCCTGTTAAAACGCCCCCCCAGACCATTGGCCTGGGGGTGGTATGCAGAAGAGAACCTGTAGGTGACCCTACATTCTATCCACATAGCCTGCCTATACTTCGACATAAAGTTGCTGCCATCATCCGGCACAACTTCTTTAGGGAAGCCAACCCTAGTAAACATGCCGAGTAAAGCTTCTGCAACTGGCTTGGCAGTTACAGTTGTAAATGGGACGGCCTCAAGATACCGGGTTGCATGGTCGACCAGCACCAGGATAAACCTATTGCCTGAGGATGTTTGCGGGTCAAGGGGACCAACCATGTCGATCCCTACCCTTTCAAATGGTACCCCCACTACTGGGAGCGGTACCAACGAAGCCTGGATTGTCGCGCCAACCTTACCAGACAACTGGCAGGCGGCACAACTCCTGCAGTGACTTTCTACTTGCTCCCCCATCTTGGGCCAGTAGAAGTGCATGGATAACCTTTGCTTGGTCTTCCTCATACCGAGGTGACCAGCAAGGGGAACTTCATGCGCCAACTGCAGGAGGAAGGGCCTAACAGCAAGGGGAACCACCAGCCTCCTATGGTCTACTTCTGTAGACTCTGTGGGCTCACTATACAGGAGTCCACCTTCCTGGTAAATCCTATGCATCCCAGGAGGTTCACCCTCAAGCTGGGAGCAGGCCTGTCTCCTTAGGCCTTCCAGAGATGGGCACTCACGTTGGCCTTTACTGAATTCGTCCCTATCAGGACCTCCTTCAACTAACAAGTCTTTTAGTTCAGGATGATCGTTGGGGTCGAATACTTCAGGCATCGCCACCTCCTCGTCAGGCCCGGGCGATTGACCAACTTCCTCCACCGCACTGGTAGGCGAGCTCGGGGGAATATTCTCTTTCCCTCGTTTTGACTTGTAGACTCCTTTCGCCTTGGGTTGCCCCTTCGGCTGGGGCGGCGTATTGGACTTGGCCAATGCTGCCCGTGCTTGAGACCGTGTGTAGGGTCGTTCGGCAGTGTCTCCTACGAGCCCTAAAGCTCTGAGATCATTACCTAATAAGACCTTTCCCGGGACGTTTCTCTGAATGCTCAATGGAATCCTGACTGCTGTACCATTTAAAGTAAGATTTACAGGTATTACTGGAAACATACGGAGGGGGCCGTCAGCCAACTTAGTGGGCATCAGAGTAGCTCTGGCAACTTCCTCTGAGTCTACCAAGGTAGAATCCACTACAGTTCGACTGCACCCACTATCCCTAAGAGCTGGAGTATCCACTCCATTGATCAGCACACTGTCTTTAAAGTAGTGCTTGGTATTATCCGGAATCCTAGCATACGCCTCTGCGACTTTAGGCTCCCAGGAACCCAGGGACACTAAAACTACCTCGGCCTCTATTCCGCTGGGAAATGAGTCCGAGGAGAAGGATGCTCCTGTAATCTCCTCTTCCTCGTAGGAGGAGAAGGCCAGATTAGCGGAGTGGACCCCCAAAGGTCTAACCTTACACCGGGGATCCCCCTTCACATGGTCAGTTGCTCCACAAGAAAAACAAGCCCCAGTGGGTCTGTTTACGTAGGGAGGCTTATTGTAACCAGAGTTCTGTTTCGGAGGCGCACCTCCACTACCCTGTGAGTTCTCTTGTGTCTTACCCTTGTTTTTCTTTTTGTGGCCCTTTTGGGAAGAAGATTTAGCAGATTCCCCACCCTCCATATCTTTGGACTTTTTCCCCTCCTCCTGCTTACCAGGATGAGTTTTGTCCTTATGGGACACTCGATGTGACACCCATAAGTCTGCTGCAATGGCCAGCTTCTTAGGATCTATCTCCTTCGAATCGGCCAAATGCTGCTTAAGCTCCGGGGAAGAAGAAGCAAAAATGTGTTCCAGCATGACAAGATTTATCATGCCGTCGAAGGTAGAAACCTTATAGCCTTCGACCCAGCCAGTTAAGTTTTTCAAAGATTCAGCGACATAAGATACCCAAGTACCACCTTCCTTTTTCTTATACTCTCGAAAACGCTTTAAATATTGGGCCGGAGTCTTCCCAAACTTTAAAATGAGAGTCTGCTTTAACATTGCGAAATCAGCCCGCTCAGCCTTCGACATTTCCATAATGGCACTACAGCCAGAATGGGGCAGTCTACTGAGCAACCACGCAATCTTATCAGCATTGTCAACTTCCTGGACCTCGCATGCATACTCAAACGCATTCAGCCAGTCCATAATGTCATTCCTCTCTTCATACACACTGAGCAGATCTTTTGGAAACCGTGGATGAGAGGAGGCCCCAGACCCATGTCCAGGACCCTTGGATCCATTTGCAACCTGAAGCTTGGCCAGTTCCAACTGGTGATCCCTGTCTTTTTGTTTTTCTGCCTGTTTGATTTTTAGTTTGGCTATGCTGAATTCAAGCTCCTGCTGCCTAAACCGCAGCTCTTGCTTCTTGAATTCAAGCATAGCCTCCCCATCAGCACTGGCAGAGGAAACATTAGACATTACATCCTCCCTGTCCTCGTGGTCGCGATGGATCAGTGCAGTGGCAGAACCGTCGGTTCTGCCAGTGAGAGCAGCCCCACCACCTTCTGCACTGTCCTCGGAAGTTATAGCGTCAAGCTGCGCTTCCTGCCACGCCACGATTCTCTGGATCATTTCCAATTTTGTGCCTTGAGAGGAAACACCTCTCTCCGCACACATCTTTTTCAGCGTTTCTGATTTGGAAGCATTTAAAGTTAACAACGTATTTGTTTCCATACTGTTTGATAGGATAATGGCCTTTTTAAAGTTATACTATAACAATTCACTACGTGTACTGTTTGGAATAACCTGAAATGCCTTAGTTCGAGCGCAACACTGGATACCTTCAGTCGTATCCCACCGCTGTACACCAATTTGTTAAGACGGATTTCTGAACTCTGTCCTGGTGGCGCAGAAGTTCAGAAGGCCAACCTAATTACTTGGAACAGGGTAACCTCTGGACAAGCCAGACCAATCAAGGTAGCGATCGCGGCGGTCAAGACTAGGTCTCAAGAGGGGTGAGGGTGACTGAAAGCCCGCAGTGAGCACACAAAGCAAGAGCGCTTACAAACTACTCCAAACAGTTGTTATATCAAAAATATAAACACATTTATTTTAAGGCCTTTAAAACAACGACCGTAGCGAGAAAATCACAATATCACAATATTAAACCAACACATACCATATCAACACAATATATATACAAATACACAGTCGCAAGCGTTTAAAGCACGAAATATGTAGTCCACCTGCCAGGGAAGGAAAACAGGCAGTGCGATAATGCTTTCGACTCAGTTCGCCTTCATAGGCACCTAACTAGATGGAAGTCCGAGCCCTGCGAAGAGTGGAGCCTTGTGCTCAAAGTACCTGCCACGCCGGTGCCAACGGGCAAAAGGGGAAGCTCTTCGAAGGAGGTCAGGCAGTTCGGGTTAGTGCACAGCAGAAGGAGAACAGGTTCCGCAACTCAAGCGCAGCCTCCACAGCGGGCAGAAGCAGAGCCCGAGCGCGGCAAAAGGGTGCTGTTTTTACACAGCAGGGAAAAGCAATGGGATACTGCAGGAGGGCGACCAGATCCTAGATATACTACTCACCGGTCCCCGAAGCAAGCAGACCCAGGCTTCTCCACGATAGTTTCAGCAGCTGGCAGGTTCAGAAGAGCAGGGAACGCTTTGTAGTCGTGTAGAGTAAAAAGACGTCCCAATCGACGAAACCGGCACAGTTTTGTTGCCGCACAGGACAACGGAGCGGCCGTGTGTATTCGAGCCAAATGAACCCTCCTCCCTTCAGACCTGGGGACGCCAAGCGTACGAAGCGTGGGAGAGGGACAAGGACTCGCAATACAACACAACCTGGCGGCGGTTGCAGAGCCAAACCCCTTTGTAAGCTGGTCAGTCAACTGGATGGCCCAGAGACGCTTCCGAAGGCTTACTTGGCAGGAGATGGTTGAAGATGCCGGGAATAGCTGTTCCTGCTATTCCAAAGGTCGAAGCACCAGTACAGGCCTTCTGGTTCGATCAAAGGAGGACAGGGGCTCTCCGGACGACAGCAGTGCAAAGGAGGATTCCTTCAGCGGGTCACCAGCGATTCCTCGGTCCAGCCTCGTAGTTGCAGGATACTTGGCTCCTGTATTCCTTCGTTCGTGAGAACTCAGGAGATCGACCTGGTAGTGGTGTTTCCAGCCCCCTCTTATCCACGGTTCCCTTCGCGCCAAAACAGAGGGGAGCCAATGGGAGATCCGCTCATCAAAACACATACCATACGTGGACCAATCATGGACCACGGTGGTCCCAGGCATTCACACCACCCTAGACTCTCTGGCACCCAGGATGTGTATTGGGACCAGACATCCCAGCCCACACCCTGGAGGCACACAAACGACATGTAGAAGCCCGCGAAAGCAACCACGTTTCGCGGGAAAGTACATGCCCAAATAAGGAAGGCCCCGGGTCGCCGGACCTGGGGAAGGTGAAGGGAGCAAGACGGTCAGTGGACAAGACAAAGGAGCCTCGCGGCCTGGCCATTTTGGGAGCCAGGCCACCATTTTGGGTTCAGTGCAAAAACGTGCTCAGAACGCCAAAAGGAGCTCAAAATAAACAAAACGATCGCTGCCACCATTCGAGTCCCTGAATGACTTGCACCGATCAAATACCATCCTAAAAGAGTATCTAGGGCCTGTAGAAGGCTAGAGACCCAAGAGAGCTGTAACTTAGCTTACAGTGCCCTCTTGTGTCGTGTTGCACTAAAGCTGCGACACGATAAAAGAAACTACGGGAAACCACGTTCCCCGGTACTGACTGTCTTAAGGGCATGTCAGTTTCCCCGTAAGAAAGGAGCGAAAGCCCAGAGGAGTGCGGCAGAAGGCTGTACTTCTCTGGCAAAGTCAAGAACAAGGTTAAAAACAATAGCAAAAAGTTTAGGGGTTGCCACATGGAAGGAAAATTCCCTACAATAACGAAATCTTTCCTAACAATAGCACGTGAAGGAGTTTGGTTGTTGTCAAATTTTGTAGTGCAGTAACTGCAAAGTATTAAGGGGTCAGTTATTTCGTATTTGTTTTCTGCTAAAAGGTAGACAGCTAATTCAAACCATTTGGAATCTTCATTGTCTTCTGTTTTGTATGTTACGTCTATAGTTTTTGTGTTACTTTTGTAAAAATTTCTGCGGCAACACACACACACATGGTTTGGTACTTCAGCAGATGTACTTTTAAATTTTAGTATTTCTTTTTTGTATGTGTGAAGTAGAAGGTTGCCATGTGCAGAATTGTTGCTAGTCTGTTGTAAAGCTATTGCATTTTGTAAGTGGCTTTCACTTCCAAAATATTTTCTCTGGATACGGTTGATTTCTTCTTGTAGGTCTTTGGGTGTACTATGTAGAAGAGTGTTATTTAAATTGGCTAGTTCTAAAGCAGGACTTTTGGCATAGTACAGTTTATAGACTACAATTCTTATAGTTGAATTATGTGTTGATATCATTTTGATATCATGGAAGGTGCTTTTTCAAATAGGTCCTGAAATGCAGGCTAATGAATGTCCTTGTAGTCCTGTGTATTTGAGCACTGGACAGGTATCCATATTTTGCAGCACTTTCCTTTTGATTTTGTCTTTACCTTTCACATACTGATTGAGGAACTGGCGTAAAGATTTGAAAGATTTGTTGGGAATGTTACACATTGACATGCACGGCCATTTGTATACTGGACGTTCTGGTTCAGTCGAATGGAGAGGTAATTCTGAGTTTTCTGGGGATATTTTTGTAAGCAGTGTTTCTTGTTCCATAATGGTGTTATTAATTTTTTCATAACCTCATCCACTGCTATGGATGCCAATTGTGTTTGTTTGGTTTTGTTTTTATGCTTCTTCATTAAAATATGGTTCTGTGGTCATGGTGTGAGTCCATTCACCTCCACAGATATTTAAGAAGTTATTTTTGTTGACAGTCCGTTTATTGAGAAGTTTTTTTGTAGTTTAGTACTTAGTTTTGTTAGTGGTTTCATCCTGTTTAAAATTAAAATAAATAACTTCCTTTTGAGAAGGATTGCACTGTCTACGAGAGCTTCTAGGATTAATTTTCTACGGTAGATTTTAAGGGTTGTCCATAATTTCGCTCCTGTTTTTATAAGATTCTGAAGGACTCTGTGACGGAACATTTTTGCTAAAATACTTTTTTTGGTATGGTTATTTGCTAGTATATGAGGATTTATAGGAGCAGTGTGAGCAGTAGTGGTAGCCAAATTCTTGTTAAGCATTTTCTGTTTCGTGCCACATTTTGATAGAGGAGGCAAGGTGTCTGTAGTTGAAGCTTCTTTTGTTTCGCTAAATGACTGCATTAGCTGTTTTGTTTCAACGTTTTGTACAAACTCTGGTGAGATGGATGCTTATTTTGGACACTTGTATTTTCATTTGCTTTATTTCTGCGTCCCTTTCTATGGACTTGCTTTTTGGTAGGCATTCTTTGGGGTCTGTTGAAAAAAAAGAAAGTATGGGTTGGTCTGTTTTACAATGTATGTATGCTGTGTGCATGCATGTATGTGTTTGATGGGGAAGATGTTTGTGGTGGTGTGTGAATTTGCATTGGGTAGTTACAATGAGTTGGGAAGGCTATTTTTCTGTTTGTATGTTACTACACTGTGGTTCAGATGAGAGTAGAAAGTGAGCTAGTGGTGTGGAGAAGCATTAATAGTAAACCTAATGGTATAAAATTAAAACAGGTATTTGTTTTGTAGTACTAACATTCTAAGGCTTGTGTATGTTATTTGTGTTCCAAAAAAACTGGGATTTGTGTGCCATTCTGCCTGCTAATCTCTGTTTAATAAATGGGGATTTGTGGGCAGAATGGTTCAGAAATCGATGTTATTTTTGGTGCGCATTTTACATGAATAAACCACACAGTGTCTTTGAGAAACAGTAAGAATATAAAGGTAGCATTGTACTTACACTTTTTTTGTGGAATGAGCAGGTGTCTTCAGATATGTTGTTTGTAGTTTAGATGCTGCTGATTTTCAGGAGAGTAGTCTTCACTGCAATTGTAAAAGGAAGAAGTTAGTAATTTTGTGTATTTATAGCACTGATAGTAATGTACACGTTGATTTTTATGTTTTTGTGGTAGTATTCTTGTTTGATATTTTAACATAGTGTATGCATGCATTTCATTTCACTATGTGCAGCCTTTATATGTTCTTTACAGTATGTTAGTTCAACATGCTTTGCAAATTAATATAATTTTAAATTCATGAAATTCACTTGTTTTTTTACAGCTGTGTTGTAGAAGTGATAGTTCATTATAGTAGATGGGAAAAATTTGCATATTTCATATTATAACTAGACATTCCAACAATCGGGAGCACCTGAGAGGGAGATTTCACCACAGCAATCGGGAACATTTATTTTTCTCATAGGATTGCATTGGGATTAGCATTCATTTAGGCGGGAGACAGTCAAAAATTGTGAAATTTTTCAATGAAAAATCAAGAGTCTTGCGCGTAAATCGGGAGGGTTGGCATGTATGTATAGGTTATGAGGGAGGCAGTAAAAAATAGTGCTTAAATTGGGAGCATGGGCATGTATGCATTGGCTATGCAGATTTAGTGGCATTACTCTGTTTAAATGGAATCATAAGAGTTGTACATGTACTCGGAATAAAATATGCATACCTGTACTTTGTAATCATGCATGTGGATATGCATGGAGATGTAAGTAGAAATCTTCGAGACTTGTACAGTAGTTTTTGTAGTAGGTGCTTTCCAATGATATGAGACTTGTATTCAGAGTGATCAACAGTACATTTGAAGTGCAGAACTCTGATGATGGAGTTAGATGTAGAGGTCTTGGATGTGATTGGTGGATGGTTGTGTGACTGCTTAGCTGTATCCATTGAGGGAATGGAACCGATCGTGATGTGGAAATCGTAGAAGGGCTGGCTAAGAGTTACGTGCCGCGCGGACATCGTGGGTAGGGCGTGCCACATACAGGGTTTTCCAGCAAATCCAGCATGGAAAGGGGACTGTAGGGATCAGCCAATCAGATGTTGACGTTGTTGATTTGTGTAGAAAGAGAGAAAGAAAGAGAGTGTGTGTAGTGAAGATGGCAGAGGTGGAGAAAGTCAGGGTGTTGGTGCTCGAGGAATGTTTGTCCATGGTTTACAGCAGTATTCTCAATGCAGGCATGTGGCAAACAATTTCGATGTTAGAGGAGTGGAGGTGGTGTGGAGCGCTGTGCCCGATTGCAATGTAGAGGCAATTCTCCAAGTTTGTAAAGATATGCATATGATGAACAGTCCCCATGTGGTAGTTTGGCACTATGGTGCTTTCCATTTGGGCTACGTGAGTTCCCCTACTTTGTTGGCAGATTTTGAACAGTTGGTTCAAGCAGTAATCAACATCCTTCCAAATGCAAAAGTATTTTTTTCTGGATGACTACCTAGAGCAATATGGGACAATAGTTCTGTTTTTTGTCCTCAGCAAAACATTGCTAGGTGTGCAATCAATCGAGGCCTGCGTGCTTTCATGCTAAGAGCTGGAATGTTTTTCTGTAACAACAAGAATATTGTTTCGAGTAATGCTGCTTATTTTGAAGCGGGTGGTGTTTCTTTATCTTTTTTGGGAAATGCCATGCTGTTTTGGAATGTAAGGGTTGCTTTGGAACAGCTTATGTGAAGATTTTAGTTGTAAAATAAGAAGAAACCCCCCCCAAAAAATACAAAATAACAGGTGGCTGTCAGGCATCTGAAAAAAAAACAGAGCCCACCTTAAAGGGGAAATGGGGAACACTATTTAAATGTACATTCACCATGCTCAGATCTTCTATATGTCTGCGGACATGGCGGTAGTCGGCAGACAGCGCATATTACATACAGGGATTCTGGGGTGGAGAGGCATGCAAATGAGAATGAGCGGAGCTAGGGATTGGTCAGTAAAGTTTAGTGGGTGTGTTGTATAAGGAGAGATTTAGTAAAAACGTCTTTTTCCTGAGAGAAGAACAGATAGCTATGGCTGTGTGTTTTCGAAAACAGATTATCTGGATTTTGGGAGACTCATGGATACATTGGTTGGAGGTGCATGCAGAACGTTGTGGTGTATCTGCAGATCTTGGATTCCCTCATGTGGAAGTGTACTGGCATGGAGTGTGTGGAATGAAGTGGCTGGACTTGGTACCTCTCTGTGCTACATTACAGACAGAGCGTCATCCTGACATAATTATAATTAATTGTGGAGGGAACAGTTTAGGACATGTGTCTGGAATTTCTTTGCAATTTGCAATGAAAGAAGAACTTGAGAAGGTCATGGACATGTTTCCAAATTCCAAAGTAATTTTTTCTCATATTGCGCAAAGACAAATGTGGCTGCGTTCTTCTTCATTTGTTCCACAAATGGAGAAAGTGAGGTGCAATGTCAATAAGGCTGTCTGTGCCTTTCTAAGAGATGTTGGCATATCCTCTTTTCACAATGAAAATATTATGTTTCGTAGCACATTCATTTTTTTCGCAGAGATGGAGTCCATCTTACATATGCTGGCAATCAGATTTTTCTTAGAAATGTACAAAATGCATTGCAACCTTTTTTGGAATTACAGTCATCTATTTTGCATTAGATGTTGACGAATACAAGTTTTTCAAACACACAGAACACCACCAAAAGGCTCTTTTCAGAGCCACCACTTACTTCCAGCGAAAAGTGCATTGGTTTTGCTAGGGCAGCACCCCAAAATTGTATCTGTCCTAGGACTGTCCGCTGACTTTTAAAAAATGTGCAGGGACCTGCACTGTTTATTTGATACTTCTATTTTTAAACTGTGAAAGGCGGCTCTGAAAAGAGCCTTTTTTTGTGGATTTTTGTTATTTTATATTTTGTTGCCTTTTTTACACACGACATACTAGGAGAGGAGGGGAAAGGAGGGTAAGGAAGGGACACCAACCACGGGGATAAGAAAGGGCAGGTGGAGAGAGGAAGATGTAGGGTGGGCCTTATTTAGGTAGGTAGCAGGTCTTCTGGTGGTCCGTGACCGTAGTCTCGAAAGCACTTCGAAGACTCTCCCCCCTGCAGAGTACTGCGTTGCAGTAAATACACAATATTGTGACCCTCGAAAGGTAAGGGTCAACAGCATCGCGAATGGCCTGTGAAGCAGCTGGAGGGAAGCACTCTCCCACAGGAGTATCTCTTGTGGTGAAAGGAGCGGAAACGGAGGATGCTGTAGAGGAACTCAACCTACTACGTTCATCACAAGGTACAACCTTGCGAATGTCCGCACCGTGGAACCAAGTTAGGTGTTGCTTCATGGATGTCGTACCAAAGCTGTAAGAACCACGTCTCCCATGACTAAGCACCAATTTGCACTTGTTACAGGTGACCCTGTTCGCACTTGCTTTTGGTACCTTACCATAAACGGTAAACAACCGCCACACCCAAGACTCCCGGCGAGTGCTGGTAGTAGGGAGTTCCTCCACCTCATTCTCTTCATCCTCTTCATCCTCGTTCTCTACATCCTCACGTGTGTTCCCCTCTGCAGGCCCTTGGGGAGGGGGTGGTGGTG